>NC_141697.1:1214278843-1214878843 GCF_964263255.1 Lissotriton vulgaris
TCCTCTTCCATCCTTCCCCTCATCCATCCATCCTTCCCCTCCATCCATCCTTCTCATCCATCATCCTTCTCCTCATCCATCTTTCCCCTCATCCATCATCCAGCTACCCTTCCACCCATACATCACGCTATTTACATTTTCTCTCCATCCTTCCCCTCACTCATCAATCCATCCATCCTCTCTCATTATCCATTTATTCAATCTTTCATTCATCCATTCACCCTTTCACTAATTCGTCCAGCCATTCACCCATCCCTTCACTTACTTACTCGCACAACTTTCCATATTAATTTTGAGCTGAGCCCTTTTGAGAAGAGGCCCATCAAGAACTTCACCCTCGCTGCAGGGGCCGTTCCAGGACTGGGACAGAAGCCACCCAGGGCAGAGACAGGATCCACCACAGGGGGGACAAGAGCCATCACAGGCGGGGGTGGACTGGAGCCACAACATGGGGGGACAGGAGCCATCACAGGCGGGGTGGACCGGAGCCACCACATGGGGGACAGGAGCCATCACAGGCGGGGGTGGACTGGAGCCTCCACATGGGGGACAGGAGCCATCACAGGCGGGGGTGGACTGGAGCCACAACATGGGGGGACAGGAGCCATCACAGGCGGCGTGGACCGGAGCCACCACATGGGGGACAGGAGCCATCACAGGCGGGGGTGGGCCGGAGCCACCACATGGGGGACAGGAGCCATCACAGGCGGGGGTGGACTGGAGCCACCACATGGGGGGACAGGAGCCATCACTGAGGGGAGGGCAGGAGTCATCATAGGAGAGGGAACGTGATCCACCAGGGTGGGCACAGGGGTGGGCATGCAGTATTCTAGTATCATCTTGGGCTCCTTGCCCCCTCCTGCACAAGACAACAAAAAGACAGGCTCTCTGTCCAAAATGCCATCCCCCACTGTGATGTACAGTACTTACAGGAGAGAGATACTCTAAGAACTGATTGAACTGATTGTCCTCCATACTTTGTCAATCAGTGTGGGTGCGATTGTGCCATTTCTTTATTTTCTTAAATTATAGACTGCATGTTTGAAGAACTGAGGTTTGCTTACAATTTAGTGACCGTAATTACGCTCTGTGAAGAGAACCACGTGCTGCCTCGGTGTAATCAGGGGTGTAATCTGGCCGAGTCTCGGATGTTTGGGGCCCTGGGTAGAAATGGAACGTGTGAGCCCCCCTCTAAATAGCAGAGACATGACACATTCAGGGCTGTTTGCATGTGAATAGATGTCGCTGCTCCTGAACCTGCAGCCTCTCCCTCTCAGTCACCTTCGAAGCACCTCTTAACAGGTCATCAAGGGCTGGAGGTGTGAGGGTAGCCATCCCGCTGTGCCTCTCCAATGCTGCGGGCATCTGAGGAGCTTTGGTGCAGCATCGGAGTGAAGAAGGGAGGTGGGTGCAAGCTGTGCCGGCTTTAGGGTGAGGCAACCGGTGCCCTGTTAAAATGACGGACAAATGGCGTCCGTTAGAGATTCCTTCACGGACAACGGACAGACGGCCGAAATTACGGACTGTCCGTGAAATTTACGGACGGGTGGTCACCCTACTGACTGCACACAACTGCTCTGCCCTATGCCGGGCTTCCTCACCGTGTTCAGACGCCCTCTGTGGCTGTCGAATGTCCCGATATCCCCATTCAATGGCTCTGTGGGATTGTCCAGCTGATGACTCGGGACCCGGAAAAAAGACCGTCGGAGCTGGAGTTCTCGCGGATCCATCGTCGCTCCGGCTCTGTCCGCGCTGAACGCCCCCTCCAGCTACGTCCCGATGAAGCTCCGATGCTCCTCCGTCGTCCCAGCGTCGTCCCGCCAAACTTGACCTGCAGGGGGATAAAAGAGAAAATTAAGAAGCCCCGAGCGCGGGGCACGACCGATGTGTGGGGAGCTGTTGTATCTGTACCTTTAATTTCTTTCCTATTTCTTTCATGACATGTATAATGTTCCTTCATGACATGTATAATGTTCTGTGTTCTATGATTGATGTTTGCTGTGGTGTCATTCTGTTCCGTTATCTGGACACGACAGCATCGCTCTTCCTAGCCTCTTCTTGTGAGTTTTCTTATCCTGATTTATTCTGAAATAAATCCTTTTAATATAACTCCTGCCATCTATGTTGTCTTGCTTACAACAGGAGCGTCCAGGCAACAAGGGGGCCCCTGGGCACTCCCCACTCCTTTATTCCCGGAGGGCGTGGGGGGGGGGGGCCCCCTCACCCTGCCACTCTGCAGCCCCCCCCCTCGACCCGGAAGTCCACCCAATGTCATCCGGGTCAGGGGGGTGCCAGCCAATCGGTGGTGGGGCGCACTCCCCCGCGTCATCACTGGACGCCGGGAGGTCACGCCCCACCACCGGGAGGCAAAAGGAGGAGAGGGACGGTCACCGCACCGCCATGCGGGCGGGGGGGCCTAGAGCCCCCCTTTTCAGATTAGCACCAGTCCTGGAGGCACACACGTCAGATTAGCACCCCCACTCCAGGCACACAGGCCAGATTAGCACCAGTCCTGGAGGCACACACGTCAGATTAGCACCCCCACTCCAGGCACACAGGCCAGATTAGCACCAGCCCCAGAGGCACACAGGTCAAATTAGCCCCAGCCCCCGAGGCACACAGGTCATATTAGCACCAGCCCCTGAGGCACACACGTCAGATTAGCACCAGCCCTGGAGGCACACAGGTCAGATTAGCACCAGCCCCTGAGGCACACAGATCAGATTAGCACCAGCCCTCGAGGCACACAGGTCATATTAGCACCAGCCCTCGAGGCACATAGGTCAGATTAGCACCAGCCCCTGAGGCACACAGGTCAGATTAGCACCAGCCCTCGAGGCACACAGGTCAGATTAGCACCAGCCCTCGAGGCACACAGGTCATATTAGCACCAGCCCTCGAGGCACACAGGTCATATTAGCACCAGCCCTGGAGGCACACAGGTCAGATTAGCACCAGCCCCTGAGGCACACAGATCAGATGAGCACCAGCCCTCGAGGCACACAGGTCATATTAGCACCAGCCCTGGAGGCACACAGATCAGATTAGCCCCAGCCCCCGAGGCACACAGGCCAGATTAGCACCAGCCCCCGAGGCACACAGGTCATATTAGCACCAGCCCTGGAGGCACACAGGTCAGATTAGCACCAGCCCCCGAGGCACACAGGTCAGATTAGCACCAGTCCTGGAGGCACACACGTCAGATTAGTACCCCCACTCCAGGCACACAGGTCAGATTAGCACCCCCACTCCAGAAACACAGGTCAGATTAGCACCAGCCCCTGAGGAACACAGATCAGATTAGCACCAGCCCTCCAGGCACACAGGTCAGATTAGCACCAGCCCTGGAGGCACACAGGTCAGATTAGCACCAGCCCTGGAGGCACACAGGTCAGATTAGCACCAGCCCTGGAGGCACACAGGTCAGATTAGCACCAGCCCTCGAGGCCCACAGGTCAGATTAGCACCCCCACTCCAGGCACACAGGTCAGATTAGCACCAGCCCTGGAGGCTGGTGAGCAGTAGCACCACGCCAAGGTTCTGACCCCTGCTACTGAGCATTCATACCACTCTCCCTGTCAACTGCACCCACAAAGGGACTCGCGGTGCCTCGACTGAGGTGGCCTTGTTGCCATGTGAAGTTCTCTTGCCCCCAATATAAACCCGAACTCCACAGGCAAAGGCCATGGCTGTTCCCATCCAAATGTCGCGGATGTTCAGAACCACACCACGCCATCCATGTGTGGGCGGTTGATTTTAAACCCTCGGTCAGTCACACCAGGCATATCCCGCAGGCATGCGCATGATGGCAGGCCCCCTCCGGAGCCCCCCAACATATCGCTGGCAGAGCCAGGAGCTGGACTGAGACCCAAAAGCAGAGGACGGGTGCCAAGAGGGGGTTCGGCCCGAACACCTCTACTAGTGGGGGACAAGGCTTCGAGGACATATTTAATACCGCAGACCGGGTATTGCATAGGCTCAAAGACTTGCCCAGTCTGCGCCCTTACTGCCCCAACATCAATCAGAGGTCCACAGTCCTCCTCGGGAATATATAGAGGTGGGGGAGTGACATCACAAAGGGGTGGGGGACAGGCTGTCCAGGCCTGTGGGGGTGACCTTAAAAGGGGAGATGTAAAGGCTTGGAGGAGAGACATCACAAGGGGGGATGTGCCGGACTGGAGGAGTGAGGTCACAAAGGGGGTAGGGGCGGGATGTGCAGGCCTGGAGGAGAGACATCACACAGGGGGTAGGGGCGGGATGTGCAGGCCTGGAGGAGTGACATCACAAAGCAGTCGGGGAGGGGTCTGGGTGTACAAGCCTCGGGAGTCACTACCTAGAAAAAGGGGGACCGGAAGTGCAGCCCCAGGAAGTAACCTCACAGAGGAAGGAAGAGGACAGCATAAGCTGGTCTGGGGAGTCACACCAGGGGCGGGGGCACGGTGTGCAGGTCTCAGGGAGTCACATCACAGATGCAGGGAGCGTGGGATATCCAGGTCTGAGCAGAGACGTCACATGAGCAGTGTGTCATGGAAGAGAGGGCTGCCATAAAAAAAGAAGGACGTGCCCTTCAGCTGAAAGAGAGGGTAAGACATGACAGAGGTGGGCGAGTTAGAGTTATGGGATGCCAGGAGAGGGTGGGCCATTCAATGTCATAAGGGGGCGGTGCATCGAGTGTCAGGACAGGGAGGATTATGGGGCTTCTGGGGAGGGTGGAGTGAAGGGTGCCAGAGGGCATGGAGACTCTGAAGAGCTAAGGGCACAGTGTTAGATGAGAGGGGGAGGTACAGGGTGACTGGGGAGGGAGGAGGGAAGAGTGTCAAGTCAAGTCAAGTCATAAAATTTGTATAGCGCACTACATACCCAGAGGGTTTCAAGGCGCTTAGGAAGGGGAGGAGTGTCTGGAGAGGGATTAGTGAAGGGTGGAGAGGGAGGGGCGGGCAGTGTAAAAAGATGGCATGAAGCATCAAGAGTGGGAGGGGCATTGTGGGGCCGATTCACAGAACTAATTTAAGATAAAATCCTAAACTTACTACTTTTGGTATTCACAGAAGTTAGGATTTTGTCTTAAAACAAACTTAAGACAGACTTAAGATAAAATCCTAACTTAAGTCTGTCTTAAATTTGTCTAAAAACAAATTTAAGACAAAATCCTAACTTCTGTGAATACCAAAAGTAGTAAATTTAGGATTTTGTCTTAAGTTAGTTCTGTGAATCGGGCCCAGAGTGTCTGGAGTGGGAGACGTGTGGTGTGTCAGGAACGGAGAGTGGTGCAGGGAGTGTATAGAGAGAGAGGTGAGACTCCCAGAAGAGGGTGTGGAGAGCCAAAAGAAGGGAGAGTGCAGTGAAAGAGACGTGCCAGGAGTGTCAGAGACAAAGGGGGAGGGGCTGAAGAGTGTCTGAGAGGGAGGGTGGAGAGCAGAGGAGGGGTGAGCAGTGTAAAGAGATGGCATGAAGCATCAAGAGAGGGAGGGGCGGGCAGTGTAAAGAGATGGCATGCAGTTTCAAGAGAGGGAGGGGCGTGTCAGGAGAGGGTGAGGCGGGCAGCATCAGGATATGCAGTGGTTTGGAAGGTCAGAGAAGAGGCGGCTAGAAGTATCAGGATATGGAGGTCATGAGGTGTAAGGTATAGAAGAGGCAGGAAGTGTAGTAGAGCTGCAAGCAGCATCCGGACAGGGAGGGGATGTGGAGTGTCAATGTTGGAAAGTGGGTTATTAGTAGTGGTAAATATGCATCTACCACTGGCAATAAGACCACTAACGCAGTTTAGGGCTCAGTATAGGTCTCAATAAATTATTCTCATGCTCAACCCCGGGTAGATTGGCTGCGAGCAGGCAGGATTAATTTAAGAGACAGATTTGTAAAGCAGTTGAAACACTAGTTCAGTAAATAATTAAGATACAGCACACAATACAAATCTCACACAGATTTATAAAAATAAGAAATATTTTTATCTTTAAAATGACACCAAAGCAACAAAAATCCAATGTAGGTATCTGAGATATGAATTTCATAAAACAAAACACTTTCTAGCACTCATTTCATTTTATTTCGGCATGAATACCATAAAAGAACAAATACATTGATACAATAAACATTTCTTTTAAAATGCACAACATGCTATATAAATTCATTCGATTTTCATGTCGATTCTAAAATTAGGGGTCAAGAAGTTTAAAACATTCATAGTAACTATTCAATCTCGGTGAGGCCAGTTATGGGCGACAGGAATAGAATTTCGTCAATTATCCCTCAGTTATTAGTAAGCGGCAATTTTGGCATATCAACGTTTTACAATTTATAACCCAATTTTCCTCTTTGGAAAAAGATACTATGCAAGAATCTGCTAACACTAAATACAATAGGTTGGCTAGTGTTAGACAAAAGAATCCTTAAAGCCTGAGAACATGATCTTACACCTAGTGTTAAACATATTGGTTTAATCCATCTTTTTCTAGCCTGAGCATATGCTGGGCAGAAGAAGAGGATATGTAACTCATTTTCTTTTTGATTACATCCACACATGGTACATAATTCATCTTCTACATGGTTCTCCGAGTTTACACCACCAGACCAACGAGCCAATGTTGAGCCGATTTGGAGATTGCCATATCTGAATTTCAGAAATAGGGTCTTTGCTAAGGGTGGTTCTATTTCATCCAAAAAGGTCTCGAAGAATGGATCATCTTTAAAGGTAAGGAACCTTGTTACAAGTGACCCACTAGATGAAGCGTTTTTGATTATGTCCGTAATGTACGACCAAAAACACTTTTTTACCATAGTTTTTGAGTGTGGTGGAAGTAGATCTGGGTGTTCCCAGTAATGCGACAGACCTAGTAAGATAAGCCAGAATTTAACATGTTTAAACCAGGATATCACCTTGAAGCTATCAAGCTCCATGATTTCTATTAGCCCATCTCTATATACTTGCAGCTCGGGTACACGCCACAGCCTGATCCATAACAGTAAAGGACGTAGAATGATATGATGGTCCGTTCTACGAAAGTTTAAATCAAGCTGAAGTGGGACCAGAGGAGTACTTCTAGGGACTCTGACCAAACTTCTCAAGAAGTTATTGTCCAAGACCCTGAAAGTATCTTTAGACCCTGGGCCCCAGATTTCTGAACCGTATAGCACTGCAGGTTGAACCTTAAATTTAAAAAGTTCAACTGCAGGAGACACGGCCTTACTGGTACTTTGGCCTTGCTCTCTAAGAATGGGTTTTGTGTTCTGGCTAAACATCATCTTACATTTTTCCAATTGGGCTTTCCATGTAAAATTGGAGTCCAATGTTACCCCCAGATATCCAAAATGCGGAACTGATTCCAGTTTTGATCCATTTAAAGTTAGACAGCCCTTGTCAATTTTAGTTGGATTTAGGACCATACACTTTGTCTTTTTCCCATTTATCTCCAATCCTTTCTTGTTGCAATAATCGTTGAAGGAATTTAAGAGAGCTTGGAGACCTTTTTTTGTCTGGGAAATCAAAATGGTATCGTCCGCAAACAATAGGGAAGTAACTTTTTCGCCATTCAACTTGGGAGAGTCGTTTTTGCATCCCTCCAAGTATAAAGGAATGTCATTCACAAATAGCGAAAACAGTGTGGGGGCCAGTACACACCCCTGGCGCACACCACGTTTGATGGGGATTTTGGGGGTTAGTTCGCCTTTTGGGCCCCATCGTACTCTGGCAAAGTTACCTCGATGGAGCTCTTTTATTTGCGCTATCAGGGTGGGTGGCATCCCTGCTAAACTCAATGTTTCCCACAATAAATTACGTGGGACTAAATCGAACGCCGCCCTTAAGTCGACGAACGCGACATGTAGTTGGCCCTTTTTAATCTTGATGTATTTCCAATAAAGGCAACAAAAGCGGAAGATTTGATCAATTGTACTAACTTTGGGTCTGAATCCCGCTTGGTATCTAGACAAAATTGCCTTTTCATCCAGCCAATCATTAACACGAAATAGGATATGTCTTGTGTAGATTTTTTGTAGTATATCCATTAGGCTTATTGGACGATAATTTGAGGGGTCCATCCTGTCACCTTTCTTATAAATTAAAACAATTTCAGCCCCCTTCCAGCTCTCTGGGAAGTCTAGATTCCGGGATAACTCGTTACACAGATGGTTAATGTAGGGAGCCCAAATGTTTAATTCGTGTTTGTACAAGTCTCCCGGAATCTTGTCTAACCAAGGGGCTTTACCAGACTTGATCTGGGTTATTGCCAATTCTGTCTCACCTAGAGTAAAATCCAAGGTATCCCTCGGAATGGCATAGCTTGGGGTCCTATCTGTAATGGGTTCCTCATATTCCTTGTAGAGGTTAGAAAAATGGTTTACCCAGGTCTGTTCGTCTAAATAGACGTCCTTGACCACTCTGCCTTGGTGATTCCCATTCGCTATCAACCTCCAGAAGGCTATGTTATCTCGTGTTTTTGCTGCATGGAGCAAATCTGCCCATTTTGCTTCCTCCCATGCCATTTTACATGCCTTTTGGACCAATTTATAAGTATTCCTGGCTGACATAATGTCCGGTTGTGCCTTCGATTTGATCGCAGTTAAAAGTGCCCTCTTGGACTCCCTGCAGTCCTTGTTGTACCAGGGTTTGCTATGGGGCAGATTGTGTGTGTCTTCTGCTGCCCTTTCTTCGGCATCTTGGTGACTAAGGGCTTTAAAGCATCAAAAAATGTTTGATGTAGTTTCATGAAGTGGCTGTCATTCCCCTCCTTTGGGGTGTCATTTGAATATGCTCCAAAGATGCTAGCAAAGAGCTTATAGATTTCTGCTATGATTTCACTAATATGAATCTCATTTTGGTCACCGTTGGTTACTTCTCCAGTCAAAGGGGAAACTGTGTCTCCAAATAGGCAATCCTCAATCTGAAGGACTAGGGGGAAATGATCACTTTCTAATCTTTCTATTACCTCCATGTCAAGAAGGAATTCCCATGATGACACTGAGGCAATAATAAAATCTATATTACTTTTGTAGTTCCCTCTATAGAAAGTAGGCTTCTTCACAATATCTGATGGTAGTCGTCCATTGCACGCTCTAGTGCAATATTCTGCACATAGTCTCGTCATTTGGAGGGCCAGGGGCGAACATTTAACTGGTTTGATATTATCTAAAACAGGGATCCCATTTGCCTCATCTTCTTCTAGGAAGATGTCACTAAACCCCACAATGGGCTCAAAATTGCAATTAAAATCGCCTGCCATGATGACATAATTCTCTCTAGTATCCAGGTTACCCAATAGGAGATCTAGATGGATTAATAAAGAAGATTCTCTTGTAATGGGTGTTGGTCTGTTGTAAACGTTCACTAAATAAAGTTTTTTCCCTTTACAAACATTGATTTTCAAAATCAGTATGTCAGGGGAGTTGGTATCCATCACTTCTATGTTCACTTTTAGGTTAACTTTTACCCAGATCAACAACCCTCCCGAGGGTCTTCCACTCCTAGAGGGAATCGCACTGATACCATAAGATTTGTATCCTAGCCTGTGTGTAATTTCAACTGACCAGGTCTCTTGCAACATACAAAAATCAAAGGTGTCAATGAAACTTGCCCATTCCGGGTCCCTTAAGTTTTTTGATACCCCAGCTATGTTCCAGGAAACCAATTTTATGGGCTGACGTGCTTCCGAAGTTTTTTGCATCAGTACATTTCCCACCTCCACAGGCACTATAATATGGCATTCTGGGCTAGTTGCATCAGATTCTAGAGACATCAAATCATTTTGGAGTACAACACTTTCCCTTGGTATTGGGCTATCCCCAATTATTGGTACCAACACAGGCAATAAGCTTACATTCCCCAAAAATTTAGTTTCATTAATGTTAACACCAGCTCTTTGTAAACAAAGTTCACTCCCTACTTCCCCCCCCCCGACAAATTGGCATTCAACAATTCATTTCCATCAAACCCCTTAGACATTTGGCATCAATCACAGTCGTCTAGACCGCTGAAAATGTCAAATCTGTTAATGGTTTCTAAAGGGGTGAAGGGCTTTAGGTGGTCCATTCTTCTGTTGTTAGGTTTGGTTTGCCTATATGGGACACAATTCCAACCAAAAACATCAGGTGCAGGTACAGGATTTAGGGGGTAAAAGGGCTCCATAGGATTGGGTCTAATAAGTGGTTGCATCATTTGATGTGTATTACCAGCCCTCTGCATAACTGATGGATAGGAACAGGATATAGTTTGAGATGTTATATGAGAGGCTGGTTGTTGCTGAGAGGGGAAAACCACAGACCTAGGATAAAAATATGTCAACGGTCTGGGTATTATGCAGTTACTTGTAATGCCCGGAGGCCAATTTAATACAAATTGGACTGCATTAGGATCCCTAAAGTTTACAACCACCACGTCACCCTCAATATTTTTTGGTCTGCTTCCCAACCATTGGAGGCGTCGGACATGGACAATTTCACCATTTATGTGGGGTGCTATTGGCCTGTATAGACTTAGCCAATGCATGATCTTGTTTTTTAATTGTGCGAAACCCTCCCTCTTGCTAGTTTGTAACACCGGGACCCCTGTTAAAACTACCACAAAGGGCACTGCCTCTGGTGGTAATTCTGGGTTTGGGACCGGTTTGGGCCTTCCCCATCTTGGCTTTTGTCCCCTCACCTCCGTCGATTGGCTTTCATTTGGAATGTTAACTATATCATTAGATGGTTTAGTTATAACAGTAGCTGGCTTAGAAGCCGATATGTTTTGTGGGTTTTTTGGGGGTGGAATTAGTTGAACAGTTGTTGTAGTGTTCCCTTTAGGCGCCGAAGTAGAAGGATTCGCCAACAGAGTAGAATTAACTGATGGAGCTGGAGCGGCTGGGCTAGGCTTAGTCACGCTGGATGCTTTGTGCGTTACTAAGTTCAATGTTTTTGGATTCGCTTCTCCCTTATTTCCCAGTACACGCTCAAGTGAGCTTAATCTTGATTCTACTTCAATTAGCCTCTCCAAGATCGATGCAGAGTAGGTGTTGATTAAGTTTTCTATGGAATCTAAAGTGGCAGAATCGCGAACTATAAGGGGCGCTTTAGACAGCACAGAAACTTCCATAATATCCTCCATGTCTATGGGCATAACAGGGGGTGGCGGAGATGCAATGGTGATGGGCCCTTCGGTAGCAACTGGAGTAATAACAGTGCTAGCTACAGGAGTCTTTGCCTTTTTTCCGAAGTCTGAATGACTTAATTTTGATTGTGATGGAACCCCCCCTTTCCGTCGTTTTTTACATGGAGGTGGCCCATGTACCCTTGGGGCTAACATAGGTTTCTTTACTCTACTGCGCACTATTTTTGATGGTATAGGAGTGGGAGGTCTTAAAACATTAGGGGTGCTCGTATGTGTAATAACATCAGGACCAATCGTGTCCAGTTGAGGGGAGTTAGTTATACCGGGAGTAATAACAGCTGGTTCCACAGGTTGGCTATCAGTTGTGTGGACGATGTCATCAGCTAGCTGGAAACTTACACTAATGTTCACGGGAGGTATGGACAATGGCGACAAGCGCCGATTTTTTAAACTTTCCACAGAGCAGCGGCGATCAGCACGACGCTCTGCCAAAACAGTTTCCAATGGAATGTCTGGAGAAGCTTTGGTAAAATAGTCATCGAGAGTTTTGTTTAGCAATGCTCCCTGTTTTTCAGACATGATAGGTAAATGTATAAAACCACAAACAATGGTTTGCAAGGGCACAAAAGCACAGAGGTTTAATAACAAGGAATCACAAAATAAGTACCAGGGTTTTATGTCCAGTCCGGTCTCCTCGGTTCTCGGAGGGTCTCAGAGGGTCCGCCCTTAGTCCGGGCTTTGTCCCGGGATATGTCCCGCACACGCGTCCCGCTAACGCGTAATTACTCCGGGTCTTATACGGGCTGTGGAAAGAGGGGGCGGAGTCACGGGAAGAGGCGGCAGGTGTGCTCGATGGGTCACGCACAGCCTGGTGGGCCTCGCAGTCCCGTCCTCCTGCAGCGGCAACTCTCCCCCATGCAGCTTCCAATGCCCAACGGGGCTCCAAGCAGGCAGGCAAACAGCACGGATTTCCAATCTCCTAGGCAAGCGGCACTCAGTCATCTTATGGAGTTTTGTTTTCCAAAGTTGCTCCAAACTTCTCCAATCATCTAGAAATTCTTCCTGGAGTTCCACGTGAGGGTCCAAATTGTTCAAAACACAATACAAGGGTCTAGAAGCTCAAAGATGGTCCTTGAAGGTTGTGACCCCACAATGCACTTGACCAAATTGGTAAAAGTCTACTGGATGCCTACAGGCAGGGTGCTCTCGGTGGAGTTGATGCAGGTGAGTTCTGTTAACCTGTAGCTTTTAGGGTGTTGCAAAGTCATCCTGTGCCCTGGGCAGCCCACAACATTTTGCTGACTGGTACTGGTGGTAACTGACTGACTGACCCTGGGCTCTGCCTAACCAGGCCCAGGGCCAGTGCTACACTGAAGACACACATAGAATACAGTGAAAACGCCTACATACACTAGGGTACGCTATGTGTAAACGTACCCATGTGATGGGTATGACCTCCCCTACAAGGCCCTAGTACATATAGTGCAGGAGGATTGAGACTACCTTTTAATTACCTAGTATAGTATAGGGCAGGGCAGTTTAGAGGCCAGCAGCCTTTTTTGCACTTGCATGTGCTCACTGCTGAAGCCAGAGGTCAGCTTAAAATCAGCCCTGTGTTGCAGGACTGCTTTTAAAATACAGATTGTGCCCACATTCGACTTTTGTATTTGGGGCACTTAAAGATTGATAAAGTACAATGTTTGGGCATGGTAGGTATCCCAAGGGTCTCCCCTAGGTGTTCCAGGGGTGGGGCGTTAGGTACTTATAAGGAGAATCCTTATAAAAAAGGATTTTACAAGCAAAGGGTAGTAAAATTGCACATTTCACTCCCCACATTGTTGTAAACTGTTTCCTAAAATAGACTTTTGTGCAAGGAGCACTGTGAAATGAGAATTGGCAATATTTTTTATATATTCAGCACCTCTAAAATCTTTCTTATGTGTTCCTGGGGTGGGAGGTCCTGTAGGTATAAAATGAGTCTTTCTAAAAACTGTTTTATAAGCCCTGGTACTCGAGAAATTTGCCAGTTAATATTTCCATTGCAGATCCCCAGCCTGTAGGTTAACATTGGAAGAGGTTATTAGTGAATATTCTTTTTTATTTCAAAAGATTTTATTAAAGGAAATTTCTACAAACACAGTACAGAGTAGACAAAACGAAGGCAATACTGGTCGTGATGTCAACACAAGCATATCTATTGATACATTCTGGCTTGCTGAGAAGCTTGAGTGATGGTTGTACATAATCAACTTATATCCTTGGCGTTTCCTAAAGTCGTTCATATGCGTCGCCTCCGTCGGTCGGAAGAGACAGTGTATAGATTTAAGTAGGAGGAAAGACAAGAGGAAGAAAGAGAAACGGACGCAAGTGTGGCGAGTGGTAGGCTGCTTGACTACCAAGTTTGCTGACCGGCTGCACCGGGGGGGGGGATGGGTGGGGGGGAGGCCAGTGATGGTGTCTGGCAGTGCGGTGTGTTCATGGCGGTTGCGAGTCACGGTATTTGTCCAGGGAAAGCCACATCTCGTTGCCCAGTCCCACTTGGGGTGTTTGATTTTTTGTTATGTTGTCCGCTCCCCTTAGGAAGGTGACCCAGTTGAACCAGACTTTGAAAGTGGCCTTCCCCATGTCCTTCCAGTTAGAAAGGATTGTCTTAGTTGTCGCCGTGAAGAGTAGGTCAATGAGGCTCCTGTCGTTAATAGAGTGTATCTCTGGGGCCATGAAATCGTTTGTTATGCTGAGGATGTCTAATTGTGGTATGTACCCCGTTACGTTATAGATGAAATCCCTTACTTTCCCCCAGAATGTCTTTACTTTAGGGCAGTGGATGATCATGTGTGCTAAGTCTCCTTTCTGTTTCTGGCAGTTCCAACCTAAATCGTTGTTTATGAGCCCGACAGCCGCTTGGCGTGCCGGGGTCCAGTATGCTCTGTGTAGGAGCTAGAATTTAGTTTGTGCTAGTATGCTGGTGACTTTGTTCCTGCTCGCTGAGGACCAGAGGTGTGCCTTCTCTTTTTTGCTAAAATGCCAGGAATGCAGCGTTTCCCAGTATTCTATGGCCTTCCTGTTTAACCTAGTTGTCTTTGCACTTAGGAGTTTATATAGGTGTGACGTTTGGTGTCCAGTTTTGTTGAGGTTGGTCAAATATTAGTGGATTGTTGGGACTTCCTTGCTTAGGCCTGCCTTGGTGATTGCTGCCTTTATTTTAAGAAAGTTATATAGCTCTATGTCTGGTAGGTCGTGCGCGCATTGTAGGCTGGCGAAGGTGGTGGGCGACCCGTGTTCCTCTAGTTGGGATGGAGTAGAGATTCCTCGCTTGGGTCAGGAGGCTAAGGTAAGTATGCTGTTTTTGTATTTTCTTTTTGTGTTGAACCAAATGGATTCCCATTTTGTGTTCCTTATGCTCCTTTCCATTCTTTTGTCTACATATAGAAGGGCGTTTTTGGTGTTTTTGAGAATTGTGTTGGTCGCCTCTGGGTGTTTGTTGGCAGTGAGGAGAGCCGCTGGGTTAAGACCACCCACCAGAGCTCTTTCTAGCTCCAGCCAAGTCGGCGTACATCCTTGTTCAGGCGTGAGCTAGTATATGCCTTGTCTGGCTAGGCAGGCTGTCTGGAAGGTCTTAAAGTTTGTGATGTTGAGCCCCCCTAGGTCCTTGCTGAGCCTCAGTTTCTGGAGGCTTATCCTGGCTTTCTTACCCCTCCAGAGGAACGTATTTGTCATGGTGTTTAGTTTTTTGTGGAAGTCTTCCGTGACTATTAGTGGGAGCATTCTTAGCAAGTAGTTAACCATGGGGGTTATCATCATTTTTATTGTTTCTACCCTACCCCACCAGCTGACGTACTTGGGGGACCACGCGTCTAGCCTGTCTTTTATCTTGTTTATTATTGATTTTTCGTTGTGATCCAGCGTTGACTTGAGGTCCCTGTCGAAATAGATACCTAGGTATTTTAGGGCCCCTCTTTGCCAGTGTAGTCCTGAGGAACCTATAACGTCCTTAGTGGTGTGAACGTTGAGTGGCTTACATTCGGACTTGCTTCTATTAAGCTTATACCCGACTACCTTTGCATATTCATCAATGGTGTTCATTAGTGCTTCTATTGAGGGCTCTGGGCTCTCTGTCATCATGAGTATGTCGTCAGCGTATGCCGCTAGTTTGACCGTGTTGCCTTTGACCGTCATCCCTTTTATCCCAGCGTTGTTCCTGATCATGGCCAGTAGGGGTTTTAGGGTCAGTAGGAACAGTGCCGGGGAGAGTGGGCAGCCTGTCTTGTTCCTCTTTCCAGGGATAGGGCCTCTGATATGCCCCCATTTACTACTACTCAGGCTTTGGGGTCTTTGTATAGCGCCATCACCATTGTCCTATAGTTCTCACCTAAGCCGAACTTCTGCATGCATTGGTCAAGGAAGGGCCATGACACTCTATCGAAAGCCTTTTCTGCGTCCAGCGCTATCATTACCGCTGGTTCCGCGTTGGCAGAGGTGTGGTTTATTACGTGCATAGGAGTCTCGTATCGTCTTGGGATAGTCTATTTTTAAGGTAGCCCACCTGCGTCTTGTGGATGAGGCTTGGAAGCTGTACGTTGAGTCTCCCCGCTAGTATTTTCGCGTAGATCTTGCAGTCTACGTTAATTAGAGAGATGTGGCAGTAATTCTGCGGGAATTGTGTGTCTTTTCCCTCTTTGGGTATGACTATAATGTTGGTCTCCGCCATTGATTCTGTCATTTTCCCTCTTCTGATACAGTGTGCGAAAACCTCTTTCATTGTGTTCCTGATTAGGGGGAGGAAGTGTTTGTAGAATTTTGGTGTGTAACCGTCCCGGCCCGGCGCTTTGTTTTCCTTTAGCGGTACAAAAGGGGGTGGTGATGGACGGAGCATCTGAACCAATCAAACACTCACACCCAGTCAGCAGATCTGGGTTTAATCCATCACCGTTCTTTAGCCCACTCTGCCACCTCAGTTCAGACATGGCCATATGCAAATCAGTCTGACCCTGTGCCTCATGGGAACAGTCCAGCCCAAACTGCCAAGCCATGCCTTCCCTGGACCGGAAACAAGCTTCCGAGGACCGGTTTCTGGCATTTCTGGCATCTTCAGCTTGGCTTGCTTGAATCCAGTGGCAAAGTGAGCAAGCGACTCTATGGCACCATACTAAGCGTTAGAAGGGTGGGCTGGCTAGGACCTCTCCCAAAAGATATTGCGGGCGATTTGGTACTTGTAAAATTCAGGAATAAATACGTTGTCCCATACCTCCAATCTTGGCAGCCACAAATAGGAGATGGGCCTATATCTATCTGGAGCCTAAGTGAATTCTACCCTAGAACATTATATGTCCCGTCGCAATGCCAAAAAGCACAGAGCAACCACCGGATGGGCAGAAGTGGTCTTGTACCAAATGGTCACATCATCTCCACGTTTAATCAATTTGATCTACTTTCTCCCTCTTCAATGATTAGCTGATTTATTCTATTGATTTAATCTCATTTTAACAGATGTTATTTTTTATGAAATGAAATGTATTGGTGTATATTTATGTACTGTTGTTGCTTTTATGATTTTTATATTGAAATTGAATAAAGCTAATCAAAGAAAGAAAGAGCAAGCGACTCACGTCTGAGCATACTGAGGTTCTGAAAATTATGAACTTGTCCATTTTGTGGCCGCCGCCATTTTGTGTTGCCCTCACTCAGGCAGCTTGGTGAACACAATATTTTTGTCGTTTCTGCCTTTGCGTGTCAGGTGGCTTCTCTGCTAATGTTTACTAGTGAGTGTCAGGGTTTGGCAGAGTACACTAATTCCTGTCTGAGCTGATTAATCCCCGTCCGGACAACATGTTGGTTCACACCATTGTTTCCTTTACTTATCTTATCTGCTGTCCTTCGCTACATGTCTCCTGCATTCTCCTGTTTCACGACTGTCCTCCTGCAGCACACACCTGTGTGTTTTCTTTGCTCGTAAACTGAATAATGTGGATTCATTCGTAATTTACTTAAGAGGTCGAGCAACAAACGAGACCGGGAATTTGAGTTGCCTTGGTCTTAAAACATTGTTTCTAACGTTTGCTTATAGCTAATGCTCTTGTAAAATTGCCTTTTTGCATTGTGTTGTGCTGTATATAAACCTGTGCGCCACGGAGTTAAGTGGCAGTCTCTTTTGAACCTTGTTGCATTGACGACTTCTAAGACCACTGTACTAGCTGCAGCTAATGAACACCATCTTCTACGCCAGACGAAGAGTCCGTGTCCCTGCGCCGCCGGGCCTTAAGGCTGCGGTTCTCCGAATGGCGCCCAACATAGGGCGACTTCAGCGGTAGTGGTTGAGCCCGAGGGTCGTGAGGAGCCCTGCAAGAAAATTCTGGAGGAAGCGCACCACCTGATCGACCCCTGCATGTCGGAAGTGGACCCAAGGTCTTTGACAGCGCGGCTACTCCTCTCCGACGGCTGCCGACGACTGCTGCCCTGATTGTCGTACTGCCTTTCGCTGGTGTGGAAGGATTCTTAGTTAAGTATTTGGTGGGTCGCTCCCACAGACCTTTGTTTTGTTTTGTTTTGTTTTTTGGTACATTCAGGTAATGCAATCCCTGAAGCCAAGTGGTAAGTACTGTTCCACTGATCTATACCCCTTGTTGTTTGTGATCAGTCTAGAGAAGTAACGGTGCCTGGGCTGAGTAAGTTTAAGAGATTTTGTTGTTTAGGTTGCACGAGGGATTCCCAGTTGGAGGAATCATGCCCGAGACCTCCAGTTGGAACTCCCACTTATGAGCTCTATTCGAAACATGGTATTGGCCCCATTACCTTTAACGTATCATGGGTCCGATATACCAAGAATAGTGGAGTCTTAAGATGGCCCTAAAACGGTAGCTTTGACCCCACTATACTAGATAATTTAGAAACGATTTTGTTTAAAGGAAAAGCCCGGCCGGCTATGTTTGACTCCTTCCACCTTTGGCGTAAAGTAGCCAAACAGAAAGAAATTAAAAAAGCGAAAAAGGTTAATAAAGCACAAGATATGTCAATTTTACAGGCTGCACAACAGCTTAAAGATAATGAAGAAGAAGGTGGGAGGGAGGTGTCAGAGAGACAACATCGTATGGCGATAGATAGATGCTATCCGGTGTTGCCTACTTACTCTTCAGATAAAAATAAGGAATTCGAAAAAGATGCCCTAATGACTTGTTTGCTGAGTTCCCCTCCGCCCTATGTGCAAAATGCTACCGCACCTCCGTTACCCCCTCCTGTTGCTCAGCAAGTGGTTGCTCAGTTGCCAATTGTTCAGCAACAGGCTCAGCCTGTCAATTCTTCTTTTCCTGCTCCTGCTTCATCCTTGCAGTCTCTGATTCAGCCTCCGTCTTCTCCTGCTCCTATTCCGCAGCCTGCTATGTTTCAATCTCCGCTGCCTTCTACATCTGCCATGTCTCCTATTCTTTTGAAAGACTCCCCTTCCTCGCAGAGGAGGATAGTGGATGCTGTTTCAAGTTTCCTTTCCCCTCTTATTGGGTCTTTCAATTTTTCTCCAGCTTTTTCTAGACGACAATCTCGTTGTCAGCTTCCTCTTACGGACGAGAAAGTACTTTTGGGTTCTCGCTCGAAGATGGATTGAGTGGGGATTAGAATACAGTACTGCAGATATTATGAGTAACTTTTATCAGTGGTCGGAACCTACGCAGAGATATGTTTTTAATATCACGTGTCAAACTCTTATTAAAGGTTGGGATGATATGGAGTCAGATACAGTTCCCTTGGAATTACTGAAGCTACAGGCAGACTTCGATAAAGGCGTTTTCGTAGGAAACGGGGTTGAAGAGGCAGTGAATAAACTCATTGCATTTTGCACTATGTTTCTGTCCTTGTCTGTTTCTGAGGTCAATCCAGCCAATAAACAAGGTAGTAAGAATTATCCTATGCGTGAAGTTCCTCCCGTATGGAGAGAAGCGGTACTTGGTCCACCTGCCATTGCCGCTCATTCCCAGCGTATATGGGTCCATGAGCCATGGAAGAGGTCTTAAGTTTTAGCGCTTAAGAGCACCCTTCCGGACCCTCGTAAGAATCCAGCTGGATACTATAAAGAATTGTCCCAAACAGTCGACGCTTGCATTATGAATTTGGCCGATATTGATATGTTGTTCCGAAATGTGGTTCCGCAAGGTATATGGACACGGATTCGTAAAGAAGATCACTTGGTTGAATTAGGTGGCGATTGGGCTGCTATTAGAGCCGCCCATGCGAATCAGGTAGGCGGTGCGAAGCCTGAGGATTTGATTATGGCTCTTCCAGGGAGAATAATCGAATTGATGAAGACAATGATGCCTGCAGTGTGAGTAAATTGGGTTAAGCTGGCCGCGTGCAAGCAAAAGAAAGATGAAAGTGTCTTGGATTTCTTCAATCGTTTCGAAGAGACGTTTATAGATCATAGTGGTCAGGATTTGAGTGTAGAGGGTGGCCAGCGATTATTTGTGGATAAGTTTGTATATAATCTACTTCCTGAGTTGCCGAACAAATTAAAAAGTTCGGAAAGTGCATGGGCTGTCTCTTCCTCTGCAAAAATATTGGCTACTGCACAATATTATGAGAACAGAGATAAGGAAGAAAAGGAGAAACAAGAGAAGAAAAATAGAGATCTAAAATCGAAGGTTCTTTTGCAGCAGGCGTATCCACCTCGCTCGAATCAGAATCAGCAGTCTTCCCAGTTCCAACAGCCCCCACAGTTTCAGAGATTGTTACAAAAGCCTGAGTATTATGCACCGTGACTTTCGTTAGGCCCGAACCAATGCGCATATTGTAGGGAAGAAAGGCATTTTAAGAATAATTGTCAAGTTCTATTACAGCGTAATAATGGGATGTCTGCTCCTCGAGGTCATGGTAATTTTCAGACAGGATCTAGAGGTAGAGGACGGGGTGCGCCCTCTCACCAGCAGCGATATTTTTCTTCATCCACTTCGAATTATTTTGATCAACAAGCAGTTCCGTCCACACAATATTACAATGATGATTATCGTATTGAAAAGGGAGTTGTATCGATTCCAGTAGATCAAAATGGGCCATATGTTACTGTCAATACTATGGGCGTTTTAGAACAGTTTCTTTTGGATACTGGTGCGATGAGAAGTTCCATTATGCATTCTAAACTCCCTGGGGCACCTTTGTCTGGCTTTGTGAATACATCAGTGGGATTTCCTGGCGCCCCAGTTTGTAATCCGGTTTCTTGCCCTTTGCCTGTCTCGATTGGCCTTTATGATTTTGAAACTTCCCTTATCTTGACAACTGGTTGTGGGGAGAATTTGCTGGGTTTGGATTTGTTAAAAAGGCTGCATGCAACATTGTATTGTTCTCCTTCTGGTGTGCATCTTACATTGGGAAAGAAATTGATGACTCCTACGTGTTTGTCTCGAGATCAGTTTCCACCTGAGTTGCTTTCTCTCCCGGAAAGTCTTTGGGCTACGGGTCCGAATGACGTGGGTCGCCTTGCGATCCAGCCGTATGTTGTTACAGTTAGAGAGAATGTTAGGATGCCACATATTCCCCAATATCGTATCTCAAGTGATGGAGAAAGAGCACTATTGGCTATTGTTGATGACTTTTTTCGGAAAGGCGTGGTTGAAGAAACGAGAGGCAATGTTTGTAACAGTCCTGTTCTTCCGATTCTTAAAAGAACGGATCCCTCACAGCCTCCTGTTTATCGATTTGTTATTGACCTGAGAGAGGTAAATAAAATAGTGGTACCACAGTTCCCTGTTGTTCCGGACATTACAGCCTTGTTAACGATGATTCCTGCTTCAGCGGCTTGGTTTTCAGTGATCGACCTTAAGAATGCTTTCTTTAGCATTCCTATAGCTGAGGAGAGTAGGGACCTTTTTGGTTTCTCTTTAGGTGGCCGAAGTTTCCGCTTTAAGAGGGCTCCTCAGGGCTATTGTGAAAGTCCTTCCATTTACAGTAATGCTCTTAAATCCCAGCTTGATTCATTTTCTTTGCCTTCAGGCGCTACGCTTATTCAGTATGTGGATGACTTACTGGTGGCTGCTGACACGGAAGATGTGTGTAAAAGTGTGACTGTTGCTTTGTTGCATCATTTGTCTGCTTTGAATCATAAGGTGTCACCCTCTAAGCTGCAATATGCCCGCCAAGAAGTGACCTATTTAGGTCATCTCTTGTCGAAGGAGGGAAGGCGATTGACCCCAGAACGTATTCATGCTATTTCACAGATGTCTGTACCTACCACACAGAGAGAAGTGCGTGCCTTTTCGGGTATCACTTCCTATTGTAAACAATGGATTCCAAATTTTTCCCTTCTAGCGAAACAATTGCTGGCACTAACGTTGAAAGATACGCCCCATCCACTCCCTTGGACGGATGGATGTCAGCAAAGTTTTGTTGATTTATGTACTGCTTTGTGTTCTGCTCTGGTGTTAGGGACTCCAGATTACAACAAGTCCTTCACATTATATGTTCATGAGAGAGAGGGTTGCGCATTGTCAGTCCTGACACAGCAATTCGGAGATAAACAAAGGCTGTGTGCCTATTTCCCTGCTACATTAGACCCAGTAGCTAAAGCCTTGCCCAGCTGTCTCAGAGCTACAGCAGCTGCCGCAATATCTATTAGAGAGTCTGCTGGACTAGTATTGGATAACACACTTGTTGTTATGGTTCCACATGCAGTGGATACCTTGCTGAGCAGAACCAAAACGCAGCATCTCACGAGCGCTCGTTTGTCTGGGTACGAGCTGACACTTCTAGCAAGTCATGTACACATTAGGAGATGTAACACGTTAAATCCAGCTACGTTGTTGCCACTTCCAGATGAGAAAGATGATCAGGAGAAACATGATTGTTTTCTCCGAACGGAGGAAGAAACGAAGGGTAGAATTGATTTAAAGTACACTCCGCTCAAGGACCCGGACGAGATCCTTTGGGTGGACGGTTCCTGTTTTAAGCCCCCGAATGGAGAAACCACTTCTGCCTATGCTGTCACTACCTTATGCACTATTTTTAAGACAGCACGTATTGAATATAATTCAGCCCAAGCAGCTGAATTAATAGCCTTGACTAGAGCGTGTGTGTTGGCAAAGGGAAAGAGAGTGAATGTGTACACAGATAGCCAGTACGCCTTTGGCGTTGCTCATAGCTTTGGCAAGTTGTGGAGGGAGAGAGGATTTTTCACTTCCCATGGAACAAAGATTCAACATGGCCAGTTAGTGACGGATCTTCTTGAGTCTCTTACCCGTACCTACACAAATAGCGATCATAAAGTGTAGCGCACACAAGAAAGTTACAAATGATGTGGTTCGTGGAAATGCATTTGCAGATGAGGTAGCGAAATCAACAGCTAGAAACATTACAAGCCGAATGTATGAGGCAGGCCCTGCAAATTGGGTTAGGGAAGTTGGAATGTGTGAAGACACGATTGAGAGTGTGAAAACGATTCAGGGAGAGGCTACTGAAAAGGAATTGAGTACGTGGAAAGAAAGTACGGGAATGTTAGACCAGATGGGTTGCTGGACAGAATTGTCGGAACATCAGCGATGGTTATTACCGGACGCTTATGTGTTACCGGTTGTGACTATGGCACATGGTCCAGCTCATATTAGTGCGAAGGGCATATGTAAGCTTTTGGCTCCGGTATGGCAGAATGAAGGGATTCCGAAATGTGCAGAAAATGTGGTTAAGCATTGCATTGTTTGTCTAATGCATAATCCAGGAAAGGGTACCCCAACTCCAGCAGTTCATTTTGCCCCTCCGTCATATCCTTTTGAGGTGTTGCAGATTGATTACATTCACATGAAACGCTGCAACAACCTCAAGTATGTTCTGGTGGTGGTATGTGCCTTTTCCCGGTGGATAGAGGCCTACCCCTTGAAAGATAACACTGCTTTGTCGACTGCTAAAGTCCTAATAAAGGAATTCTTCCCTAGGTTTGGTTTGCCGCACATTGTCTGGAGTGACAATGGAAGTGAATTTGTGGCCCAGATTATGCAGAAAGTCTGTTCTGGTCTTGGCATCCGGCAAAAATTCCATGCCGCAAACCATCCACAATCAGCTGGCTTGGTTGAGTGTTACAATGGCACACTCAAACTGAAGTTGGCTAAGATTCAAGCTAGCACTGGTCTTGCTTGGCCTGATGCTTTGCCCCTAGCTCTTTTGTCGACCAGAACTATGGTACACTCTTGTATGGGACTTAGCCCCTATGAGGTGGTATTCGGACGCCTGGCAAATGTTTGGGGTTTCCCTCGTCCTAAAAAATATTCTGACATACCGTATCCTTTGTTGATTGACTATCTGCACGATTTGACTACTAAATTGAGTGTTATTCGTCAACCGGTGCAAAGTGTTTTGCCAGAGGCCTCTACAGACCCAGGTCATACGATTCGACCGGGAGACTGGGTCTGTATTAAGAATTTCCAACGGACGAAGAATCTGGAGCCTCGCTGGTCAACACCTACGCAAGTCCTGCTAGTCACCCGCACGGCTGTGAAAGTGGTCGGCAAGCGTAACTGGGTGCATGGCGTGCACTGTAAGAAAGTGCCACTGCCGTTGCCCTTTGACCAGTGGATTCGTAGTGGTATGAGAGAATCGGACACTGAAGCAAATCCTCGTTTTGTTCCCTTCAGTGATGCTCCAATTTATGGCACTCAGTCAGAAAAAGCGGATGATAACATTCTTCAAGCTGCTGTGCCTTTGCATCGTCGGATAGATACTACGAATCCAGAAGCTTTATTCCAGGACCAGACTGTGCCGAGTAAAACGCGTTACGATTTAAGACCCAGAAGCAATAAAGCGAATTGAACTTTTTTTTGTGAACATTCTCCTATTTCAAGACATTTCTTTTTGAACTCTTCGTATTTTTCCTTCCTTGCTGATATAATTTTTTCTTTTAGCTAGCTTTAGACGTGCCATCTGTCTCCGTCGCAGGGTCACGGTAGGAGTCTCAGACTGTAACCTGGTTTTTGACCTTTTAGTAAATTGGCTAGTGCCTCAGGTTTTACAGAAATAAATAGCTGAGTGATTGAGGAAGAGTGCCAGTTCCAATTGTGTTATGCACCTAAGGTCCATTTTTAAGGAGAGAGCAATCAGCCTGGGGCCCTGAATAGGAGGATCCCAGGCCAACTAAGTCAAAAACCAGCTAAACACCAGGCAAAAAGTTTGGGGGTAACCATAGTCAGATATCCACCTTCCTACAGTATTATATTGTCATTGTCAAATAGGACTCCCTGATCAATGCTGAGCTCATGACGAACTTCACAGAATTTCTTGATATCCTCACTTACAGATTCAGTGGAAGTGGGCAAACCCTGTACCGTGTACATTAAGGGCCCGATTCACAGAATGAACTTAAGACTCAATCTTAAACTTACTACTATTTTGGTATTCACAGAATGCACTTACTACTTTTGGCATTCACAGAAGTTAGGATTTTGTCTTAAGTTTGTCTTTAGACAGACTTAAGACAAAATCCTAACCTAAGTCTGTCTTAAGTTTGTCTTTAGACAAACTTAAGACAAAATCCTAACTTCTGTGAATTCCAAAACTAGTAAGTTCATTCTGTGAATGCCAAAAGTAGTAAGTGCATTCTGTGAATGCCAAAATAGCACTAAGTTTAGGATTGAGTCTTAAATTCATTCTGTGAATCGGGCCCATAGAGTTGGGTCATGCTGGTGCCGTTCATACATTCTGATCATTCTTGGGAAGTGATGGTGGTGTGATTGAGTTGAAGAATGGGGTATTCAGGGGTGTCAAATTGCTCCACCTTATCTAAAGGGCTTCTTGAAAGAAAGTCTGCTGCAGAATTGTGAATACCAGGTACATATTCTACCCTAAAGCAGAAACCCTCTAACCCAAGGATCCATTTGTCTATGCGGAGAGTGTTGCAAGAATTATTTTTAGGATCGAACATGAAGATTAGGGGTCTCCTCCACCAAAAATATGTCAGAAAAGAAGGAGGAACTCACCTCTCAACCCAGGAGCCACTCTCATCTCAGAAGTCACTCACCTCTCACCCCAGGAGTCACTCATCTCAGGCGGGCACTCACCTCTCACCCCAGGAGTCACTCATCTCAGGAGGCACTCTCCTATCACCCCAGGAGTCACTCATCTCAGGAGCCCCTCACCTCTCACCCCAGAAGCCACTCTCATCTCAGGAGGCACTCACCTCTCACCCCATGAGTCACTCATCTCAGGAGGCACTCACCTCTCACCCCAGGAGTCACTCTCATCTCAGGATGCACTCACCTCTTATCCCAGGAGTCACTCTCATCTCAGGAGGCATTCACATCTCACTCCAGGAGTCACTCATCTCAGGAGGCACTCACCTCTCGCCCCAGGAGTCACTCCCCTCTCACCTGAGGAGGCACTAACCTCTCAGACCAGGAGTCACTCCCCTCTCACCTCAGGAGGCACTCTCCTCAGGATGCAGACCTCACCACAGGAGGCACTCCCCTCTCACCTCAGCACCCCCACCCCAGGCAGACAGGTCAGATTAGAACCAGCCCCCGGGGCACACAGGTCAGATTAGCAACAGCCCCCGAGGCACACAGGTCAGATTAGCACCAGCCCTGGAGGCACACAGGTCAGATTAGCACCAGCCCTCGAGGCACACAGGTCAGATTAGCACCAGCCCTGGAGTCACACAGCTCAGATTAGCACCCCCACTCCAGGCACACAGGTCAGATTAGCACCCCCAGTCCAGGCACACAAGTCAGATTAGCACCCCCACTCCAGGCACACAGGTCAGATTAGCACCAGCCCTGGAGGCACACAAGTCAGATTAGCACCAGCCCCTGAGGCACACAGATCAGAATAGCACCAGCCCTCTAGGCACACAGGTCAGATTAGCACCAGCCCTCGAGGCACACACGTCAGATTAGCACCAGCCCCCGAGGCACACAGGTCACATGGTCAGTGACTGGCTGCCGCCCCCTCCCTATGTAACCACACCAACTCCAAAACACATGGACAAGAAACCTAGTTGTCTTTGGAAGGCGGGGGATCGCAAGACCCCCCGGGCGTATTTATTAAAATATAAAACAATACATTTTTAATTCAACGATAAACATTTATACAAAATCCGCAGGACATTAGATACAATATTGTCAACAGGTATGAGAGACTAGCCTTAACAAAATTCTAATACAGATTGTTTCCTAACCGAATCTAACATCCTCATTTGAATTTTGTATACTAACATTTCTGGCCATATGGCAAGGTCGCTAACCGGTGTCAGGTCCTACTAGCTGCGCCTCACCTAATGATGTGCGCATGCGCAGCCGAGCCCGGTAATTACTCGGTCCACGCCGTGAACTCCATTTACCCACTAAAGGAGGGCCCTTACTCTGCGCCATACGCTGACGTCATGAGTACGCGCGCGCGGGGTGGCTACCAGCCTAAGGAAAGCGTGACTCCCCAACCCGCGCCCCTTTGAAGCACCAGTTACCTTGCCCCTGAGGTTCAATGACCCCTCCCCCTGGGCGGGCACCTCCGAGGATGATGCGCCGCCCCCCGGTCATGACCTTACCGCATGCCCCACTCCTAATAAATACGACGACCTGTGGAAAAAAGTACTAAAGGACAGCTACACTAACTAAATGACACGTCATGACATAACATCGTCAAGCTACAAGGGGAAAAAAGGCCTAAACACAGTTGCCACATCAATATCCAATTTCAATACCATTATCTAAACGGGAAAAAAGGCCTAAAAGAAAACATAGTCAGCAAAATACACAATACAATATCATTTTCTAAACGGGAAGAAAGGCCTAAGACAAAACCTCATTAGCAAAATCACACTAAATCAGATCAATCACAATGAATACAACACCGCATGGTTCCAGGGATGGTGGGTGGGGAAATTAAGAAGCCCCGAGCGTGGGGCACGACCGATGTGTGGGGAGCGTCCAGGCAACAAGGGGGCCCCTGGGCACTCCCCACTCCTTTATTCCCGAAGGGCGTGGGGGGGGCGGCCCGCCCCCTCACCCTGCCCCTCCGCAGCCCGCCCCCCCGACCCGGAAGTCCACCCAATGTCATCCGGGTCAGGGGGGGTGCCTGCCAATCGGTGGTGGAGCGCACTCCCCCCACGTCATCACTGGACGCCGGGAGGTCACGCCCCACCACCGGGAGGCAAAAGGGGGAGCGGGACGGTCGCCGCACTGCCATGCGGGCGGGGGGGCCCAGAGTCCCCCCCTTTTCACATGGTCAGTGACTGGCTGCCGCCCCCTCCCTATGTAACCACACCAACCCCAAAACACATGGACAAGAAACTTAGTTGTCTTTGGAAGGCGGGGGATCGCAAGACCCCCCGGACGTATTTATTAAGATATAAAACAATACATTTTTAATTCAACGATAAACATTTATACAAAATCCGCAGGACATTAGATACAATATTGTCAACAGGTATGAGAGACTAGCCTTAACAAAATTCTAATACAGATTGTTTCCTAACCGGTGTCAGGTCCTACTAGCTGCGCCTCACCTAATGATGTGCGCATGCGCAGCCGAGCCCGGTAATTACTCGGTCCACGCCGTGAACTCCATTTACCCATTAAAGGCGGGCCCTTACTCTGCGCCATACGCTGACGTCATGAGTACGCGCGCGCGGGGTGGCTACCAGCCTAAGGAAATCGTGACTCCCCAACCCGCGCCCCTTTGAAGCACCAGTTACCTTGCCCCTGAAGTTCTAGGAGGGGCCAATGACCCCTCCCCCTGGGCGGGCACCTCCGAGGATGATGCGCCGCCCCCTCAGACCTTAAAATAGCTGCTCACTGGTCATGACCTTACCGCCACAGGCCAGCATTGTTGACCGACGATCTGGCCTCCCCCTCACCTCCTCTAGAAAGGTCATACTCACCCTGCAAACCCTTCCAACCATGCCAGTATATTAGTAGACCAGAGCACATTCCCTGCCTCCATCCAAAGCACCCCATCCTGAAGGTAGAATTGATCCCCCCAAATACATCCCTGTGGGATAGTCTGCAACCGGGAGGCTCAAAATAATTTGTCCAATTGTGTGCTGAACCTCTTTACTGAGTGATCCAACGCCCTGACAGAGTCCCCCCCTCGCCAGTGCAGCAGAGGTGTAAGTCGAGACCCAACTATAGTGCGACCTGGGCAGGTCCTGGCCACCCACCCAGCAGCGGAGATTATCACTTCTATCACTATTCGCCTCCCCAAGTTGGCGAAGTCGTTTCCCCCAGGTGAAGTATCACCACTGACGGGGGTGTGGTATGTTGAGAGAGTGGTTCCTATAATAACTCCTAACTGGCTGACGCATAAGCCTCCCCCTCCCACAGAAGGAAATGGAATACCCGCCCTGCTCTGTCCTTCTCCTACCCGCCCCAGCGGGGCAAACATGTTTGGCGCACTTCGCATACGAGCGGCCCACCCTCCTATGATGTATGCTCCTTACTCCACGCAGAGTTATTCTTAACAAAAGGGGGGGGGGCGCCTGCAAGCACAGGCGCAACCATCTCAATATCCGTCTTCCCACGGGGGAGTTGATGAGACGCCTTGTCCATACTACTCCTGCCCCTGGGCCAACCATGGTAGTATACCCTTAGCACCCCACCTGGATGACAATTCCCACTTCCACCTTAGGGAATGGGTAGCACTTACACCTGCCATCACCGCTTGAGCCCTTGGGTGTCCTCTTTCTCTTGATCAATCGCCACCACACTTAAAGTCGCTGCTTGCGGTCGCCATGCCTGATGTATGCTTCCCTTTTGCCGTCCACCAGTCGCTGATGTTGCGGTGTGGAGCACTTCTCCGATATCCTCCATGGACCCAGCCGTGAATACAAAGATAGACAAACACAACAATTAGTGTTTCTGGCTTTGTTGTGAAAACTGCATTACACAAGCCTGTCTTACATTGCCCGCACAAGCCATGTCTTAGCCAAAATTAACGCCCAATGCATTCCCAGGGACACTTCCCACAGCAATAGCAACAACTTCAATCAGCCTTTGGCTAGCACAATGCTATCCGTGCCAAGCTGTAAAACTGGCCCTTTATCAGTCCAGTCATCGCTTTGGCTCTTAGTTACCTACCGTCAAAACTAATCTGACATTATTCAAACCACCCCTGGCCTGTGTTCCCTGCCATTACAAACCTTGGTGAAGTACAGCTCTGTCCTAGCCCCAGGGAGCACCCATTCCCTTGCTTAAACACTTGTTTTAGTTCCTTATTAGCAGAGGGTCAGGTTCCAGGGTCTGTGCATTGCGCATAAAGCAAACTTACCACCATCCTGTTAAGTGGACACAGGCAGGCATGCAATGGAGGAATGGGCATGCCTAGAGCTCGCCAGATGAGGCTACAGGCGGCCCCGTGTCATGCTCATGTGAATTTAAATTAAGTGAGGCCGTGGCTGTTTGTCTGACCTGCTTGCAAAGGTGAGTCTATATTGCTCATCATTGTCAGTTCATGCATTGTGTCAAGCATTGACAATGTAGTGGCTAGCCAAGTTTAACATTACTGCCTATTTCAGAAATGAGACACTATCATGTAACATTTCAATGATCTTCACCTAAACGAACATACAGCACTGAGGCCCACTCATCTCTAGGATGTTAGGAGTTAATATCACAAACCCATGCTAGCGACTAACCATACCACACCTAATAAAAGATGTGCTTCCCCAAATTGCTATCCGGGAAGCCTAGCACCAAATGAGCAACGGACAGGAGAGGCCTATCGGCGTGGTGATACCATCTTCTTAACTGCCTTCAAGGCCCTATTTAGGTGCGACCTTCCCTAACAAACAACCCATGGACCACAGTGCCATGATGACGCACCTTGGATGTGGTATTACCAACCGGAGTATCGCATCATAGTACCATCCGCGCTCCCACGGACTAAGCTTTAGGTGGGAT
The DNA here is from genome assembly GCF_964263255.1 of Lissotriton vulgaris. Lineage (NCBI taxonomy): Eukaryota > Metazoa > Chordata > Amphibia > Caudata > Salamandridae > Lissotriton > Lissotriton vulgaris. The sequence continues at coordinate 1,214,308,772 of NC_141697.1, forward strand.
GCCATGGTCACTCCCTTAGAGTCAGAACTTTTGGCTTTGCCAAAGCTCGTACCTCTCGCATTCTGTTTGCCTCTGATACGTGCCCAAATGCCACCATTGCCTACGTAAGATTTTTCTTGTGCCTGAGTGTTTAGCATATATTGCAGTATTATACCTCCAATTGTACTTTGTCTTCTCTTGTAATCTGCACACTTGTCACGTTTTCCTCCTGTGCACTATTGCTACCTCATGTATTACGTTTGCTCACCATTGTCACTTTTCCTCATGCCGCGCAACGTCTGCTTTCACAAAGAGGAGCGCGACACAGGCCCTTGCCGTCCTAAATCTGCAAGGTTCCCCAAACCTTCATGGGACCTCATTTATCCCAGGTCCGTGCACATCTTTGAGATGGGAAACATCATTTACCACGAAGGCATTACCACTACTCACGTTTACCACGTGACACTTACCACGCAGGGTGCCTTCCACGCAGGGTTGTAAATACCAGCGTGGTAAAGCCACTTGCGAGGTAAAATTCGCGTGGTAAAGCCATGCGTGGTAACTGAAGTCGTGGTATAATCATATAACCCTTTGAGATATGGGATACTCGGTGCCTCTCATCACATTCTGCAGGGATGGTTTTGCGTCACAGCACTGCCGACTGACATTGGAAAAGAGGTTCACCTAATGATTGGTGTGGCCCATGACCTGACGAGAGCTGACCAGCTTGCCCTGCAAGATATTGTTGCTCATGTGCATGATTGTGCATTGAAAATACCCTGGATGAAAGAACTCGCACCAAATCAACAAACAATAAATAGGCAGCTTATTTATTCTTTTTTGTAGCAAACCACAATATATCGTGCATATTTCATATATAAACCATATGCAGGGATCTAAGAGGTTTAAGATCACATTTTGTTTTGATTAGAGTTTTAGTGGCTGTTTTAACTCTATGCAAAGTAGGTATCCTAAACGGAGATATGGAAAGAACATTTAAGCTATATAACTAATGTAAGTCACATGCATGTTATTCATAAATTGAGCGGTTCACCTGGTGAAGTAATTATTTTACGTTTTAAAACAAGGAATACACTTGCTTGGTGTATTTAAAAAGGGGCAGGTTTCAACACGTAAAGTATATGCTATGCCTTGAATGTTATGTTTGAATCGAGAAATAAGGATTGGCATAAATTGCAGCCTCACGTGTCTCTGAAAACCCACCTTAGTCCCCTTTAAAATTCTGGTAACTATTTCACCTCTTGTCTTTCTGAAAGTGGCTCATCCCGGAGCATGTTCACCCAGTAAACAATGTGAAATGTCCTGGTCCAAACCTTGTGCCCATTTTTTACAAGTCCATTATAACGTAATGCCTGTCTGCACAGATGCAACCTTGTGAATATTTACAAACCTTCACGTACTCCTTAACTAATATAATCTGCAGATTTCCCACGGTGGCGAAACTCAACACTCTTAGCGTGAGTGAAGGAAAATGTCAGATCAATTATGTCAAAAATTGAACATTTTTGACTGAGCACAAATCTGTGCATGCTGATATTAAGGCCGGGTGAAATGTTTTCATGGGTTAAAGCTCATGACATTTAAAATGTTATGTTACTCTAATTTCATGGACGCCACGTGTTGCGTTACCTCTTTGACGGCATACTAGAATGCGAGAAAAATTTCATGAAAGCTGTTTACAAGAGGTATTCTCTTCTCAAACCAGTTTCCTGGCAGAAATTTCAGTGACTGATGACGACAATATATGACCCCATGTTCAATTTTCACACGAAGTAACGGCAAGTACATTTGATAAACTGTGCGTTATTTAGCCGGGAATACCTCAACATTTTGCTACCTCTAGTTAAGAGTACATTGTTTGTGAATCGTACATAACTGTATTCAGTGGCGTACCTGCTGCTGTCGCGGGGGCACCAAATGCAGGGACCACCACCACCAGCAGCTGTCGCGGGGTGCCAAATGCAGGGACCACCACCACCAGCAGCTGTCGCGGGGCGCAAAATGCAGGGACCACCACCACCAGCAGCTGTCGCTGGGCGCCAAAGGCAGGGACCACCACCACCAGCAGCTGTCGCGGGGTGCCAAATGCAGGGACCACCACCACCAGCAGCTGTCGCGGGGTGCCAAAGGCAGGGACCACCACCACCAGCAGCTGTCGCGGGGGCACCAAATGCAGGGACCACCACCACCACCAGCAGCTGTCGCGGGGCGCCAAAGGCAGGGACCGCCACTGGCAACAAAAAGTCTAGCTAGGCCACTGCCTCTGCTCTGCAGACAGAACACGACTGAGATGGCGAAAGGTTTCAGGCTTCCCCTGATGAAAGGGTGCAGGTGTCGGGTAAGAAAAAGAATCTATGATCATAAAAATTACCCTGACTTAAAAGTATGGAGTGTTTCTCTCCATGCCTCATTTCCCTAGATATAGCCTACTAACGCTAATAATAATATGCACACATTTTTTAGCCTATCACTATCATTATGTACTAGGGACGTAAGATGTTTCGAAGATGGTTTTTTCCGTAGAATAATCCTGCGTACAAAAATGCTGCGTGCTAAAGCCACTTGCGAAGTAAAATTCGCGTGGTAATGCCATGCGTGGTACTGGTTAGCATGGTATAATCATATAATGGGAAACAGCCACTACAACGAAGCCGTTTCCACGAATGCAGTAACCACGCATGCTTTACAACGCATGCGTGGTTACCACTATAACCTTTACCACGCATTCCTTTACTACGAAATACGTAGTAAAGGAATGTGAGTTAAAGGTCAAATAAAGAAGAGGGGGCTTGGGGGGGCCGGGGGGGGGTCTCCCCCCCCCCCAAAAAAACAAAAAAAACGAGCGGAAATAAAAAAAGAAAACTTACATTAAAACGGACTTCAGTGCCCCTGTCATCAATGAAAGAGCCTCCACAACGTCGTAGCATAGCGTGTCCGTCATTATAGCAGTCCTTTTTTTATTTTCTTAGACGTGTTTTGACGCTTGTTTCTGTGGATGATGGAAGTAAGGGCTGCTGATGAAAGGGTGCAGGTGTCGGGTAAGAAAAAAAATCTATGGTCATAAAAATTACCCTGACTTAAAAGTATGAAGTGTTTCTCTCCTTTCCTTCTGAAGACTGACCCCTCTCCATGCCTCATTTCCCTAGATATAGCCTACTAACGCTAATAATAATATGCACACATTTTTTAGCCTATCACTATCATTATGTACTAGGGACGTAAGATGTTTCGAAGATGTTTTTTTCCGTAGAATAATCCTGCGTACAAAAATGCTGCGTGCTAAAGCCACTTGCGAAGTAAAATTTGCGTGGTAATGCCATGCGTGGTACTGGTTGGCGTGGTATAATCATATAACCCTCTAGCCGCCCTCCAGCAGAGATAGCGCCTCTAATACGGGAGATGGGCTGACATCACAGAAACTGAGGCTTAGGTACGGGGGTGGGGGAAGATGGAGGGAATACATGTTTTCCTTATTTACGTGAAACATATGACTGCTACTTAAAAGGTGGTCGGTGTGCCACATGTACTTGCGATGTGGGTAACACTGCAGCGCTGTCACGGTACGAGCCAGCCAGCCACGAGGACTTCCGCCTGCACCGTGAGCAGCCTTCTAAGTTAATTATTTCTGAATTGTAACACGGACCCTATGCATTTGACTACCCGCTTGTATTTTAACCAATGTGTATTTCGTCAAGCACGTTTTAAATAAACAGGCGCGATTACCAATGGTTACTCAGGTTCACCAGCGCTCGCTGCTCCTTCACCCGTTGAGGTTGTTTGCAAAACAAGATGACAAAGAACACAGCCTGCAAATGTATAGAGGAGCGCACATAATCAGTCATTCAATATAGCATCTGAAAAGACAGGCTCACGGGAGAAGAATTCAAACGTGGGAATAGATGCACCCGAAAGAAAAGTCCAGCAGGAGGCGCTCGAAGCGATGGATCGGTGAAAAGTCCAGCAGGAGGCGCTCGAAGCGATGGATCGGCATGGCACAACACTGGCCACATATACAATAAAACATAACTCTGAACAACAAGATAGTCAGTGCCTGATACAACAAGTAGAATACACAGTATAACAAGCATTTACAATGCAACAGTCTCGCCTTTGCACATGAGGCTAGAAAGCATACGTGGCACCGCCATTCCGCCTCCGATCCGACTCAGGATCTTGCATTACCCACAGGCTACCCACTGCACTAGGGTGACCAACTGGCATTGGTGCAAATTCAGGACGGTGAGGTCAAAATTCAGGACAAAACTTCAGGACAATAGGTACGTTTTACAGACACATCAGAGGTCGCGCAATAGTATATAAGTAAGCCCAGCCATTTCCAAACATTTTCAACCATTTGCAAACCTATCCATCATGTATCTTTCCATCTATCATTTCACTCATCCATCCCTTCATCCATCCCCTCATCCATCCCCTCACTCATCTCCATTATCCATCCACCCTTTCACCCTATCCATCTGTACACTTATCCATCCACTCTTCATCCCATTCACTCATCCATTCAGCCATTTACCCTTTCACCAATCCAGCCATGCTTTCACTTACTAATCCTTCCACCCATCCACTTTTTAAGTCATCCATCCATCCTCCCTTTCTCTCTCCATCGACCCTTTCACTTAGCCATCCTTCCTTCCATCCATCCATCCACTCACCCATCCATCCATCTACTCATGACTCCATCCATTGACCCTATCACTCATCCATCTATCATTTCACTCCTTCAAACATCTATTCATCCTTTTGTCCATCTACCCTCCCTTTCACTCACTCATCCATCCTTACATCCACCCTTTCACTCATACGTCCATTCATTCACCCTTGCACTTATCAATCCATCCATCATTTCACTCATCCACCTACCCACCCATCATCCGCCCAACCATCCACCCACCCACCATCCACCCACCCATCCATCCTTTCACCCACCCACCATCCAATCCATCCATCCAATCTTTTCACCCACCCACTATCCACCCACCCACTCATCCATCCATCCATCCTTTCACCCACCCACCCACTCATCATCCATCCATCCTTTCACCCACCCACTCATCCATCCGTGCATCCTTTCACCCACCCACTCATCCATCCATCCATCCTTTCACCCACCGACTCTCCATCCATCCATCCTTTCACCCACCCATCATCCATCCATCCATCCATCCATCCTTCTCCTCTTCCATCCTTCCCCTCATCCATCCATCCTTCCCCTCCATCCATCCTTCTCATCCATCATCCTTCTCCTCATCCATCTTTCCCCTCATCCATCATCCAGCTACCCTTCCACCCATACATCACGCTATTTACATTTTCTCTCCATCCTTCCCCTCACTCATCAATCCATCCATCCTCTCTCATTATCCATTTATTCAATCTTTCATTCATCCATTCACCCTTTCACTAATTCGTCCAGCCATTCACCCATCCCTTCACTTACTTACTCGCACAACTTTCCATATTAATTTTGAGCTGAGCCCTTTTGAGAAGAGGCCCATCAAGAACTTCACCCTCGCTGCAGGGGCCGTTCCAGGACTGGGACAGAAGCCACCCAGGGCAGAGACAGGATCCACCACAGGGGGGACAAGAGCCATCACAGGCGGGGGTGGACTGGAGCCACAACATGGGGGGACAGGAGCCATCACAGGCGGGGTGGACCGGAGCCACCACATGGGGGACAGGAGCCATCACAGGCGGGGGTGGACTGGAGCCTCCACATGGGGGACAGGAGCCATCACAGGCGGGGGTGGACTGGAGCCACAACATGGGGGGACAGGAGCCATCACAGGCGGGGTGGACCGGAGCCACCACATGGGGGACAGGAGCCATCACAGGCGGGGTGGACCGGAGCCACCACATGGGGGACAGGAGCCATCACAGGCGGGGGTGGGCCGGAGCCACCACATGGGGGACAGGAGCCATCACAGGCGGGGGTGGACTGGAGCCACCACATGGGGGGACAGGAGCCATCACTGAGGGGAGGGCAGGAGTCATCATAGGAGAGGGAACGTGATCCACCAGGGTGGGCACAGGGGTGGGCATGCAGTATTCTAGTATCATCTTGGGCTCCTCGCCCCCTCCTGCACAAGACAACAAAAAGACAGGCTCTCTGTCCAAAATGCCATCCCCCACTGTGATGTACAGTACTTACAGGAGATACTCTAAGAGAACTGATTGAACTGATTGTCCTCCATACTTTGTCAATCAGTGTGGGTGCGATTGTGCCATTTCTTTATTTTCTTAAATTATAGACTGCATGTTTGAAGAACCGAGGTTTGCTTACAATTTAGTGACCGTAATTACGCTCTGTGAAGAGAACCACGTGCTGCCTCGGTGTAATCAGGGGTGTAATCTGGCCGAGTCTCGGATGTTTGGGGCCCTGGGTAGAAATGGAACGTGTGAGCCCCCCTCTAAATAGCAGAGACATGACACATTCAGGGCTGTTTGCATGTGAATAGATGTCGCTGCTCCTGAACCTGCAGCCCCTCCCTCTCAGTCACCTTCGAAGCACCTCTTAACAGGTCATCAAGGGCTGGAGGTGTGAGGGTAGCCATCCCGCTGTGCCTCTCCAATGCTGCGGGGCATCTGAGGAGCTTTGGTGCAGCATCGGAGTGAAGAAGGGAGGTGGGTGCAAGCTGTGCCGGCTTTAGGGTGAGGCAACCGGTGCCCTGTTAAAATGACGGACAAATGGCGTCCGTTAGAGATTCCTTCACGGACAACGGACAGACGGCCGAAATTACGGACTGTCCGTGAAATTTACGGACGGGTGGTCACCCTACTGACTGCACACAACTGCTCTGCCCTATGTCGGGCTTCCTCACCGTGTTCAGACGCCCTCTGTGGCTGTCGAATGTCCCGATATCCCCGTTCAATGGCTCTGTGGGATTGTCCAGCTGATGACTCGGGACCAGGAAAAAAGACCGTAGGAGCTGGAGTTCTCGCGGATCCATCGTCGCTCCGGCTCTGTCCGTGCTGAACGCCCCCTCCAGCTACGTCCCGATGAAGCTCCGATGCTCCTCCGTCGTCCCAGCGTCGTCCCGCCAAACTTGACCTGCAGGGGGATAAAAGAGAAAATTAAGAAGCCCCGAGCGCGGGGCACGACCGATGTGTGGGGAGCTGTTGTATCTGTACCTTTAATTTCTTTCCTATTTCTTTCATGACATGTATAATGTTCCTTCATGACATGTATAATGTTCTGTGTTCTATGATTGATGTTTGCTGTGGTGTCATTCTGTTCCGTTATCTGGACACGACAGCATCGCTCTTCCTAGCCTCTTCTTGTGAGTTTTCTTATCCTGATTTATTCTGAAATAAATCCTTTAAATATAACTCCTGCCATCTATGTTGTCTTGCTTACAACAGGAGCGTCCAGGCAACAAGGGGGCCCCTGGGCACTCCCCACTCCTTTATTCCCGGAGGGCGTGGGGGGGGGGGGGCGCCCCCTCACCCTGCCACTCCGCAGCCCCCCCCCTCACCCGGAAGTCCACCCAATGTCATCCGGGTCAGGGGGGTGCCAGCCAATCGGTGGTGGGGCGCACTCCCCCGCGTCATCACTGGACGCCGGGAGGTCACGCCCCACCACCGGGAGGCAAAAGGGGGAGAGGGACGGTCACCGCACCGCCATGCGGGCGGGGGGGCCTAGAGCCCCCCTTTTCAGATTAGCACCAGTCCTGGAGGCACACACGTCAGATTAGCACCCCCACTCCAGGCACACAGGCCAGATTAGCACCAGTCCTGGAGGCACACACGTCAGATTAGCACCCCCACTCCAGGCACACAGGCCAGATTAGCACCAGCCCCAGAGGCACACAGGTCAAATTAGCCCCAGCCCCCGAGGCACACAGGTCATATTAGCACCAGCCCCTGAGGCACACACGTCAGATTAGCACCAGCCCTGGAGGCACACAGGTCAGATTAGCACCAGCCCCTGAGGCACACAGATCAGATTAGCACCAGCCCTCGAGGCACACAGGTCATATTAGCACCAGCCCTCGAGGCACATAGGTCAGATTAGCACCAGCCCCTGAGGCACACAGGTCAGATTAGCACCAGCCCTCGAGGCACACAGGTCAGATTAGCACAAACCCTCCAGGCACACAGGTCATATTAGCACCAGCCCTCGAGGCACACAGGTCAGATTAGCACCAGCCCTCGAGGCACACAGGTCATATGTCTGCTGCTGATCATCACATAAAGAATGACAATGGGCCGTCTGCATTAAACGTGCCTTGAAGGCGAGTGAGGAAGTTAAAATGGTGCCCCCCCCAGGAAGGCGAGTGCTGAAGTTAAAATGTTGCCCCCCCCTGGAAACATTTCTGCGGACGCCCATGTACCTTGCTGTTGAAGATGGCCACATGGCCCAATAGTCAGAACCGGATATATCCACACTAAGGTTGGGCCCAGGGAGCGCGACCCGTCTACAGTGGACTGCACTGTGACTGCATGGAGCCGAATAACACATGCCCTAGACTGTGCCTTTTTATATTCACCCAAACTGCCACTAGATAATGATCCTAGACTTCAGATCTCCTGCGAAGCGATAGGTCGCAAACTGCTCAGAGAACTGGGGTATGCCTTTTTGGGCGATCTATATGTAAATGGGACATTTCGGACCAATGAGCAGTTTTTTAAAGAGAGGTCGCCCTCTGCTATGGACACCTATTTATTTGCCCGACTGCGACAGAACGTCCGAACTATTACTCCCTCTTTTCCCACTGAGCCTAAAACCTTTGCGCCACTACATGCCTTAGTACACACAGATGCACCACGCCATGTAGTTTCACAGCTTTACAAACATGTGCAGGACGGGCCACGACTCACCACACTGCAGGCCCGACGGGAGTGGGACGGGGACCTCACCGAGCCACTGACGGATAAACAATGGGAGCTCAGCTGCACACAGATGAAAGCGGTCACTGGTAACAACAGATTAAGGCTCCTACATTTCAAATTCTTACACAGACTATACCACACCCCCTTTCGGTTACATAAATTCCGCCTGCGCGACTCTGATAGGTGCCTCCGTTGTGGTGCGGCTGGAGCTGACTTCATGCATCTGGCTTGGTACTGCCCCCAAGTTGCCTCGTACTGGAGTCAGGTGTTCGAAGGGCTCTCTTCCATGCTGGGAGTTGTAATTCCCCCCCTGTCCTCTGAAGGCGCTATTAGGCCTGACACAACCGGTGGAGACTGTACATAGGAAATTCCTGGCGTTTGGCCCCCTATTAGCCAAACACCTGGTGGCATGCAGATGGGGGAGGGGTCGATCTCCAAAATTTAAATGTTGGGTCCGTACCATGTCCACATGGCAGGAACGTTTGCATGATTACGCGGATCTACTGCCTTTAAAATCCAAACCTAAAGACATCTGGGCTCCCTTCGTGTCCTTCCTCCTTCAACAGCAAACTGAAGATGGGGACGAGCAGGAAGAAATGCCTGCTGCAGACATCAGCGCGTCACAATCTTCTGGTTAAGGTCAGCCCATTTAGAGCAGCGCATACCGCTAACCTCCCGACAGCACACCCGATGGGAAGATACCCCTTGGAGAACACACATAGATGCCTGTCAAGCGCAGAGTTCACACACGTTGTCTTGGTGTTGGTCAGGTCATGCCAAACTGCCGAAATCGTCTGATGGTCCCTACAACAGCAGTTACACTTATTTCTCAGCTCGCTTCGTTATCTTAGACGTTGGGTGTGTCGCTAACTACAGGAATGCTTATTATTGTACGTTTTAGGGTTGTTATTGGTGGGGGGCACAGGGTAAATGTCAAGTTCATTTCGAAACGTTACTTATTCCTATATTACGCTAAGCATGGGAAGATGCTCACAGTTTGTAACATATGACAAACATTTGCTCGAATTCATTGCATTGATGTACCTTGCTTTATCCAGACAATAAAGGTTTTTGGAACTTTAAAAAAAAAAATACAGCCAAATGGCTGATTAGAAATGAAAAGGTGGGTCTGGGGTGGATGCGACACAGTAGAACTCTTAATTTGTTGGCAAACGTCACAACTAATCACATCTTGTCGAGTCTGCTAGCATAAAGCGTGCCACCAATATCGTTATTATAAAAGAGAAATATTGGCAGCTACTACTGCATGTGCAGGCGCAATACCTTCATGAGCAGCCTCAATCAAAGATTGTCAGCAGTCAAGGTTTGGACTCAGATGATCACCAACACCAGGAATTGTCACAAAGGGAAAGTTGGCAGTAGTTAACTGATAAGTATATTTAGAAGGAAATTGCTGTGGAAAGGGAGTACCATCCTGAGTTGTGGTGAAATTTAAGAATCCTAGGAGAGACTGCAATTTTTTAAGCGTTGATGGGGGTTGTAATTGAGCACACTTCTCCAAGAAATGGGGAGCTAATACCTGACCTTCATTTGTTAAATCAGAACCAAGAAAAAGAACAGCAAGAAATGCAATATGTGATTTTGCAAAAATGAATTTTTAGGCTAAGGCAGTGAATCACGTAATGATGCGATCCTCTCACGCAAGATGGGTTATTCAAATCATCATGGTTTTATGTCATCGACATAAAAAAAGTGTCAGGATCAATCTCATGCAAAAGGGACACAATACATGCTGCAAGACCTCTGGGCTATTCTTATACCCCATGGGCAATCTCAAGTATCGCCTCAGCGCCGAGGGCGGAGACGCGGACAGATCCCGGGCATTAGAAATGTCTAGTTCAGTTTTAAACTTCTTACACACTATATTATTGACCCATGCTGTACTATATGTGTTTGTACTGGAAAGGTACAGGTATGACTGTTCAAATACTATAATCACAACCTCACCTCGAGGACAGGCAAGAACCAACGGGGGAGGCTAATCGACCTCCGCCAACAAAATGTCATAAGAAGAAGTTAATTTGTCCCAAATATTAACGTTTATGGTGCGACTAATGTCACCTTCAATCGTCTATTAGGTGCAGCTACGCGGGTGCCGCAGTTTTAACAGTTACAAAGGTGTCCATTGCTTTCTCCTCCAGAAATTAGAGGAGTGTCTGGCGTACTATGGTAACTTCCACTGCACTGCTGTCGAGCAGAGACACCACCCAACTCCAGTCCAGGAGCAGGGTTCCCACCATCTGGGGCATACTTTGCTGTCAAAGTGGCAACTTTCTTCTTCTGGAATGGGACATACAGGGAGGTGGTTCCTCTCTCTTAACTTTCACATACAAAAGAGTGCTGCGGGTCCCACTGGTATTGCGTGGAATCACCCTGTCTGCAATCTTGCCGCCCTCCTCTGTCGTCCTGTTGATCAGACGAATCCGGAAAGGAATGAGAAGAATGAGGATCAGGAAACCTCTCAGGAGTTTTAATTTTTGAGCGATCATGTAAATCATATCTACGTTTAGCAGCATCTGGTGGTGGTAGGCTTCTGTTGCTGCTTAGATTTATTCCATGTCTTTTAAGGAAAGAGGGTGACCCTCCTTTTCAGGAGGGGGCTTACTTCGAGATTGTGTAAATGGACTGACTCCTAAATGATTGTGACCTAAGGATCAAACAGCAGCAATAGTAAGTGGCAACTGACGTTCCCTGTCAACGTCAACCACAGCTTAAAGGCGTTGACATACCATCGTGGATGCTGCTTCAAATTTAAGATTAGAAAAACTCATTTTGTGGACAACAGGAAAAATACCCATCAACTTCATACTCAAATCTAGATGAGGACCTGCCCCATGTTCATTCTGTACCTGTTTGAGAAAGCTCGTACGGACGCTCATCGTGGGGGCGCCATAAAAGAGTGTATACAATGAGGCAAACACCATCCCCCAGTTATTGCAGTCAGCCACGGGGGGAATCAGACCACTAAGTAAGTACATACTAAGGATCCTATGTTTTTCCACAGGGCCCATAAAAGGAAAAACAGCATCAAGCTGGTCAATCTTTGGAACTAACGATTCTGAGGACGTTTGCCCATGACCGAATTCATAATAACAGGGCCAATAAAAAGACCTCTTCCATGCGCAGGCTGCACAGGTGCTGTGAGAAAGACACGGGCAACAAATTGGATCCGGCATCTGAAGACAACAACTTGTGCATACAGCAACGGAACATCCGCACAGTGGCGTTCGCATAATGTGATTATTGAGTAAAACCGGCCAACACAGGCCAGGTGGGCCCATCAATACTCAGGGGGCTGATACGAACAGTAGCAATAAGATGGGGTGGAGTGCCATTAAACCAATTCTGGCGCTCGCAGGCCATAAGAGGAAATTCAATAACTGCATACGAGCAATAAGCTTCTGGAACTGCTGCGACAGTGTAAGCATTAAAAGAATTATCAATAACATCCACAGCTGGAAATGTGACGCATGAGTAAAATAGTTTGAAAGGGTCCGCAGGATCCACCTCGACTACAAAAACAACCGGAGATCCCGCATTGGGGACTCCATGCTACAACAAATGGTGAGTTACCGCTGCATGGTAATGAGCCAGAATCGCAACCGGTTGAGCCATGAAACCAAACAAAGGGATTCAAACTGTAGCACTACAATGGGCCAAATTCAAGTTTGAAAAACCTACAGTAATAGGTATTTCCTACAAGCTGAGGCAAACCCTTCCCACCACGGACGGCTCCGGGACACGGCGCAGGGGTATTGTGGACAAGCACAAGCCCTAATCAGGGTATAATAAGTAATAGACCAAACATTAGTGACTTCATGTTGTAGAGAGTCAGTGGCATCACAGACCTATGGTTTGGATGAGCCTTAGTAGGTAGAGAATGAGTCATCCTACCACCTGAGTACCCATGAGCCCGCGACTGACTAGCTATAGTGTCCCACTTGCTCTCCTACTCACTGACAAGTGTTTAGACACCCCAGAACACAACTCTACCGACCCTCTCAGTAATTGCAGTTGCAAGACACACCCTTTTGCTCTCACACTCGTACTAGTCCACAATAAGTTCTAACAGAGACACGAGGAAAGTTTAAAATGTTTAGTGTCCTAGTATATGAGCCACAATAAATGAGAAAAAACACAAGATAGTCAGCATAGTAACTACTCCATAAATCATAAAAGGAGCTGTCATTGTATTAAACAGGGGAGCCTAACCTCCCTTCCCTTCTACAGAAGCAAAATGAGATACCAGAAGATCTCTGGGCATTGTCAGCAAACCCCATACCATAGAATGCACAGATGAAAGTTCAACATCTCAGGTGCTGTCACGATCTCTTCCCTGGAAAGATCCCACTTCAAGTGTGTAGTTACCTGTTTGTGCATATCTATATGGCAAAAGTATGTGTTCCCAAATAACAGCTGCTAGGCCTGACCAGTACACAATACCAAGAGGCATTGTTATTTGACCTTGTCCGTGGTGTGCAGTCTAAATCCCAGGAAAGAACAGAATACAAAAACAAAAGCGGGTTCTGTGTGAAAATACAGTGTGGCACAAAACAAAATAAGTTTGTATAGTAAACGTGCACAAAGCAGACGGCAGTCAGCGATGTGTTCATGCTAACTCTGGGAAATCTACAACGGGCCCGCACGGACGTTTGACACCTACGCACACACACACCACACTCAGAAGCAGACACTCACAGGCTTGCTATGATTTTGATTAGCGATCACATCGGCGTCACCCAATGAATTCTTCTCAGGATACATCTATTAAATGTTAAAGCCTCAGTCCCTGGAGAGCCCTTGAAGTTTATGTTAGTAAACAGTATGAGAGCAGCACCGGATTGGCTAAAGCAGGCAAACCTAGCGCTCCTTAGGAGACTGGTATCTGTGGCTGTCTTGCCCCTGATCTCTAAAACTGCAAAGGTAGCTGAGCCCTAAAGTGTGCATGTTAGGCTGGTCAGAACAAGCCAACGCTCCAACGTGACATGTGCCCTTCACTTTAAGGCTACTTCATTGTACCCTGCTGGTTCGTGAAGCTCCACTCCAACCTCACTCTTCAGGCAGAAAGGCAACCAGCTCGCCTTATTGCCTTGTAGCCAAGACGCGGCTAGGGCTCTCGGGGAGAATGGGGCGGGGGTAGAACAAGCTCTGCCGCAAACTGCACCAATACGTGGTTTGGCCGTGTCTGCAGCCATAACGTTCACCCCAGCAATGCCCCCATAATGGGATCATAATTGGATAGGATGATGGTAAACCCTCCTCAGGTGCAGAGATGTCTTCTCTGTTGCCGTTCAGATGCAGCAATTGAGGGCCCTCACTGTCATAGTATCAGGGGCCCAGAGAGGCATCCTCTCCCATCATGTGGTGTTCTCCCCAGTGTCCATCCCCCAGGGGGGCACCTCCAGAATCGGTCTCTCCCTCTGCGCTGCGGTGGCCCTCCCAGTAGGCATACCCCCTAATCCATGGAAGACGGCCCCAGTCATTCACTGTAGCCAGCAACACAGCCCCCCGGCACAACAAGCTCGGGGACCGTAGCAGGCCCTCTGTCATTGATTTTTTTCCTAACTGTCTGGAGCATGGCCGCCCGCCACCACCAGCCGGGCCTTCAGTTGAAGTCTGCACCCGGTCAGTGCCACAACAGGGTCTGAGCTGCGACAGAAGGGATGACCCCAGACACCCCCATTCATTCAGGCTGCAGGGTAACTGGTGTTCAGGACATCGCACTTGCTCTAACACGAGCACCTGGACTTCAATGCATGGGATTGCAAGCGGGTCCCTCAATTTGGATGGCAGGATAACATTGGATGGTGGGTGGCCGCACGGAGCTGCCCTAAAACACGCCCACCATGTTCTGTGTAAAAGCCATGCCCTGCAATTCCTCATTTTAAGGCCAGCTGATTTAGATACTCTAAATGGCCTAAAAACAGACAACTCCTGGATAACCCAAACAACTCCTGCTTGCACTTTAGGGCACTCCAGCCTTAGATGTCCAAGCATGCCTAAAAACAAATCCACTGCTGTAAGCCTCTTGTGCACTCTCACAGACTCTGCAAGGACCAAGAGTCCAAAAGCTTTCTACCCAATTACCCTACCAATGGCTCATAATCCCCAAATACACTTACCATAAAAGGCTATCCTAGTCAGTTTTCCTGCTATGGTGACTGCTGACATGTTTCTGTCTATTAACCTAATAATGATATGCACAACATCCTCCCCCCTCTCCAGTACATTTCCTCTCTCATAACCAGATCTTACCACCACTGAAGTCACATTTCTTTCGCAGCTTTCGTAAACTATCACCCGGGTGATGATGATAGACTGCTCACTTAAAGTTTCAGCAATATTATTATCCACATCTAGCACGTATTTGGTCCTAAAACAATGTTGTGATGTAAATAACACACCATAAAGCACTGCAACAATTACAACAGGTCCAAGTCCTTTATCCTGCTACTGACTCATTCTTCAAGTTAAGCCTCACACTGGGCTCATTCCCAGCTCCATCATTGCTCCCACACTGAGCTCATTCCCAGCTCCATCATTGCTCCCACACTGAGCTCATTCCCAGCTCCATCATTGCTCTCTCACTGAGCTCATTCCCAGCTGTCTTTGCTCTGACATTGAGCTCATGCCCAGCTCTAGCTTTGCTCTCACACTGAGCTCATTCCCAGCTCTGCCTTTGCTCTCACACTGAGCTCATTCCCAGCTCTAGCTTTGCTCCCACACTGAGCTCATTTCCAGCTCTAGCTTTGATCTCACACTGAGCTCATGCCCAGCTCTATCAATGCTCTTGCATTTAGCTCATTTCGAGCTCAATCTTTGTTCTCACACTGACTTTATTCCCAGCTCTATCAGTGCTTTTGTATTGAGCTCATTCCCTGATCTACCTTGGCTCTCACACTGAGCTAATTCCTAGCACTGTCTTTGCTCCCACACTAAGCTTATTTCTTGCTCTGCTGTTGCTCTCAAATTGAGCTCATTTGCAACTCTATCTTTGCTCACACTGAGCTCATTCCCACCAGCTCAGTCTCAGCTCTGCTCTTGCTCTCACACTGAGTTTATGCCCTGCTCAAGATTTGCTCTCACACTGAGTCCATTCCCAGCGCTGCCTTTGCTAACATTGCTCTCATTCCAAGCATAGTCATTGCTCTCATACTGAGCTCATCCACCTCTTTGCTCTCATACTGAGCTCATCCACCTCTTTGCTCTCATACTGAGCTCATCCACCTCTTTGCTCTCATGCAGAGCTCATCCACCTCTTTGCTCTCATGCGGAGCTCATCCACCTCTTTGCTCTCATACTGAGCTCATCCACCTCTTTGCTCTCATGCAGAGCTCATCCACCTCTTTGCTCTCATACTGAGCTCATCCACCTCTTTGCTCTCATACTGAGCTCATCCACCTCTTTGCTCTCATACTGAGCTCATCCACCTCTTTGCTCTCATGCGGAGCTCATCCACCTCTTTGCTCTCATACTGAGCTCATCCACCTCTTTGCTCTCATGCAGAGCTCATCCACCTCTTTGCTCTCATACTGAGCTCATCCACCTCTTTGCTCTCATACTGAGCTCATCCACCTCTTTGCACTCATACTGAGCTCATCCACCTCTTTGCTCTCATGCAGAGCTCATCCACCTCTTTGCTCTCATACGGAGCTCATCCACCTCTTTGCTCTCATACTGAGCTCATTCGGTGTTTCTAAGAGAAAGAACAAGAGGGTTTCCAAACCACGCAATGCTGGTTCTTTTGTTAAAGTTGCCATCACTTGCTTCATGGATTAAAAGCCCACATTATAGCTGTGGTAGCCAGGAGACAGTAGCAGGGTAACAGGGGAGCAGGAATGTGCAGGCACACGCTGGCTAGCATTGGCACACACTCACCCCCACGCCTCAGATTGCACCCCATTTCTCAAGTACAGTAACACTTGAAAGTCTGAGTTCATTGAATGCAACATTAATCTACATATATTACCTTCCTTTTGCATATATATATAATTTGGTTGACCATCTTCACTACAGTCCAGTGAGAGTGGTAATCTATTAAGACCAATGCGAATCGTTTTTAAAACTTCTTTGATATTGAAAGGACCAATTATGTCATGGGAAATCTTCTACCATGGTTTGTCTGGTACTGATACAGGGGAGATAGGGCTTTCCTATTTACTTTGGATTTATCGCTATTGGCACAAGTTAACTTTTTTACCTTGTCTTCCACAATCGAGTCCATGTCGGGGAACCAGTAACGTTCACGCAGTCTAGCTTTAGTTAAACATCTGCAAGGTGACCCTCATGTACAAGATCAACAATTTTGTATCTAAGGGGTTCGGGTGGTATTATTTTGTCATTCCTAAATAGGACTCCCTGATCAATGCTGAGCTCATGACGAACTTCACAGAATTTCTTGATATCTTCACTTACAGATTCAGTGGCAGTGGGAAAACCTTGTACTGTGTACATTAAGGGCCCGATTCACAGAATGAATTGAAGACTCAATCTTAAACTTACTACTTTTGGTATTCACAGAAGTTAGGATTTTGTCTTAAGTTTGTCTTTAGACTGCCTTAAGACAAAATCCTAACCTAAGTCTGTCTTAAGTCTGTCTTAAGTTTGTCTTAAGACAAAATCCTAACTTCTGTGAATGCCAAAAGTTGTAAGGGCATTCTGTGAATACCAAAATAGCACTAAGTTTAGGATTGAGTCTTAAGTTCATTCTGTGAATCGGGCCCATAGAGTTGGGTCATGCTGGTGCCGTTCATACATTCTGATCATTCTTGGGAAGTGATGGTGGTGTGATTGAGTTGAAGAATGGGGTATTCAGGGGTGTCAAATTGCTCCACCTTATCTAAATGGCTTCTTGAAAGAAAGTCTGCTGCAGAATTGTGAGTACCAGGTACATATTCTACCCTAAAGCAGAAACCCTCTAACCCAAGAATCCATTTGTCTATGCGGGGAGTGTTGCAAGAATTATTTTTAGGATCGAACATGAAGATTAGGGGTCTCCTCCACCAAAAATATGTCAGAAAAAGATGACATTTCCAACAAGTGTATTTCTTTTTTGGATCCATTTCACAGGGGAACAAATAAACAAAAGGAGGAAAGGGAGGGAGTCTACATTTCTTGAAGTCATGGTTTTATTAAATGAGGAGCTAGACAGAACAAAATGGAATAACAGGAAGAAAGGGAGGAGAGGAGCAGGAAATAAGGAAAAAGAGTCCCGAATGGCCATGAACACTGAACCTTATCTGTAGGCCTTGGCTATTTCTGCCATTCTGGGACGTGTTTAAAAAAGTTGGGGAATGGAATCTACTGAATAAGTAGGGGCACCCTGTGCCCTGCCGATCCTGCCCACTTCCACCCCCGAACTCACTCCTGCGGGTGCAGACCTCTCACTCTTAAGGGTGCGGACCACTCACACCTCTGGGTGCAGACTTCTCAGTCTCACCTCAGGACGCACTCCCCACACATCTCAGGAGGGCACTCACCTCTCACCCCAGGAGTCACTCTGATATCAGGAGTCACTCATCTCAGGAGGCACTCACCTCTCACCCCAGGAGTCGAGTGACATCTCATGAGGCACTCACCTTTCAACCAAGGAGCCACTCTCATCTCAGAGGTACTCACCTTTCACCCAAGGAGCCACTCTCATCTCAGGAGGCACTCGCCTCTCACCCCAGGAGCCACTCTCATCTCAGGAGGCACTCACCTCTCACCCCAGGAGTCACTCATCTCAGGAGGCACTCACCTCTCACCCCAGGAGTCGAGTGACATCTCATGAGGCACTCACCTTTCAACCAAGGAGCCACTCTCATCTCAGAGGCACTCACCTTTCACCCAAGGAGCCACTCTCATCTCAGGAGGCACTCGCCGCTCACCCCAGGAGCCACTCTCATCTCAGGAGGCACTCACCTCTCATCCCAGGAGTCACTCTCATATCAGGAGGCACTCACCTCTCACCCCATGAGTCATTCATCTCAGGAGGCACTCGCCTCTCACCCCAGGAGTCACTCATCTCAGGAGGCACTCTCCTATCACCCCAGGAGTCACTCATCTCAGGAGCCACTCACCTTTCAACCAAGGAGCCACTCTCATCTCAGGAGGCACTCAACTCTCACCCCAGGAGTCACTCTCATCTCAGGAGGCACTCACCTCTTATCCCAGGAGTCACTCTCATCTCAGGAGGCATTCACATCTCACTCCAGGAGTCACTCATCTCAGGAGGCACTCACCTCTCACCCCAGGAGTCACTCCCCTCTCACCTGAGGAGGCACTCACCTCTCACACCAGGAGCCACTCCCCTCTCACCTCAGGAGGCACTCTCCTCAGGAGGCATTCCCCTCTCACCTCAGGATGCAGACCTCACTACAGGAGGCACACCCCTCTCATCTCAGAGCCACTCCCCTCTCACCTCAGCACCCCCACCCCAGGCAGACAGGTCAGATTAGAACCAGCCCCCGGGGCACACAGGTCAGATTAGCAAGAGCCCCCGAGGCACACAGGTCAGATTAGCACCAGCCCTCGAGGCACACAGGTCAGATTAGCACCAGCCCTCGAGGCACACAGGTCAGATTAGCACCAGCCCTCGAGGCACACAGGTCAGATTAGCACCAGCCCTCTAGGCACACAGGTCAGATTAGCACCAGCCCTCTAGGCACACAGGTCAGATTAGCACCAGCCATCGAGGCACACAGGTCAGATTAGCACCAGCCCTGGAGGCACACAGGTCAGATTAGCACCAGCCCTCGAGGCACACAGGTCAGATTAGCACCAGCCCTCTGGGCACACAGGTCAGATTAGCACCCCCACTCCAGGCACACAGGTTAGATTAGCACCAGCCCTGGAGGCACACGGGTCAAATTAGCACCAGCCCTGGAGGCACACAGGTCAGATTAGCACCCCCACTCCAGGCACACAGGTCAGATTAGCACCAGCCCTGGAGGCACACAAGTCAGATTAGCACCCCCACTCCAGGCACACAAGTCAGATTAGCACCCCCACTCCAGGCACACAGGTCAGATTAGCACCAGCCCTGGAGGCACACACGTCAGATTAGCACCCCCACTCCAGGCACACAGGTCATATTAGCACCAGCCCTCGAGGCACACACGTCAGATTAGCACCCCCACTCCAGGCACACAGGCCAGATTAGCACCAGCCCCCGAGGCACACAGGTCAGATTAGCACCAGCCCCCGAGGCACACAGGTCACATGGTCAGTGACTGGCTGCCGCCCCCTCGCTATGTAACCACACCAACCCCAAAACACATGGACAAGAAACCTAGTTGTCTTTGGAAGGCGGGGATCGCAAGACCCCCCGTCTGTATTTATTAAGATATAAAACAATAAATTTTTCATTCAACGATAAACATTTCTACAAAATCCGCAGGACATTAGATACAATATTGTCAACAGGTATGAGAGACTAGCCTTAACAAAATTCTAATACAGATTGTTTCCTAACCGAATCTAACATACTCATCTGAATTTTGTATACTAACATTTCTGGCCATATGGCAAGGTCGCTAACCGGTGTCAGGTCCTACTAGCTGCGCCTCACCTAATGATGTGCGCATGCGCAGCCGAGCCCGGTAATTACTCGGTCCACGCCGTGAACTCCATTTACCCACTAAAGAAGGGCCCTTACTCTGCGCCATACGCTGACGTCATGAGTACGCGCGCGCGGGGTGGCTACCAGCCTAAGGAAAGCGTGACTCCCCAACCCGCGCCCCTTTGAAGCACCAGTTACCTTGCCCCTGAATTTCTAGGAGGGGCCAATGACCCCTCCCCCTGGGCGAGCACCTCCGAGGATGATGCGCCGCCCCCTCAGACCTTAAAATAGCTGCTCACCGGTCATGACCTTACCGCCACAGGCCAGCATTGTTGACCGACGATCTGGCCTCCCCCTCACCTCCTCTAGAAAGGTCATACTCACCCTGCAAACCCTTCCAACCATGCCAGTATATTAGTAGACCAGAGCACATTCCCTGCCTCCATCCAAAGCACCCCATCCTGAAGGTAGAATTGATCCCCCCAAATACATCCCTGTGGGATAGTCTGCAACCGGGGGGCTCAAAATAATTTGTCCAATTGTGTGCTGAACCTCTTTACTGAGTGATCCAACGCCCTGACAGAGTGCCCCCCTCGCCACTGCAGCAGAGGTATAAGTCGAGACCCAACTATAGTGCGACCTGGGCAGGTCCTGGCCACCCACCCAGCAGCGGAGATGATCACTTCTATCACTATTCGCCTCCCCAAATTGGCAAAGTCGTTTCCCCCAGGTGAAGTATCACCACTGACGAGGGTGTGGTATGTTGAGAGAGTGGTTCCGATAATAACTCCTAACTGGCTGACGCATAAGCCTCCCCCTCCCACAGAAGGAAATGGAATACCCGCCCTGCTCTGTCCTTCTCCTACCCGCCCCAGCGGGGCAAACATGTTTGGCGCACTTCGCATACGAGCGGCCCACAATCCAAGTTAAAAGTGTCCAGTTACGTGCTGCCTACCCTCCTATGATGTATGCTCCTTACTCTACGCAGAGTTATTCTTAACAAAAAGGGGGGGGGGCGCCTGCAAGCACAGGCGCAACCATCTCAATATCCGTCTTCCCACGGGGGAGTTGATGAGACGCCTTGTCCATACTACTCCTGCCCCTGGGCCAACCATGGTAATATACCCTTAGCACCCCACCTGGATGACAATTCCCACTTCCACCTTAGGGAATGGGTAGCACTTACACCTGCCAGCACCGCTTGAGCCCTTGGGTGTCCTCTTTCTCTTGATCAATCGCCACCACACTTAAAGTCGCTGCTTGCGGTCGCCGTGCCTGATGTATGCTTCCCTTTTGCCGTCCACCAGTCGCTGATGTTGCGGCGTGGAGCACTTCTCCGATATCCGCCACGGACCCAGCCGTGAATACAAAGATAGACAAAAACAACAATTAGTGGTTCTGACTTCGTTGTGAAAACTGCATTACACAAGCCTGTCTTACATTGCCCGCACAAGCCATGTCTTAGCCAAAATTAACGCCCAATGTATTCCCAGGGACACTTCCCACTGCAATAGCAACAACTTCATTCAGCCTTGGGCTAGCACAATGCTATCCGTGCCGAGCTGTAAAACTGTCCCTTTATCAGTCCAGTCATCGCTTTGGCTCTTAGTTACCTACCGTCCAAACTAATCTGACGTTATTCAAACCACCCCTGGCCTGTGTTCCCTGCCATTACAAACCTTGGTGAAGTACAGCTCTGTCCTAGCCCCAGGGAGTATCCATTCCCTTGCTTAAACACTTGTTTTAGTTCCTTATTAGGCAGAGGGTCAGGTTCCAGGGTCTGTGCATTGCGCATAAAGCAAACTTACCACCATCCTGTTAAGTGGACACAGGCAGGCATGCAATGGAGGAATGGGCATGCCTAGAGCTCGCCAGATGAGGCTACAGGCGGCCCCGTGTCATGCTCATGTGAATTTAAATTAAGTGAGGCCGTGGCTGTTTGTCTGACCTGCTTGCAAAGGTGAGTCTATATTGCTCATCATTGTCAGTTCATGCATTGTGTCAAGCATTGACAATGTAGTGGCTAGCCAAGTTTAACATTACTGCCTATTTCAGAAATGAGACACTATCATGTAACATTTCAATGATCTTCACCTAAACGAACATACAGCACTGAGGCCCACTCATCTCTAGGATGTTAGGAGTTAATATCACAAACCCATGCTAGCGACTAACCATACCACACCTAATAAAAGATGTGCTTCCCCAAATTGCTATCCGGGAAGCCTAGCACCAAATGAGCAACGGACAGGAGAGGCCTATCGGCGTGGTGATACCATCTTCTTAACTGCCTTCAAGGCCCTATTTAGGTGCGACCTTCCCTAACAAACAACCCATGGACCACAGTGCCATGATGACGCACCTTGTATGTGGTATTACCAACCGGAGTATCGCATCATAGTACCATCCGCGCTCCCACGGACTAAGCTTTAGGTGGGATGCCATGGTCACTCCCTTAGAGTCAGAACTTTTGGCTTTGCCAAAGCTCGTACCTCTCGCATTCTGTTTGCCTTTGATACGTGCCCAAATGCCACCATTGCCTACGTAAGATTTTTCTTGTGCCTGAGTGTTTAGCATATATTGCAGTATTATACCTCCAATTGTACTTTGTCTTCTCTTGTAATCTGCACACTTGTCACGTTTTCCTCCTGTGCACTATTGCTACCTCATGTATTACGTTTGCTCACCATTGTCACTTTTCCTCATGCCGCGCAACGTCTGCTTTCGCAAACAGGAGCGCGACACAGGCCCTTGCCGTCCTAAATCTGCAAGGTTCCCCAAACCTTCATGGGACCTCATTTATCCCAGGTCCGTGTACATCTTTGAGATGGGAAACATCATTTACCACGAAGGCATTACCACTACTCACGTTTACCACGTGACACTTACCACGCAGGGTGCCTTCCACGCAGGGTTCCTTCCACGACGTCTTTACCACGGGCTAGGGGGGAGACGTGGTATTCCTTGAAGTCGATCAGCGTGGGCATGAGGGGGCAGAGGGAGGGGGGGGGCTCGGAGGGGAGCTTGGGGGGGCTGGGGGGGGGGTCTCCCCCCCAAAAAAAAACAAGCAGATTAGTTTAACAAAAAAAACGGGAAAAAAATTAAAAGAAAGAGGAAAGAGCCTCCCCCAAAGACGTGCCGTGTACGTCAAAAAAACAGTCCTTTTTTTATTTCGGTGTACGTGTTTTGACGTTTGTTTCAAAGGAGGATGGAAGTAAGGGCTCGAGGAGAAAGACGTGCAGGTAAGACGTTTCTACTCGTAGACAAATGCAACGTTGTAAATACCAGCGTGGTAAAGCCACTTGCGAGGTAAAATTCGCGTGGTAAAGCCATGCGTGGTAACTGAAGTCGTGGTATAATCATATAACCCTTTGAGATATGGGATACTCGGTGCCTCTCATCACATTCTGCAGGGATGGTGGGGGGCATCGTTTTGCGTCACAGCACTGCCGACTGACATTGGAAAAGAGGTTCACCTAATGATTGGTGTGGCCCATGACCTGTTCAATGGGGACGAGAGCTGACCAGCTTGCCCTGCAAGATATTGTTGCTCGTGTGCATGATTGTCCATTGAAAATACCCTGGATGAAAGAACTCGCACCAAATCAACAAACAATAAATAGGCAGCTTATTTATTCTTTTTTGTAGAAAACCACAATATATCGTGCATATTTCATATATAAACCATATGCAGGGATCTAAGAGGTTTAAGATCACATTTTGTTTTGATTAGAGTTTTAGTGGCTGTGTTAACTCTATGCAAAGTAGGTGTCCTAAACGGAGATATGGAAAGAACATTTAAGCTATATAACTAATGTAAGTCACATGCATGTTATTCATAAATTGAGCGGTTCACCTGGTGAAGTAATTATTTTACGTTTTAAAACAAGGAATACACTTGCTTGGTGTATTTAAAAAGGGGCAGGTTTCAACACGTAAAGTATATGCTATGCCTTGAATGTTATGTTTGAATCGAGAAATAAGGATTGGCATAAATTGCAGCCTCACGTGTCTCTGAAAACCCACCTTAGTCCCCTTTAAAATTCTGGTAACTATTTCACCTCTTGTCTTTCTGAAAGTGGCTCATCCCGGAGCATGTTCACCCAGTAAACAATGTGAAATGTCCTGGTCCAAACCTTGTGCCCATTTTTTACAAGTCCATTATAACGTAATGCCTGTCTGCACAGATGCAACCTTGTGAATATTTACAAACCTTCACGTACTCCTTAACTAATATAATCTGCAGATTTCCCACGGTGGCGAAACTCAACACTCTTAGCGTGAGTGAAGGAAAATGTCAGATCAATTATGTCAAAAATTGAACATTTTTGACTGAGCACAAATCTGTGCATGCTGATATTAAGGCCGGGTGAAATGTTTTCATGGGTTAAAGCTCATGACATTTAAAATGTTATGTTACTCTAATTTCATGGACGCCACGTGTTGCGTTACCTCTTTGACGGCATACTAGAATGCGAGAAAAATTTCATGAAAGCTGTTTACAAGAGGTATTCTCTTCTCAAAC
This sequence comes from Lissotriton vulgaris, assembly GCF_964263255.1. NCBI lineage: Eukaryota > Metazoa > Chordata > Amphibia > Caudata > Salamandridae > Lissotriton > Lissotriton vulgaris. The sequence goes on from NC_141697.1 coordinate 1,214,333,707, forward strand.
CAGTTTCCTGGCAGAAATTTCAGTGACTGATGACGACAATATATGACCCCATGTTCAATTTTCACACGAAGTAACGGCAAGTACATTTGATAAACTGTGCGTTATTTAGCCGGGAATACCTCAACATTTTGCTACCTCTAGTTAAGAGTACATTGTTTGTGAATCGTACATAACTGTATTCAGTGGCGTACCTGCTGCTGTCGCGGGGGCACCAAATGCAGGGACCACCACCACCAGCAGCTGTCGCGGGGTGCCAAATGCAGGGACCACCACCACCAGCAGCTGTCGCGGGGCGCAAAATGCAGGGACCACCACCACCAGCAGCTGTCGCTGGGCGCCAAAGGCAGGGACCACCACCACCAGCAGCTGTCGCGGGGTGCCAAATGCAGGGACCACCACCACCAGCAGCTGTCGCGGGGTGCCAAAGGCAGGGACCACCACCACCAGCAGCTGTCGCGGGGGCACCAAATGCAGGGACCACCACCACCACCAGCAGCTGTCGCGGGGCGCCAAAGGCAGGGACCGCCACTGGCAACAAAAAGTCTAGCTAGGCCACTGCCTCTGCTCTGCAGACAGAACACGACTGAGATGGCGAAAGGTTTCAGGCTTCCCCTGATGAAAGGGTGCAGGTGTCGGGTAAGAAAAAGAATCTATGATCATAAAAATTACCCTGACTTAAAAGTATGGAGTGTTTCTCTCCATGCCTCATTTCCCTAGATATAGCCTACTAACGCTAATAATAATATGCACACATTTTTTAGCCTATCACTATCATTATGTACTAGGGACGTAAGATGTTTCGAAGATGGTTTTTTCCGTAGAATAATCCTGCGTACAAAAATGCTGCGTGCTAAAGCCACTTGCGAAGTAAAATTCGCGTGGTAATGCCATGCGTGGTACTGGTTAGCATGGTATAATCATATAATGGGAAACAGCCACTACAACGAAGCCGTTTCCACGAATGCAGTAACCACGCATGCTTTACAACGCATGCGTGGTTACCACTATAACCTTTACCACGCATTCCTTTACTACGAAATACGTAGTAAAGGAATGTGAGTTAAAGGTCAAATAAAGAAGAGGGGGCTTGGGGGGGCCGGGGGGGGGGTCTCCCCCCCCCCCAAAAAAACCAAAAAAACGAGCGGAAATAAAAAAAGAAAACTTACATTAAAACGGACTTCAGTGCCCCTGTCATCAATGAAAGAGCCTCCACAACGTCGTAGCATAGCGTGTCCGTCATTATAGCAGTCCTTTTTTTATTTTCTTAGACGTGTTTTGACGCTTGTTTCTGTGGATGATGGAAGTAAGGGCTGCTGATGAAAGGGTGCAGGTGTCGGGTAAGAAAAAAAATCTATGGTCATAAAAATTACCCTGACTTAAAAGTATGAAGTGTTTCTCTCCTTTCCTTCTGAAGACTGACCCCTCTCCATGCCTCATTTCCCTAGATATAGCCTACTAACGCTAATAATAATATGCACACATTTTTTAGCCTATCACTATCATTATGTACTAGGGACGTAAGATGTTTCGAAGATGTTTTTTTCCGTAGAATAATCCTGCGTACAAAAATGCTGCGTGCTAAAGCCACTTGCGAAGTAAAATTTGCGTGGTAATGCCATGCGTGGTACTGGTTGGCGTGGTATAATCATATAACCCTCTAGCCGCCCTCCAGCAGAGATAGCGCCTCTAATACGGGAGATGGGCTGACATCACAGAAACTGAGGCTTAGGTACGGGGGTGGGGGAAGATGGAGGGAATACATGTTTTCCTTATTTACGTGAAACATATGACTGCTACTTAAAAGGTGGTCGGTGTGCCACATGTACTTGCGATGTGGGTAACACTGCAGCGCTGTCACGGTACGAGCCAGCCAGCCACGAGGACTTCCGCCTGCACCGTGAGCAGCCTTCTAAGTTAATTATTTCTGAATTGTAACACGGACCCTATGCATTTGACTACCCGCTTGTATTTTAACCAATGTGTATTTCGTCAAGCACGTTTTAAATAAACAGGCGCGATTACCAATGGTTACTCAGGTTCACCAGCGCTCGCTGCTCCTTCACCCGTTGAGGTTGTTTGCAAAACAAGATGACAAAGAACACAGCCTGCAAATGTATAGAGGAGCGCACATAATCAGTCATTCAATATAGCATCTGAAAAGACAGGCTCACGGGAGAAGAATTCAAACGTGGGAATAGATGCACCCGAAAGAAAAGTCCAGCAGGAGGCGCTCGAAGCGATGGATCGGTGAAAAGTCCAGCAGGAGGCGCTCGAAGCGATGGATCGGCATGGCACAACACTGGCCACATATACAATAAAACATAACTCTGAACAACAAGATAGTCAGTGCCTGATACAACAAGTAGAATACACAGTATAACAAGCATTTACAATGCAACAGTCTCGCCTTTGCACATGAGGCTAGAAAGCATACGTGGCACCGCCATTCCGCCTCCGATCCGACTCAGGATCTTGCATTACCCACAGGCTACCCACTGCACTAGGGTGACCAACTGGCATTGGTGCAAATTCAGGACGGTGAGGTCAAAATTCAGGACAAAACTTCAGGACAATAGGTACGTTTTACAGACACATCAGAGGTCGCGCAATAGTATATAAGTAAGCCCAGCCATTTCCAAACCTTTTCAACCATTTGCAAACCTATCCATCATGTATCTTTCCATCTATCATTTCACTCATCCATCCCTTCATCCATCCCCTCATCCATCCCCTCACTCATCTCCATTATCCATCCACCCTTTCACCCTATCCATCTGTACACTTATCCATCCACTCTTCATCCCATTCACTCATCCATTCAGCCATTTACCCTTTCACCAATCCAGCCATGCTTTCACTTACTAATCCTTCCACCCATCCACTTTTTAAGTCATCCATCCATCCTCCCTTTCTCTCTCCATCGACCCTTTCACTTAGCCATCCTTCCTTCCATCCATCCATCCACTCACCCATCCATCCATCTACTCATGACTCCATCCATTGACCCTATCACTCATCCATCTATCATTTCACTCCTTCAAACATCTATTCATCCTTTTGTCCATCTACCCTCCCTTTCACTCACTCATCCATCCTTACATCCACCCTTTCACTCATACGTCCATTCATTCACCCTTGCACTTATCAATCCATCCATCATTTCACTCATCCACCTACCCACCCATCATCCGCCCAACCATCCACCCACCCACCATCCACCCACCCATCCATCCTTTCACCCACCCACCATCCAATCCATCCATCCAATCTTTTCACCCACCCACTATCCACCCACCCACTCATCCATCCATCCATCCTTTCACCCACCCACCCACTCATCATCCATCCATCCTTTCACCCACCCACTCATCCATCCGTGCATCCTTTCACCCACCCACTCATCCATCCATCCATCCTTTCACCCACCGACTCTCCATCCATCCATCCTTTCACCCACCCATCATCCATCCATCCATCCATCCATCCTTCTCCTCTTCCATCCTTCCCCTCATCCATCCATCCTTCCCCTCCATCCATCCTTCTCATCCATCATCCTTCTCCTCATCCATCTTTCCCCTCATCCATCATCCAGCTACCCTTCCACCCATACATCACGCTATTTACATTTTCTCTCCATCCTTCCCCTCACTCATCAATCCATCCATCCTCTCTCATTATCCATTTATTCAATCTTTCATTCATCCATTCACCCTTTCACTAATTCGTCCAGCCATTCACCCATCCCTTCACTTACTTACTCGCACAACTTTCCATATTAATTTTGAGCTGAGCCCTTTTGAGAAGAGGCCCATCAAGAACTTCACCCTCGCTGCAGGGGCCGTTCCAGGACTGGGACAGAAGCCACCCAGGGCAGAGACAGGATCCACCACAGGGGGGACAAGAGCCATCACAGGCGGGGGTGGACTGGAGCCACAACATGGGGGGACAGGAGCCATCACAGGCGGGGTGGACCGGAGCCACCACATGGGGGACAGGAGCCATCACAGGCGGGGGTGGACTGGAGCCTCCACATGGGGGACAGGAGCCATCACAGGCGGGGGTGGACTGGAGCCACAACATGGGGGGACAGGAGCCATCACAGGCGGGGTGGACCGGAGCCACCACATGGGGGACAGGAGCCATCACAGGCGGGGTGGACCGGAGCCACCACATGGGGGACAGGAGCCATCACAGGCGGGGGTGGGCCGGAGCCACCACATGGGGGACAGGAGCCATCACAGGCGGGGGTGGACTGGAGCCACCACATGGGGGGACAGGAGCCATCACTGAGGGGAGGGCAGGAGTCATCATAGGAGAGGGAACGTGATCCACCTGGGTGGGCACAGGGGTGGGCATGCAGTATTCTAGTATCATCTTGGGCTCCTCGCCCCCTCCTGCACAAGACAACAAAAAGACAGGCTCTCTGTCCAAAATGCCATCCCCCACTGTGATGTACAGTACTTACAGGAGATACTCTAAGAGAACTGATTGAACTGATTGTCCTCCATACTTTGTCAATCAGTGTGGGTGCGATTGTGCCATTTCTTTATTTTCTTAAATTATAGACTGCATGTTTGAAGAACCGAGGTTTGCTTACAATTTAGTGACCGTAATTACGCTCTGTGAAGAGAACCACGTGCTGCCTCGGTGTAATCAGGGGTGTAATCTGGCCGAGTCTCGGATGTTTGGGGCCCTGGGTAGAAATGGAACGTGTGAGCCCCCCTCTAAATAGCAGAGACATGACGCATTCAGGGCTGTTTGCATGTGAATAGATGTCGCTGCTCCTGAACCTGCAGCCCCTGCCTCTCAGTCACCTTCGAAGCACCTCTTAACAGGTCATCAAGGGCTGGAGGTGTGAGGGTAGCCATCCCGCTGTGCCTCTCCAATGCTGCGGGGCATCTGAGGAGCTTTGGTGCAGCATCGGAGTGAAGAAGGGAGGTGGGTGCAAGCTGTGCCGGCTTTAGGGTGAGGCAACCGGTGCCCTGTTAAAATGACGGACAAATGGCGTCCGTTAGAGATTCCTTCACGGACAACGGACAGACGGCCGAAATTACGGACTGTCCGTGAAATTTACGGACGGGTGGTCACCCTACTGACTGCACACAACTGCTCTGCCCTATGTCGGGCTTCCTCACCGTGTTCAGACGCCCTCTGTGGCTGTCGAATGTCCCGATATCCCCGTTCAATGGCTCTGTGGGATTGTCCAGCTGATGACTCGGGACCAGGAAAAAAGACCGTAGGAGCTGGAGTTCTCGCGGATCCATCGTCGCTCCGGCTCTGTCCGTGCTGAACGCCCCCTCCAGCTACGTCCCGATGAAGCTCCGATGCTCCTCCGTCGTCCCAGCGTCGTCCCGCCAAACTTGACCTGCAGGGGGATAAAAGAGAAAATTAAGAAGCCCCGAGCGCGGGGCACGACCGATGTGTGGGGAGCTGTTGTATCTGTACCTTTAATTTCTTTCCTATTTCTTTCATGACATGTATAATGTTCCTTCATGACATGTATAATGTTCTGTGTTCTATGATTGATGTTTGCTGTGGTGTCATTCTGTTCCGTTATCTGGACACGACAGCATCGCTCTTCCTAGCCTCTTCTTGTGAGTTTTCTTATCCTGATTTATTCTGAAATAAATCCTTTTAATATAACTCCTGCCATCTATGTTGTCTTGCTTACAACAGGAGCGTCCAGGCAACAAGGGGGCCCCTGGGCACTCCCCACTCCTTTATTCCCGGAGGGCGTGGGGGGGGGGCGCCCCCTCACCCTGCCACTCCGCAGCCCCCCCCCTCACCCGGAAGTCCACCCAATGTCATCCGGGTCAGGGGGGTGCCAGCCAATCGGTGGTGGGGCGCACTCCCCCGCGTCATCACTGGACGCCGGGAGGTCACGCCCCACCACCGGGAGGCAAAAGGGGGAGAGGGACGGTCACCGCACCGCCATGCGGGCGGGGGGGCCTAGAGCCCCCCTTTTCAGATTAGCACCAGTCCTGGAGGCACACACGTCAGATTAGCACCCCCACTCCAGGCACACAGGCCAGATTAGCACCAGTCCTGGAGGCACACACGTCAGATTAGCACCCCCACTCCAGGCACACAGGCCAGATTAGCACCAGCCCCAGAGGCACACAGGTCAAATTAGCCCCAGCCCCCGAGGCACACAGGTCATATTAGCACCAGCCCCTGAGGCACACACGTCAGATTAGCACCAGCCCTGGAGGCACACAGGTCAGATTAGCACCAGCCCCTGAGGCACACAGATCAGATTAGCACCAGCCCTCGAGGCACACAGGTCATATTAGCACCAGCCCTCGAGGCACATAGGTCAGATTAGCACCAGCCCCTGAGGCACACAGGTCAGATTAGCACCAGCCCTCGAGGCACACAGGTCAGATTAGCACAAACCCTCCAGGCACACAGGTCATATTAGCACCAGCCCTCGAGGCACACAGGTCAGATTAGCACCAGCCCTCGAGGCACACAGGTCATATTAGCACCAGCCCTCGAGGCACACAGGTCATATTAGCACCAGCCCTGGAGGCACACAGGTCAGATTAGCACCAGCCCCTGAGGCACACAGATCAGATGAGCACCAGCCCTCGAGGCACACAGGTCATATTAGCACCAGCCCTGGAGGCACACAGATCAGATTAGCCCCAGCCCCCGAGGCACACGGGCCAGATTAGCACCAGCCCCCGAGGCACACAGGTCATATTAGCACCAGCCCTGGAGGCACACAGGTCAGATTAGCACCAGCCCCCGAGGCACACAGGTCAGATTAGCACCAGTCCTGGAGGCACACACGTCAGATTAGTACCCTCACTCCAGGCACACAGGTCAGATTAGCACCCCCACTCCAGAAACACAGGTCAGATTAGCACCAGCCCCTGAGGAACACAGATCAGATTAGCACCAGCCCTCCAGGCACACAGGTCAGATTAGCACCAGCCCTGGAGGCACACAGGTCAGATTAGCACCAGCCCTGGAGGCACACAGGTCAGATTAGCACCAGCCCTCGAGGCCCACAGGTCAGATTAGCACCCCCACTCCAGGCACACAGGTCAGATTAGCACCAGCCCTGGAGGCTGGTGAGCAGTAGCACCACGCCAAGGTTCTGACCCCTGCTACTGAGCATTCATACCACTCTCCCTGTCAACTGCACCCACAAAGGGACTCGCGGTGCCTCGACTGAGGTGGCCTTGTTTGCCATGTGAAGTTCTCTTGCCCCCAATATAAACCCGAACTCCACAGGCAAAGGCCATGGCTGTTCCCATCCAAATGTCGCGGATGTTCAGAACCACACCACGCCATCCATGTGTGGGCGGTTGATTTTAAACCCTCGGTCAGTCACACCAGGCATATCCCGCAGGCATGCGCATGATGGCAGGCCCCCTCCGGAGCCCCTCAACATATCGCTGGCAGAGCCAGGAGCTGGACTGAGACCCAAAAGCAGAGGACGGGTGCCAAGATGGGGTTCGGCCCGAACACCTCTACTAGTGGGGGACAAGGCTTCGAGGACATATTTAATACCGCAGACCGGGTATTGCATAGGCTCAAAGACTTGCCCAGTCTGCGACCTTACTGCCCCAACATCAATCAGAGGTCCACAGTCCTCCTCGGGAATATATAGAGGTGGGGGAGTGACATCACAAAGGGGTGGGGGACAGGCTGTCCAGGCCTGTGGGGGTGACCTTAAAAGGGGAGATGTAAAGGCTTGGAGGAGAGACATCACAAGGGGGATGTGCCGGACTGGAGGAGTGAGGTCACAAAGGGGGTAGGGGCGGGATGTGCAGGCCTGGAGGAGAGACATCACACAGGGGGTAGGGGCGGGATGTGCAGGCCTGGAGGAGTGACATCACAAAGCAGTCGGGGAGGGGTCTGGGTGTACAAGCCTCGGGAGTCACTACCTAGAAAAAGGGGGACCGGAAGTGCAGCCCCAGGAAGTAACCTCACAGAGGAAGGAAGAGGACAGCATAAGCTGGTCTGGGGAGTCACACCAGGGGCGGAGGCACGGTGTGCAGGTCTCAGGGAGTCACATCACAGATGCAGGGAGCGTGGGATATCCAGGTCTGAGCAGAGACGTCACATGAGCAGTGTGTCATGGAAGAGAGGGCTGCCATAAAAAAAGAAGGACGTGCCCTTCAGCTGAAAGAGAGGGTAAGACATGACAGAGGTGGGCGAGTTAGAGTTATGGGATGCCAGGAGAGGGTGGGCCATTCAATGTCATAAGGGGGCGGGGCATCGAGTGTCAGGACAGGGAGGATTATGGGGCTTCTGGGGAGGGTGGAGTGAAGGGTGCCAGAGGGCATGGAGACTCTGAAGAGCTAAGGGCACAGTGTTAGATGAGAGGGGGAGGTACAGGGTGACTGGGGAGGGAGGAGGGAAGAGTGTCTGGAGAGGGATTAGTGAAGGGTGGAGAGGGAGGGGCGGGCAGTGTAAAAAGATGGCATGAAGCATCAAGAGTGGGAGGGGCATTGTGGGGCCGATTCACAGAACTAATTTAAGATAAAATCCTAAACTTACTACTTTTGGTATTCACAGAAGTTAGGATTTTGTCTTAAAACAAACTTAAGACAGATTTAAGACAAAATCCTAACTTAAGTCTGTCTTAAGTTTGTCTAAAAACAAATTTAAGACAAAATCCTAACTTCTGTGAATACCAAAAGTAGTAAATTTAGGATTTTGTCTTAAGTTAGTTCTGTGAATCGGGCCCAGAGTGTCTGGAGTGGGAGACGTGTGGTGTGTCAGGAACGGAGAGTGGTGCAGGGAGTGTATAGAGAGAGAGGTGAGACTCCCAGAAGAGGGTGTGGAGAGCCAAAAGAAGGGAGAGTGCAGTGAAAGAGACGTGCCAGGAGTGTCAGAGACAAAGGGGGAGGGGCTGAAGAGTGTCTGAGAGGGAGGGTGGAGAGCAGAGGAGGGGTGAGCAGTGTAAAGAGATGGCATGAAGCATCAAGAGAGGGAGGGGCGGGCAGTGTAAAGAGATGGCATGCAGTTTCAAGAGAGGGAGGGGCGTGTCAGGAGAGGGTGAGGCGGGCAGCATCAGGATATGCAGTGGTTTGGAAGGTCAGAGAAGAGGCGGCTAGAAGTATCAGGATATGGAGGTCATGAGGTGTAAGGTATAGAAGAGGCAGGAAGTGTAGTAGAGCTGCAAGCAGCATCCGGACAGGGAGGGGATGTGGAGTGTCAATGTTGGAAAGTGGGTTATTAGTAGTGGTAAATATGCATCTACCACTGGCAATAAGACCACTAACGCAGTTTAGGGCTCAGTATAGGTCTCAATAAATTATTCTCATGCTCAACCCCGGGTAGATTGGCTGCGAGCAGGCAGGATTAATTTAAGAGACAGATTTGTAAAGCAGTTGAAACACTAGTTCAGTAAATAATTAAGATACAGCACACAATACAAATCTCACACAGATTTATAAAAATAAGAAATATTTTTATCTTTAAAATGACACCAAAGCAACAAAAATCCAATGTAGGTATCTGAGATATGAATTTCATAAAACAAAACACTTTCTAGCACTCATTTCATTTTATTTCGGCATGAATACCATAAAAGAACAAATACATTGATACAATAAACATTTCTTTTAAAATGCACAACATGCTATATAAATTCATTCGATTTTCATGTCGATTCTAAAATTAGGGGTCAAGAAGTTTAAAACATTCATAGTAACTATTCAATCTCGGTGAGGCCAGTTATGGGCGACAGGAATAGAATTTCGTCAATTATCCCTCAGTTATTAGTAAGCGGCAATTTTGGCATATCAACGTTTTACAATTTATAACCCAATTTTCCTCTTTGGAAAAAGATACTATGCAAGAATCTGCTAACACTAAATACAATAGGTTGGCTAGTGTTAGACAAAAGAATCCTTAAAGCCTGAGAACATGATCTTACACCTAGTGTTAAACATATTGGTTTAATCCATCTTTTTCTAGCCTGAGCATATGCTGGGCAGAAGAAGAGGATATGTAACTCATTTTCTTTTTGATTACATCCACACATGGTACATAATTCATCTTCTACATGGTTCTCCGAGTTTACACCACCAGACCAACGAGCCAATGTTGAGCCGATTTGGAGATTGCCATATCTGAATTTCAGAAATAGGGTCTTTGCTAAGGGTGGTTCTATTTCATCCAAAAAGGTCTCGAAGAATGGATCATCTTTAAAGGTAAGGAACCTTGTTACAAGTGACCCACTAGATGAAGCGTTTTTGATCATGTCCGTAATGTACGACCAAAAACACTTTTTTACCATAGTTTTTGAGTGTGGTGGAAGTAGATCTGGGTGTTCCCAGTAATGCGACAGACCTAGTAAGATAAGCCAGAATTTAACATGTTTAAACCAGGATATCACCTTGAAGCTATCAAGCTCCATGATTTCTATTAGCCCATCTCTATATACTTGCAGCTCGGGTACACGCCACAGCCTGATCCATAACAGTAAAGGACGTAGAATGATATGATGGTCCGTTCTACGAAAGTTTAAATCAAGCTGAAGTGGGACCAGAGGAGTACTTCTAGGGACTCTGACCAAACTTCTCAAGAAGTTATTGTCCAAGACCCTGAAAGTATCTTTAGACCCTGGGCCCCAGATTTCTGAACCGTATAGCACTGCAGGTTGAACCTTAAATTTAAAAAGTTCAACTGCAGGAGACACGGCCTTACTGGTACTTTGGCCTTGCTCTCTAAGAATGGGTTTTGTGTTCTGGCTAAACATCATCTTACATTTTTCCAATTGGGCTTTCCATGTAAAATTGGAGTCCAATGTTACCCCCAGATATCCAAAATGCGGAACTGATTCCAGTTTTGATCCATTTAAAGTTAGACAGCCCTTGTCAATTTTAGTTGGATTTAGGACCATACACTTTGTCTTTTTCCCATTTATCTCCAATCCTTTCTTGTTGCAATAATCGTTGAAGGAATTTAAGAGAGCTTGGAGACCTTTTTTTGTCTGGGAAATCAAAATGGTATCGTCCGCAAACAATAGGGAAGTAACTTTTTCGCCATTCAACTTGGGAGAGTCGTTTTTGCATCCCTCCAAGTATAAAGGAATGTCATTCACAAATAGCGAAAACAGTGTGGGGGCCAGTACACACCCCTGGCGCACACCACGTTTGATGGGGATTTTGGGGGTTAGTTCGCCTTTTGGGCCCCATCGTACTCTGGCAAAGTTACCTCTATGGAGCTCTTTTATTTGCGCTATCCGGGTGGGTGGCATCCCTGCTAAACTCAATGTTTCCCACAATAAATTACGTGGGACTAAATCAAACGCCGCCCTTAAGTCGACGAACGCGACATGTAGTTGGCCCTTTTTAATCTTGATGTATTTCCAATAAAGGCAACAAAAGCGGAAGATTTGATCAATTGTACTAACTTTGGGTCTGAATCCCGCTTGGTATCTAGACAAAATTGCCTTTTCATCCAGCCAATCATTAACACGAAATAGGATATGTCTTGTGTAGATTTTTTGTAGTATATCCATTAGGCTTATTGGACGATAATTTGAGGGGTCCATCCTGTCACCTTTCTTATAAATTAAAACAATTTCAGCCCCCTTCCAGCTCTCTGGGAAGTCTAGATTCCGGGATAACTCGTTACACAGATGGTTAATGTAGGGAGCCCAAATTTTTAATTCGTGTTTGTACAAGTCTCCCGGAATCTTGTCTAACCAAGGGGCTTTACCAGACTTGATCTGGGTTATTGCCAATTCTGTCTCACCTAGAGTAAAATCCAAGGTATCCCTCGGAATGGCATAGCTTGGGGTCCTATCTGTAATGGGTTCCTCATATTCCTTGTAGAGGTTAGAAAAATGGTTTACCCAGGTCTGTTCGTCTAAATAGACGTCCTTGACCACTCTGCCTTGGTGATTCCCATTCGCTATCAACCTCCAGAAGGCTATGTTATCTCGTGTTTTTGCTGCATGGAGCAAATCTGCCCATTTTGCTTCCTCCCATGCCATTTTACATGCCTTTTGGACCAATTTATAAGTATTCCTGGCTGACATAATGTCCAGTTGTGCCTTCGATTTGATCGCAGTTAAAAGTGCCCTCTTGGACTCCCTGCAGTCCTTGTTGTACCAGGGTTTGCTATGGGGCAGATTGTGTGTCTTCTGCTGCCCTTTCTTCGGCATCTTGGTGACTAAGGGCTTTAAAGCATCAAAAAATGTTTGATGTAGTTTCATGAAGTGGCTGTCATTCCCCTCCTTTGGGGTGTCATTTGAATATGCTCCAAAGATGCTAGCAAAGAGCTTATAGATTTCTGCTATGATTTCACCGTTGCCCAATATTAGTGGCCATTTGAGAGAACGTCTATTGTTGCTAATATGAATCTCATTTTGGTCACCGTTGGTTACTTCTCCAGTCAAAGGGGAAACTGTGTCTCCAAATAGGCAATCCTCAATCTGAAGGACTAGGGGGAAATGATCACTTTCTAATCTTTCTATTACCTCCATGTCAAGAAGGAATTCCCATGATGACACTGAGGCAATAATAAAATCTATATTACTTTTGTAGTTCCCTCTATAGAAAGTAGGCTTCTTCACAATATCTGATGGTAGTCGTCCATTGCACGCTCTAGTGCAATATTCTGCACATAGTCTCGTCATTTGGAGGGCCAGGGGCGAACATTTAACTGGTTTGATATTATCTAAAACAGGGATCCCATTTGCTTCATCTTCTTCTAGGAAGATGTCACTAAACCCCACAATGGGCTCAAAATTGCAATTAAAATCGCCTGCCATGATGACATAATTCTCTCTAGTATCCAGGTTACCCAATAGGAGATCTAGATGGATTAATAAAGAAGATTCTCTTGTAATGGGTGTTGGTCTGTTGTAAACGTTCACTAAATAAAGTTTTTTCCCTTTACAAACATTGATTTTCAAAATCAGTATGTCAGGGGAGTTGGTATCCATCACTTCTATGTTCACTTTTAGGTTAACTTTTACCCAGATCAACAACCCTCCCGAGGGTCTTCCACTCCTAGAGGGAATCGCACTGATACCATAAGATTTGTATCCTAGCCTGTGTGTAATTTCAACTGACCAGGTCTCTTGCAACATACAAAAATCAAAGGTGTCAATGAAACTTGCCCATTCCGGGTCCCTTAAGTTTTTTGATACCCCAGCTATGTTCCAGGAAACCAATTTTATGGGCTGACGTGCTTCCGAAGTTTTTTGCATCAGTACATTTCCCACCTCCACAGGCACTATAATATGGCATTCTGGGCTAGTTGCATCAGATTCTAGAGACATCAAATCATTTTGGAGTACAACACTTTCCCTTGGTATTGGGCTATCCCCAATTATTGGTACCAACACAGGCAATAAGCTTACATTCCCCAAAAATTTAGTTTCATTAATGTTAACACCAGCTCTTTGTAAACAAAGTTCACTCCCTACTCCCCCCCCCCGACAAATTGGCATTCAACAATTCATTTCCATCAAACCCCTTAGACATTTGGCATCAATCACAGTCGTCTAGACCGCTGAAAATGTCAAATCTGTTAATGGTTTCTAAAGGGGTGAAGGGCTTTAGGTGGTCCATTCTTCTGTTGTTAGGTTTGGTTTGCCTATATGGGACACAATTCCAACCAAAAACATCAGGTGCAGGTACAGGATTTAGGGGGTAAAAGGGCTCCATAGGATTGGGTCTAATAAGTGGTTGCATCATTTGATGTGTATTACCAGCCCTCTGCATAACTGATGGATAGGAACAGGATATAGTTTGAGATGTTATATGAGAGGCTGGTTGTTGCTGAGAGGGGAAAACCACAGACCTAGGATAAAAATATGTCAACGGTCTGGGTATTATGCAGTTACTTGTAATGCCCGGAGGCCAATTTAATACAAATTGGACTGCATTAGGATCCCTAAAGTTTACAACCACCACGTCACCCTCAATATTTTTTGGTCTGCTTCCCAACCATTGGAGGCGTCGGACATGGACAATTTCACCATTTATGTGGGGTGCTATTGGCCTGTATAGACTTAGCCAATGCATGATCTTGTTTTTTAATTGTGCGAAACCCTCCCTCTTGCTAGTTTGTAACACCGGGACCCCTGTTAAAACTACCACAAAGGGCACTGCCTCTGGTGGTAATTCTGGGTTTGGGACCGGTTTGGGCCTTCCCCATCTTGGCTTTTGTCCCCTCACCTCCGTCGATTGGCTTTCATTTGGAATGTTAACTATATCATTAGATGGTTTAGTTATAACAGTAGCTGGCTTAGAAGCCGATATGTTTTGTGGGTTTTTTGGGGGTGGAATTAGTTGAACAGTTGTTGTAGTGTTCCCTTTAGGCGCCGAAGTAGAAGGATTCGCCAACAGAGTAGAATTAACTGATGGAGCTGGAGCGTCTGGGCTAGGCTTAGTCACGCTGGATGCTTTGTGCGTTACTAAGTTCAATGTTTTTGGATTCGCTTCTCCCTTATTTCCCAGTACACGCTCAAGTGAGCTTAATCTTGATTCTACTTCAATTAGCCTCTCCAAGATCGATGCAGAGTAGGTGTTGATTAAGTTTTCTATGGAATCTAAAGTGGCAGAATCGCGAACTATAAGGGGCGCTTTAGACAGCACAGAAACTTCCATAATATCCTCCATGTCTATGGGCATAACAGGGGGTGGCGGAGATGCAATGGTGATGGGCCCTTCGGTAGCAACTGGAGTAATAACAGTGCTAGCTACAGGAGTCTTTGCCTTTTTTCCGAAGTCTGAATGACTTAATTTTGATTGTGATGGAACCCCCCCTTTCCGTCGTTTTTTACATGGAGGTGGCCCATGTACCCTTGGGGCTAACATAGGTTTCTTTACTCTACTGCGCACTATTTTTGATGGTATAGGAGTGGGAGGTCTTAAAACATTAGGGGTGCTCGTATGTGTAATAACATCAGGACCAATCGTGTCCAGTTGAGGGGAGTTAGTTATACCGGGAGTAATAACAGCTGGTTCCACAGGTTGGCTATCAGTTGTGTGGACGATGTCATCAGCTAGCTGGAAACTTACACTAATGTTCACGGGAGGTATGGACAATGGCGACAAGCGCCGATTTTTTAAACTTTCCACAGAGCAGCGGCGATCAGCACGACGCTCTGCCAAAACAGTTTCCAATGGAATGTCTGGAGAAGCTTTGGTAAAATAGTCATCGAGAGTTTTGTTTAGCAATGCTCCCTGTTTTTCAGACATGATAGGTAAATGTATAAAACCACAAACAATGGTTTGCAAGGGCACAAAAGCACAGAGGTTTAATAACAAGGAATCACAAAATAAGTACCAGGGTTTTATGTCCAGTCCGGTCTCCTCGGTTCTCGGAGGGTCTCAGAGGGTCCGCCCTTAGTCCGGGCTTTGTCCCGGGATATGTCCCGCACACGCGTCCCGCTAACGCGTAATTACTCCGGGTCTTATACGGGCTGTGGAAAGAGGGGGCGGAGTCACGGGAAGAGGCGGCAGGTGTGCTCGATGGGTCACGCACAGCCTGGTGGGCCTCGCAGTCCCGTCCTCCTGCAGCGGCAACTCTCCCCCATGCAGCTTCCAATGCCCAACGGGGCTCCAAGCAGGCAGGCAAACAGCACGGATTTCCAATCTCCTAGGCAAGCGGCACTCAGTCATCTTATGGAGTTTTGTTTTCCAAAGTTGCTCCAAACTTCTCCAATCATCTAGAAATTCTTCCTGGAGTTCCACGTGAGGGTCCAAATTGTTCAAAACACAATACAAGGGTCTAGAAGCTCAAAGATGGTCCTTGAAGGTTGTGACCCCACAATGCACTTGACCAAATTGGTAAAAGTCTACTGGATGCCTACAGGCAGGGTGCTCTCGGTGGAGTTGATGCAGGTGAGTTCTGTTAACCTGTAGCTTTTAGGGTGTTGCAAAGTCATCCTGTGCCCTGGGCAGCCCACAACATTTTGCTGACTGGTACTGGTGGTAACTGACTGACTGACCCTGGGCTCTGCCTAACCAGGCCCAGGGCCAGTGCTACACTGAAGACACACATAGAATACAGTGAAAACGCCTACATACACTAGGGTACGCTATGTGTAAACGTACCCATGTGATGGGTATGACCTCCCCTACAAGGCCCTAGTACATATAGTGCAGGAGGATTGAGACTACCTTTTAATTACCTAGTATAGTATAGGGCAGGGCAGTTTAGAGGCCAGCAGCCTTTTTTGCACTTGCATGTGCTCACTGCTGAAGCCAGAGGTCAGCTTAAAATCAGCCCTGTGTTGCAGGACTGCTTTTAAAATACAGATTGTGCCCACATTCGACTTTTGTATTTGGGGCACTTAAAGATTGATAAAGTACAATGTTTGGGCATGGTAGGTATCCCAAGGGTCTCCCCTAGGTGTTCCAGGGGTGGGGCGTTAGGTACTTATAAGGAGAATCCTTATAAAAAAGGATTTTACAAGCAAAGGGTAGTAAAATTGCACATTTCACTCCCCACATTGTTGTAAACTGTTTCCTAAAATAGACTTTTGTGCAAGGAGCACTGTGAAATGAGAATTGGCAATATTTTTTATATATTCAGCACCTCTAAAATCTTTCTTATGTGTTCCTGGGGTGGGAGGTCCTGTAGGTATAAAATGAGTCTTTCTAAAAACTGTTTTATAAGCCCTGGTACTCGAGAAATTTGCCAGTTAATATTTCCATTGCAGATCCCCAGCCTGTAGGTTAACATTGGAAGAGGTTATTAGTGAATATTCTTTTTTATTTCAAAAGATTTTATTAAAGGAAATTTCTACAAACACAGTACAGAGTAGACAAAACGAAGGCAATACTGGTCGTGATGTCAACACAAGCATATCTATTGATACATTCTGGCTTGCTGAGAAGCTTGAGTGATGGTTGTACATAATCAACTTATATCCTTGGCGTTTCCTAAAGTCGTTCATATGCGTCGCCTCCGTCGGTCGGAAGAGACAGTGTATAGATTTAAGTAGGAGGAAAGACAAGAGGAAGAAAGAGAAACGGACGCAAGTGTGGCGAGTGGTAGGCTGCTTGACTACCAAGTTTGCTGACCGGCTGCACCGGGGGGGGGGATGGGTGGGGGGGAGGCCAGTGATGGTGTCTGGCAGTGCGGTGTGTTCATGGCGGTTGCGAGTCACGGTATTTGTCCAGGGAAAGCCACATCTCGTTGCCCAGTCCCACTTGGGGTGTTTGATTTTTTGTTATGTTGTCCGCTCCCCTTAGGAAGGTGACCCAGTTGAACCAGACTTTGAAAGTGGCCTTCCCCATGTCCTTCCAGTTAGAAAGGATTGTCTTAGTTGTCGCCGTGAAGAGTAGGTCAATGAGGCTCCTGTCGTTAATAGAGTGTATCTCTGGGGCCATGAAATCGTTTGTTATGCTGAGGATGTCTAATTGTGGTATGTACCCCGTTACGTTATAGATGAAATCCCTTACTTTCCCCCAGAATGTCTTTACTTTAGGGCAGTGGATGATCATGTGTGCTAAGTCTCCTTTCTGTTTCTGGCAGTTCCAACCTAAATCGTTGTTTATGAGCCCGACAGCCGCTTGGCGTGCCGGGGTCCAGTATGCTCTGTGTAGGAGCTAGAATTTAGTTTGTGCTAGTATGCTGGTGACTTTGTTCCTGCTCGCTGAGGACCAGAGGTGTGCCTTCTCTTTTTTGCTAAAATGCCAGGAATGCAGCGTTTCCCAGTATTCTATGGCCTTCCTGTTTAACCTAGTTGTCTTTGCACTTAGGAGTTTATATAGGTGTGACGTTTGGTGTCCAGTTTTGTTGAGGTTGGTCAAATATTAGTGGATTGTTGGGACTTCCTTGCTTAGGCCTGCCTTGGTGATTGCTGCCTTTATTTTAAGAAAGTTATATAGCTCTATGTCTGGTAGGTCGTGCGCGCATTGTAGGCTGGCGAAGGTGGTGGGCGACCCGTGTTCCTCTAGTTGGGATGGAGTAGAGATTCCTCGCTTGGGTCAGGAGGCTAAGGTAAGTATGCTGTTTTTGTATTTTCTTTTTGTGTTGAACCAAATGGATTCCCATTTTGTGTTCCTTATGCTCCTTTCCATTCTTTTGTCTACATATAGAAGGGCGTTTTTGGTGTTTTTGAGAATTGTGTTGGTCGCCTCTGGGTGTTTGTTGGCAGTGAGGAGAGCCGCTGGGTTAAGACCACCCACCAGAGCTCTTTCTAGCTCCAGCCAAGTCGGCGTACATCCTTGTTCAGGCGTGAGCTAGTATATGCCTTGTCTGGCTAGGCAGGCTGTCTGGAAGGTCTTAAAGTTTGTGATGTTGAGCCCCCCTAGGTCCTTGCTGAGCCTCAGTTTCTGGAGGCTTATCCTGGCTTTCTTACCCCTCCAGAGGAACGTATTTGTCATGGTGTTTAGTTTTTTGTGGAAGTCTTCCGTGACTATTAGTGGGAGCATTCTTAGCAAGTAGTTAACCATGGGGGTTATCATCATTTTTATTGTTTCTACCCTACCCCACCAGCTGACGTACTTGGGGGACCACGCGTCTAGCCTGTCTTTTATCTTGTTTATTATTGATTTTTCGTTGTGATCCAGCGTTGACTTGAGGTCCCTGTCGAAATAGATACCTAGGTATTTTAGGGCCCCTCTTTGCCAGTGTAGTCCTGAGGAACCTATAACGTCCTTAGTGGTGTGAACGTTGAGTGGCTTACATTCGGACTTGCTTCTATTAAGCTTATACCCGACTACCTTTGCATATTCATCAATGGTGTTCATTAGTGCTTCTATTGAGGGCTCTGGGCTCTCTGTCATCATGAGTATGTCGTCAGCGTATGCCGCTAGTTTGACCGTGTTGCCTTTGACCGTCATCCCTTTTATCCCAGCGTTGTTCCTGATCATGGCCAGTAGGGGTTTTAGGGTCAGTAGGAACAGTGCCGGGGAGAGTGGGCAGCCTGTCTTGTTCCTCTTTCCAGGGATAGGGCCTCTGATATGCCCCCATTTACTACTACTCAGGCTTTGGGGTCTTTGTATAGCGCCATCACCATTGTCCTATAGTTCTCACCTAAGCCGAACTTCTGCATGCATTGGTCAAGGAAGGGCCATGACACTCTATCGAAAGCCTTTTCTGCGTCCAGCGCTATCATTACCGCTGGTTCCGCGTTGGCAGAGGTGTGGTTTATTACGTGCATAGGAGTCTCGTATCGTCTTGGGATAGTCTATTTTTAAGGTAGCCCACCTGCGTCTTGTGGATGAGGCTTGGAAGCTGTACGTTGAGTCTCCCCGCTAGTATTTTCGCGTAGATCTTGCAGTCTACGTTAATTAGAGAGATGTGGCAGTAATTCTGCGGGAATTGTGTGTCTTTTCCCTCTTTGGGTATGACTATAATGTTGGTCTCCGCCATTGATTCTGTCATTTTCCCTCTTCTGATACAGTGTGCGAAAACCTCTTTCATTGTGTTCCTGATTAGGGGGAGGAAGTGTTTGTAGAATTTTGGTGTGTAACCGTCCCGGCCCGGCGCTTTGTTTTCCTTTAGCGGTACAAAAGGGGGTGGTGATGGACGGAGCATCTGAACCAATCAAACACTCACACCCAGTCAGCAGATCTGGGTTTAATCCATCACCGTTCTTTAGCCCACTCTGCCACCTCAGTTCAGACATGGCCATATGCAAATCAGTCTGACCCTGTGCCTCATGGGAACAGTCCAGCCCAAACTGCCAAGCCATGCCTTCCCTGGACCGGAAACAAGCTTCCGAGGACCGGTTTCTGGCATTTCTGGCATCTTCAGCTTGGCTTGCTTGAATCCAGTGGCAAAGTGAGCAAGCGACTCTATGGCACCATACTAAGCGTTAGAAGGGTGGGCTGGCTAGGACCTCTCCCAAAAGATATTGCGGGCGATTTGGTACTTGTAAAATTCAGGAATAAATACGTTGTCCCATACCTCCAATCTTGGCAGCCACAAATAGGAGATGGGCCTATATCTATCTGGAGCCTAAGTGAATTCTACCCTAGAACATTATATGTCCCGTCGCAATGCCAAAAAGCACAGAGCAACCACCGGATGGGCAGAAGTGGTCTTGTACCAAATGGTCACATCATCTCCACGTTTAATCAATTTGATCTACTTTCTCCCTCTTCAATGATTAGCTGATTTATTCTATTGATTTAATCTCATTTTAACAGATGTTATTTTTTATGAAATGAAATGTATTGGTGTATATTTATGTACTGTTGTTGCTTTTATGATTTTTATATTGAAATTGAATAAAGCTAATCAAAGAAAGAAAGAGCAAGCGACTCACGTCTGAGCATACTGAGGTTCTGAAAATTATGAACTTGTCCATTTTGTGGCCGCCGCCATTTTGTGTTGCCCTCACTCAGGCAGCTTGGTGAACACAATATTTTTGTCGTTTCTGCCTTTGCGTGTCAGGTGGCTTCTCTGCTAATGTTTACTAGTGAGTGTCAGGGTTTGGCAGAGTACACTAATTCCTGTCTGAGCTGATTAATCCCCGTCCGGACAACATGTTGGTTCACACCATTGTTTCCTTTACTTATCTTATCTGCTGTCCTTCGCTACATGTCTCCTGCATTCTCCTGTTTCACGACTGTCCTCCTGCAGCACACACCTGTGTGTTTTCTTTGCTCGTAAACTGAATAATGTGGATTCATTCGTAATTTACTTAAGAGGTCGAGCAACAAACGAGACCGGGAATTTGAGTTGCCTTGGTCTTAAAACATTGTTTCTAACGTTTGCTTATAGCTAATGCTCTTGTAAAATTGCCTTTTTGCATTGTGTTGTGCTGTATATAAACCTGTGCGCCACGGAGTTAAGTGGCAGTCTCTTTTGAACCTTGTTGCATTGACGACTTCTAAGACCACTGTACTAGCTGCAGCTAATGAACACCATCTTCTACGCCAGACGAAGAGTCCGTGTCCCTGCGCCGCCGGGCC
Organism: Lissotriton vulgaris; assembly: GCF_964263255.1. Lineage (NCBI taxonomy): Eukaryota > Metazoa > Chordata > Amphibia > Caudata > Salamandridae > Lissotriton > Lissotriton vulgaris. Next base: position 1,214,354,568 of record NC_141697.1, read on the forward strand.
TTAAGGCTGCGGTTCTCCGAATGGCGCCCAACATAGGGCGACTTCAGCGGTAGTGGTTGAGCCCGAGGGTCGTGAGGAGCCCTGCAAGAAAATTCTGGAGGAAGCGCACCACCTGATCGACCCCTGCATGTCGGAAGTGGACCCAAGGTCTTTGACAGCGCGGCTACTCCTCTCCGACGGCTGCCGACGACTGCTGCCCTGATTGTCGTACTGCCTTTCGCTGGTGTGGAAGGATTCTTAGTTAAGTATTTGGTGGGTCGCTCCCACAGACCTTTGTTTTGTTTTGTTTTGTTTTTTGGTACATTCAGGTAATGCAATCCCTGAAGCCAAGTGGTAAGTACTGTTCCACTGATCTATACCCCTTGTTGTTTGTGATCAGTCTAGAGAAGTAACGGTGCCTGGGCTGAGTAAGTTTAAGAGATTTTGTTGTTTAGGTTGCACGAGGGATTCCCAGTTGGAGGAATCATGCCCGAGACCTCCAGTTGGAACTCCCACTTATGAGCTCTATTCGAAACATGGTATTGGCCCCATTACCTTTAACGTATCATGGGTCCGATATACCAAGAATAGTGGAGTCTTAAGATGGCCCTAAAACGGTAGCTTTGACCCCACTATACTAGATAATTTAGAAACGATTTTGTTTAAAGGAAAAGCCCGGCCGGCTATGTTTGACTCCTTCCACCTTTGGCGTAAAGTAGCCAAACAGAAAGAAATTAAAAAAGCGAAAAAGGTTAATAAAGCACAAGATATGTCAATTTTACAGGCTGCACAACAGCTTAAAGATAATGAAGAAGAAGGTGGGAGGGAGGTGTCAGAGAGACAACATCGTATGGCGATAGATAGATGCTATCCGGTGTTGCCTACTTACTCTTCAGATAAAAATAAGGAATTCGAAAAAGATGCCCTAATGACTTGTTTGCTGAGTTCCCCTCCGCCCTATGTGCAAAATGCTACCGCACCTCCGTTACCCCCTTCTGTTGCTCAGCAAGTGGTTGCTCAGTTGCCAATTGTTCAGCAACAGGCTCAGCCTGTCAATTCTTCTTTTCCTGCTCCTGCTTCATCCTTGCAGTCTCTGATTCAGCCTCCGTCTTCTCCTGCTCCTATTCCGCAGCCTGCTATGTTTCAATCTCCGCTGCCTTCTACATCTGCCATGTCTCCTATTCTTTTGAAAGACTCCCCTTCCTCGCAGAGGAGGATAGTGGATGCTGTTTCAAGTTTCCTTTCCCCTCTTATTGGGTCTTTCAATTTTTCTCCAGCTTTTTCTAGACGACAATCTCGTTGTCAGCTTCCTCTTACGGACGAGAAAGTACTTTTGGGTTCTCGCTCGAAGATGGATTGAGTGGGGATTAGAATACAGTACTGCAGATATTATGAGTAACTTTTATCAGTGGTCGGAACCTACGCAGAGATATGTTTTTAATATCACGTGTCAAACTCTTATTAAAGGTTGGGATGATATGGAGTCAGATACAGTTCCCTTGGAATTACTGAAGCTACAGGCAGACTTCGATAAAGGCGTTTTCGTAGGAAACGGGGTTGAAGAGGCAGTGAATAAACTCATTGCATTTTGCACTATGTTTCTGTCCTTGTCTGTTTCTGAGGTCAATCCAGCCAATAAACAAGGTAGTAAGAATTATCCTATGCGTGAAGTTCCTCCCGTATGGAGAGAAGCGGTACTTGGTCCACCTGCCATTGCCGCTCATTCCCAGCGTATATGGGTCCATGAGCCATGGAAGAGGTCTTAAGTTTTAGCGCTTAAGAGCACCCTTCCGGACCCTCGTAAGAATCCAGCTGGATACTATAAAGAATTGTCCCAAACAGTCGACGCTTGCATTATGAATTTGGCCGATATTGATATGTTGTTCCGAAATGTGGTTCCGCAAGGTATATGGACACGGATTCGTAAAGAAGATCACTTGGTTGAATTAGGTGGCGATTGGGCTGCTATTAGAGCCGCCCATGCGAATCAGGTAGGCGGTGCGAAGCCTGAGGATTTGATTATGGCTCTTCCAGGGAGAATAATCGAATTGATGAAGACAATGATGCCTGCAGTGTGAGTAAATTGGGTTAAGCTGGCCGCGTGCAAGCAAAAGAAAGATGAAAGTGTCTTGGATTTCTTCAATCGTTTCGAAGAGACGTTTATAGATCATAGTGGTCAGGATTTGAGTGTAGAGGGTGGCCAGCGATTATTTGTGGATAAGTTTGTATATAATCTACTTCCTGAGTTGCCGAACAAATTAAAAAGTTCGGAAAGTGCATGGGCTGTCTCTTCCTCTGCAAAAATATTGGCTACTGCACAATATTATGAGAACAGAGATAAGGAAGAAAAGGAGAAACAAGAGAAGAAAAATAGAGATCTAAAATCGAAGGTTCTTTTGCAGCAGGCGTATCCACCTCGCTCGAATCAGAATCAGCAGTCTTCCCAGTTCCAACAGCCCCCACAGTTTCAGAGATTGTTACAAAAGCCTGAGTATTATGCACCGTGACTTTCGTTAGGCCCGAACCAATGCGCATATTGTAGGGAAGAAAGGCATTTTAAGAATAATTGTCAAGTTCTATTACAGCGTAATAATGGGATGTCTGCTCCTCGAGGTCATGGTAATTTTCAGACAGGATCTAGAGGTAGAGGACGGGGTGCGCCCTCTCACCAGCAGCGATATTTTTCTTCATCCACTTCGAATTATTTTGATCAACAAGCAGTTCCGTCCACACAATATTACAATGATGATTATCGTATTGAAAAGGGAGTTGTATCGATTCCAGTAGATCAAAATGGGCCATATGTTACTGTCAATACTATGGGCGTTTTAGAACAGTTTCTTTTGGATACTGGTGCGATGAGAAGTTCCATTATGCATTCTAAACTCCCTGGGGCACCTTTGTCTGGCTTTGTGAATACATCAGTGGGATTTCCTGGCGCCCCAGTTTGTAATCCGGTTTCTTGCCCTTTGCCTGTCTCGATTGGCCTTTATGATTTTGAAACTTCCCTTATCTTGACAACTGGTTGTGGGGAGAATTTGCTGGGTTTGGATTTGTTAAAAAGGCTGCATGCAACATTGTATTGTTCTCCTTCTGGTGTGCATCTTACATTGGGAAAGAAATTGATGACTCCTACGTGTTTGTCTCGAGATCAGTTTCCACCTGAGTTGCTTTCTCTCCCGGAAAGTCTTTGGGCTACGGGTCCGAATGACGTGGGTCGCCTTGCGATCCAGCCGTATGTTGTTACAGTTAGAGAGAATGTTAGGATGCCACATATTCCCCAATATCGTATCTCAAGTGATGGAGAAAGAGCACTATTGGCTATTGTTGATGACTTTTTTCGGAAAGGCGTGGTTGAAGAAACGAGAGGCAATGTTTGTAACAGTCCTGTTCTTCCGATTCTTAAAAGAACGGATCCCTCACAGCCTCCTGTTTATCGATTTGTTATTGACCTGAGAGAGGTAAATAAAATAGTGGTACCACAGTTCCCTGTTGTTCCGGACATTACAGCCTTGTTAACGATGATTCCTGCTTCAGCGGCTTGGTTTTCAGTGATCGACCTTAAGAATGCTTTCTTTAGCATTCCTATAGCTGAGGAGAGTAGGGACCTTTTTGGTTTCTCTTTAGGTGGCCGAAGTTTCCGCTTTAAGAGGGCTCCTCAGGGCTATTGTGAAAGTCCTTCCATTTACAGTAATGCTCTTAAATCCCAGCTTGATTCATTTTCTTTGCCTTCAGGCGCTACGCTTATTCAGTATGTGGATGACTTACTGGTGGCTGCTGACACGGAAGATGTGTGTAAAAGTGTGACTGTTGCTTTGTTGCATCATTTGTCTGCTTTGAATCATAAGGTGTCACCCTCTAAGCTGCAATATGCCCGCCAAGAAGTGACCTATTTAGGTCATCTCTTGTCGAAGGAGGGAAGGCGATTGACCCCAGAACGTATTCATGCTATTTCACAGATGTCTGTACCTACCACACAGAGAGAAGTGCGTGCCTTTTCGGGTATCACTTCCTATTGTAAACAATGGATTCCAAATTTTTCCCTTCTAGCGAAACAATTGCTGGCACTAACGTTGAAAGATACGCCCCATCCACTCCCTTGGACGGATGGATGTCAGCAAAGTTTTGTTGATTTATGTACTGCTTTGTGTTCTGCTCTGGTGTTAGGGACTCCAGATTACAACAAGTCCTTCACATTATATGTTCATGAGAGAGAGGGTTGCGCATTGTCAGTCCTGACACAGCAATTCGGAGATAAACAAAGGCTGTGTGCCTATTTCCCTGCTACATTAGACCCAGTAGCTAAAGCCTTGCCCAGCTGTCTCAGAGCTACAGCAGCTGCCGCAATATCTATTAGAGAGTCTGCTGGACTAGTATTGGATAACACACTTGTTGTTATGGTTCCACATGCAGTGGATACCTTGCTGAGCAGAACCAAAACGCAGCATCTCACGAGCGCTCGTTTGTCTGGGTACGAGCTGACACTTCTAGCAAGTCATGTACACATTAGGAGATGTAACACGTTAAATCCAGCTACGTTGTTGCCACTTCCAGATGAGAAAGATGATCAGGAGAAACATGATTGTTTTCTCCGAACGGAGGAAGAAACGAAGGGTAGAATTGATTTAAAGTACACTCCGCTCAAGGACCCGGACGAGATCCTTTGGGTGGACGGTTCCTGTTTTAAGCCCCCGAATGGAGAAACCACTTCTGCCTATGCTGTCACTACCTTATGCACTATTTTTAAGACAGCACGTATTGAATATAATTCAGCCCAAGCAGCTGAATTAATAGCCTTGACTAGACCGTGTGTGTTGGCAAAGGGAAAGAGAGTGAATGTGTACACAGATAGCCAGTACGCCTTTGGCGTTGCTCATAGCTTTGGCAAGTTGTGGAGGGAGAGAGGATTTTTCACTTCCCATGGAACAAAGATTCAACATGGCCAGTTAGTGACGGATCTTCTTGAGTCTCTTACCCGTACCTACACAAATAGCGATCATAAAGTGTAGCGCACACAAGAAAGTTACAAATGATGTGGTTCGTGGAAATGCATTTGCAGATGAGGTAGCGAAATCAACAGCTAGAAACATTACAAGCCGAATGTATGAGGCAGGCCCTGCAAATTGGGTTAGGGAAGTTGGAATGTGTGAAGACACGATTGAGAGTGTGAAAACGATTCAGGGAGAGGCTACTGAAAAGGAATTGAGTACGTGGAAAGAAAGTACGGGAATGTTAGACCAGATGGGTTGCTGGACAGAATTGTCGGAACATCAGCGATGGTTATTACCGGACGCTTATGTGTTACCGGTTGTGACTATGGCACATGGTCCAGCTCATATTAGTGCGAAGGGCATATGTAAGCTTTTGGCTCCGGTATGGCAGAATGAAGGGATTCCGAAATGTGCAGAAAATGTGGTTAAGCATTGCATTGTTTGTCTAATGCATAATCCAGGAAAGGGTACCCCAACTCCAGCAGTTCATTTTGCCCCTCCGTCATATCCTTTTGAGGTGTTGCAGATTGATTACATTCACATGAAACGCTGCAACAACCTCAAGTATGTTCTGGTGGTGGTATGTGCCTTTTCCCGGTGGATAGAGGCCTACCCCTTGAAAGATAACACTGCTTTGTCGACTGCTAAAGTCCTAATAAAGGAATTCTTCCCTAGGTTTGGTTTGCCGCACATTGTCTGGAGTGACAATGGAAGTGAATTTGTGGCCCAGATTATGCAGAAAGTCTGTTCTGGTCTTGGCATCCGGCAAAAATTCCATGCCGCAAACCATCCACAATCAGCTGGCTTGGTTGAGTGTTACAATGGCACACTCAAACTGAAGTTGGCTAAGATTCAAGCTAGCACTGGTCTTGCTTGGCCTGATGCTTTGCCCCTAGCTCTTTTGTCGACCAGAACTATGGTACACTCTTGTATGGGACTTAGCCCCTATGAGGTGGTATTCGGACGCCTGGCAAATGTTTGGGGTTTCCCTCGTCCTAAAAAATATTCTGACATACCGTATCCTTTGTTGATTGACTATCTGCACGATTTGACTACTAAATTGAGTGTTATTCGTCAACCGGTGCAAAGTGTTTTGCCAGAGGCCTCTACAGACCCAGGTCATACGATTCGACCGGGAGACTGGGTCTGTATTAAGAATTTCCAACGGACGAAGAATCTGGAGCCTCGCTGGTCAACACCTACGCAAGTCCTGCTAGTCACCCGCACGGCTGTGAAAGTGGTCGGCAAGCGTAACTGGGTGCATGGCGTGCACTGTAAGAAAGTGCCACTGCCGTTGCCCTTTGACCAGTGGATTCGTAGTGGTATGAGAGAATCGGACACTGAAGCAAATCCTCGTTTTGTTCCCTTCAGTGATGCTCCAATTTATGGCACTCAGTCAGAAAAAGCGGATGATAACATTCTTCAAGCTGCTGTGCCTTTGCATCGTCGGATAGATACTACGAATCCAGAAGCTTTATTCCAGGACCAGACTGTGCCGAGTAAAACGCGTTACGATTTAAGACCCAGAAGCAATAAAGCGAATTGAACTTTTTTTTGTGAACATTCTCCTATTTCAAGACATTTCTTTTTGAACTCTTCGTATTTTTCCTTCCTTGCTGATATAATTTTTTCTTTTAGCTAGCTTTAGACGTGCCATCTGTCTCCGTCGCAGGGTCACGGTAGGAGTCTCAGACTGTAACCTGGTTTTTGACCTTTTAGTAAATTGGCTAGTGCCTCAGGTTTTACAGAAATAAATAGCTGAGTGATTGAGGAAGAGTGCCAGTTCCAATTGTGTTATGCACCTAAGGTCCATTTTTAAGGAGAGAGCAATCAGCCTGGGGCCCTGAATAGGAGGATCCCAGGCCAACTAAGTCAAAAACCAGCTAAACACCAGGCAAAAAGTTTGGGGGTAACCATAGTCAGATATCCACCTTCCTACAGTATTATATTGTCATTGTCAAATAGGACTCCCTGATCAATGCTGAGCTCATGACGAACTTCACAGAATTTCTTGATATCCTCACTTACAGATTCAGTGGAAGTGGGCAAACCCTGTACCGTGTACATTAAGGGCCCGATTCACAGAATGAACTTAAGACTCAATCTTAAACTTACTACTATTTTGGTATTCACAGAATGCACTTACTACTTTTGGCATTCACAGAAGTTAGGATTTTGTCTTAAGTTTGTCTTTAGACAGACTTAAGACAAAATCCTAACCTAAGTCTGTCTTAAGTTTGTCTTTAGACAAACTTAAGACAAAATCCTAACTTCTGTGAATTCCAAAACTAGTAAGTTCATTCTGTGAATGCCAAAAGTAGTAAGTGCATTCTGTGAATGCCAAAATAGCACTAAGTTTAGGATTGAGTCTTAAATTCATTCTGTGAATCGGGCCCATAGAGTTGGGTCATGCTGGTGCCGTTCATACATTCTGATCATTCTTGGGAAGTGATAGTGGTGTGATTGAGTTGAAGAATGGGGTATTCAGGGGTGTCAAATTGCTCCACCTTATCTAAAGGGCTTCTTGAAAGAAAGTCTGCTGCAGAATTGTGAATACCAGGTACATATTCTACCCTAAAGCAGAAACCCTCTAACCCAAGGATCCATTTGTCTATGCGGAGAGTGTTGCAAGAATTATTTTTAGGATCGAACATGAAGATTAGGGGTCTCCTCCACCAAAAATATGTCAGAAAAGAAGGAGGAACTCACCTCTCAACCCAGGAGCCACTCTCATCTCAGAAGTCACTCACCTCTCACCCCAGGAGTCACTCATCTCAGGCGGGCACTCACCTCTCACCCCAGGAGTCACTCATCTCAGGAGGCACTCTCCTATCACCCCAGGAGTCACTCATCTCAGGAGCCCCTCACCTCTCACCCCAGAAGCCACTCTCATCTCAGGAGGCACTCACCTCTCACCCCATGAGTCACTCATCTCAGGAGGCACTCACCTCTCACCCCAGGAGTCACTCTCATCTCAGGATGCACTCACCTCTTATCCCAGGAGTCACTCTCATCTCAGGAGGCATTCACATCTCACTCCAGGAGTCACTCATCTCAGGAGGCACTCACCTCTCGCCCCAGGAGTCACTCCCCTCTCACCTGAGGAGGCACTAACCTCTCAGACCAGGAGTCACTCCCCTCTCACCTCAGGAGGCACTCTCCTCAGGATGCAGACCTCACCACAGGAGGCACTCCCCTCTCACCTCAGCACCCCCACCCCAGGCAGACAGGTCAGATTAGAACCAGCCCCCGGGGCACACAGGTCAGATTAGCAACAGCCCCCGAGGCACACAGGTCAGATTAGCACCAGCCCTGGAGGCACACAGGTCAGATTAGCACCAGCCCTCGAGGCACACAGGTCAGATTAGCACCAGCCCTGGAGTCACACAGCTCAGATTAGCACCCCCACTCCAGGCACACAGGTCAGATTAGCACCCCCAGTCCAGGCACACAAGTCAGATTAGCACCCCCACTCCAGGCACACAGGTCAGATTAGCACCAGCCCTGGAGGCACACAAGTCAGATTAGCACCAGCCCCTGAGGCGCACAGATCAGAATAGCACCAGCCCTCTAGGCACACAGGTCAGATTAGCACCAGCCCTCGAGGCACACACGTCAGATTAGCACCAGCCCCCGAGGCACACAGGTCACATGGTCAGTGACTGGCTGCCGCCCCCTCCCTATGTAACCACACCAACTCCAAAACACATGGACAAGAAACCTAGTTGTCTTTGGAAGGCGGGGGATCGCAAGACCCCCCGGGCGTATTTATTAAAATATAAAACAATACATTTTTAATTCAACGATAAACATTTATACAAAATCCGCAGGACATTAGATACAATATTGTCAACAGGTATGAGAGACTAGCCTTAACAAAATTCTAATACAGATTGTTTCCTAACCGAATCTAACATCCTCATTTGAATTTTGTATACTAACATTTCTGGCCATATGGCAAGGTCGCTAACCGGTGTCAGGTCCTACTAGCTGCGCCTCACCTAATGATGTGCGCATGCGCAGCCGAGCCCGGTAATTACTCGGTCCACGCCGTGAACTCCATTTACCCACTAAAGGAGGGCCCTTACTCTGCGCCATACGCTGACGTCATGAGTACGCGCGCGCGGGGTGGCTACCAGCCTAAGGAAAGCGTGACTCCCCAACCCGCGCCCCTTTGAAGCACCAGTTACCTTGCCCCTGAGGTTCAATGACCCCTCCCCCTGGGCGGGCACCTCCGAGGATGATGCGCCGCCCCCCGGTCATGACCTTACCGCATGCCCCACTCCTAATAAATACGACGACCTGTGGAAAAAAGTACTAAAGGACAGCTACACTAACTAAATGACACGTCATGACATAACATCGTCAAGCTACAAGGGGAAAAAAGGCCTAAACACAGTTGCCACATCAATATCCAATTTCAATACCATTATCTAAACGGGAAAAAAGGCCTAAAAGAAAACATAGTCAGCAAAATACACAATACAATATCATTTTCTAAACGGGAAGAAAGGCCTAAGACAAAACCTCATTAGCAAAATCACACTAAATCAGATCAATCACAATGAATACAACACCGCATGGTTCCAGGGATGGTGGGTGGGGAAATTAAGAAGCCCCGAGCGTGGGGCACGACCGATGTGTGGGGAGCGTCCAGGCAACAAGGGGGCCCCTGGGCACTCCCCACTCCTTTATTCCCGAAGGGCGTGGGGGGGGCGGCCCGCCCCCTCACCCTGCCCCTCCGCAGCCCGCCCCCCCGACCCGGAAGTCCACCCAATGTCATCCGGGTCAGGGGGGGTGCCTGCCAATCGGTGGTGGAGCGCACTCCCCCCACGTCATCACTGGACGCCGGGAGGTCACGCCCCACCACCGGGAGGCAAAAGGGGGAGCGGGACGGTCGCCGCACTGCCATGCGGGCGGGGGGGCCCAGAGTCCCCCCCTTTTCACATGGTCAGTGACTGGCTGCCGCCCCCTCCCTATGTAACCACACCAACCCCAAAACACATGGACAAGAAACTTAGTTGTCTTTGGAAGGCGGGGGATCGCAAGACCCCCCGGACGTATTTATTAAGATATAAAACAATACATTTTTAATTCAACGATAAACATTTATACAAAATCCGCAGGACATTAGATACAATATTGTCAACAGGTATGAGAGACTAGCCTTAACAAAATTCTAATACAGATTGTTTCCTAACCGGTGTCAGGTCCTACTAGCTGCGCCTCACCTAATGATGTGCGCATGCGCAGCCGAGCCCGGTAATTACTCGGTCCACGCCGTGAACTCCATTTACCCATTAAAGGCGGGCCCTTACTCTGCGCCATACGCTGACGTCATGAGTACGCGCGCGCGGGGTGGCTACCAGCCTAAGGAAAGCGTGACTCCCCAACCCGCGCCCCTTTGAAGCACCAGTTACCTTGCCCCTGAAGTTCTAGGAGGGGCCAATGACCCCTCCCCCTGGGCGGGCACCTCCGAGGATGATGCGCCGCCCCCTCAGACCTTAAAATAGCTGCTCACTGGTCATGACCTTACCGCCACAGGCCAGCATTGTTGACCGACGATCTGGCCTCCCCCTCACCTCCTCTAGAAAGGTCATACTCACCCTGCAAACCCTTCCAACCATGCCAGTATATTAGTAGACCAGAGCACATTCCCTGCCTCCATCCAAAGCACCCCATCCTGAAGGTAGAATTGATCCCCCCAAATACATCCCTGTGGGATAGTCTGCAACCGGGAGGCTCAAAATAATTTGTCCAATTGTGTGCTGAACCTCTTTACTGAGTGATCCAACGCCCTGACAGAGTCCCCCCCTCGCCAGTGCAGCAGAGGTGTAAGTCGAGACCCAACTATAGTGCGACCTGGGCAGGTCCTGGCCACCCACCCAGCAGCGGAGATTATCACTTCTATCACTATTCGCCTCCCCAAGTTGGCGAAGTCGTTTCCCCCAGGTGAAGTATCACCACTGACGGGGGTGTGGTATGTTGAGAGAGTGGTTCCTATAATAACTCCTAACTGGCTGACGCATAAGCCTCCCCCTCCCACAGAAGGAAATGGAATACCCGCCCTGCTCTGTCCTTCTCCTACCCGCCCCAGCGGGGCAAACATGTTTGGCGCACTTCGCATACGAGCGGCCCACCCTCCTATGATGTATGCTCCTTACTCCACGCAGAGTTATTCTTAACAAAAGGGGGGGGGGCGCCTGCAAGCACAGGCGCAACCATCTCAATATCCGTCTTCCCACGGGGGAGTTGATGAGACGCCTTGTCCATACTACTCCTGCCCCTGGGCCAACCATGGTAGTATACCCTTAGCACCCCACCTGGATGACAATTCCCACTTCCACCTTAGGGAATGGGTAGCACTTACACCTGCCATCACCGCTTGAGCCCTTGGGTGTCCTCTTTCTCTTGATCAATCGCCACCACACTTAAAGTCGCTGCTTGCGGTCGCCATGCCTGATGTATGCTTCCCTTTTGCCGTCCACCAGTCGCTGATGTTGCGGTGTGGAGCACTTCTCCGATATCCTCCATGGACCCAGCCGTGAATACAAAGATAGACAAACACAACAATTAGTGTTTCTGGCTTTGTTGTGAAAACTGCATTACACAAGCCTGTCTTACATTGCCCGCACAAGCCATGTCTTAGCCAAAATTAACGCCCAATGCATTCCCAGGGACACTTCCCACAGCAATAGCAACAACTTCAATCAGCCTTTGGCTAGCACAATGCTATCCGTGCCAAGCTGTAAAACTGGCCCTTTATCAGTCCAGTCATCGCTTTGGCTCTTAGTTACCTACCGTCAAAACTAATCTGACATTATTCAAACCACCCCTGGCCTGTGTTCCCTGCCATTACAAACCTTGGTGAAGTACAGCTCTGTCCTAGCCCCAGGGAGCACCCATTCCCTTGCTTAAACACTTGTTTTAGTTCCTTATTAGCAGAGGGTCAGGTTCCAGGGTCTGTGCATTGCGCATAAAGCAAACTTACCACCATCCTGTTAAGTGGACACAGGCAGGCATGCAATGGAGGAATGGGCATGCCTAGAGCTCGCCAGATGAGGCTACAGGCGGCCCCGTGTCATGCTCATGTGAATTTAAATTAAGTGAGGCCGTGGCTGTTTGTCTGACCTGCTTGCAAAGGTGAGTCTATATTGCTCATCATTGTCAGTTCATGCATTGTGTCAAGCATTGACAATGTAGTGGCTAGCCAAGTTTAACATTACTGCCTATTTCAGAAATGAGACACTATCATGTAACATTTCAATGATCTTCACCTAAACGAACATACAGCACTGAGGCCCACTCATCTCTAGGATGTTAGGAGTTAATATCACAAACCCATGCTAGCGACTAACCATACCACACCTAATAAAAGATGTGCTTCCCCAAATTGCTATCCGGGAAGCCTAGCACCAAATGAGCAACGGACAGGAGAGGCCTATCGGCGTGGTGATACCATCTTCTTAACTGCCTTCAAGGCCCTATTTAGGTGCGACCTTCCCTAACAAACAACCCATGGACCACAGTGCCATGATGACGCACCTTGTATGTGGTATTACCAACCGGGGTATCGCATCATAGTACCATCCGCGCTCCCACGGACTAAGCTTTAGGTGGGATGCCATGGTCACTCCCTTAGAGTCAGAACTTTTGGCTTTGCCAAAGCTCGTACCTCTCGCATTCTGTTTGCCTCTGATACGTGCCCAAATGCCACCATTGCCTACGTAAGATTTTTCTTGTGCCTGAGTGTTTAGCATATATTGCAGTATTATACCTCCAATTGTACTTTGTCTTCTCTTGTAATCTGCACACTTGTCACGTTTTCCTCCTGTGCACTATTGCTACCTCATGTATTACGTTTGCTCACCATTGTCACTTTTCCTCATGCCGCGCAACGTCTGCTTTCGCAAACAGGAGCGCGACACAGGCCCTTGCCGTCCTAAATCTGCAAGGTTCCCCAAACCTTCATGGGACCTCATTTATCCCAGGTCCGTGTACATCTTTGAGATGGGAAACATCATTTACCACGAAGGCATTACCACTACTCACGTTTACCACGTGACACTTACCACGCAGGGTGCCTTCCACGCAGGGTTCCTTCCACGACGTCTTTACCACGGGCTAGGGGGGAGACGTGGTATTCCTTGAAGTCGATCAGCGTGGGCATGAGGGGGCAGAGGGAGGGGGGGGGCTCGGAGGGGAGCTTGGGGGGGCTGGGGGGGGGGTCTCCCCCCCAAAAAAAAACAAGCAGATTAGTTTAACAAAAAAAACGGGAAAAAAATTAAAAGAAAGAGGAAAGAGCCTCCCCCAAAGACGTGCCGTGTACGTCAAAAAAACAGTCCTTTTTTTATTTCGGTGTACGTGTTTTGACGTTTGTTTCAAAGGAGGATGGAAGTAAGGGCTCGAGGAGAAAGACGTGCAGGTAAGACGTTTCTACTCGTAGACAAATGCAACGTTGTAAATACCAGCGTGGTAAAGCCACTTGCGAGGTAAAATTCGCGTGGTAAAGCCATGCGTGGTAACTGAAGTCGTGGTATAATCATATAACCCTTTGAGATATGGGATACTCGGTGCCTCTCATCACATTCTGCAGGGATGGTGGGGGGCATCGTTTTGCGTCACAGCACTGCCGACTGACATTGGAAAAGAGGTTCACCTAATGATTGGTGCGGCCCATGACCTGTTCAATGGGGACGAGAGCTGACCAGCTTGCCCTGCAAGATATTGTTGCTCATGTGCATGATTGTCCATTGAAAATACCCTGGATGAAAGAACTCGCACCAAATCAACAAACAATAAATAGGCAGCTTATTTATTCTTTTTTGTAGCAAACCACAATATATCGTGCATATTTCATATATAAACCATATGCAGGGATCTAAGAGGTTTAAGATCACATTTTGTTTTGATTAGAGTTTTAGTGGCTGTTTTAACTCTATGCAAAGTAGGTATCCTAAACGGAGATATGGAAAGAACATTTAAGCTATATAACTAATGTAAGTCACATGCATGTTATTCATAAATTGAGCGGTTCACCTGGTGAAGTAATTATTTTACGTTTTAAAACAAGGAATACACTTGCTTGGTGCATTTAAAAAGGGGCAGGTTTCAACACGTAAAGTATATGCTATGCCTTGAATGTTATGTTTGAATAGAGAAATAAGGAATGGCTAAATTGCAGCCTCACGTGTCTCTGAAAACCCACCTTAGTCCCCTTTAAAATTCTGGTAACTATTTCACCTCTTGTCTTTCTGAAAGTGGCTCATCCCGGAGCATGTTCACCCAGTAAACAATGTGAAATGTCCTGGTCCAAACCTGGTGCTTATTTTTTACAAGTCCATTATAACGTAATGCCCGTGTGCACAGATGCAACCTTGTGAATATTTACACATATTTACAAACCTTCACGTACTCCTTAACTAATATAAACTGCAGATTTCCCACGGTGGCGAAACTCAACACTCTTAGCGCGAGTGAAGGAAAATGTCAGATCAATTATGTCAAAAATTGAACATTTTTGACTGAGCACAAATCTGTGCATGCTGATATTAAGGCCAGGTGAAATGTTTTCATGGGTTAAAGCTCATGACATTTAAAATGTTATGTTGCTCTAATTTCATGGACGCCACGTGTTGCATTACCTCTTTGACGGCATACTAGAATGCGAGAAAAATTTCATGAAAGCTGTTTACAAGAGGTATTCTCTTCTCAAACCAGTTTCCTGGCAGAAATTTCAGTGACTGATGAAGACAATATATGACCCCATGTTCAATTTTCACACGAAGTAACGGCAAGTACATTTGATAAACTGTGCGTTATTTAGCCGGGAATACCTCAACATTTTGCTACCTCTAGTTAAGAGTACATTGTTTGTGAATCGTACATAACTGTATTCAGTGGCGTACCTGCTGCTGTCGCGGGGGCACCAAATGCAGGGACCACCACCACCAGCAGCTGTCGCGGGGTGCCAAATGCAGGGACCACCACCACCAGCAGCTGTCGCGGGGCGCAAAATGCAGGGACTACCACCACCAGCAGCTGTCGCTGGGCGCCAAAGGCAGGGACCACCACCACCAGCAGCTGTCGCGGGGTGCCAAATGCAGGGACCACCACCACCAGCAGCTGTCGCGGGGTGCCAAAGGCAGGGACCACCACCACCAGCAGCTGTCGCGGGGGCACCAAATGCAGGGACCACCACCACCACCAGCAGCTGTCGCGGGGCGCCAAAGGCAGGGACCGCCACTGGCAACAAAAAGTCTAGCTACGCCACTGCCTCTGCTCTGCAGACAGAACACGACTGAGATGGCGAAAGGTTTCAGGCTTCCCCTGATGAAAGGGTGCAGGTGTCGGGTAAGAAAAAGAATCTATGATCATAAAAATTACCCTGACTTAAAAGTATGAAGTGTTTCTCTCCTTTCCTTCTGAAGACTGACCCCTCTCCATGCCTCATTTCCCTAGATATAGCCTACTAACGCTAATAATAATATGCACACATTTTTTAGCCTATCACTATCATTATGTACTAGGGACGTAAGATGTTTCGAAGATGGTTTTTTCCGTAGAATAATCCTGCGTACAAAAATGCTGCGTGCTAAAGCCACTTGCGAAGTAAAATTCGCGTGGTAATGCCATGCGTGGTACTGGTTAGCGTGGTATAATCATATAACCCTCTAGCCGCCCTCCAGCAGAGATAGCGCCTCTAATACGGGAGATGGGCTGACATCACAGAAACTGAGGCTTAGGTACGGGGGTGGGGGAAGATGGAGGGAATACATGTTTTCCTTATTTACGTGAAACATATGACTGCTACTTAAAAGGTGGTCGGTGTGCCACATGTACTTGTGATGTGGGTAACACTGCAGCGCTGTCACGGTACGAGCCAGCCAGCCACGAGGACTTCCGCCTGCACCGTGAGCAGCCTTCTAAGTTAATTATTTCTGAATTGTAACACGGACCCTATGCATTGGACTACCCGCTTGTATTTTAACCAATGTGTATTTCGTCAAGCACGTTTCAAATAAATAGCGCTCGCTGCTCCTTCACCCGTTGAGGTTGTTTGCAAAACAAGATGACAAAGAACACAGCCTGCAAATGTATAGAGGAGCGCACATAATCAGTCATTCAATATAGCATCTGAAAAGACAGGCTCGCAGGAGAAAAATTCAAACGTGGGAATAGATGCACCCGAAAGAAAAGTCCAGCAGGAGGCGCTCGAAGCGATGGATCGGTGAAAAGTCCAGCAGGAGGCGCTCGAAGCGATGGATCGGTGAAAAGTCCAGCAGGAGGCGCTCGAAGCGATGGATCGGTGAAAAGTCCAGCAGGAGGCGCTCGAAGCGATGGATCGGCATGGCACAACACTGGCCACATATAAAATAAAACATAACTCTGAACAACAAGATAGTCAGTGCCTGACACAACAAGTAGAATACACAGTATAACAAGCATTTACAATGCAACAGTCTCGCCTTTGCACATGAGGCTAGAAAGCATACGTGGCACAGCCATTCCGCCTCCGATCCGACTCAGGATCTTGCATAACCCACAGGCTACCCACTGCACTAGGGTGACCAACTGGCATTGGTGCAAATTCAGGACGTGAGTGTAAAAATTCAGGACAAAGGGTCAAAATTCAGGACACAAATTCAGGACAGGAGGTCAAAATTCAGGACAAAACTTCAGGACAATAGGTACGTTTTACAGACACATCAGAGGTCGCGCAATAGTATATAAGTAAGCCCAGCCATTTCCAAACATTTTCAACCATTTGCAAACCTATCCATCATGTATCTTTCCATCTATCATTTCACTCATCCATCCCTTCATCCATCCCCTCATCCATCCCCTCACTCATCTCCATTATCCATCCACCCTTTCACCCTATCCATCTGTACACTTATCCATCCACTCTTCATCCCATTCACTCATCCATTCAGCCATTTACCCTTTCACCAATCCAGCCATGCTTTCACTTACTAATCCTTCCACCCATCCACTTTTTAAGTCATCCATCCATCCTCCCTTTCTCTCTCCATCGACCCTTTCACTTAGCCATCCTTCCTTCCATCCATCCATCCACTCACCCATCCATCCATCTACTCATGACTCCATCCATTGACCCTATCACTCATCCATCTATCATTTCACTCCTTCAAACATCTATTCATCCTTTTGTCCATCTACCCTCCCTTTCACTCACTCATCCATCCTTACATCCACCCTTTCACTCATACGTCCATTCATTCACCCTTGCACTTATCAATCCATCCATCATTTCACTCATCCACCTACCCACCCATCATCCGCCCAACCATCCACCCACCCACCATCCACCCACCCATCCATCCTTTCACCCACCCACCATCCAATCCATCCATCCAATCTTTTCACCCACCCACTATCCACCCACCCACTCATCCATCCATCCATCCTTTCACCCACCCACCCACTCATCATCCATCCATCCTTTCACCCACCCACTCATCCATCCGTGCATCCTTTCACCCACCCACTCATCCATCCATCCAAACTTTCACCCACCGACTCTCCATCCATCCATCCTTTCACCCACCCATCATCCATCCCCTCATCCATCCATCCTTCCCCTCCATCCATCCTTCTCATCCATCATCCTTCTCCTCATCCATCTTTCCCCTCATCCATCATCCAGCTACCCTTCCACCCATACATCACGCTATTTACATTTTCTCTCCATCCTTCCCCTCACTCATCAATCCATCCATCCTCTCTCATTATCCATTTATTCAATCTTTCATTCATCCATTCACCCTTTCACTAATTCGTCCAGCCATTCACCCATCCCTTCACTTACTCGCACAACTTTCCATAATAATTTTGAGCTGAGCCCTTTTGAGAAGAGGCCCATCAAGAACTTCACCCTCGCTGCAGGGGCCGTTCCAGGACTGGGACAGAAGCCACCCAGGGCAGAGACAGGATCCACCACAGGGGGGACAAGAGCCATCACAGGCGGGGGTGGACTGGAGCCACAACATGGGGGGACAGGAGCCATCACAGGCGGGGTGGACCGGAGCCACCACATGGGGGACAGGAGCCATCACAGGCGGGGGTGGACTGGAGCCTCCACATGGGGGACAGGAGCCATCACAGGCGGGGGTGGACTGGAGCCACAACATGGGGGGACAGGAGCCATCACAGGCATGTTGGACCGGAGCCACCACATGGGGGACAGGAGCCATCACAGGCGGGGGTGGGCCGGAGCCACCACATGGGGGACAGGAGCCATCACAGGCGGGGGTGGACTGGAGCCACCACATGGGGGGACAGGAGCCATCACTGAGGGGAGGGCAGGAGTCATCATAGGAGAGGGAACGTGATCCACCAGGGTGGGCACAGGGGTGGGCATGCAGTATTCTAGTATCATCTTGGGCTCCTCGCCCCCTCCTGCACAAGACAACAAAAAGACAGGCTCTCTGTCCAAAATGCCATCCCCCACTGTGATGTACAGTACTTACAGGAGATACTCTAAGAGAACTGATTGAACTGATTGTCCTCCATACTTTGTCAATCAGTGTGGGTGCGATTGTGCCATTTCTTTATTTTCTTAAATTATAGACTGCATGTTTGAAGAACCGAGGTTTGCTTACAATTTAGTGACCGTAATTACGCTCTGTGAAGAGAACCACGTGCTGCCTCGGTGTAATCAGGGGTGTAATCTGGCCGAGTCTCGGATGTTTGGGGCCCTGGGTAGAAATGGAACGTGTGAGCCCCCCTCTAAATAGCAGAGACATGACACATGCAGGGCTGTTTGCATGTGAATAGATGTCGCTGCTCCTGAACCTGCAGCCCCTCCCTCTCAGTCACCTTCGAAGCACCTCTTAACAGGTCATCAAGGGCTGGAGGTGTGAGGGTAGCCATCCCGCTGTGCCTCTCCAATGCTGCGGGGCATCTGAGGAGCTTTGGTGCAGCATCGGAGTGAAGAAGGGAGGTGGGTGCAAGCTGTGCCGGCTTTAGGGTGAGGCAACCGGTGCCCTGTTAAAATGACGGACAAATGGCGTCCGTTAGAGATTCCTTCACGGACAACGGACAGACGGGCGAAATTACGGACTGTCCGTGAAATTTACGGACGGGTGGTCACCCTACTGACTGCACACAACTGCTCTGCCCTATGTCGGGCTTCCTCACCGTGTTCAGACGCCCTCTGTGGCTGTCGAATGTCCCGATATCCCCGTTCAATGGCTCTGTGGGATTGTCCAGCTGATGACTCGGACCAGGAAAAAAGACCGTAGGAGCTGGAGTTCTCGCGGATCTATCGTCGCTCCGGCTCTGTCCGTGCTGAACGCCCCCTCCAGCTACGTCCCGATGAAGCTCCGATGCTCCTCCGTCGTCCCAGCGTCGTCCCGCCAAACTTGACCTGCAGGGGGATAAAAGAGAAAATTAAGAAGCCCCGAGCGCGGGGCACGACCGATGTGTGGGGAGCTGTTGTATCTGTACCTTTAATTTCTTTCCTATTTCTTTCATGACATGTATAATGTTCCTTCATGACATGTATAATGTTCTGTGTTCTATGATTGATGTTTGCTGTGGTGTCATTCTGTTCCATTATCTGGACACGACAGCATCGCTCTTCCTAGCCTCTTCTTGTGAGTTTTCTTATCCTGATTTATTCTGAAATAAATCCTTTTAATATAACTCCTGCCATCTATGTTGTCTTGCTTACAACAGGAGCGTCCAGGCAACAAGGGGGCCCCTGGGCACTCCCCACTCCTTTATTCCCGGAGGGCGTGGGGGGGGGGCGCCCCCTCACCCTGCCACTCCGCAGCCCCCCCCCCTCACCCGGAAGTCCACCCAATGTCATCCGGGTCAGGGGGGTGCCAGCCAATCGGTGGTGGGGCGCACTCCCCCGCGTCATCACTGGACGCCGGGAGGTCACGCCCCACCACCGGGAGGCAAAAGGGGGAGAGGGACGGTCACTGCACCGCCATGCGGGCGGGGGGGCCTAGAGCCCCCCCTTTTCAGATTAGCACCAGTCCTGGAGGCACACACGTCAGATTAGCACCCCCACTCCAGGCACACATGCCAGATTAGCACCAGTCCTGGAGGCACACACGTCAGATTAGCACCCCCACTCCAGGCACACAGGCCAGATTAGCACCAGCCCCAGAGGCACACAGGTCAAATTAGCCCCAGCCCCCGAGGCACACAGGTCATATTAGCACCAGCCCCTGAGGCACACACATCAGATTAGCACCAGCCCTGGAGGCACACAGGTCAGATTAGCACCAGCCCCTGAGGCACACAGATCAGATTAGCACCAGCCCTCGAGGCACACAGGTCATATTAGCACCAGCCCTCGAGGCACATAGGTCAGATTAGCACCAGCCCCTGAGGCACACAGGTCAGATTAGCACCAGCCCTCGAGGCACACAGGTCAGATTAGCACAAACCCTCCAGGCACACAGGTCATATTAGCACCAGCCCTCTAGGCACACAGGTCAGATTAGCACCAGCCCTCGAGGCACACAGGTCATATTAGCACCAGCCCTCGAGGCACACAGGTCATATTAGCACCAGCCCTGGAGGCACACAGGTCAGATTAGCACCAGCCCCTGAGGCACACAGATCAGATGAGCACCAGCCCTCGAGGCACACAGGTCATATTAGCACCAGCCCTGGAGGCACACAGATCAGATTAGCCCCAGCCCCCGAGGCACACAGGCCAGATTAGCACCAGCCCCCGAGGCACACAGGTCATATTAGCACCAGCCCTGGAGGCACACAGGTCAGATTAGCACCAGCCCCCGAGGCACACAGGTCAGATTAGCACCAGTCCTGGAGGCACACACGTCAGATTAGCACCCCCACTCCAGGCACACAGGTCAGATTAGCACCCCCACTCCAGAAACACAGGTCAGATTAGCACCAGCCCCTGAGGAACACAGATCAGATTAGCACCAGCCCTCCAGGCACACAGGTCAGATTAGCACCAGCCCTGGAGGCACACAGGTCAGATTAGCACCAGCCCTGGAGGCACACAGGTCAGATTAGCACCAGCCCTGGAGGCACACAGGTCAGATTAGCACCAGCCCTCGAGGCCCACAGGTCAGATAGCACCCCCACTCCAGGCACACAGGTCAGATTAGCACCAGCCCTGGAGGCTGGTGAGCAGTAGCACCACGCCAAGGTTCTGACCCCTGCTACTGAGCATTCATACCACTCTCCCTGTCAACTGCACCCACAAAGGGACTCGCGGTGCCTCGACTGAGGTGGCCTTGTTTGCCATGTGAAGTTCTCTTGCCCCCAATATAAACCCGAACTCCACAGGCAAAGGCCATGGCTGTTCCCATCTAAATGTCGCGGATGTTCAGAACCACACCACGCCATCCATGTGTGGGCGGTTGATTTTAAACCCTCGGTCAGTCACACCAGGCATATCCCGCAGGCATGCGCATGATGGCAGGCCCCCTCCGGAGCCCCCCAACATATCGCTGGCAGAGCCAGGAGCTGGACTGAGACCCAAAAGCAGAGGACGGGTGCCAAGAGGGGGTTCGGCCCGAACACCTCTACTAGTGGGGGACAAGGCTTCGAGGACATATTTAATACCGCAGACCGGGTATTGCATAGGCTCAAAGACTTGCCCAGTCTGCGCCCTTACTGCCCCAACATCAATCAGAGGTCCACAGTCCTCCTCGGGAATATATAGAGGTGGGGGAGTGACATCACAAAGGGGTGGGGGACAGGCTGTCCAGGCCTGTGGGGGTGACCTTAAAAGGGGAGATGTAAAGGCTTGGAGGAGAGACATCACAAGGGGGGATGTGCCGGACTGGAGGAGTGAGGTCACAAAGGGGGTAGGGGCGGGATGTGCAGGCCTGGAGGAGAGACATCACACAGGGGGTAGGGGCGGGATGTGCAGGCCTGGAGGAGTGACATCACAAAGCAATCGGGGAGGGGTCTGGGTGTACAAGCCTCGGGAGTCACTACCTAGAAAAAGGGGGACCGGAAGTGCAGCCCCAGGAAGTAACCTCACAGAGGAAGGAAGAGGACAGCATAAGCTGGTCTGGGGACTCACACCAGGGGCGGGGGCACGGTGTGCAGGTCTCAGGGAGTCACATCACAGATGCAGGGAGCGTGGGATATCCAGGTCTGAGCAGAGACGTCACATGAGCAGTGTGTCATGGAAGAGAGGGCTGCCATAAAAAAGAAGGACGTGCCCTTCAGCTGAAAGAGAGGTAAGACATGACAGAGGTGGGCGAGTTAGAGTTATGGGATGCCAGGAGAGGGTGGGCCATTCAATGTCATAAGGGGGCGGGGCATCGAGTGTCAGGACAGGGAGGATTATGGGGCTTCTGGGGAGGGTGGAGTGAAGGGTGCCAGAGGGCATGGAGACTCTGAAGAGCTAAGGGCACAGTGTTAGATGAGAGGGGGAGGTACAGGGTGACTGGGGAGGGAGGAGGGAAGAGTGTCTGGAGAGGGATTAGTGAAGGGTGGAGAGGGAGGGGCGGGCAGTGTAAAAAGATGGCATGAAGCATCAAGAGTGGGAGGGGCATTGTGGGGCCGATTCACAGAACTAATTTAAGATAAAATCCTAAACTTACTACTTTTGGTATTCACAGAAGTTAGGATTTTGTCTTAAAACAAACTTAAGACAGACTTAAGACAAAATCCTAACTTAAGTCTGTCTTAAGTTTGTCTAAAAACAAATTTAAGACAAAATCCTAACTTCTGTGAATACCAAAAGTAGTAAATTTAGGATTTTGTCTTAAGTTAGTTCTGTGAATCGGGCCCAGAGTGTCTGGAGTGGGAGACGTGTGGTGTGTCAGGAAGGGAGAGTGGTGCAGGGAGTGTATAGAGAGAGAGGTGAGACTCCCAGAAGAGGGTGTAGAGAGCCAAAAGAAGGGAGAGTGCAGTGAAAGAGACGTTCCAGGATTGTCAGAGACAAAGGGGGAGGGGCTGAAGAGTGTCTGAGAGGGAGGGGTGTCAGAGGGCATGGAGGCTCAGGAGAGCTAAGGGCATGAAGTGTTAGGAGAGGGGGTGGAGTGACTGGAGAGGGAGGGTGGAGAGCAGAGGAGGGGTGAGCAGTGTAAAGAGATGGCATGCAGTTTCAAGAGAGGGAGGGGCATAGAGTGTCAGCAGAGGGTGAAGCGGGCAGGATCTGGATATGCAGTGTTTTGGAAGGTCAGAGAAGAGGCGGCTAGAAGTATCAGAATATGGAGGTCATGAGGTGTAAGGTATAGAAGAGGCAGGAAGTGTAGGAGAGCTGCAAGCAGCATCCGGACAGGGAGGGGATGTTGAGTGTCAATGTTGGAAAGTGGGTTATTAGTAGTGGTAAATGTGCATCTACCACTGGCAATAAGACCACTAACGAGGTTTAGGGCTCAGTATAGGTCTCAATAAATTATTCTCATGCTCAACCCCGGGTAGATTGGCTGCGAGCAGGCAGGATTAATTTAAGAGACAGATTTGTAAAGCAGTTGAAACACTAGTTCAGTAAATAATTAAGATACAGCACACAATACAAATCTCACACAGATTTATAAAAATAAGAAATATTTTTATCTTTAAAATGACACCAAAGCAACAAAAATCCAATGTAGGTGTCTGAGATATGAATTTCATAAAACAAAACACTTTCTAGCACTCATTTAATTTTATTTCGGCATGAATACCATAAAAGAACAAATACATTGATACAATAAACATTTCTTTTAAAATGCACAACATGCTATATAAATTCATTCGATTTTCATGTCGATTCTAAAATTAGGGGTCAAGAAGTTTAAAACATTCATAGTAACTATTCAATCTCGGTGAGGACAGTTATGGGCGACAGGAATAGAATTTCGTCAATTATCCCTCAGTTATTAGTAAGCGGCAATTTTGGCATATCAACGTTTTACTATTTATAACCCAATTTTCCTCTTTGGAAAAAGATACTATGCAAGAATCTGCTAACACTAAATACAATAGGTTGGCTAGTGTTAGACAAAAGAATCCTTAAAGCCTGAGAACATGATCTTACACCTAGTGTTAAACATATTGGTTTAATCCATCTTTTTCTAGCCTGAGCATATGCTGGGCAGAAGAAGAGGATATGTAACTCATTTTCTTTTTGATTACATCCACACATGGTACATAATTCATCTTCTACATGGTTCTCCGAGTTTACACCACCAGACCAACGAGCCAATGTTGAGCCGATTTGGAGATTGCCATATCTGAATTTCAGAAATAGGGTCTTTGCTAAGGGTGGTTCTATTTCATCCAAAAAGGTCTCGAAGAATGGATCATCTTTAAAGGTAAGGAATCTTGTTACAAGTGACCCACTAGATGAAGCGTTTTTGATCATGTCCGTAATGTACGACCAAAAACACTTTTTTACCATAGTTTTTGAGTGTGGTGGAAGTAGATCTGGGTGTTCCCAGTAATGCGACAGACCTAGTAAGATAAGCCAGAATTTAACATGTTTAAACCAGGATATCACCTTGAAGCTATCAAGCTCCATGATTTCTATTAGCCCATCTCTATATACTTGCAGCTCGGGTACACGCCACAGCCTGATCCATAACAGTAAAGGACGTAGAATGATATGATGGTCCGTTCTACGAAAGTTTAAATCAAGCTGAAGTGGGACCAGAGGAGTACTTCTAGGGACTCTGACCAAACTTCTCAAGAAGTTATTGTCCAAGACCCTGAAAGTATCTTTAGACCCTGGGCCCCAGATTTCTGAACCGTATAGCACTGCAGGTTGAACCTTAAATTTAAAAAGTTCAACTGCAGGAGACACGGCCTTACTGGTACTTTGGCCTTGCTCTCTAAGAATGGGTTTTGTGTTCTGGCTAAACATCATCTTACATTTTTCCAATTGGGCTTTCCATGTAAAATTGGAGTCCAATGTTACCCCCAGATATCCAAAATGCGGAACTGATTCCAGTTTTGATCCATTTAAAGTTAGACAGCCCTTGTCAATTTTAGTTGGATTTAGGACCATACACTTTGTCTTTTTCCCATTTATCTCCAATCCTTTCTTGTTGCAATAATCGTTGAAGGAATTTAAGAGAGCTTGGAGACCTTTTTTTGTCTGGGAAATCAAAATGGTATCGTCCGCAAACAATAGGGAAGTAACTTTTTCGCCATTCAACTTGGGAGAGTCGTTTTTGCATCCCTCCAAGTATAAAGGATTGTCATTCACAAATAGCGAAAACAGTGTGGGGGCCAGTACACACCCCTGGCGCACACCACGTTTGATGGGGATTTTGGGGGTTAGTTCGCCTTTTGGGCCCCATCGTACTCTGGCAAAGTTACCTCTATGGAGCTCTTTTATTTGCGCTATCAGGGTGGGTGGCATCCCTGCTAAACTCAATGTTTCCCACAATAAATTACGTGGGACTAAATCGAACGCCGCCCTTAAGTCGACGAACGCGACATGTAGTTGGCCCTTTTTAATCTTGATGTATTTCCAATAAAGGCAACAAAAGCGGAAGATTTGATCAATTGTACTAACTTTGGGTCTGAATCCCGCTTGGTATCTAGACAAAATTGCCTTTTCATCCAGCCAATCATTAACACGAAATAGGATATGTCTTGTGTAGATTTTTTGTAGTATATCCATTAGGCTTATTGGACGATAATTTGAGGGGTCCATCCTGTCACCTTTCTTATAAATTAAAACAATTTCAGCCCCCCTTCCATCTCTCTGGGAAGTCTAGATTCCGGGATAACTCGTTACACAGATGGTTAATGTAGGGAGCCCAAATTTTTAATTCGTGTTTGTACAAGTCTCCCGGAATCTTGTCTAACCAAGGGGCTTTACCAGACTTGATCTGGGTTATTGCCAATTCTGTCTCACCTAGAGTAAAATCCAAGGTATCCCTCGGAATGGCATAGCTTGGGGTCCTATCTGTAATGGGTTCCTCATATTCCTTGTAGAGGTTAGAAAAATGGTTTACCCAGGTCTGTTCGTCTAAATAGACGTCCTTGACCACTCTGCCTTGGTGATTCCCATTCGCTATCAACCTCCAGAAGGCTATGTTATCTCGTGTTTTTGCTGCATGGAGCAAATCTGCCCATTTTGCTTCCTCCCATGCCATTTTACATGCCTTTTGGACCAATTTATAAGTAGTCCTGGCTGACATAATGTCCGGTTGTGCCTTCGATTTGATCGCAGTTAAAAGTGCCCTCTTGGACTCCCTGCAGTCCTTGTTGTACCAGGGTTTGCTATGGGGCAGATTGTGTGTCTTCTGCTGCCCTTTCTTCGGCATCTTGGTGACTAAGGGCTTTAAAGCATCAAAAAATGTTTGATGTAGTTTCATGAAGTGGCTGTCATTCCCCTCCTTTGGGGTGTCATTTGAATATGCTCCAAAGATGCTAGCAAAGAGCTTATAGATTTCTGCTATGATTTCACCGTTGCCCAATATTAGTGGCCATTTGAGAGAACGTCTATTGTTGCTAATATGAATCTCATTTTGGTCACCGTTGGTTACTTCTCCAGTCAAAGGGGAAACTGTGTCTCCAAATAGGCAATCCTCAATCTGAAGGACTAGGGGGAAATGATCACTTTCTAATCTTTCTATTACCTCCATGTCAAGAAGGAATTCCCATGATGACACTGAGGCAATAATAAAATCTATATTACTTTTGTAGTTCCCTCTATAGAAAGTAGGCTTCTTCACAATATCTGATGGTAGTCGTCCATTGCACGCTCTAGTGCAATATTCTGCACATAGTCTCGTCATTTGGAGGGCCAGGGGCGAACATTTAACTGGTTTGATATTATCTAAAACAGGGATCCCATTTGCCTCATCTTCTTCTAGGAAGATGTCACTAAACCCCACAATGGGCTCAAAATTGCAATTAAAATCGCCTGCCATGATGACATAATTCTCTCTAGTATCCAGGTTACCCAATAGGAGATCTAGATGGATTAATAAAGAAGATTCTCTTGTAATGGGTGTTGGTCTGTTGTAAACGTTCACTAAATAAAGTAGAGACATCAAATCATTTTGGAGTACAACACTTTCCCTTGGTATTGGGCTATCCCCAATTATTGGCACCAACACAGGCAATAAGCTTACATTCCCCAAAAATTTAGTTTCGTTAATGTTAACACCAGCTCTTTGTAAACAAAGTTCACTCCCTACTCCCCCCCCCCGACAAATTGGCATTCAACAATTCATTTCCATCAAACCCCTTAGACATTTGGCATCAATCACAGTCGTCTAGACCGCTGAAAATGTCAAATCTGTTAATGGTTTCTAAAGGGGTGAAGGGCTTTAGGTGGTCCATTCTTCTGTTGTTAGGTTTGGTTTGCCTATATGGGACACAATTCCAACCAAAAACATCAGGTGCAGGTACAGGATTTAGGGGGTAAAAGGGCTCCATAGGATTGGGTCTAATAAGTGGTTGCATCATTTGATGTGTATTACCAGCCCTCTGCATAACTGATGGATAGGAACAGGATATAGTTTGAGATGTTATATGAGAGGCTGGTTGTTGCTGAGAGGGGAAAACCACAGACCTAGGATAAAAATATGTCAACGGTCTGGGTATTATGCAGTTACTTGTAATGCCCGGAGGCCAATTTAATACAAATTGGACTGCATTAGGATCCCTAAAGTTTACAACCACCACGTCACCCTCAATATTTTTTGGTCTGCTTCCCAACCATTGGAGGCGTCGGACATGGACAATTTCACCATTTATGTGGGGTGCTATTGGCCTGTATAGACTTAGCCAATGCATGATCTTGTTTTTTAATTGTGCGAAACCCTCCCTCTTGCTAGTTTGTAACACCGGGACCCCTGTTAAAACTACCACAAAGGGCACTGCCTCTGGTGGTAATTCTGGGTTTGGGACCGGTTTGGGCCTTCCCCATCTTGGCTTTTGTCCCCTCACCTCCGTCGATTGGCTTTCATTTGGAATGTTAACTATATCATTAGATGGTTTAGTTATAACAGTAGCTGGCTTAGAAGCCGATATGTTTTGTGGGTTTTTTGGGGGTGGAATTAGTTGAACAGTTGTTGTAGTGTTCCCTTTAGGCGCCGAAGTAGAAGGATTCGCCAACAGAGTAGAATTAACTGATGGAGCTGGAGCGGCTGGGCTAGGCTTAGTCACGCTGGATGCTTTGTGCGTTACTAAGTTCAATGTTTTTGGATTCGCTTCTCCCTTATTTCCCAGTACACGCTCAAGTGAGCTTAATCTTGATTCTACTTCAATTAGCCTCTCCAAGATCGATGCAGAGTAGGTGTTGATTAAGTTTTCTATGGAATCTAAAGTGGCAGAATCGCGAACTATAAGGGGCGCTTTAGACAGCACAGAAACTTCCATAATATCCTCCATGTCTATGGGCATAACAGGGGGTGGCGGAGATGCAATGGTGATAGGCCCTTCGGTAGCAACTGGAGTAATAACAGTGCTAGCTACAGGAGTCTTTGCCTTTTTTCCGAAGTCTGAATGACTTAATTTTGATTGTGATGGAACCCCCCCCTTTCCGTCGTTTTTTACATGGAGGTGGCCCATGTACCCTTGGGGCTAACATAGGTTTCTTTACTCTACTGCGCACTATTTTTGATGGTATAGGAGTGGGAGGTCTTAAAACATCAGGGGTGCTCGTATGTGTAATAACATCAGGACCAATCGTGTCCAGTTGAGGGGAGTTAGTTATACCGGGAGTAATAACAGCTGGTTCCACAGGTTGGCTATCAGTTGTGTGGACGATGTCATCAGCTAGCTGGGAACTTACACTAATGTTCACGGGAGGTATGGACAATGGCGACAAGCGCCGATTTTTTAAACTTTCCACAGAGCAGCGGCGATCAGCACGACGCTCTGCCAAAACAGTTTCCAATGGAATGTCTGGAGAAGCTTTGGTAAAATAGTCATCGAGAGTTTTGTTTAGCAATGCTCCTTCTTTTTCAGACATGATAGGTAAATGTATAAAACCACAAACAATGGTTTGCAAGGGCACGAAAGCACAGAGGTTTAATAACAAGGAATCACAAAATAAGTACCAGGGTTTTATGTCCAGTCCGGTCTCCTCGGTTCTCGGAGGGTCTCAGAGGGTCCGCCCTTAGTCCGGGCTTTGTCCCGGGATATGTCCCGCACACGCGTCCCGCTAACGCGTAATTACTCTGGGTCTTATACGGGCTGTGGAAAGAGGGGACGGAGTCACGGGAAGAGGCGGCAGGTGTGCTCGATGGGTCACGCACAGCCTGGTGGGCCTCGCAGTCCCGTCCTCCTGCAGCGGCAACTCTCCCCCACGCAGCTTCCAATGCCCAACGGGGCTCCAAGCAGGCAGGCAAACAGCACGGATTTCCAATCTCCTAGGCAAGCGGCACTCAGTCATCTTATGGAGTTTGGTTTTCCAAAGTTGCTCCAAACTTCTCCAATCATCTAGAAATTCTTCCTGAAGTTCCACGTGAGGGTCCAAATTGTTCAAAACACAATACAAGGGTCTAGAAGCTCAAAGATGGTCCTTGAAGGTTGTGACCCCACAATGCACTTGACCAAATTGGTAAAAGTCTACTGGATGCCTACAGGCAGGGTGCTCTCGGTGGAGTTGATGCAGGTGAGTTCTGTTAACCTGTAGCTTTTAGGGTGTTGCAAAGTCATCCTGTGCCCTGGGCAGCCCACAACATTTTGCTGACTGGTACTGGTGGTAACTGACTGACTGACCCTGGGCTCTGCCTAACCAGGCCCAGGGCCAGTGCTACACTGAAGACACACATAGAATACAGTGAAAACGCCTACATACACTAGGGTACGCTATGTGTAAACGTACCCATGTGATGGGTATGACCTCCCCTACAAGGCCCTAGTACATATAGTGCAGGAGGATTGAGACTACCTTTTAATTCCCTAGTATAGTATAGGGCAGGGCAGTTTAGAGGCCAGCAGCCTTTTATGAACTTGCATGTGCTCACTGCTGAAGCCAGAGGTCAGCTTAAATTCAGCCCTGTGTTGCAGGACTGCTTTTAAAATACAGATTGTGCCCAAATTCGACTTTTGTATTTGGGGCACTTAAAGATTGATAAAGTACAATGTTTGGGCATGGTAGGTATCCCAAGGGTCTCCCCTAGGTGTTCCAGGGGTGGGGCGTTAGGTACTTATAAGGAGAATCCTTATAAAAAAGGATTTTACAAGCAAAGGGTAGTAAAATTGCACATTTCACTCCCCACATTGTTGTAAACTGCTTCCTAAAATAGACTTTTGTGCAAGGAGCACTGTGAAATGAGAATTGGCAATATTTTTATATATTCAGCACCTCTAAAATCTTTCTTATGTGTTCCCGGGGTGGGAGGTCCTGTAGGTATAAAATGAGTCTTTATAAAAACTGTTTTATAAGCCCTGGTACTCGAGAAATTTGCCAGTTAATATTTCCATTGCAGATCCCCAGCCTGTAGGTTAACATTGGAAGAGGTTATTAGTAAATTTTCTTTTTTATTTCAAAAGATTTTATTAGAAGGAAATTTTTACAAACACAGTACAGAGTAGACAAAACGAAGGCAATACTGGTCTTGATGTCACTACAAGCATATCTATTGATACATTCTGGCTTGCTGAGAAGCTTGAGTGATGGTTGTACATAATCAACTTATATCCTTGGCGTTTCCTAAAGTCGTTCATATGCGTCGCCTCCGTCGGTCGGAAGAGACAGTGTATAGATTTAAGTAGGAGGAAAGACGAGAGGAAGAAAGAGAAACGGACGCAAGTGTGGCGAGTGGTAGGCTGCTTGACTACCAAGTTTGCTGACCGGCTGCACCGGGGGGGGGGGATGGGTGGGGGGGAGGCCAGTGATGGTGTCTGGCAGTGCGGTGTGTTCATGGCGGTTTTTGGGCGTCAAGGTATTTGTCCAGGGAAAGCCACATCTCGTTGCCCAGTCCCACTTGGGGTGTTTGATTTTTTGTTATGTTGTCTGCTCCCCTTAGGAAGGTGACCCAGTTGAACCAGACTTTGAAAGTGGCCTTCCCCGTTTCATTCCAGTTAGAAAGGATTGTCTTAGTTGCCGCCATGAGGAGTAGGTCAATGAGGCTCCTGTCGTTAATAGAGTGTATCTCTGGGGCCATGAAAGCGTTTGTTATGCTGAGGATGTCTAATTGTGGTATGTACCCCGTTACGTTATAGATGAAATCCCTTACTTTTCCCCAGAATGTCTTTACTTTAGGGCAGTGGATGATCATGTGTGCTAAGTCTCCTTTCTGTTTCTGGCAGTTCCAACCTAAATCGTTGTTTATGAGCCCGACAGCCGCTTGGCGTGCCGGGGTCCAGTACGCTCTGTGTAGGAGCCAGAATTTAGTTTGTGCTAGTATGCTGGTGACTTTGTTCCTGCTCGCTGAGGACCAGAGGTGTGCCTTCTCTTTTTTGCTAAAATTCCAGGAATGCAGCGTTTCCCAGTATTCTATGGCCTTCCTGTTTAACCTAGTTGTCTTTGCACTTAGGAGTTTATATAGGTGTGACGTTTGGTGTCCAGTTTTGTTGAGGTTGGTCAAATATTAGTGGATTGTTGGGACTTCCTTGCTTAGGCCTGCCTTGGTGATTGCTGCCTTTATTTTAAGAAAGTTATATAGCTCTATGTCTGGTAGGTCGTGCGCGCATTGTAGGCTGGCGAAGGTGGTGGGCGACCCGTGTTCCTCTAGTTGGGATGGAGTAGAGATTCCTCGCTTGGGTCAGGAGGCTAAAATAAGTATGCTGTTTTTGTATTTTCTTTTTGTGTTGAACCAAATGGATTCCCATTTTGTGTTCCTTATGCTCCTTTCCATTCTTTTGTCTACATATAGAAGGGCGTTTTTGGTGTTTTTGAGAATTGTGTTGCTCGCCTCTGGGTGTTTGTTGGCAGTGAGGAGAGCCGCTGGGTTAAGACCACCCACCAGAGCTCTTTCTAGCTCCAGCCAAGTCGGCGTACATCCTTGTTCAGGCGTGAGCCAGTATATGCCTTGTCTGGCTAGGCAGGTTGTCTGGAAGGTCTTAAAGTTTGTGATGTTGAGCCCCCCTAGGTACTTGCTGAGCCTCAGTTTCTGGAGGCTTATCCTGGCTTTCTTACCCCTCCAGAGGAACGTATTTGTCATGGTGTTTAGTTTTTTGCGGAAGTCTTCCGTGACTATTAGTGGGAGCATTCTTAGCAAGTAGTTAACCATGGGGGTTATCATCATTTTTATTGTTTCTGCCCTACCCCACCAGCTGACGTACTCGGGGGACTACGCGTCTAGCCTGTCTTTTATCTTGTTTATTATTGATTTTTCGTTGTGATCCAGCATTGACTTGAGGTCCCTGTCAAAATAGATACCTAGGTATTTTAGGGCCCCTCTTTGCCAGTGTAGTCCTGAGGAACCTATAACGTCCATAGTGGTGTGAACGTTGAGTGGCTTACATTCGGACTTGCTTCTATTAAGCTTATACCCGGCTACCTTTGCATATTCATCGATGGTGTTCATTAGTGCTTCTATCGAGGGCTCTGGGCTCTCTGTCATCATGAGTATGTCGTCAGCGTATGCCGCTAGTTTGACCGTGCTGCCTTTGACCGTCATCCCTTTTATCCCGGCGTTGTTCCTGATCATGGCCAGTAGGGGTTCTAGGGTCAGTAGGAACAGTGCCGGGGAGAGTGGGCAGCCTGTCTTGTTCCTCTTTCCAGGGATAGGGCCTCTGATATGCCCCCATTTACTACTACTCAGGCTTTGGGGTCTTTGTATAGCGCCATCACCATTGTCCTATAGTTCTCACCTAAGCCGAACTTCTGCATGCATTGGTCAAGGAAGGGCCATGACACTCTATCGAAAGCCTTTTCTGCGTCCAGCGCTAACATTACCGCTGGTTCCGCGTTGGCAGAGGCGTGGTTTATTACGTGGCATAGGAGTCTCGTATCATCTTGGGATAGTCTATTTTTAAGGTAGCCCACCTGCGTCTTGTGGATGAGGCTTGGAAGCTGTGCGTTGAGTCTCCCCGCTAGTATTTTCGTGTAGATCTTGCAGTCTACGTTAATTAGAGAGATGGGGCAGTAATTCTGCGGGAATTGTGTGTCTTTTCCCTCTTTGGGTATGACTATAATGTTGGCCTCCGCCATTGAGTCTGTCATTTTCCCTCTTCTGATACAGTGTGCGAAAACCTCTTTCATTGTGTTCCTGATTAGGGGGAGGAAGTGTTTGTAGAATTTTGCTGTGTAACCGTCCCGGCCCGGCGCTTTGTTTTCCTTTAGCGGTACAAAAGGGGGTGGTGATGGACGGAGCATCTAAACCAATCAAACACTCACACCCAGTCAGCAGATCTGGGTTTAATCCATCACCATTCTTTAGCCCACTCTGCCACCTCAGTTCAGACATGGCCATATGCAAATCAGTCTGACCCTGTGCCTCATGGGAACAGTCCAGCCCAAACTGCCAAGCCATGCCTTCCCTGGACCGGAAACAAGCTTCCGAGGACCGGTTTCTGGCATTTCTGGCATCTTCAGCTTGGCTTGCTTGAATCCAGTGGCAAAGTGAGCAAGCGACTCGATGGCACCATACTAAGCGTTAGAAGGGTGGGCTGGCTAGGACCTCTCCCAAAAGATATTGCGGGCGATTTGGTACTTGTAAAATTCAGGAATAAATACGTTGTCCCATACCTCCAATCTTGGCAGCCACAAATAGGATATGGGCCTATATCTATCTGGAGCCTAAGTGAATTCTACCCTAGAACATTATATGTCCCGTCGCAATGCCAAAAAGCACCGAGTGGTCACATCATCTCCACGTTTAATCAATTTGATCTACTTTCTCGCTCTTCAATGATTAGCTGATTTATTCTATTGATTTAATCTCATTTTAACAGATGTTATTTTTTATGAAATGAAATGTATTGGTGTATATTTATGTACTGTTGTTGCTTTTATGATTTTTATATTGAAATCGAATAAAGCTAATCAAAGAAAGAAAGAGCAAGCGACTCACGTCTGAGCATACTGAGGTTCTGAAAATTACGAACTTGTTCGTACTCAACCTCCATTTTGTGACCGCTGCCATTTTGTGTTGCCCTCACTCAGGCAGCTCGGTGAACACAATATTTTTGTTGTTTCTGCCTTTGCGTGTCAGGTGGCTTCTCTGCTAATGTTTACTAGTGAGTGTCAGGGTCTGGCCGAGTACACTAATTCCTGTCTGAGCTGATTAATCCCCGTCCGGACTACATGTTGGTTCACACCATTGTTTCCTTTACTTATCTTATCTGCTGTCCTTCGCTACATGTCTCCTGCATTTTCCTGTTTCACGACTGTCCTCCTGCAGCACACACCTGTGTGTTTTCTTTGCTCGTAAACGGAATAATGTGGATTCATTCGTAATTTACTTAAGAGGTCGAGCAACAAACGAGACCGGGAATTTGAGTTGCCTTGGTCTTAAAACATTGTTTCTAACGTTTGCTTATAGCTCATGCTCTTGTGAAATTGCCTTTTTGCATTGTGTTGTGCTGTATATAAACCTGTGCGCCACGGAGTTAAGTGGCAGTCTCTTTTGAACCTCGTTGCATTGACGACTTCTAAGACCACTGTACTAGCTGCAGCTAATAAACACCATCTTCTACGCCAGACGAAGAGTCCGTGTCCCTGCGCCGCCGGGCCTTAAGGCTGCAGTTCTCCGAATGGCGCCCACGTGGGGCGACTTCCGCGGTAGCGGTTGAGCCCGAGGGTCGTGAGGAGCCCTGCAAGAAAATTCCGGAGGAAGCGCACCACCTGATCGACCCCTGCATGTCGGAAGTGGACCCAAGGTCTTTGACAGCGCGGCTACTCCTCTCCGACGGCTGCCGATGACTGCTGCCCTGACTGTCGTCCTGCCTTGGACCCTTCTGATGACGGTTTGTAGAGCGAGATGATAGACGGACCTTCGCTGGTGTGGAATGATTCTTAGTTAGGTATTTGGTGGGTCGCTCCCATAGACCTTTGTTTTGTTTTGTTTTGTTTTTTGGTACATTCAGGTATTGCAATCCCTGAAGCCAAGGGGTAAGTACGATTGTACTGTTCCACTGATCTATACCCCTTGTTGTTTGTGATCAGTTTAAGAGATTTTGTTGTTTAGGTTGCACGAGGGATTCCCAGTTGGAGGAATCATGCCCGATCCCTCCAGTTGGAACTCCCACTTATGAGCTCTATTCGAAACATGGTATTGGCCCCATTACCTTTAATGCGTCATGGGTCCGATATACAAGGAATAGTGGAGTCTTAAGATGGCCCTAAAACGGTAGCTTTGACCCCACTATACTAGATAATTTAGAAACGATTATGTTTAAAAGAAAAGCCTTTGGCGTAAAGTAGCCAAACAGAAAGAAATTAAAAAAGAGAAAAAGGATAAGAAAGCACAAGATATGTCAATTTTACAGGCTGCACAACAGCTTAAAGATAATGAAGAGGAAGGTGCGAGGGAGGTGTCAGAGAGACAACATCGTATGGCGATAGATAGATGCTATCCGGTGTTGCCTACTTACTCTTCAGATAAAAATAAGGAATTAGAAGAAGATGCCCTAATGACTTGTTTGCTGAGTTCCCCTCCGCCCTATGTGCAAAATGCTACCGCACCTCCGTTACCCCCTCCTGTTGCTCAGCAAGTGGTTGCTCAGTTGCCAATTGTTCAGAAACAGGCTCAGCCTGTCAATTCTTCTTTTCCTGCTCCTGCTTCATCCTTGTAGTCTCTGATTCAGCCTCCATCTTCTCCTGCTCCTATTCCGCAGCCTGCTTTGTTTCAATCGCCGCTGCCTTCTACATCTGCCATGTCTCCTATTCTTTTGAAAGACTCCCCTTCCTCACAGAGGAGGATAGTGGATGCTGTTTCAAATTTCCTTTCCCCTCTTATTGGGTCTTTCAATTTATCTCCAGCTTTTTCTAGACGACAATCTCGTTGTCAGCGTCCTCTTACGGACGAGAAAGTACTTTTGGGTTCTCTCGCTCGAAGATGGATTGAGTGGGGATTAGAATGCAGTACTGCAGATATTATGAGTAACTTTTATCAGTGGTCGGAACCTACGCAGAGATATGTTTTTAATGTCACGTGTCAAACTCTTATTAAAGGTTGGGATGATATGGAGTCAGATACAGTTCCCTTGGAATTACTGAAGCTACAGGCAGACTTCCATAAAGGCGTTTTCGTAGGAAACGGGGTTGAAGAGGCAGTGAATAAACTCATTGCATTTCGCACTATGTTTCTGTCCTTGTCTGTTTCTGAGGTCAATCCAGCCAATAAACAAGGTAGTAAGAATTATCCTATGCGTGAAGTTCCTCCCGTATGGAGAGAAGCGGTACTTGGTCCACCTGCCATTGCCGCTCATTTCTAGCGTATATGGGTCCATGAGCCTTGGAAGAGGTCTGAAGTTTTAGCGCTTAAGAGCACCCTTCCGGACCCTCGTAAGAATCCAGCTGGATACTATAAAGAATTGTCCCAAACAGTCAACGCTTGCATTATGAATTTGGCCGATATTGATATGTTGTTCAGAAATATGGTTCCGCAAGGTATATGGACACGGATTCGTAAAGAAGATCACTTGGTTGAATTAGGTGGCGATTGGGCTGCTATTAGAGCCGCCGATGCGAATCAGGTAGGCGGTGCGAAGCCTGAGGATTTGATTATGGCCCCTACAGGGAGAATAATCAAATTGATGAAGACAATGATGCCTGCAGTGCGTGTAAATTTGGAAAAGCTGGCCGCGTGCAAGCAAAAGAAAGATGAAAGTGTCTCGGATTTCTTCACTCTTTTCGAAGAGACGTTTATAGATCATAGTGGTCAGGATTTGAGTGTAGAGGGTAGTCAGCGATTATTTGTGGATAAGTTTGTATATAATCTACTTCCTGAGTTGACGAACAAATTAAAAAGTTCGGAAAGTGCATGGGCTGTCTCTTCCCCTGCAAAAATATTGGCTACTGCACAATATTATGAGAACAGAGATAAGGAAGAAAAGGAGAAACAAGAGAAGAAAAATAGAGATCTAAAAACGAAGGTTCTTTTGCAGCAGGCGTATCCGCCTCGCTCGAATCAGAATCAGCAGTCTTCCCAGTTCCAACAGCCCCCACAGTTTCAGAGATTGTTACAAAAGCCTGAGTATTATGCGCCGCGACCTTCGTTAGGCCCGAACCAATGTGCATATTGTAGGGAAGAAGGGCATTTTAAGAATAATTGTCCAGTTCTATTACAGCGTAATAATGGGATGTCTGCTCCTCGAGGTCATGGTAATTTTCAGACAGGATCTAGAGGTAGAGGATGGGGTGCGCCCTCTCAGGAGCAGCGATATTTTTCTTCATCCACTTCGAATTATTTTGATCAACAAGCAGTTCCGTCCACACAATATTACAATGATGATTATCGTATTGAAAATGGAGTTGATGACTTTCAGACCGAATAGGACAGCCATGGACAAAGTGAGGGAGTTGTATCGATTCCAGTAGATCAAAATGGGCCATATGTTACTGTCAATACTATGGGCGTATAGAACAGTTTCTTTTGGATACTGGTGCGATGAGAAGTTCTATTATGCATTCTAAACTCCCTGGGGCACCTTTGTCTGGCTTTGTGAATACATCCGTGGGATTTTCTGGCGCCCCAGTTTGTAATCCGGTTTCTTGCCCTTTGCCTGTCTCGATTGGCCCTTATGATTTTGAAATTTCCCTTATCTTGACAACTGGTTGTGGGGAGAATTTGCTGGGTTTGGATTTGTTAAAAAGGCTGCATGCAACATTGTATTGTTCTCCTTCTGGTGTGCATCTTACATTGGGAAAGAAATTGATGACTCCTATGTGTTTGTCTCGAGATCAGTTTCCACCTGAGTTGCTTTCTCTCCCGGAAAGTCTTTGGGCTACGGGTCCGAATGATGAGGGTTGTCTTGCGATCCCGCCGTATGTTACAGTTAGAGAGAATGTTAGGATGCCACGTATTCCCAATATCGTATCTCAAGTGATGGAGAAAGAGCACTATTGGCTATTGTTGATGACTTTATTCGGAAAGGCGTGGTTGAAGAAACGAGACGCAATGTTTGTAACAGTCCTGTTCTTCCGATTCTTAAAAGAACGGATCCCTCACAGCCTCCTGTTTATCGATTTGTTATTGACCTGAGAGAGGTAAATAAAATAGTGGTACCACAGTTCCCTGTTGTTCCGGACATTACAGCCTTGTTAACGATGATTCCTTCTTCAGCGGCTTGGTTTTCAGTGATCGACCTTAAGAATGCTTTCTTTAGCTCTTTAGGTGGCTGAAGTTTCCGCTTTAAGAGGGCTCCTCAGGGCTATTGTGAAAGTCCTTCTATTTACAGTAATGCTCTTAAATCCCAGCTTGATTCATTTTCTTTGCCTTCAGGCGCTACGCTTATTCAGTATGTGGATGACTTACTGGTGGCTGCTGACACAGGAGATGTGTGTAAAAGTGCGACTGTTGCTTTGTTGCATCATTTGTCTGCTTTGAATCATAAGGTGTCACCCTCTAAGCTGCAATATGCCCGCCAAGAAGTGACCTATTTAGGTCATCTCTTGTCGAAGGAGGGAAGGCGATTGACCCCAGAACGTATTCATGCTATTTCACAGATGTCTGTACCTACCACACAGAGAGAAGTGTGGGCCTTTTCGGGTATCACTTCCTATTGTAAACAATGGATTCCAAATTTTTCCCTTCTAGCGAAACAATTGCTGGCACTAACATTGAAAGATACGCACCATCCACTCCCTTGGACGGATGAATGTCAGCAAAGTTTTGTTGATTTACGTACTGCTTTGTGTTCTGCTCCGGTGTTAGGGACTCCAGATTACAACAAGTCCTTCACTTTATATGTTCATGAGAGAGAGGGTTGCGCATTGTCAGTCCTGACACAGCAATTCGGAGATAAACAAAGGCCGTGTGCCTATTTCTCTGCTACATTAGACCCAGTAGCTAAAGCCTTGCCCAGCTGTCTCAGAGCTACAGCAGCTGACGCAATCTCTATTAGACAGTCTGCTGGACTAGTATTGGATAACACACTTGTTGTTATGGTTCCACATGCAGTGGATACCTTGCTGAGCAGAACCAAAACGCAGCATCTCACGAGCGCTCGTTTGTCTGGGTACGAGCTGACACTTCTAGCAAGTCATGTACACATTAAGAGATGTAACACGTTAAATCCAGCTACGTTGTTGCCACTTCCAGATGAGAAAGATGATCAGGAGAAACATGATTGTTTTCTCCGAATGGAGGAAGAAAGGAAGGGTAGAATTGATTTAAAGTAAACTCCGCTCAAGGACCCGGACGGGATCCTTTGGGTGGACGGTTCCGGTTTTAAGCTCCCGAATGGAGAAACCACTTCTGCCTATGCTGTCACTACCTTATGCACTATTTTTAAGACAGCACGTATTGAACATAATTCATCACCACCCCCTTTTCTGAATCATAATTCAGCCCAAGCAGCTGAATTAATAGCCTTGACTAGAGCGTGTGTGTTGGCAAAGGGAAAGAGAGTGAATGTGTACACAGATAGCCAGTACGCCTTTAGCGTTGCTCATAGCTTTGGCAAGTTGTGGCGGAAGAGAGGATTTTTCACTTCCCATGGAACAAAGATTCAACATGGCCAGTTAGTGACGGATCTTCTCGAGTCTCTTACCTTACCTACACAAATAGCGATCATAAAGTGTAGCGCACACAAGAAAGTTACAGATGATGTGGTTCGTGGAAATGCATTTGCAGATGAGGTAGCGAAAGCAACAGCTAGAAACATTACAAGCCGAATGTATGTGGCAGGCCCTGCAAATTGGGTTAGGGAAGTTGGAATGTGTGAAGACACGATTGAGAGTGTGAAAACGATTCAGGGAGAGGCTACTGAAAAGGAATTGAGTACGTGGAAAGAAAGTACGGGAATATTAGACCAGATGGGTTGCTGGACAGAATTGTCGGAACATCAGCGATGGTTATTACCGGACGCTTATGTGTTACCGGTTGTGACTATGGCACATGGTCCAGCTCATATTAGTGCGAAGGGCATATGTAAGCTTTTGGCTCTGGTATGGCAGAATGAAGGGATTCCGAAATGTGCAGAAAATGTGGTTAAACATTGCAATGTTTGTCTAATGCATAATCCAGGAAAGGGTACCCCAACTCCAGCAGGTCATTTTGCCCCTCCGTCATATCCTTTTGAGGTGTTGCAGATTGATTACATTCACATGAAACGCTGCAAAACCTCAAGTATGTTCTGGTGGTGGTATGTGCCTTTTCCCGGTGGATAGAGGCCTACCCCCTGAAAGATAACACTGCTTTGTCGACTGCTAAAGTCCTAATAAAGGAATTCTTCCCTAGGTTTGGTTTGCCGCGCATTGTCTGGAGTGACAATGGAAGTGAATTTGTGGGGCAGATTATGCAGAAAGTCTGTTCTGGTCTTGGCATCCGGCAAAAATTCCTTGCCGCAAACCATCCACAATCAGCAGGCTTGGTTGAGTGTTACAATGGCACACTCAAACTGAAGTTGGCTAAGATTCAAGCTAGCACTGGTCTTGCTTGGTCTGATGCTTTGCCCCTAGCTCTTTTGTCGACCAGAACTATGGTACACTCTTGTATGGGACTTAGCCCCTATGAGGTGGTATTCGGACGCCCTCCAAATGTTTGGGGTGTCCTTCGTCCTAAAAAATATTCTGACATACCGTATCCTTTATTGATTGACTATCTGCACGATTTGACTACTAAATTGAGTGTTATTCATCAACAGGTGCAAAGTGTTTTGCCAGAGGCCTCTACAGACCCAGGTCATACGATTCGACCGGGAGACTGGGTCTGTATTAAGAATTTCCAACGGACGAAGAATCTGGAGCCTCGCTGGTCCACACCTACGCAAGTCCTGCTAGTCACCCGCACGGCTGTGAAAGTGGTCGGCAAGCGTAACTGGGTGCATGGCGTGCACTGTAAGAAAGTGCCACTGCTGTTGCCCTTTGACCAGTGGATTCGTAGTGGTATGAGAGAATCGGACACTGAAGCAAATCCTCGTTTTGTTCCCTTCAGTGACGCTCAAATTTATGGCTCTCAGTCAGAAAAAGCGGATGATAACATTCTTCAAGCTGCTGTGCCTTTGCATCGTCGGATAGATACTACGAATCCAGAAGCTTTATTCCAGGACCAGACTGTGCCGAGTAAAACACGTTACGATTTAAGACCCAGAAGCAATAAAGCGAATTGAACTTTTTTTTGTGAACATTCTCCTATTTCAAGACATTTCTTTTTGAACTCTTCGTATTTTTCCTTCCTTGCTGATATAATTTTTTCTTTTAGTTAGCTTTAGACGTGCCATCTGTCTCCGTCGCAGGGTCACGGTAGGAGTCTCAGACTGTATCCTGGTTTTTGACCTTTTAGTAAATTGGCTAGTGCCTCAGGTTTTACAGAAATAAATAGCTGAGTGATTGAGGAAGAGTGCCGTGAGCGACATTTTTTTTTAGACAAAGATGGATGGCGCAACAACCATAGATAGGGAAAATAGGAAGAAGGAAATGCGAATTAAGTACTGTAAATTATTGCGTAGTCGTTTTGGCGTAACTTTGTGTGTTTTGATGGTTTTATGTATTTTATTAGCTTGCACAGGATGGATCGTTCATACCCTACAAACTAGAAATGTTGCTAATTCCACATCTTCTTTGCCTTCTCGTCTTTCTGTCCTTTCACATAAATTGCATACTCTACCCCCTCATGAGCAGATTAGGAGAGCCGAGTATATGAACAATACGTTCATTCAGCTGTTGCACCAGCATCAGTTGGCTGTTAACATGACTGACTGTTGGGTGTGCGGTCTTATGCCACATAATGCGCAAAAGGGAATGCCATATCTGGTTCTTCCTTTTTCTTATGAAGGTTCAGCTTGGGCATACCTGACAATGTTTTCAGCCGCATACCACAACAGACTTAGAAGCCCTGTAAGAACTTCTGGAATTGGACTAGATTTTAGTCATAGTTCCCTAATAAAAGGCATAGTAACAATGGCTAAAATCGTAGAGAAGAGTAGGATTCCATTAGATGAGAAGAAAGCTTACGATGGATGGAATGTTACCCACTATGTCTCTATTCTTGGGGACAAGACTTAAGAAGGGTGAGTCTTCTCCAGTATGGACTGTGCCCCATCAAGGTATTTTTTGTCTCCAAATGAATAGCAAGAAAACTGACATACAGCAGAAATGTGCATATACATACTTCTTTACATCCCTTGATTTTCCTCCATTGGTGCCGTCACAAGGAACGTACTTTGTCTGCAATGACCGAGCCTATACTTGGCTTCCTTCCAACTTTTCTGGAACTTGCTACATAGCTTTTCTCCTTCCCCCTACATATACGGCTCCGTCAGACCATCACAAAACTAGACATAGCAGAGGTGTAATTGATGCCAAAGACAAGGCAGAACAAGAGGGAGGAGACTTCCTTAAAGGACTTCTTCCCTTTTGGGGTCCGATGATTAACAGTAAGCATATTAGGCAATTGGTTCGAGTGGTTGAGACCACTATTAATTTTACTGCAGGTGCGATAGGTAACATTACAGCAGAGCTTCAGGCTGACCGTCTTATGACATTGCAGAATAGAATTGCTCTAGATGTCGTTCTAGCAGACCGAGGTGGTGTCTGTAGATTGATCGGATCTAGTTGCTGCATTTATATTCCAGCCGACGCTCCGGCAGTATACCAAGCCATTTCCAAATTGCACACGATCTCCGAGTCGATTCACCAAGACGAAGGAGATTGGTCTTTTATGGGATGGATTTGGGGAATATTGTCAACTTGGGGATGGAAGATCTTAACATTCCTGGGAGCAATCTTAGCTGTCATATTCTCTTGTTGTGTATGTGTGCATTGTGGTCCTGCAGTCTGTGGCCTGTTGGCTACTTTATGTGTTCCACAATCTGCTACTCAGAAGACAGAGAATATTCGAATGATGGTGCAGCAATAACTTGAAGACCTTATGAACATCAGTGTTGACTCTGACTCAGATTAGCGTGAGTCGGTTTGTCTTTGCCTGAGTAATGGCAAAAGGAGGGTCTGAGGTTCTGAAAATTACGAACTTGTTCGTACTCAACCTCCATTTTGTGACCGCCGCCATTTTGTGTTGCCCTCACTCAGGCAACTCGGTGAACGCAATATTTTTGTCGTTTCTGCCTTTGCGTGTCAGGTGGCTTCTCTGCTAATGTTTACTAGTGAGTTTCAGGGTCTGGCCGAGTACACTAATTCCTGTCTGAGCTGATTAATCCCCGTCCGGACTACATGTTGGTTCACACCATTGTTTCCTTTACTTATCTTATCTGCTGTCCTTCGCTACATGTCTCCTGCATTCTCCTGTTTCACGACTGTCCTCCTGCAGCACACACCTGTGTGTTTTCTTTGCTCGTAAACTGAATAATGTGGATTCATTCGTAATTTACTTAAGAGGTCGAGCAACAAACGAGACCAGGAATTTGAGTTGCCTTGGTCTTAAAACATTGTTTCTAACGTTTGCTTATAGCTCATGCTCTTGTGAAATTGCCTTTTTGTATTGTGTTGTGCTGTATTTAAACCTGTGCGCCACGGAGTTAAGTGGCAGTCTTTTTTGAACCTCGTTGCATTGACGATTTCCAAGACCACTGTACTAGCTGCAGCTAATAAACACCATCTTCTACGCCAGACGAAGAGTCTGTGTCTCTGTATTTGATAAGGCAGGTGAACTTCGGGGATTTAGGTGTACCCTGCGCCGCCGGGCCTTAAGGCTGCGGTTCTCCAACACCCTGCCAACTTATGGCGAACAAAGCGGTACAAAAGGGGGTGGTGATGGACGGAGCATCTGAACCAATCAAACACTCACACCCAGTCAACAGATCTGGGTTTAATCCATCACCGTTCTTTAGCCCACTCTGCCACCCCAGTTCAGACATGGCCATATGCAAATCAGTCTGACCCTGTGCCTCATGGGAACAGTACAGCCTGAACTGCCAAGCCATGCCTTCCCTGGTCCGGAAACAAGCTTCCGAAGACCGGTTTCTGGCATTTCAGTCGTCTTCAGCCCGGCTTGCTTGAATCCAGTGGCAAAGTGAGCAAGGGACTCGCGTCTGAGCATACCCTGCCAACGTACGGCAGCCACAGCCATGTCTATCTCTGCTCCTGTTATGTCTAGTTCTAGGGTTGCACGTTGAGCCTCTGTTAGCTTGGGCAGGTTCAGCCTGTCTAGGAGGGCAGCTCCCATATCTGGGTTTAGATCTTTGTCC
Organism: Lissotriton vulgaris; assembly: GCF_964263255.1. Lineage (NCBI taxonomy): Eukaryota > Metazoa > Chordata > Amphibia > Caudata > Salamandridae > Lissotriton > Lissotriton vulgaris. The sequence continues at coordinate 1,214,398,667 of NC_141697.1, forward strand.
TCTTTGTACAGCTCCTCATAAAATTCTTTAAAGACCCTGAGGATCTCCTTATTGGCTGTTTGGGATGTCTTGTTAGAGTCTGTCATGGCAGCAATGGCGTGTTGCCTCTGCTTACTTTTAAGATATGAGGTAAGGGCTATACCTGCTTTATTTGCTGTACAGAGGTTTATGGCTTTGTACCTGTTTATCCATGTGCCGGCCCTCTCGCTTAATATCTTATTAAGTTCATATTTCTTCCTCGTTAGTGTCGTCAGTGTATTTTTGTCAGCTAGATTGACGCTGTGGTGCCTCTCCAGGTCTTTGATCTGCCTCTCTAGTTCTAGTATTGTTTTGTTTCCGTCTCTGTTCATTCTAGATTTGATGCTTATTATTTTCCCCCTGATTGTGGCCTTCATGGCGTCCCAGAGAACTCCTTTGTCTGTGCCTGGCTTTTCGTTGATTTCTAGGTAGTCTTTACTGGCCTCCTCTATGGCAGCTGCATTCGCTGGGTCCCTAATGACATCGCTGTTGAATCTCCATCTACGGCTTGTTTGCTCGTTGTGACGACCGCTAACTGTTAGGCTGATGAGGGAGTGACCTGACACTGTTCTCGGTGCAATCTCTGAGTGCTCTATGAGGTGGGTGTGTGTACCTGAGATAAGGATGTAGTCTATTCTGATGTACGAGTTGTGGAGGTGGGAATAAAAAGTGTAGTCTCCAGCGTCTGGGTGTTAGAGTCTCCATGGGTCGCTGAGGTGAAGCTTGGCGCATAGGTTCTTAAGCTTGTGTTGTGCCTGGGTTTGGTGGCTGGCTCTTTGTGGGTGTCTGTCTATGGCTTCATTTAGCACCTGATTGAGGTCCCCGGCTACTATCAGGAGCTCATCTTGGGGGAGATTGCCCAGTCTGATCCCCGCCTCTCTCCAAAAGTACTCGTCCTCTGTATTAGGGCCGTAAATGTTGGCGATGTGTACTGTTTCCTTTCCCCGCTTGAGACTGGTTATTAGCAGTCTCCCATCCTCGTCCGCATAGCACTCGTGTAGGGTTAGTCTGGCTTTCTTATTTATTAGTGTTATTACACCTCTCTTTTTGTGTATGGCTGGTGAGCAGAGGGTTAGACCTATCCAGTTCACCTTCAGGCGTTGTGCGTCCTCTTCGGAAAGTTTTGTTTCCTGAAGGACGCACACATCACTTTTTAGTTTTGTTAGGTAGTCTATTACCTTCCTTCTCTTGATCGGGTGGTTAAGCCCTTTAACGTTAAGTGAGGTTATTTTTAGATCTGAGAGTAGCTGGGAGTGCCTATGTTGTGTCATGGTTTGTGCTTATTGTCGCCCTTTCTTGGTGTGGTCTTGGGGTAGTTGGCCCCTTTGCGTTTGGTCCGCCCGCCCTCCCGTGGTGCTTCCATGTGTCCCCAGTCGGGTTGGTCTGATTGGGTGTGTATGCCCGTTAAGAATGTGAGAGTTAGAGAAAGAGAGAACTAGAAGTGTATGATCTGTACTGGAACGCCCTCCCCGCCCCCCCTGCACCCAGCCCCCTCCCCTCCTCCCCCTGTATTTTGAAAAAATGGGCGTGCGTCAGCAAAGTTCCCTCCCCCAGAGGATTTCTTAGTGAGCCGTTTTGGGTTTTGGCCCCGGGCTTTAACAATGATCACTAGTAAAGGATATGCTTGTGGACCATATACGGAAATGTCTCTCCGTTGTTGCAGTTCCCCCTGTCCCTGGGTGGATGAGGTAGGCGTGCCTGCCCTGAGGTAGATTCAGTGCGATGAGGTAGTGTCAGGATCCACCCCGGGACTGAGGTACGTTCCATGGTTACAGACTGATGTTCAAGGTAGAGCTATAAATTGAGGTAGTTTGGTTGCTTGAGGTAGAGTTGTTGTTCCCTTGATTGGCGTTCCCTTGTATCTGCATTATGTTATGTTATGTTATTGTGATTTTTATAGCGCACAGCTGCCCCAGCAAAGGGGCGTCTCGGCGCTTTTGACTGGCAGAAGGAAAATACCAATACATAACTGAACAGAATGCAAAAAGGGATAGCCCAAGGGCGCTCTTATGGGCCAGGAGGGAAGAGGAATGTTTTAATGGCCCTCCTGAAAGCAGACAAATCCTCTAGGGCACGGATATGAGCTGGTAGTAAGTTCCAGAGCTTGGCCGCGAGGTAACGGAAAGACCGACCTCACGGCCCGAGAACCTTTGAACCGTGGAACTGTGGCCAGATTTTGACCCAATGACCTCAAAGAGCCGGAGGGAGCATATGTGGTAAGAAGATGCGCCAAGATCTGGGGGGAAGACAGCTTAAGAATTTTAAAAGAAAGACAAAGAGCCTTAAACTCGATCCTTTGAGCCATGTGGAGCCAATGGAGCTTATGAATGGTTGCTTTCGCCGAGCAGAACCTAGGTAAGCCCACCAGGGCTCTGGCCGCAGCGTTCTGAACACGTTGCATATGGATGACTTCCACCTGATTGGCCCCCAGCAGGAGTGAACTCGCATAATCTAATCGCGAGAGTATAGTGGCCTGGATTATCAACTGTCTGGTCGGGGCATCAAAAAATTTCAGGACTGGCCTAAGCTCACGCAATATACTGAAACAGGTAGCAGCTACTTTTTTGGTGTGTCCGCAAAAACTGAGGGCGGGATCTAACCAGACACCCACATTTTTCACCTCAGACACCGGGATGGTAGTTGGACCTAGCTCTGAGGGCCACCACTGACCGCCCCAGAGGTTGCTGTGATTGTCCACGATTAGAACCTCTGTTTTCTTCGCATTCAGCTGCAGGCAGTTTGCCGTCATCCAGCCAGCCACTCCTGTCAGGCCACCCCTGAACCTAGAGGCCCCGGAGACGGCATTCCCACTAAGGGCCAACGCCAGCTGCGTGTCGTCAGCATAGGATGCCATATTCAGGCCCCACTGCTTGGCGACCACAGCCAGCGGCTGCACATACAGGTTGAACAGCGTGGGGCTAAGTGCCGACCCCTGAGGTACTCCCTGCTCAATGGAATAGGGCTTGGACTCAAATGGAGGTATAGCGACCCGGAATGTGCGATCTGCTAGGAATGACCGAAACCAATCCAATGCCCCCCCAGAGACACCTGCTTCTCCCAGACGACGCAACAGTATCACGTGTGAAACCTTGTCAAACGCGGCACTGAGGTCAAGTAAACACCAGTGCCGCAGTCTGACCAGAATCCAACACGGAACGCAGATGTTCCGTCATAGCAAGGAGAGCCGTCTCGGTGCTATTACCTGCCCGAAACCCGTTCTGACAGGGGTCCAGGATATTGGCGGTTTGGAGGTGTTTAGACAGGGTCTCATTCACATGAGCCTCAGCGACCTTAGCGGCCCATGAGAGAAGAGAGATTGGGCGATAGTTCTCCAATTTAAGCGGGTCCAGCGCAGGTTTCTTCAAGATAGGCGTGACATAGGCTTGTTTCCATTTGGTGAGTACTATGCCAGAAGAGAACGAGAGATTGATAAGGTCGCGGACAGGGGGAAGGCACACAGCAGCCGACTCTCTCAACTGCACAGGTCTAAGCGGATCCGCCGGAGACCCAGATTTAACTTTCGCCGCCAGCCTGTCTAACTCCACCTCAGAAATGCCAGGAAGTACAGATAGCACCACGTTAGTGATAGAGTTGGGCCTCTGGTCCTCACTCTGGAGGACGGCGCTGGGGAAGGAGCGATAGATGGTCTGCACCTTTTCCAGGAAAAAGGTTGCAAGTTCTTCGCAGTGAGACACTGAGCAGATCTCAGCTGCTGGGGCTCTTTTGGCAGTCAATTCTTTAAGGACTTTAAAGATCATCTTGGTGGGATTAGAGCTACGTTTGAACTCTTGGGAGTAATAGGCCGCACGAGCCCTACAGATGGCTCTGTGGTACGTTTTAACTTTGGCTAGGTATAGTGTTTTTTTCTCAGTCTCGTAGGTTTTACGCCAGACTCTTTCTGCTTGTTTACATGATTTTTTTAAGAGCGATAAGGCGCTATCAAACCAGGGGCTTGGTTCGAGTAAACGACATTTACTCCATGTTGCAGGGACCAAGAGGTCGAGGGCCCGGGAGACCCAATCACAAAAAATATCATAGCCAGATTCAACGTCATTGAAAGGGCCAGGCAGATGTTCGCTGAGCAGCCGATGGAAAACCTCAAGTTTTAGCTTCTTCCATGGGCGTTTGAGAATGACCCTGTCTATGGTTTTGAAAGGGGGGGCTCTAATAGCAAGATGAAATTCCACTAGGTGATGGTCGGACCATGCAATCGGTGTTGGCGGCAAGGTCGTAACCCCGGACAGATTAGTAAATATAGGGTCCAGGGTATGTCCGCCCTCATGCGTGGGGTGAGTAACCACCTGTCTTAGCTGCAGTGCCTCTAGGTCTGCGAGGGTGCTACCAATAGCAGAAGAGTGGCAGAGTTCGAAATGGAGATTGAGGTCGCCAAAGACACTGAAGTTGGCAGACCCAACAGCCAGAGAGCTCACTATTTCTGGAAAAGCCTTTCTGAAAGTGACATCACTGCCAGGGGGTCTATAGATCAGAAGACCTGAGAAAGTGAAATGACTGTTGATTGAGATGCCGAACTGTGCGCTCTCACAACCAGCTTTGGCTAATTTCTTCCAGACACAAGGGTAGCATGATTTAACTATCACTGCAATGCCCCCACCCCTGGAATTGCGATTATGGGTGTAAATGGAATAGTCTGGAGGGAGCGCGAGGTTCAGCTCAGCCGTGGCTTCATCGTGCAGCCAAGGTTCAGTCATGAAGAAAACATCAGGGACCTCCTCCAGAATAAGGTCATGGATTTCGGCATGATGTTTGACCATTGACCTAACGTTAAGATGCCAGATTTTTAAGTCTCGGTGAGCCGAATGCTTGGGGGCACAGGTGCTGTATGAGGGGGCTCGGTAAGGGCACTAATAGGGGTGGAGGATGTAAGCACAAAGTTACTACAAGGACACTGAAAGGGGCCGCAAAGTGGGTCAAGAGGGGAATGCTCACAGTGCGAGGCCAACTGCCGAATACTGAGTAGCTCTTCCCTTGTGTATAGACCACCGACAGGCGTGAAAGGTAAAGAGTCCATGGCCCCTGGCACCTCCTTGGCGCAGACGGGCAGGACTCTGGCACGACTCCAGTGCGAATTCTGCATACACGCTGCGCGTTTGCATGGCCGCTTTAAGTAAAGGTCTAGCGTGTCCTGCCTGAGCACTAGACCGCTGACCAATATGGCACCGCCAGACGTCCCTACCTACCCCCAAAATGGCACCAGGTATGTTCTAGACCGGGCTGTGGACCCGCAAAAGCAGCGGTGAGTATTCCAATTACAGTGCAAGTATGCGCTAGTGTCCGTATTTAAAATCAGGGGAAAATGCCAAATTAAAAGTTAAATAAGTCACTAAAACGGGGTAATTTTAAAATAGTCCAAGCTATCCAAGCTATCACGCAACTATCAGGGACTAAAAGCACGTTATGCTTAAGCGCTAAACGTAACCAGCATACCTTGTCAAGGCCTGTCCAGCAAACTGCCTGCCTTACGTAAAGGTCTAGCGTGTCCTGCCTGAGCACTAGACCGCTGACCAAGATGGCGCCGCATTAGTGACCTTGGAGGAATGGCCCGTTGCGCCTGTGTTGTCCAGTGATGCTCTTCTCTTCGCAGTGTCTGAGCGTTGCACCTCCATATCCTCTGGAGGAGGACCGTGGAGGTGTCTTCTTAGTTCGTCCGGGTCTTCGAAGATCAGGATACGCCCTTTGTCCATGATTCTCAGTTTTGCCAGGCCTGCGAAGCTAAAGGTGATGTTGTCTTTCCTCATTCTTTCTCTCAGAGCCAGGAAGCCTTTCCTCGTTTCGACGGTTTGGCGTGAGTAATCTTGCGTGATTATTACTTTGTTGTCTTTCCATTTTAGGGTCTGGTTTTTCCTAGCCACTGCAAAGATAGCCTCCGTTTGCTGCAACCTTAGGTGTTTACAGATAATTGGGCGAGGGCCACGTGCGTTTTGGAGTTTCGTCGATGGCACTCGATATGCTTTGTCCAGTTCGAAATGTCTGTCAAACTTAAGGCCCGTAATTTGAGGGATGAGCTCCTCTAGGAGGGCTGAGCAGGATCCTGGCTTATCCTCTTCCCCTTCCGGGACTCCGAGCAGCCTTATGTTCCCTCTTCCTGTGCGGTCGTCTTGCTCAGCCAGCTGTTTCTGGAGGATACTGGTGGCTTTGGAGACTGAAAGTAGCGTCTTGTTTGACTGTGTGTTGGCATCCTCGATGTCGCTGATTCGCGTTTCTGCAGTGTCAATCCTGCTGTTTGTATTGTCTTGATCCGCCCTTATAGCTGCTAGCTCTAGCTGCATATTGTTGATTGTTTGTTTGTTGGACTTTGCAACCTCATTCCCTTTGTTGACTTTCTTGAGGATCATGTCCAGAGTTGTGTCATATTTGAGCTTTAACCCCTTCGATGCGGCCCCGATTCCCCTGGTGTGCTGTAAACAGCACGAACAGGGGCGGGCCGTGACGAACCCCAGCCGTCATCAGCACACGAGCACCGTAGTGCATGACGGCTGGGGTTCGTCATGAGCATGGAAGGGGTTATGGGCGAGTCTGGAGGGTTGTTTTTGTATTTCTTTACCTCGCTGGTTCCTTTCCCTTCTTGGTTTGCCATATCGCTGAAGCCCCTTCTGGCTAGGTAACTTTCTAGCCTGCCGCCCCTCCTGTGTGCTGTTGCAGCTGAGCTGGTGTGTTCTCCCAGTGGACCTGGTAGGCATTTCCTTGCATGCTGGCGGTCAAGTCTGTATCTGCTTGGCTCCCGGATGGACCTTGTTTTGGTTTTTGCACCCGCCAGCTCCACCTCAGGGTGCTGGCAATAAGCCTTATATTCCGGTTTGTGTTGTTCCTTTACTTCTGGGCTTGCCTGGTCCTGATGATTTTTTATGGAAACTGTATGTATAAGTGTCGCTGCTGGGTATGGCCTTGCCTCTGCCTGTGCTTGTTTGGTATTTGCTCGCACAATGTTATTACCCTGGCTCCTTATCATCTTGCTCACACATGTGTGGCTGCCCTCATGTGCGGTTCAGCACCTTTCTGATTCGTTTATGTGAGGCGGTTGGGCGAGTGGAACGCTGGCTTGTTTCGCCCGCTTGCGCCCCTGTTCGCCGCTCTTACTGCTGTGGGTTTTTGTGGCACTCGTATGCGCCAGTCCCTTCACTGTGCCGCTGTGCCTGTCGCTGATTTTGCCTTTAGGTGGGTGTGCTATAGTCAAAATGGCTGCTGCCTGTTATGCTCTTTCAGTTTCATTTACACCTCAATAATTGTTCTTCTTTTGGCTTTAGCCGTTACCATTCGCTGCCCCTGCTGGAAGTTACTTGGCTGGTCTGTTTTAGCATTCGCCTGCATGTGCCCCCAGCGCTGTTTGCTCGTGTTCATCCGCTGCGCCTTATTACTCGTGGCTGATTTTGGCCTTTGGGTAGGTGCGTTACAGACAAAATGGCCGCTGCCTGTATGCACTTTCAGTTTTGTTTACCCCGCAGCAATTGTTCTTCTTTCGGCGTTTGCCGTTGCCGCTCGCTGCCTCTGCTGGCACTTACTTGGCTGGCCTGTTTTAGCGTTCGCCTGCCTGTGCCCCTGGTGCTGTTCGCTCATGTTCGTCTGCTGTGCCTTATTGCTCGTAGCTGATTTTGGCCTTCGGGTGGGTGCGCTACAGTCAAAATGGCCGCTGCCTGTCATGCGCTTTCAGTTTCATTTACACCGTAATGATTGTTCTTCTTCGGCTTTTGCCGTTGCCTCTCGCTGCCCTTTTGGTTCTTACTTGGCTGGTCTGTATAGCGTTCGCCTGCATGTGCTCTCAGTGTTGTTCGCTCATGCGTTCGTCCGCTGTGCTTTTTTGCTCGTAGCTGATATTGGCCTTTGGATAGGTGTGCTACAGCCAAATTGGCCTCTGCCCGTATGCACCTTCAGTTTAGTTTTCACCGCAATAAGTGTTCTTCCTTCTTCGGTGTTTGCCGTTGCTGCTCGCTGCCTCTGCAGGCGCTTGCTTGTCTGGTCTGGGCGGTGGTCGGCTCCGGGGGTGTTTGGGGTTTGAGCGCGGGGTAAGCATGGGTGAATTTTGCGAATCTTGCATTCGCGAATTTTGCGGATTTGCGAACTCGCAATCCGCAAAATCCGCGAATTCTCGCGAATTTGCGGATTTTTTTTTTGTGTTCGCGCAGGTTTCTGCCAGTTCGCGAGGGTTTTGTACAATTTCGCAAACGCGAACTTACCTGTCGGGTCGCAAGTTTTGCGAACTTGTTGTTTCTACGTGTCCAGCCTGTTTGGGACACTCTTCTTCATCACTGCCACTCTCTGTCACCACTGCCACTCTCTGACTACTCATGCCACCCTCTGGCCCACCCATGCCACCCTCTGTTTCATCACAGCACCCTCTGGTTGTCCAGTGTACATTATTGTGGCAAAGCAAAGCACACCTTCCCTGCCTCAAGTGACCTGAATTAATTTGGGGCTGATTAATGTGTCACAGAATATCTTTTTAGCTGGCACCTGCTTCCTTAGTGCTTCCTGATTAGTGATCTTTTGCACTTGCTAAGTGCTTTCATTGTTGCAAAATTAGTTACAACAACTGCCCTGCCCCAACTGACAATAATTAATTAGGGGCTGATTAATGTGTCACTGGATTTGAACTTCCAGCCTGGCTCCTGCTTGTCTGCCTTAGCTGTAATTCAGGACCTTTGTGTAACTATTCTGAGGGTCAGAGCAGGGTCACATAATAGTTGCAAGTAGGCAACTGAACTCTGGAGGGGCCCCTCAGGAAGCACTACAGGAAATGGCTACTAATGATGAGCTTGAACTTTTGAACCTGGTAAGTAGTTTCAGTTTTGCTAAGATCGTATTTCTGCAATTTAGCGCTTATTCGCGGGGCGCGAAGTTGAACTGGGAAGCCGCGAACTCACGCGAACAGTGCGAGCAAGCCATAAAATCCGCTGCTCGCGGATTTGCGGATTTTGCGGGAAATTCGCGAATCTCGCGGATTGCGAATTTACCGAAAATCCGCAAAATCCGCGAGTGTAACGGATTTTCCGCCCATGCTTAGCGCGGGGAGTCTTTGCTGCCGTTCTCCCTCTCTCATCCGGGCTAAGCTTGCGGTGCTATTTTCCAGCGTTGCAGCTACCCTCAGCTGTTCTAGCGTTCGCCTGTGCGTGCCCACGGTGTTCCGAAGTCCTTGCGTGTTGTTTGCCGGGCTTTCGGTTTATCGTTTCGCTCATGTATTATAATTTTTTTTCCTCAGGTTGGTGGAGGTAACGGACTCAGGCGCCACGCCAGGTTATTAGTTAATAACTGGAAAAAGAAAAGCCCTAAAACTAGGATGAAAGGACTCAGTAGAATGGTAATGATAAATCCAACAATATGGTATTGTTGAATTTCTTCTAAAATGTACAGACAGGAAATTATAAGACTTTTTTGTCTGTAAGCCAACATTCTACCCTGTACTGCTTTGCCCTGATTGGTCAGAGATATGTCGGTGACAGTGGCTTCTTTGAAGAGGTGATAAATGACGCGGTTAGGAAGCCTCTCGGGGAGGAGAGGTTGCTGGGCATAGGAATGCCAGGGGGAGGGATAGTTAATAATGCTCTTCAAGGGGAGGGGGGTGGGGGGAAGCTAGAAGACTTCAGTTTCATTTACAACTCTCCTCTTTGACCCAAGGCAGATGCTAGGCTTAAAAAAGGAATGAGCAGATGCAAGGGGGAGAGACTATGGACATTAGCCATCCTAGGGGTATGTTTAGCCAGCTCTTTTCCTTCTGCTGAAAATTCTGACATTGAATTTTGGAAGAATAGGGGTTTCTGGGTTATCATTTTTCCATACTTTGGAGGAAGTGGTCGTGCACTGGGGTGGTGCCCTGTACCTCATTGGACAGGAGCGCCCTCCTGCTTGACTCCAGAGAGCACTGAATAAGTATCTGAGAGGGGCAGTGCCTTTCAGATCTTCTTTTGAAACCTCGGAGAATCAGAAGGGCCCACGCTGAAGAGTTTGATGTGCATTCACAAGGCCTGCCCTCTGAAGATTGCGCCTTTTGCACCATCTGAAACTACAGCTCTGTGGATCAAACCTGCTTCCAATGGACTAAAGAGCTACAGGTTGACAGAGCTCCCCTAGTCCATCACCACAAAGGATCACCAGCCTGGAGTACTACTAGTAGATTTGTAAGGGCCCGATTCACAGAACTAACTTAAGACAAAATTTAGATTTTTCACAGCCTGCTGGGCAGAAAATCTGGATTTTATTAAGGACACGGAGGCTAATATTATGCAAATTCTCCTTTATTACCACAGCTCAGCAGCAATAATAGAATAGAACTTTGTGAACATTCTGAAGAGATGACTACACCATCTCAGACCAAGTATCTTCCTTCTTTGTTGCTGCTGCTCAGAAAGATAAGTACTCTGCTCTTCAAGCTTAGTAACTTAACCTTATAATAAGCTTATTTATGACACTTGGTGTTTTATTGCTTTGTTAAACCGCTTATATAATGCTTAAAACACTTATAACAAGTTAATTTTTATAATATTAACCGTATTTTTTAATATTGTATCAGCAGTAACTAGACCTTATACTTACTTGTATATCTCTTAATAATACTATCATCCAGGAAGTCACTCTGTGCTTTTCTACCCGTATATCGAACTGTGTTATTGTAGACTTCACTCGCTTTGCACTAGGGGCTCCTCATCTCTATTTTTATCTATCGATCTATAATTCTCTACAGACGAGGACGACTGAATGCGCGTCGTCCTCGTCCTCATTATTCGAATAATATGGTAAATAATTAGTATTTTGACAACTTGCCCATTAATCCGACAAGCTTCCGTTACCGGCGCCCTTTTAAATATCCCTCGCGCACACACGCTCATGTAATTTGATCCTCGCACGCGCGCCTACCTTCTACTTCAACCTCAAGTCTCCCCGCATATTCCTAAACCCTAGCCTCACACGTTGGTTCCACATTGCGAACATTTAATCAATTTCGGACAACAATCCTTACCCTTCGCTACGATGTAAACAAACACGGGGCAATGACGCGCTCGCGCGTTAGAGGAATGCCCGTTAGCAGAGGCCACGTTCACGTAGCAACGTACGTAGCAACCATTTTGTACCCCTTAACAACCCTTTTCAACGGACTTCGCGATCTCCTCACGGATCTAATCACCCGCTCGTGCTTCACATTTCCTCGCGTTTATAATCGGTAACTTTTCCGATTTATTAACAATATCAACAACAATTTTAGACAAAAAAAAAAAAAAAAAAAGGGGAATTACCATGTCCACATCCCCATCGATTGACCAAAAATTAGAAGAGCTCGTCAATAATGCTGTAGAGAAAGCCTTAGGATCAATTGACGATGCTATTAACAAAAAATTAGATTTAATTACTAGTCTTTCCTCCACCCCCTCTACTAGTAAGGTCAATGGGGATCCAAAAGGTAAAAAAAGAGCTATTTCTGTACCTAAACCTAATAAAGGGGCAAAGAAACCCAGAAGCTCTATTACTTCAGGCCCTAGGGGCGCTGACAAGACTGGTGCCTCGGGCACCCCAGATGGGCAACATAAAGGCCCAGAGCTTCCAATCAATATTAATAACAGCGATGAAAGCTGCGAGGAGGAATTAGAACTATCCTGTTCATCAGGATTCAATACTGACGTGGAAGACGACCACACCAGGGAAACTGGAAGCCATGAAGAGGCGTCTAAGGCCTCAACATCCAACAATATGCTCCTTGATCCCTTTGGGGAAGAAATGTTCGATCCCCTTCTCATTAAACATCCCCTATCCCCAGAGTGGACCCCCTCACAACACATAGTCGATTACCTGTCTTACTGGCTTAGAAGAGAGATTCCCCAAGAAGTAAGATCCAGACTAAGATCCGAATGCCCACGCCCGTCCCTGCCAAATAAAATTGCTATGACACCCGAGTTGGACCCAAAAGTGGTGGCATTTATAGCCAAAAACAACAGGGACCCAAGGAAGGGTATTGATAAAGGACTGAAGTCATGTCAGGACCGTCTACTTGACGTTATAGGTCCTTTATCTAAAATATTTGAAATGACGGAATCTGCCTACGTAGGCAATAATCAAATTGACATCAAGGAGCTCAGAGAATGGGTGCAAAGAGCTATATGCCTTGTAGGTAACGCTAATACCGCCATCTCCACGGAAAGGAGAAAGGGAGTCTTGCTTAAAATAGACCCTAAACTTATTGAATTGGCTAAAAAAGACGGAGGCGCTGATTCTCAAGGTCTCCTGTTTGGAGAAGACTTCATCAAGGAAATGGCGAAATATGTAAGCGCTTTCAGCTCCATTCAGAAATCGCAAAAGGAAATAAAAAAGGTATTCAACTATAGAGTTTTTACCAGGGCCGGGAGAACACGGGGTCGTTTTCCCGGCCGCGGAACCCAACCTACAAGACCCTTCAACACCCGCGGAGGAAGATTTCATAACAACTACAACTCCCAATTCTTCCCACAAAGGCAAAGAAATCGAGGTCGCACCTTCAGAGGCGAGAGAAGACAACGTTCCTTTTCTTCAGGTAGGAACCTTCAAAGACCGTTTAGATACCCCTCCAAAGGTGGGAGGGAGATTACGCCTGTTTGCTGGGAACTGGAACTTAATAACTCAAGACAACTGGGTCTTACAAACAGTAAAGGGTTACAAAATAGATTTTCTAGGGATCCCCTTCCAAACACGTTGCCCTCACGAGATCACTTTCTCTCCCAAAGACAGAGATCTAGTCTCCAAAGAAGTACAAGCACTTTTAGAAAAAGGAGCTATAACCAAGACCAAAATAAAAGGATTTATCAGCAATGTTTTTCTAGTAGAGAAGAAAAACAAAGAACAAAGGCCTGTAATAAACTTAAAAGATTTAAATCGTTGGGTAGTTTACCAACATTTCAAAATGGAGGGAATTCACCTCCTAAGAGACATCTTAAGGAAAGGGGACTGGCTCACCAGGTTAGACTTAAAGGACGCTTACCTCACAATTCCCATTTGGGAACCCCATCAGAAATTCCTCCAGTTCACCTGGTTAGGAAAACTCTACCAATTTTGCAGTCTCCCCTTCGGACTATCGTCTGCCCCTTGGTGCTTTACCAAGGTTCTACGACCTGTGACCGCTTGGCTCAGGGAAAGAGGGGTAAGACTAATCATATACCTAGACGACATCTTAATAATGGCCCAATCGAAAGAGACTGCCTCTCTCCACACAAACCTTGCAATCCGAATCTTGGAACATCTAGGTTTCATCATAAATTTAAAAAAATCCTCTACAATACCCAGTCAAGAAACCCAATTCCTAGGCTTTACGGTAGATACTATCAAAGCGGAACTAAAATTACCATCCGAAAAAGTCAGGAAGGTAAGAAAAGAATTGAGGAAAGCTCTTTTGAAGAAAACCTTTCCTCTGAGAGTACTAGCAAGGATAGTGGGACTCTTGTCTTCAACGATCCAAGCTATTTTCCCGGGACCACTCCACTATCGAGCACTTCAGAGACTAAAAGCGAGTGCTCTAAGATCAAACCACTCGTACTCCCATATGATCTCTCTAGATCAAGACTCGAAGACAGAACTCCTCTGGTGGTTGAAGAATGCGGAAGCATGGAATGGCAGAGCCATTTTCGGGGAACAACCGGATCTGATAATAGAATCAGATGCCAGTTTGCAAGGCTGGGGAGCGAGATGTGGGAAGTACTCAACAGGTGGTCGTTGGACCACTCAGGAGAAGAGATTGCATATCAACTGCTTAGAATTACTAGCAGGTTCATTTGCAATTCGTTGCTTTACACCCAAAACAGCGAAATGCTGTGTGACACTACGAATGGACAATGTTTCAGCAGTCCGCTACGTCAACAAATTAGGAGGTCCTCACTCCAAGGGCCTGACGGACCTTGCGAAGAGTTTTTGGGAATATTGCTTGAACAAAGACATTTCGGTAGTAGCGGAACATATTCCGGGTTTGAGCAATGGTGTAGCAGATTGGTACTCCAGGAATTTCAGGGACTCAAGCAACTGGAGATTAGACAGACAAATTTTTCTGACTATTCACTCAATGTGGGGTCCTTTCAGCACAGACCTTTTTGCAGATCGTCTGAACACACAACTGAAGGAATTCTTCAGTTGGAGGCCGGACCCTCTAGCTCGAAAAGTAGACGCCTTTTTACAAGACTGGACAGGCCTGAAACCTTATGCCTTCCCGCCGTTTGCCTTACTTCCTCGACTTCTTCTTCATGCCCGACGCTACACCGAGGTTATAACCGTAATAACTCCTCTCTGGAGGTCCCAAGCCTGGTTCCCAGTCATTCTGGAAATGAGCATAGACTTTCCAATTCTCTTACCCACGTTCAGAGAAATCCTCTTGGGCCCAGAGGGAGACATCCACCCCCTTGTGGATCAAGGTCTTCTAACCCTGACGGCATGGAGGATTTCAGGAGACAATGGCAAATCCCTGGGCTTTCGCCAAATGCTTTCAGACTCATTTCTGAGTCATGGGCTCAAGGTACAAGAAAGGCATATCGACTGGCATGGAGCAAATGGGTTCGCTGGTGTCTTAGATTTGTAAGGGCCCGATTCACAGAACTAATTTAAGACAAAATCCTAAACGTACTACTTTGTAGCCTTAAAATCCTAACTTCTGTGAATACCAAAAGTATTAAGTTTAGGATTTTGTCTTAAGTTAGTTCTGTGAATCGGGCCCAAAGTGTTTTGTCCAAGTGGATTGTAGGAATTGAAGTCTCAAACTTTCAAGGACCCTCTTGGAGATTCCAGAACCATGGATTGTGTGTTGCACACTTTGGAAAGAGTTCTACAGGATCCAGTCTACTGGAGGGGGCTGCACATGACTGGCAAGAGATCCTCCAGAATAATTGCTTAATGTGAATGTGTCCCTGTCAGTAGCAATGAAATGACATGACCAACCGTGACACAGTTGGTTTCTAAGCACAAGAAAGTGACTAATCTTTAAAAATTAATCTCTTTTTTATTTATTTTTTATTGTCATTATCGATTCTCAAATCGTGTCCATAGACAATGGAGCACACATTACAGTAACAGTGAAAAAACAAACATGTGCTTAGCTAATCCTTAAACCCATTTGTCCTCCAAAACACTCATATTGACTGTTATCTTTGTCAAGTTGAAAGTATACATGTATAGTGTTATCATAGTACTTTCCCATTTCAGTGCCTCCCTCGTTTTGCCAGTAACAGTGCAATTCTAATAAATTTACCAAACTGTGCCCTTCAGCTGCAGTGTGAAACACAGTATACAGACCTTTCGGATTACATTGTAAAGTGACAGTAGTCATAACCTGTATTCGCTGCAACACCTCCACCCAGAACTCGGACACTAGCCTGCATTACCAGGCTAGGTGCCAGAAATCTGCTTCCTGATCCCCACATCTTTTGCATCTATTACTTTCACCGAGACCATATTTGTGCAGCCGCTAATCCACTAGCTGTTCTGTTTATATTCCATTCGAATAGCATTGTGCAGCGCTCGTGACTTCTGTTTATATTTCATTTTAATAGCATTGCCCAGCGCTCGTGACTTCTGTCTGTATCTCATTAGCATAGCATTCTGCAGCGCTCGTGACTTCTGTTTATATTTCATTTTGATAGCATTGTGCAGCGCTCGTGACTTCTGTTTATATTTCATTTTGATAGCATTGTGCAGCGCTCGTGACTTCTGTCTGTATTTCATTCTGATAGCATTGTGCAGCGCTCGTGACTTCTGTTTATATTTCATTCTGATAGCATTGTGCAGCGCTCGTGACCTATGCGCCTCATATAGAAATTTAACAGTTGTATGTGGGCTTTCTGTGCAGCGCTCGTGTTGGTAGACAACTGACATTGATAACAGATAGCTCTGGGTATAACGCTACTTGCCTCACATTAAACTCCGCTAGCGCTTTCATGGTAGTGCACCTCGAGGTGTGTAGCGCTTTGGATAAATAACTTTCGTGTATTTGTTTACCCTGCAGCCATTTTGTATTAACCCCTTGGCCCGTCCCAGACCCTCCCTGCACCTAGATCCCGCCTCCCAGCTGGCCCTCCCACCCACAGAGGTAGAGCCTGCGCTTGCCCTCGAGTAGAGCTGTGACCACCCTGCTCCACGCAGAAACGGTCGCTCCCCTCACCTCCCTCTCCTGGTGGTATTGTATACATTACTGCTAATCCACTAGCTGTTCTGTTTATATTCCATTCGAATAGCATTGTGCAGCGCTCGTGACTTCTGTTTATATTTCATTTTAATAGCATTGCCCAGCGCTCGTGACTTCTGTCTGTATCTCATTAGCATAGCATTCTGCAGCGCTCGTGACTTCTGTTTATATTTCATTTTGATAGCATTGTGCAGCGCTCGTGACTTCTGTTTATATTTCATTTTGATAGCATTGTGCAGCGCTCGTGACTTCTGTTTATATTTCATTTTTATAGCATTGTGCAGCGCTCGTGACTTCTGTTTATATTTCATTTTGATAGCATTCTGCAGTGCTCGTGACTTCTGTTTATATTTCATTTTGATAGCATTGTGCAGCGCTCGTGACTTCTGTTTATATTTCATTTTGATAGCATTGTGCAGCGCTCGTGACTTCTGTTTATATTTCATTTTGATAGTATTGTGCAGCGCTCGTGACTTCTGTTTATATTTCATTTTGATAGCATTCTGCAGCGCTCGTGACTTCTGTTTATATTTCATTTTGATAGCATTGTGCAGCGCTCGTGACTTCTGTTTATATTTCATTTTGATAGCATTGTGCAGCGCTCGTGACTTCTGTTTATATTTCATTTTGATAGCATTGTGCAGCGCTCGTGACTTCTGTTTATATTTCATTTTGATAGCATTGTGCAGCGCTCGTGACTTCTGTTTATATTTCATTCTGATAGCATTGTGCAGCGCTCGTGACCTACGCGCCTCATATAGAAATTTAACAGTTGTATGTGGGCTTTCTGTGCAGCGCTCGTGATTGTAGACAACTGACATTGATAACAGATAGCTCTGGGTATAACGCTACTTGCCTCACATTAAACTCCGCTAGCGCTTTCATGGTAGTGCACCTCGAGGTGTGTAGCGCTTTGGATAAATAACTTTCGTGCATTTGTTTACCCTGCAGCCATTTTGTATTAACCCCTTGGCCCATCCCAGACCCTCCCTGCACCTAGATCCCGCCTCCCAGCTGACCCTCCCACGCTCCGCCCCCTCCACTCTCCATTTATGCCAGATGTCCCAACGTGCAGCGTCCACGCGCTACGGCCGCGCCGAAGGTGCGCCAAAGGTAAGCCTGTCTACGCCCGTCCGCGCCTGGACCGCTCCCAGCGCCAGACCCCCTGGCCCCCGTACCTCCCACACCACCCGCATTACATACGACACCTCCACCCTCCTTGCCCTTAACCCCGGCCGACTCCCCAACTGCGCCCAAGCCGCTCCTGGACACACCCATGGACCCTTCTCCTGCAACTCCTGCAAGTTCGACGGCACCAAGCACATCTCCTCATCCACGAACACACAACAGATAACTGACTCCAACCACCTAAAATGCATCCTGCTCAACACCCGCTCAGTCCACAGACACGCCATCGACCTCTGGAACCTGCTAGACACCATTTCTCCCGACGTCGCCTTCCTTACAGAAACATGGATGAATGCCTCATCAGCCCCAGACATCACCATTGCCATCCCGGAAGGATACAAGATCATCCGTAAGGACCGCACCGACCAAACAGGAGGAGGCATCGCTATCGTCCATAAGAACTCCATCCGCATCTCAACCAGCTCAGACGTCAACCTTGCTAGCGCCGAACACCTTCACTTCCAGATCCACACCGACCCCAAGACCACAATCAGAGGCACACTCCTCTACCGACCTCCAGGACCCCGTGCACAATTCAGCGACGTTATCACTGACTTTATCACCCCACACGCCCTCCCCTCCGAGGAATACATTCTACTGGGAGACCTCAACTTTCACCTGGAAAAGAGCAATGACAGCAACGCCACCTCCCTTCTGGACAATCTCGCCAACCTCGGACTCAAACAACTTGTCACTACGCCCACCCACATCGCAGGTCACACACTCGACCCTATCTTCACCTCCAGCAAACATGTCTCCTTCAGTCACACCACTACTCTCCATTGGACGGACCACAGCTGCGTACACTTTATCTACAATAAGACCACAACTCACAACCATCCTCAACCTACTCTGCGAAGAAACTGGAACAAAATCACCATCGACCAGATCTCCTCATTGCTTCTTCTAAACCCCCCTGCCCAATCTTCAAACCCCGACCAAGCAGCCATTAACCTCACCCAATGGCTATCCAACAGCGCCGACATCCTAGCACCGCTGAAAAAACGTCAAATCAAACTAGGCAGCAAAAACGCCTCCTGGTTCAACGATGATCTTAAGAAATCGAAGAAACTCTGTCGCTCCCTCGAGAAGGCCTGGAAAAAAGACCCAAACACCAGCACCAGGGACGCCTTCAAAAACGCCACCCGCATACACCACCAACTAATCCGAGCTGCCAAGAAAGCCGCATTCAAAGACCGACTAGACAACAATGCCCACAACAGCAAGGAATTATTCAACATCGTCAAAGAATTTACCAACCCCTCAGCCAACTCCAATGATATCACCCCCTCTCAAGCCCTCTGCGACTCCCTAGCTTCGTTCTTCCACAACAAAATCGCAGACATCCACAACAGCTTCGACAACCGACCCGGAGACCAACCCACCCAACCTTCTGCAGGACCTTCACCCCCCTTGAACATCCTTAATGACTGGAACCCAATCTCCACTGAGGACACCATCCACCTGATGAACTCCATCCACTCAGGATCCCCCACAGACCCTTGCCCTCACCACATCTTCAACAAAGCAGACTCCATCATAGCACCACACCTCCGAGACGTCATCAACTGCTCACTCAGCTCCGCCACCTTCCCAGAAAGCTGGAAACACGCAGAACTTAGCGCCCTTCTGAAAAAACCCACAGCGGACCCCACCGAACTCAAGAACTACCGCCCCATCTCGCTCCTTCCATTCCCGGCCAAAGTCATCGAGAAAGCCGTCAACAACCAGCTCGCCGCCTTCCTCGAAAGCAACAAATCCCTCGACTCCTCACAGTCCGGCTTCCGAGCCAAACACAGCACGGAGACCGCCCTCATCGCAGCAACAGACGACATTCGAACTCTACTGGACAATGGAGACACAGTCGCCCTCATCCTCCTCGACCTCTCCGCAGCCTTCGACACAGTCTGCCATAGCACCCTTCTACAGCGCCTCAAAAACATCGGAATCCAAGGAAAAGCACTGGAATGGATCACCTCGTTCCTCACCGGAAGAACCCAGAGAGTCCGCCTCCCACCATTCAACCCAGAGGCCTCTAAAGTTATCTGCGGCGTACCCCAAGGGTCCTCACTCAGTCCCACCCTCTTCAACGTTTACATGAGCCCCCTCGCGGCCATCGCACGCCAACACAACCTCAACATCATCTCCTACGCGGATGACACTCAACTGATCCTATCACTCACCAAAGACCCTAACGGCGCCAAAACCAACCTACATGAAGGAATGAAAGAAGTAGCCGAGTGGATGAAGCACAGCCGTCTGAAATTGAACTCAGACAAAACAGAAGTCCTTATCTTAGGTACCTCCCCCTCCACTTGGGATGACTCTTGGTGGCCAGAGGCCCTTGGAAAAGCACCCATCCCAACGGACCACGCACGGAACCTGGGCGTCATCCTGGACTCCTCACTCTCTATGAACAGACAAGTCAACGCCGTTTCATCATCATGCTTCAACATTCTTCGCATGCTCAAAAAAACATTTCGCTGGATCCCCACCGAAACCAGAAAAACAGTCACCCATGCACTGGTTACAAGCCGCCTGGACTACGGAAACACCCTATACGCCGGTATCACCGCAAAACTCCAGAAAAAACTCCAACGCATCCAGAACGCATCAGCCAGACTCATACTAGACATCCCGCGTAAAGACCACATCTCTAGTCACCTGAAAAACCTCCACTGGCTCCCCGTCAATAAGAGGATTACTTTCCGCCTCCTAACCCACGCACACAAAGCACTTTACGATCTTGGACCCGAATGCCTCAACACACGACTTTCCTTCTACACCCCCTCTCGCCAGTTACGATCTTCCAACCAAGCCCTTGCTACCGTACCTCGCATCAACAAAACCACCATGGGAGGTAGATCCTTCTCCTACCTCGCAGCTAAAACCTGGAACTCACTCCCCACTCACCTTCGTCTCACTCAGAACCACCTTGCATTCAGAAAGCAACTTAAAACTTGGATATTTGACAAGTAATCCCCCCCCTTCTTCAAGCGCCTTGAGACCCTCCGGGTATGTAGCGCGCTATACAAATCCTTTGACTTGACGACTTGACTTGACGTGAGTTGACAGCAGTATTCCCATTCCTACAGTGTGAGTGAAGGGTTAAACCTTGCATTCCATCAAGTAAGGCTCTTATCTACAACTCCAACCTTCTCTTCTCTTGCCACCCTACATAGTTTAGTGATTAATTTGTGACGTGTAGGGCTGACCAAGACCATCTGTAAAGTTTGCAACATAGATGGCTCTATAGGAAATGTGCGGTAGTGTGCCTGCAATGCCAACTTAAGCCTGTGAAATATAAAGTTTAATAGCGGTGGTGTGTTGTGTATACATTGCAACTCCTCTGCCGTGAGAAAACTGCAATTTGGGTATGGGTCCTGCATTGTGTCTATACCAGCCAACCTAAAGGAGTGTAGTGCATCTGCCTCATGTGTGACCGACAGTGCAGCATGGTGTGCCAATGGAAGCGAAGGGGCATATGGTGGGAGCTTCACTGCAAGTTGTCCTATAGACTGCCAGGCTGCAATTGTGGTGTCTATCGTGTTAATTTCTCGTCTGGGGGTACCTTTGGGTGAATGTGTCAGTATATATTTTAATGGGATTGGGTGTGCATCTCCATCCTCCACTGCCACATGTGGAATAAATTCATGATTCCTATACCGATAACATGCATATTGTGCAGAGATCATACAGATGCAAATCTGGCACACTAAAGCCACGTTTGTTACAATCAAGTGGAAGTGTGTTCGAACCCACACAGGGTTGTTTTCTTCCGCAAATTAACTTCACCAGCAGCGGGCGTACATTGGTAAAGAATTGCTGGGTCAGCTTTATTGGTATATTACTGAACAGGCACAAAATGCGAGGCAGAATGACCATCTTAAGGAGGGCAACTCGATCAGCCAAGGACAGCGGCATCCCCGTCCATCTGGCAACCTGTCATCCCAGCATGGTGCACGCAGTGCCGTAATTTTCCCTGACAACTATCTCAGGATCTCGATGAACCCATATCCCCAGGTAATTAATCGGGTCGGATAACCACACAAGAGGGAACTCCAGAGCATGGGGAATAGTATTCGCTGTTAGAGGCACCACCAAGGATTTATTCCAGTTAATGCTGATCCCTGAAAATTAACCAAATCTAATATACTCACGTAGAATAGGTGCTAAATATCTCTGCGGTTCCCCTACGAAAAGCACCATCAGCCTGATTCATGAAAGACCCGTTTTGCGAGTCTCTAATAGCGATTCATAAGGAATCACTATTACAGGCTCGCAAAACGGGATTCATGTAGGAATATCCCAAAAAAATGCGATTCCTACTTATTCCTTATTTGCGATTAGCAATTAGCTAATCGCAAATAAGATAGCGATTTAAAGGGTGCCAGGGGTGTCCAGAGGACACCCTGTAGCACCCCTTAAATGCTAATTTGAACAGGTGTTGCACACACACATGTCCAAAGGACATGTGTGTGTGCAACATGCAACTCAAAAAAATGCTTTTAAAAGTATTTTTCAGAGTTTTCGCCATTTACCACGAGGTTTGACCTCGCGGTAAATAGCGGCCCGAAATTGCGATTTCGCAATTTGAAAATGGATGATGAATTGCATTTAAGGAATTTCAAATAGAGATTCCTTAAATGTAATTCCTCGCAAATTTGCGAATTCGCTATTACCGATCTTTGCATTTGGGATGATGAATCCCAAATGCAAAAATCGCACTCGCAAAGGGCCAGATTCTCAGAATCCAGCCCTTTGCGTGCGCAATTACCTTTGATGAATCAGGCTGCATGTCTTTAATTCGGCATAGGGTATGCGCGCACGGGAGCAACTCATAATCCCTCTCAAGTCTTGTCAGTGCCTTCTCCACCCTAGTGAGTTGACCACGTATATCCTTAAGTATACCTGCAGTTGTACTGATACAAGTGCCTTAAAGGCCTCCCAGAGAGTCGTAGAGCTACCCACAGATACATTGTTTAAGTAGAAATACTGGACTATATATAGCTTCTCTAATTGTAGTGGTGCACAGCGGATCTAGCAGAGCTTCTTAGAGGAACCGCCACGTGAACTGACGAGGGACACTTGTCGGAATATGTAAAGTGAGTTTGACTGGGCATTGATCAGATAAAGTTATGGGTAACGCAGCTATGGTAGACTCCCAAGCATTCACCCCTTCACTTAACAGCCAGTAATCCAACTCGAACCAACTACCATGCGCTGCAGATGCGTTTGTGCCTTCTAGTTTATTGATGTTACAGAGCCGCCATGTTTCTACGAGGCCCATTTCAACCATCTCACTGTTTATGATCTGGGCTGCCCTGGGCGAGTGCCCACCATGCTTACTTGATTTGTCTTTGCTGGGGTCCAGGTGTGTGTTAAGGTTGTCCCTCCACAGATTTTCCGCTACAGGCCACTCGCGCATCACATTGAGAATGCCTGCAAAGAGCTCAGGCTCATCAGTGTTGGGTCTGTAAACATTTACAATGGTTATAAGTGAATCCCCCAGCTTACCATGAACTATAGCATATCGACCACCATCGCCCTTGCATGCTTTGATCGTGGTGAATACAAGACCTTTCTTTATCAGTGTAATTACCCCTCTTGCATATGAAGAATACGAATATGCTAAACGATACCCTGCCCACCTCAGTGCAACCTTGGTCTCAGTCTACTTGGTCAGATGTGTCTCCTGGAGGAGAGTGACCTTGAAACTATTGTTAAAGATTGGAGGGATTTGATAGCATGAGCTGAAAGCCATTTTGTATTTTGGCAGCCATTTTAGGTAGCCATGTGCTCGCCATGTGCTGCTTCTCTCTTCAGAGCCTTGCACATGCTCAGAAGGGCCTAGCCAGTAGAATGCACCTGCTACTCTAGTATAATTGTTAGGCTATTTTTGCTGCTGTATGGAGAAGTAACTCTCCTCCCACTTTGTTGAGCAAGCAGATCTTGTATGCCCATATTAAGCATTTTGTATGCTTACTTGAGCCTGGACCTCCCCTTGGTTTTATGCTGACTATGTAACCCTAAGCATATATAAGGCCCCCGTTTTCTGTACTCTTTAAACTGCCTCATTCATTTGCTAAGGCTTCTGTGTGACGTAGTCTCCCTCATCCGAGGTGAATAAATGCATTCTTTTTATATTTCATTTACCACCTGCATATATTTTTCTTGGCTATTTGAGGCTGAGACTGAACTAACTTCCTGAATAAGTGCAAAACTACAGAAGAACCAAATGATTCTATGACTGCATTACCATTGGTTTTTACTGCCTAAACTAGATAAAGATATTTTTGATATACTTACCTGTGTGGTGTCAGTTTGTGGTGCATTCTGGAATTATTGTGTGTGTCAAGTGCAACTATCCTACACATTGCCTTGGGGATAAGCCTGTCTGCTTGTGCCAAGCTACATAGGGGGTGAGCAGGGGTTATCTACAGTGTGTATCTCTTTACCCTGACTAGAAGTAAGGGTCCCTATTTGGTCAAAGGTACTTACCTCTGCCAACTAGAGACCCCCAGTTCTAACACCACGGTCATGTAAATCCCCCTCTCTCCGAGGCGGGGTCAGTAACCGAAGGCTGTGAACAGCTGAGGAGAACCTTCCGTGGGCGGGAAGACAGGTGCGGCCAGTCACACTGAACAACCCGCCCTAAATCACACGCCTCCAAATACGTGTAGGAGTGAGAGGAGAAAGGAGTCACAGGGGAATGGCAGCAAAGAAAACCTCGGGATGAGAACGCCCTTCAAGGATCACCACAGGGCGAGTCGAGGTTATGGAGGAGTGTCCGAGGAGGAAGGCAACACCCCAAAACTTTGTAATAGGCAGAGGAAGTCACAGGAGTGCTGATGTGCGTGAAGGCAACGCCTCGCAGAAGCAGGAAATTCTCACTTTTCGATTAGATGGTGGACGCTGTGGGAAAGCTGCCGTCCGTACAAGGGACTTACACAGCACGGTCCGAAAAAGCAATGAAACAGTACCTTGACCTTTTGCGCCACAAGGTAATCAATCAACTGGACGTGGTGGACTAAAATAGAAGGGAAGGAGGCATCCTACTCCCTTACGCAGACTACTCGTCGCCAGTGTTATAAAGTGGACTGGAAACAGGTAAGTGAAGAACTCCTTTATTAAGGCCTCCTCTCTGCCACCACGAGCAAGTCGAGCACAGGGCACAGCAACCAACGTTCTCCGCCAGTCAGGCTGCTCTTGTCAACATTCCAAGGCAGCCTCTGGCTTCACAGAAGGAATGTTCCAAGGGGAGGTGGGCAGGGGACAAAGGAGAAACCAAGATAAGGTTCCTAAAGCGTCCCAATATACAAATCTGGAAAAGGAAAAAGAGAACCATAAGCAATCACGATTTAGTAACAATTTACCTTTAATTGGCGTATTGCACTCCAACTGCTCTTCTAGTGGCACGCGACAGAGCTTGCAGCTGCGTCCGTGCTTGCTAGTTAGCGTACGCTACATAGTCTCCTTAAGTATGTAACAAGAGTCTCTATGCAAGCACAGCCGCCATCTTTAATCTTCAATACTTTGGGCGTTTCCCAGGCAATAGTTATACAGAGGCTACACGGAAGCTCCGATCTTCGTCAACTTCAACTCTGCTTCGCATCATTGCTTTTCCTCATCTTGTAAGCACTGTGGAACTTGTGTTCTAACTCTGTAAGGTACTGTTTTTGTTCTTTTTTTAAAATCTTGTTATTGCATTTTGCTACCAACTTGTCTGCTACATCAATGAGCCAGCCCCATGCCTTTCTGTGTGAAAAAGGAGAACCTTTACTTCCTTGGAAAAGGTGGAAAAAAACAGTTTGATACTTACTTTCTAGCTATCGGAGGTGAGAAGTTTTCTGCACATAGAAGACAAGCTAATTTGCTCCATAATCTGGGAATTGAGGGCCGCCACATCTATGAAAGTATAGATGAGTTACCAGTTGGTGAAGGAGATGGTGAACCCTCTGACGTTTTTGAAATGTCTATAAAAATGCACAAATTAATGTTGTGCTTGAACTACATAAATTCTTTATGAGAGTCCAAGAACCTAATGAAAAGGTTGGAAACGATATTGCTTCTTTAAAGACGCTTTTGCGCACTTGAGAATTTGGAGATTTAACAGACTCCTTAATATGTGATTAGTTGGTCAGATGCACCAACAGATCCAGGGTGCAAGAGCAACTTTTATCAAGAAACTCTTCATTGAAGGAAGCAATTGCCAGCCATTGTGGAGGGAGTGGTGAATACTGCTGGCTGGGTTAAAGAGATGAAAACCCATAAGACTGCAAATGATGACATTCCTACTCCCAATAGCATTCATGAGGTGTCACATAAAGAGGTTCAACAAGATTCAGTAGAGAACATTTGTAAAGTGACTCATGGTACAAGGGTTACGGTTCCTTCTGAGTGTTCAAAAATGAAATGCTATTGTTGTGGAAGTGTGGAATTAAAGGACACTATGACAAGATTTGTAGATCTGGGGGGAAGGTGCGTACTGTGGAGTGCGTAGAAAATATAAAAGACAATCCGAGAACAGTGGTGTTGAATGTGAGAAGTGAAGGTGTAGTAGATACTGATCCTATAAGCATGCCTGGGTGTGAAGTTGAGATTGGGGGTAAGCTGTTTATAGTTTTGACCGATGCGGATTCCCCCAATACAATGGTTGGTAATGAATTGTGGGACAAGACGTTTCCGGATATTCAACTCTGTCCTCCAGACATTAATCCAGTAAGCTATGGAGGTACACACATTGATGTGGCTGGATATGCAGTAATGAGAATACTTTTCAAGAACAGAGAAACTATTGGTAAAATATATGTGACCAAGCGTGGGGAAAACCTCTTAGGGTGGAGGCATCAACGAGATTTGGGTATAATACTCAACCCAAATGCACGCAATGCATCTGATCAAGTCAAGTTGGTTGATGAATGTAGGAGTGGAAGTAATTTCTTTAATGAGTTTCCGCAAGTGTTCTGTGATAAGCTTGCTTTGCTGAAAGACTTTGAATACCAAATTATAGTAAAGAAGGAAGCTGAACCGTGTGTGCACAAGGTGAGAAAAGTTCCCAATATGATGTTGGGACCACTGAAGGATGAACTTGACAGGCTTGTAGCTCTGAATGTTATCGAGAAGATGGAATCCTCAGAATGATTGGCACCGGTGGTTTTGACACCCAAGGATGGTGGTAAAAGCATCAGGATGGTGTGTGGACTTGAGGAGCCTGAATAAATGGATATGGGTAGATCGCCAACCACTTCCCAATATTGCTGAATCCATTACCATGCTAGAGGGTGCTAAAAAAAATGTGCGTACTAGATCTATCCTCAGCGTATCATCAAGTAAGTCTGCACCAAGATTCTAGGCACTTAACATCTTTTGGACCCATTTAGGTGCCTATCACTTTATCAGAATGCCATTTGGACTTGCCTCTGTAGCTGCTTGTTTCCAACATGTTATGAAGATGGTTCTTTGAGAAAAGTCTAACATCTTATTCTTCCAAGATGATATTTTAATTTATGGGAAGGATGAAGCGGAGCACGATGGTGTATTGAAAGGTGTGCTGAGGAGATTATCTGACAAAGGTCTCACTGTAAATACGTTGAAATGTAAAATAGGTGTGAGGTCTGTTACATACTTGGGGCATGTCATTTCTGGGGAGGGTATCCAACCCAAACTGGAGTTGGCAAAAAGTATTGTCAACGCTCCTGCTTCCACTGACAAGGAGAAAGTAAGGTATTTTCTTGAATTTGCTGAGTTTTACTCAAAGTTCATGAAGGGCTTTTCTAATATTGTTGAACCCATTAGAATTTTACTCAAAAATGGTACCCAACTTGCTTGGTCCGAAGAGTGTTACATGGCTTTCAAGACAGTCAATCATGCTATTGGAGAGAAAACCAACCTTGGTCACTTCGACACCAAAAAGAAAACTGTCCTCACCACTGATGCCAGTCATGGAGGGCTTGGTATGGTTCTTACTCAACTAGATGGATGGGGGGGGGGAGAGAAGTTTGTCGCATTTGGGTCTAAAGCATTGAAGCAGGTTGAGCAAAAGTATTCCTGTATTGAGAGGGAGGCTCTTGCCATAACTTGGTTAGTCAGGCACTTTAAGTTCTACCTGTGAGGTATTCCATTCTTAGTAAGGACTGATCATCGTCCCTTAGTGTAAGTATTTTCCTGTAATGAAAGTGGGAGATTGACACCCAGTCTAATACGATGGAGCGAAGGTCTGGAAGAGTTCAATTGTCAAGTGCAATATTTTCCTGGTGTAGCGAATAAGGCTGCGGACTGTCTCTCTAGGTTGCCAAATAAAGGCAATTGTGAAATCTTTGATACAGAGCCTTCTGCAGTGAGTTGGGTTAAAGAACCTGCCATTACAAAAGATTAATGGGAAAAGACTAGAGCAGAAGATGTATAACTCCCTGTGGTTGTTGACTTTGTTGTTAAAGGCTGGCCTGATTGCAAAAACTTAGATTCTGATTTGAAGCCATTCTGGTCTGTGAGGGATGAGCTCATACGTGGAGAGAGTAGTGTTCTTCCCAGTGGGTTGAGGTCCAAAATAATTAACCTTGGTCACGAGGGACATTTAGGAAGAAGCCTCACCAAAATTCGAGTCCATGAGCCCATGAGAGATATTGGTGGCCAGGCATGGATCGTCAGGTGGAGGATGTGGTCAAAGAGATTTATCAATGTGCCTCTAATGAGAAGTCCTGTGTCACCGATTCTGCTCACACATCTCCGGTGAACATTTCACGTGAGTTTAGGACTAAGTTGGGATTAGACCTGATGGGTCTATTTGGACTACTGGGGCCCTCATAAAGATTTGTAATTTTGTTGGTGGATTACACGTCTAAGTGGGTTTGCACAAGATGTGTGAGCATTGTGAGCTCTAGGGAGGTTCTGGAGTTCCTCAAGGATGAGTTCGCAAGTGAGGGGGTTCCCAAGGTCCTAGTCACTGACAATGGGGTACAGTTCACCTCACAGGAGATGCAGGAATTTCTGAAGGACTTTGGAATCACCCATCAGAAAACACCCCTTTATGCACCACAGGCCAATGGTCTTGGAGAACCCATGAATAGGGTGGTTAAGGCTTGTGTTCCGAGAGCCCTAGAGACAAGAGTTCCACTTAAAGAAGTTCTGAGAGATACCTGGTGGGCACATTGCACTATTCGCAATTGCATCATGAAAAGCTCCCCTTTGGAAATATTAAGGGGCAGACTGGCCTTGACAAAATTGCATCCTGGGTGGTTGCCATTAAAGAAGGGTGTTAGTTTGGATAAAGAGGAGGTGGGTGCCAGGATGGAGTCATATCAAAAGAAGTACAAGGATATCTATGATTTGAAGAAATCAATAAAATACCGGAAATGGAGTGTTGGTGACTGGGTTTTAGTGAAGAACCCCAGGTGTCAGAGGAAGGGTGTCATTGAATTTATGGGCCCTTTTGTCATATATTCCATCAGGAGGAGTGTAGTGACAGTCCACACTGGAGGTATGTGGAGTAGGTCTCGTCTTGTGAAGTACTATGGAGACAGGTTACCGCATCCCACCTGTTCTGGAGCTAATTTGCTAGGAACCAACTTGCCCAGAGAAAGCTTGCCTTCCCATCCTCCCGCAAGAAGTTTTCTTCCAGGTCTCACCGTTCTGAATATTTCAAAGATTATGTGATGCACCAGATGCTTTTGTTCTTGTTCTCATCCCTCCTTATTGCTTTTGCATTGAACTTTTGTTCTTTCATTCCCTTTCCATGTCCTTATTTTACTTGTAACATGTTTTCTCTTTTATTCACCCAGTTCATTTTCTCTTCCAGGTTTTTAGGTATTATGAGTAAGAGGAATGTGCTGTATTGACTTCCTTGTTTCTTTATAGTGCTGCATTGTAGCTCATGTCAGGATTGTTCCTAGTCTCTCTGGTGATGATTTGATCATGGCAGTTGGAGACTGGGGGCTTACTGCCTGGCAGCTGAAGTTGGTGGTGTAACGCAGTTACTAATAAACAAATATGACTTTTTACAACGGGAGTTATTACTTCGCATGCCATTACAACACGGTTGTTACAACGACTGCGTTATTACCACCCAAAGCCCTTAGTATGCAAGTCCTTACATTGACTTGCAGAAGATGGCGCGCTGATACAGAGTTGGAGTCACCACAACGAAGGGAGAATAGTGATATAAGCTCAACCATAAAATATGTACTCTGCCATTTGTGTAATCAAGACGCAGTTCCAAATGTGTGACCTACTTGTCCGCTGTGTCTGCTGGTGGAGTACGTCAACGAGAAAGGAGTACTGAGAGCTTTGCTCGCGGATTCTGTGGTCATCGAAGGGGGCTGCCAAGGTTGCGGGCCTCAGGCTTGGAGCTTGCACTGCCACGCGGTGGGCCCTCCGTGACACACGCCGATGTTGGCAGGTGAGCAGTGAGGCCTGGGTGCGCAGGGGCGGGCAAGACTGGTTCGGGGACTGGCGGCCAGGGATGCACCAGGCGCACAGGAGCGCAGGCACTACCACTCATGGCATGGGCCTCGAAGGGGGGGGGGAGGTGGTTAAGGTGCCATCCTGGCAGACACATTGGCCATTCCGGAAGAGAATCACGCCAGGGCTATGTGATTTTTATTCACACTCCTACGCTAGCCTGGCGTATGCCAAGCCAGCCCACTCCGCACACGCTGACAAGGGGGACATAACAAACTACATTTCCGTGATCTTCCCCACTGGCTGGGGTGACATGGTTGCGTCCACTGTCCACTACACTACCAGCCGTGTATGTCGACATGGATATGTCTGTGGTCTGCATGCTGCGGTCTGTCCAGCACATCCATGCCACACTTGGCATTGTGTACATCGTCATTCATAGGTCACTTACCTCCTTCACACATGCCTGGTTCCCTCCTGTCCCCACATTCTGCTAATGTGTGGCTGAGGTGCCATGTCGTTGGCACGTGTACATGGCTAGCCCAAGTTACCACAGCAAGTTGTGCGGTTGTGTGTGGTAGGTGGGCATGTTGTTTGGCATGCTGTATTTGAGTTTGTAAAGTGTGCATTCTGAGAGTTGTGAGTTGCACAATTGTGGAGTTGAGTTGTGTGGTGTGTTCATTTGGCACTTACCAACGAGCAGTGCATTTCCGTAGGTGCCATCCTGGAAGCTCTGGTTGATGATGGACTGTTGGAAGATGTAGGAATCATGCACACTGCCTGGGTAGTTGGCGATGACTTTGGTGAAGAGTCCCCGGTGGTCCACTATTGCCTGCACACTGATAGAATGCATGTGCTTTCTGTTGAGGTAATTGTGTGCAGTTTCAGCAGGGGCACAAGTAGGATATGTGTGCAGTCTATTGCCCCCAATAAAAGCAGGAAGCCAGCTATGGCATAGAAGCATGGCTTGGTCTCCAGTTGTTCCTGCGCAGTGTAGGGGGAAGTATAGGTACTGGGGGTACCAAGCTGATGATGGCATCCAGGACAGTTGTGATGAACTTTGATAGGGCTGGCAGTGAGACTCTTCAGACTCTGGCGGTTGTTGATTGGAAGGTACCAGAGGCCAACAGGTGCAGCACAGCCAGCAGCTCTGTCTGCGGAGGGGTGTTGGTTGTCTGCTGTGTTGGGGAGGTGGGGTGTCAGTCAGTGTTGTGGCCCTGTTGGGGCTCCGAGCTGCATGATCAGTAGCTCCATGGCAGCTGTTAATCTTCTAGTGTGGCTCTGGGCTGGGCTCCCTTTTCTGGTGCAGGATGTCGTCCGACTTTACGCCAGGTCAGAGCAGGTGTTAAATCCTTGCTGCTAACATGCCTTATCACAGGTTTTGTGATCTTATCCCAGATCTGGCTGTTCGTTGAGAATGTTGCAGTGTGGTGTTGTCCCTGGTTTTTGCACGGGAACGCCCACTCTCATTCGAGATAGTTGCCGGGGTCATCTGTGGCGATGTTTCTCACAGCTAAACTGCTGATATGGGCTGTTAGCACCAGCTTGTGAATGGGGCGATAAATTTATCGCCACTTTGGCTGCAATAAAGTGTCGATAACTCAGCGATAAGTCCTTGAGAATATGCCACTTAATGTGCAGCCACCACTCCTCCACCCTCGATGTCACAGGAGCTCCACTCCACCCTAACTTAACCTAGCTTAGGACTCCTAACTTTACTACTTTTAAACTGAGAAAAATCCTAAATTTAGGACTTTCAGTATTCACAGAAGGCATTTAGGAGTCCTAAAGTTAGGACTCCTAACTTCTGTGAATACCGAAATGAGTAAGTGCCTTCAGTGAATACCAAAATGAGTAAGTGCCTTTTGTGAATACCAAAATGGGTGTAAGTTTAGGATTTTGTCTTAAGTTAGTTCTGTGAGTCCCAAGGTTAAGCACTGCTGCCTTAGACTGTCCCGGAGGCACAGAACAGGCCAGCACTGCAGGCTCAACACTGCTAGTGTTTCCTCTCCTAGGCCTCACTAGGTCTAGGCATGCCTGCTCGATGACAAAGGGCTTAATCAAGTCCTCACGGCCAGAAATGAACAAGGGGCGCCTATCATCTCAAACTCTACTGCTATTGTCCACATCACAGACTCTTTACCAAAACCACACTTAAAAAAAAAAAGCTATAACCCAAAATGCAAGGCCTACACCCCACCAGGCAGGATCAAAATATCTCCAGTGAAAGGTCAATCCCGGTCTGAGCTTGACTCACAACCTGCTCTGACCTCTTTCTAAACCCTTGTCGCCTAGCCCGTCCCAGTTGAAATGAGAGTTACTACTTCATCTAACATTAATCATTATACACAAATGGTCAAGTAATATTCATCTAACATTAATCATTATACACAAATGGTCAAGTAATATTCATAATGTAAAAGCGTAAAGTGCACAAGGCAAGCAGGAGCTAGAAAACGCAGGTTTCTTTCTTAAAATGAGACATGATAAACATTTCATCTAAAAATTGATTGCTCGTACATAATAAGCAAGATAAACACCAGCTCTGGCCTTGAGTAAAGACATAATAAACACTGCATCTAAAAATTGATACAATGTGCAAAAAAAGGGCCAGTAACTCTTCATGTTGTAAGAGCATAAAGGGCATTGTGCTGCTTAGGGCGATCAATCAATCAATACATTTGTAGAGCGCGCTACTCACCCGTGAGGGTATCAAGGCGCTGCTGGGAGGGGGGTGCCACTACTGCTCTAATAACCAGGTCTTGAGGTGTCTCCTGAAGGGGAGATGGTCCTGGGTCAGTCGTAGGTGTGCGGGAAGGGAGTTCCACGTCTTGGCAGCCAGGTAAGAAAATGATCTTCCTCCGGTGGTGGTTCTGCGAATCCGTGGGACGAGGGCAAGGCTGGTGGAGCGGAGCTAGCGGGTGGGAGTGTAGAACGAGAGGTGGTTGTTGAGGTATTCGGGGCCCATGTTGTGGAGTGCTTTGTGGGCGAGCAGCCTGAACGTGATCCTCTTGCTGACGGGGAACCAGTGCAGGCTTCTCAGGTGAGCGGATATGTGGTTGTGGCGGGGGATGTCGAGGTTGAGTCGTGCGGAGGCGTTCTGTATGCGCTGAAGCCGTTTCTGAAGTTTGGCTGTCGTTCCTGCGTATAGAGCCTTTCCTTGGATCCCAGTGTTGAAGAGGCAGGTTGTTAGGGTGCGGTGGCAGACGGTGTCAAAGGCTGCCGAGAGGTCCAGGAGGATGAGAGCGGCGGTCTCTCCGTTGTCCATCAGGGTCCTGATGTCGTCGGTGGCTGCGATGAGGGCGGTCTCGTGCTGTGGTTGGCTCAGAATCCGGACTGGGATGGGTCGAACGAGTGGTTTGCTTCGAGGAATGCAGTCAGCCGTTTATTGACGGTCTTCTCGATGACTTTGGCAGGGAAGGGGAGAAGAGAGATGGGGCGGAAGTTTTTGAGGTCTTTGGGGTCCGCTGTTCATTTCTTCAGAAGGGCGTTGATTTCTGCGTGTTTCCAGCTTCCAGGAAGGTGCCCGATGTGAAGGAGCTGTTAATGATGCTCCGGAGGTGGGGTGTGATGATGGGGTCGGCTTTGTTGAAGATATGATGAGGGCATGGGTCGGCGGGCGATCCGGAGTGGATGGTGTTCATGATGCAGTGCTGATGGGCGTCCATGCGCTGAGACTGGTGGTGGGGACGTTGGTTTGGTGGCTGGGGGCGGAGTCTGAGGTCTGAAGCAGTCGTGTATGTCTGCGATCTTGGGGTGGAAGAAAGCGGCGAGGGAGTTGCAGAGGTCTTGCGACGGTGTGATGTTGTTGTTGCTGGCGTTGGGGTTGGAGAGCTCTTTGACTATACTAAAGAGTTCCTTGCTGTTGTGGGAGTTGTTGTCCAGCCGCTCTTTGAATGATATCCTTTTGGTGGTGCGTATCATCTGGTGGTATTCGTGGGTGGCGCTCGAGGGCTGTCATGTTTTCTGATGTCCACTTGTGGCTCCAGGCTTTTTCGAGGGTGCGGCAAGATTTCTTTGCGATTTTGAGGGAGTCTGTGGACCAGGAGGTTTTTCTGTTGCTGGTCTTGCCTGGGGGTTTCTCCAGTGGAGCGAGGTCGTCGGCGCAGTTGGTGATCCACTGTGTGAGGTTGTCTGCTGCGTCGTTGGTGTCGGCATGTGTGTTCTGGTTTAGCGATGTGGTCAGCTGGTCAGTGGTGACTCTGCTCCAGCACCTGCGGGGGATCTGTGGCATGCGGTGGTGGGATGTGTTCTTCTTGAAGGTGAAGTGGATGCAGCTGTGGTCGGCCCAGTGTAGTCCGGTGGAGTGGCTGAAGGCAACCACCCCCTTTTGTACCGCAATGTGGCTATCACTTTGGCCTTCCCCTTTTTTGCTCCTCTTGTAATCAGTTAGCTAGCCTAATTATGTTAAAAGTGCATAAGTATAAAAAGGTGCAGTGTGCCATATAGGAGAACCATGCAAATTAGATTATAAGCGTCAACAAGGCATTCTTATTCATAACTTTATAGACGTCCTTCAGGAACTTCAGAAATCTAGCGGGTAACTGGGCATGTGTCCCATTTAGACATGTTGCTATTGCATTTTGACATTGCCTGATTCTTAAAAGCTAAATGCAGGAGTTAACCAATAATGCCTCAAGTCATTCAATTTGTTACGGGAAACAGCATTTACAATGCTGTTTTTACAACGAAGTACCATACAACGCGGTCGTTAGAACGACCGCGTTGTTAGTACACAATACCTTTACATCGCAAGTCATTAGATCGACTTGCTGCAGGGGGCGCTAAGGTATTGGAAATAAAATCCAACACCTTCCCTACTGTTGCACAAACTGGAGTAGGAATAGTAAATAATATTATTCCTAAGTCCAGCGCGCCCCCTACAGCAAGTTGTTGTAATGACTTGCAAAGTAAGGGTATTTCGTTGTAACAACCACATTGTAAAAGTACGCGTTGTGATAGCATGAGATGTAACATGTTATATTCTTTTGTTACACAAACAAACTACAAGCAACAAAGATTAGTGTCTAATTACACAGCCTACAATCCTTCTGCATTTAACTTAAATTTATTATCCAGTACCTACTATTAGCCAGTACCTACTATTAGCCGTATTGACCAAGAAAAACAAAATTCAGTCATCCAAAGATTACTGATAAATGGATGTTCTCGTCTCATGCTTGTCATAAGTTAAGGTATGGCCTAAGGTCAAAATGTAAAGTGAAGACCTCTGGATTCTTGTTCCATTTTGGTGAGGAGCTACGGGCATCTGTTTCTTAGCATTAAATAAAAGTACTCCAAGGAAAGAGAAAATTGTACCTGGTGTGATCTTGTGGTCTGCAGTGATGGTTGGTGCAAGTAAGAGTGGTGGTAAGTGGGACGGGGGAGGAGGTCAACAAATGACGAGAAAAAGAAATTACTTACCTTGCACTCGCCGCATCAATAACTTGGTGATGCAACGAGCTCATGGGAAGTGTATTTCTCTTTTTTTCTCTGATTTTCATCTGTCGACTCCCCACCGCTCTTCTTGGCACCGGCCGTCACTAGTGGTCCTGCCACTTAAGCTGATTCAATATTAATAAAGATGGCAGGCGTGCTTAGAATTATAAACATATAAATATTAAAGGAAAGGGAGGTCCAGGAATGGACAGGCTTGGAACCTAATTCCCTTCTTCCTCCACCCCTCCCCCATCTCACTCCTTATGTTGACCCTGACTTTCTTCCATCTCTACATTCCACTCTCACAACATTGTTTCTGAAGATGTGTTCATGCTGTTTCTACATCCAGGGTAATTTTGGCAGCTCACAACACAGACATAATGCTCAATGATGCAGCTACATCAAAGAGGGAGGTTTAACAAGGTGAGTGTGTTCTCAAAAACATTGCCTGAAGACCAGGAGACAGATCAAAGGATGGTTCCCAATTTACAGGCCTGTCAACCATGCCTATCCAATGAAGTAAACCTACTTTCTTTCCATGCTCTAGCAAAAGAGAGGAACTTGGATGCCAAGAACAGAGAAGGTTTGATTCAGCATGCCAAAAAGCAAGGTAGAGTGCTCCACCACTTTAAAGGCCTAGTGATCTACATATTTAGTTACCTCCACCAACCTTTGAAGAGAGCATCAGATATATTTTGTGCCCATAAGATCCAACAAATAATGTAGATAGGCATAGTCCAGCCCACAAGAATCCTTTCTCACAGGGTTGACTCCAGGTTGTGCCAAGTGGAGCAGTTAGACCGGGGAAGATCAATGCCATTTCAACATGTACACATTTCTTAAGATGCTTTCTCTTCCACGCAATTACTTTTGACACACATTCACTTACATGACAGTGTAGGATTAATTTCTCTGAAACCACATTGCTTATAAAACCGCATTATCACAACACCTTGAACATTTCGTACAAGGCCTCGGCGCAATGTGAAATTGTTATTTTTTATTACGTCCATGAGGCGACATTGCTATCAGAGAGACATTAAACATGGTCAGCTCAGCTGGAGCATCGACATGGAAGAATGAATACTATTATAAATACAAACGTATTTCCATGCTCAAATCAGAGGAGCACTCTGCGGTCACTGTGAGGTCATCGCTGTGTCTGGTTTTCAGCTCAGCTGGTTCCTGTTTTCCTTCTGAGAGGAGGGATGTTCAGTCTGTGACCAAGATGGGGACCTGCATACCTTGCCTTCAGGCAAAGAGAGGGGGGAGGGTGCAGGGATAGATCATCCAAGAGGGGATTCTTAGAACACTCACCCTAGAAAACTGGGTTAAGAAATGCATAGTAGGAGTACACTCTACCCAGTACTTATATGCCAGCAAATATATATACAGTTTTAGCATGAGTGTGGAATTTATTCTGTTTTCTGTCCTTATATTGCAGATCACTTTTATCTGCTTATGTCGATTGATCATTGTAGCACATATATTTTATACAAGAATCACAATGGTTCAATAAATATTGAAAACTCCCCTTGGTGTATTTCTTGTATATCTCTCCGAGAGCTCGAGCGGCAGAGCGAAACATTTATAGATCTGTTACCACGATTCCTTAGGGCACAGCTTTCCAAACTTGTCATGTTGGTGACACACCTTTCTGTTAAAAAAATTTTAGGGACACGGTAACTCGCGCAAGCGCGCCCGAACTACCTAAATTACTACACCTCCGAGATTGGCGACATACTAGTTAAATAACCTAGCATCAGGGAAAGGATACAAACTACGCCTCTAAGATTGGAGCCATATTAATTATATGCCATCAGCGTTTTAAAATGTCCAAAACATTTCTAAATCTCACTACTTACTTACAGAGTGAGTGCCTGGGATGGTAGGGTAGAGGTGGCTCCGATGCCACTGTGTTTATCAGGGGTGCAAGGGGCCCAGTCCCTTCTATTTTTATCTAAACAGGTTTATATTATGCTCGGTGCAATAACCAAGGCACAGTGAAACAGTACTGTTGAAGTTCGTAGTGCAGAAAATAATCCACCTCCAGTACAGAACCAAGGAGTTAATAGTGACAGAAATCACAGGAAATCAACATTGCACATTATAACCATTGAACAACAAAGAAATACCAAATGGCCCAGTCCAACCTTAATGTAGCTATCTTTTATCTCCCAGGGCAGGGGACAGGGTCTCATATTCTTTGCTGGTATTAGGACCTTGGGCAACCTTGCTACGACACAGCAGCCAACATTGCACCAAATCCATTAATCTCGCTGAACAAGGCCTCTTCGCTTCGGTAGGAAATGATGGTCCAGGTATAAATGTACCCTACACCAACAAAATACATACAACACTCTCCTTAGCAACATTATGTAAACCACAAAGTACAAAACCAAAGTACTTGCCCACTCGATGTCACATGAACAGCACATTAGCCCTTACCAACATTTGTATTAGAACATACAATTAATATGGTTCCAATCTTAGAGGCGTAAATTGTATCCCTTCCCTGGTGCTAAGTTACTTAACTAGTATGGCGCCAATCTCGGAGGTGTAGTAACTACACCTCCGAGATTGCCGCCATACTAGTTAAGTAACTTAGCACCAGGGAAGGGATACAAACTATGCCTCTAAGATTGGAACCATATTAATTGTATTCTACCACCATTTTAAAATGCCCAAAACATTTGGATTAAATTCAAAAACTATTCGGTAGCATTGTAGCAACCATAAAAGTAAGTCACAATAGGATTAAACAAATAAAATTCGGGATTCCATCAAGTAAAATGCATATAAAGTAAATGCAGACTAGCACAGTGCCAAATAATAGCAGCATATTTATCTAAGCATTGAGCAACTTGCACGCCTAGCAGCTTTTAAACGAGCTCAGCTCGTCATGAGGCACACTGGAGCTGTGCTTATGACGTGCTGAGCTCTTCATGAACAATGGGAATAGAGATCAATCAGCACAGGAGGGGAATTGCCTTAGCAGCCAAGGTATTAAAAATGAACCAATATAAAAAATCACTTCCTCGTTATTTAAAAGCAATAAGCATCTAAAAGCAGGTCTGCATTGGGTGAGGTTGTTGCAATACTTCTTTAGGATTGGAATTAAGAAGAGTCTAGTATAGCATTTATAACCAATATAACTCTCACTACTGTCTAACCGAGTGTTGTGCCTGGGATGGTGGGGTAGAGGCGGCTCCGATTTATATATAGCGCGCTTATACCGACAGATGGTTACCTTGAACCATTAGAACAGGGCTTTCTATTTTTCATTCACTATCTTCACCCATATATTACCAAGTACACCAAGCCCTTAGTGACACGGGTTCGCGTTTATATTCCAACACTTTCGACGGGAACTGTCACCGGTTGCATTTAACAACCCATATATTACCTGGTAAACAAGCTCATATTGGCATTTGTTCGTGTTAATATTCCAACATCTTCGAAATGGATTCGTTAGCGGTTGTAATTAGTCTCTAACGTCAGGTACTCGTGCAGTCTATTCGACACTGACGTGAGCAGTATATACGTGGTTTCAGGACGGGTTCCCCAGCGGTCTACAGCGCCACAACGCCTCAGGGCAGCAGTGCGCTTTACAAGACACATACATTTACATTTATACGTGGTTTCACTTGTGGCCTTAGTCCGTAAGAACACGTGATTAGACTATCCAGGTCGGTTACCGTACTTCGAAGCCACACGTGAACCATATTTCTTATCGGCTGTTTGAATTTATTTTCGACCTTGTAATTGGTCCTCAAGCACTTCCTGCCAATTTATAAAGAGCAAGACGTTAGGGTGCTCGGTTCACATCGGTTTTCACGGAGCTTCCTTGAGCCAGTAATTTTCGGTCGGAAGGCTGTTTACATCGTTTCTTGATCAAGGTGAATGACGCTACAGAGCGCTTCTGTTGTATACGGCTGTTCCTTCATTTTCTCGTCACATAATTACATGCAGATTGGAGTATTAAGCGACGACTCCCGATCTCTTACAGGGAAACATCATTAAAGCAAATCTCAGCGGCAGCCTTTATTTACTCCCAACATAAAAAAAAATTGTGGCGGTTATTTTCAAGCAGCAAAGACTTAATCGTTCTCGAGTCAGGTAACTAATCATGTATGTCGATCCTGTATCGCAACCAGCCGAATAGGATTTAATATAAGATTAGTGAATATATTTAACTAATTTTTGAACACATGTATTCCTTGGGTAAAGAATCCTGAACTCTCTAGTTCAACCGCCCATCCTCTTCTTTACGAATCCAGGAATCTGGCTTTGCAATCTATCCAGAACTCCCATTTGTAAGTAATATATGTAGCCATAACTGTTTATAGTAAACCACTTCATTAGTTACCCAACCTTATGGTTCTTACAACATTTTGTTTGTATGTTTATTGTATTCTATCCAGGAGGAGTTTCTTATATTTCTTCGTCGACATTATACATATAGGGGCCTGTTTGTTTTTATAAAACGCATACACGAACAGACACCATGAAATCGATCCTATTAGTAAGTGTTTTATTTTAATTTTATCTATTACAGAAATGTGACCCTAGATCCTTCAATGGTGCCATATAGGGCGAGGTCTATTATCTGTGTTCAGACAGAAAGTGGTTCCACATATGTACAATAAACTGAACAACTGTAAAACAGACCATTACTGTTCGGAACAGAAGAACCAGTATAACATATAGTCTTTCCATGCACTAAGTAAACGCCCTTTCTTAAGGATAAAATACAAATAGATCAGCTTCTTCCCTCATTGTTTTATCATCCACAGGTATAGGCTACATAAATAGCAGCTATAGCTTCTGATCATTTACCCAGACCTCCTTCTACTCGCTTTTAACAATAGGCATCTTCTCAATTATAGATAAAATCCTCATACATCTGCATGGAACTCTAATTTATGCATTGTGACATGCCAACGAGCTGAAACCACAGTATATACCTGTTTGCCATCTTTATTATGGTAAGATCATTCATCCCATATATACTTCCAAAATAGTAATGTGTTATAAGGATTAGGATGATTGAACTGGTCGGTTTTAACAGGATATTGTATAATTTGATGTAAATATTTGTAGATATGAATGTATTGTATTTTTTTTAGATATTTGTATATAAATGTACATATTTGTGAAAAAAAACGTTCCACCTTTTTCTTCTATTCTAAAT
The DNA here is from genome assembly GCF_964263255.1 of Lissotriton vulgaris. NCBI lineage: Eukaryota > Metazoa > Chordata > Amphibia > Caudata > Salamandridae > Lissotriton > Lissotriton vulgaris. The sequence continues at coordinate 1,214,439,037 of NC_141697.1, forward strand.
TATTCAGTGTGAGGCCATTACATTATCAAATTGAAAGCATTGTTATCTTAATAGTGTAATATATCAGGTTATCTATTGTGCAAGTGTGTGTATATATCAGTTCTGTTCTTTTAGTGAATACCGGTATTTATCAATAGGTTCTGTTAGAGAGGCATTCATTTTGTATAATTTACATTCATGTCATGTGTTTTATAGAGTAGTGGACAGCTACCTGATGAAGGCTGTGTGCCAAAACACGCGTTGTAAGACATCTGCCGCACTGCCCGAATCAACGCTTTCATCTACTGTCTGGATTTGTATATAGTTTTGATTATGTATACATTTATCCACAGGTAATTTTCTTTTGATTTTCAAATGCACTTTTGTATCATTGTTTCATCTATTCAAACATGAACTTAGTATAAGTCAAGAAAAAGAAAAAATAATTTAAATAAACTAATCAAAATAAGTACATTAAAAATTATTTTTTGGCGATCAGGTTGTTGTAGAGTACTTATCTAATATATGTCTACAATTGAGTCATAGAAGGGTATTCTTTCAGCTAACAATTATTTATTACCTTTTCTAGCTATAACTTCCTTTCCATTGTCCGATGTCGCTGTGTCACAACAAGGCTGCTTGCTCAGGGCAGAGCCTTGAGCAGATTCGTACCACTCCCGAAGGTGGGGAGATGGAAGGTCAATACTTCCACTGGCCTCTCCCTGTATCCAGGCCGCTGAGACCGCCGCTGAATCAAGCTCCTGACCACGAGGCTCCGCTCCACTGCTGCTCCGCCTTGCACATCACAAACACTGAGTGAGGCTGGAGTCGCATAACGCATTCCCTTAATATCGGCCCCTAATGCCATTGCATTGCGCGACACAGTAACGTGTTGCGCCACCCAGTTTGGAAAGCTGTGCCTGAGGGGATCAGGGTTGTCATGATCGGAGGATCCCCAAACCATTTGTTACCTTACTAGGCTTCGGGGTACGTATGATGGCACTGAGCTAACTGGCAATGGTATAACGAAAGTTGAGGGAGCCCCCTGCAAGGTACTCAGAAGGGCCCGCTCCTGATTTGATCCGGAGCGCTCAGGCATGAGTAGTGCTGAGGGGCCGCCCCACACCACAGGATTTGCAGGGTCTTATGTTACACACCTGTAACTAAGGTATACGCTGTTGGCATAGTTGAGCTTTGAGATTAAGAGTGAGGCTAGATTGGAGATTTTTTAGGTATTCAGAGTATGGAAAGATGTGGTGCAGTGTTTTTATTGTATAAAAGGTGGCCATGTGAGCTAGTTAACTTTATATCAAGTTTAGTTCTGGACCTACACCTAGGTTTCTTCCCCTCTCTCTCTCAATAGCGTCAAGAGCCTCTACCTCCTTGGGCAATATGGCGGTAGTGCCAAATGTCTCTAAGTCCAGAAGCAATAAGGCAGCTACTTAGACCATATCATTTGAGGTATGTCATCGAATATGGATAAAAGGTTTGACTGGGAGTTTGAGTGGTCTGATTAGACAGTCATTTTCCTAAATAAGCGCGTCCCCAGTAAACTTCTAAAGTTGAGTAAAAACTCCTCTTTCAAATATTTTACCTAAGAATGGGCCATTGTATATTGGTTCGCCTAATCATGGTTGTTTTTCCTCGAGTGGTCTGATGTAGATTTTCTACATGGATTATATATTTTTATTTTATTTATAGTGCTTTATACAGCACGAACCTGACCCCGTGGGGAATCAGAGCGCTTCACATTAAAACCATATATACTTTGTTTCTATTGTACATTTCCCACCAATACAGAAACCGTAACATTAACTTTATTCAACAACAAAGACTCATGCACATTCATAGAAAGAAAGTCTTGCGGATCCCATTATTGCAAATTAGTTTGTTGGCATCATTGAATGTAAACCCCATAAAATATCAGGTGGGATTGGACCTTGGTACAAGATGTTAGTGTGTGAATTAAGCGGGAGTTCTTCTTATGATACTTGGGAGATGGAGTCGCTCCAGAGAATGCTCTGTGATATGTTTTTATCTTCTGGAACATCAGTGGCTTCAGTAGTAGATCTCTGGGGCTCCTGGAAGATCTGTTACCCCCTTGAAATATCCAGTTTCTCTGCTAGATACCTTGGTGTATTGAGGTGTAATTCTTGGTGTGTAATGAATGCTATTTTGAGTTCAATTCTGGCTTCGTATGGTAGCCAGTTCAAGGCCTTCATGTGAGTGGAGATGTGGTTGAATTTTTTGACCCTGTTATAAGCCATGTTGCTGCATTTAGGCAGGCTTTTAGAGGAGCCGATGTAATCTTGAGAAGCCCTGAAAATGCAGTGCATCAGTCTTCAATACTCCAGATTACTAATGCCTGGACTGCCATTTTGAGGTCTGCGGTTTCCATGAATGGTCTCAATTTCCTAATTTAATTCAAGTGAAAACAGTCATGCTTTGTTAATGTGGGCTTGCATGTTCAGGCTCTGATCAATAGTAAATCCTAGTGATTGGGTTGAATCCACCATGTTCGGGGTGCAGTGAAGTGCGGTGATGGAGCTGGTCCATTCGTTTACAGCGGTCACATTTTTTATGGGGGATAGGAGGAATGCTGTGTTTTCATGTTTAGTTTGAGCTGATTTTTGGTTAACTATAGCATTGTTGCCTTTGCCTCATTCATTGATTTGATTTGATTTCCTCCTTAGATGAAACCTTCACGTTAATCTGAGTATCAGGATACATGTGGAAAGATGTTGGCAAGGCGCAGTATACCTGCTAGTTGTTCCATGTATAGGTTGAATAGTGAATGAGAGAGGGTTGAGCCTTGTGAAACTCCAATCTGAGTGGGGGAGAAGCGGACAGGAAAGAACCTAGTTCTAGTGACTTAAGACACTTCTCGTTTCCTCCCCTGCACAAGTTGTTCAAACAATATTTTAAAGATTTTTGTAGGTGCTGGGTTTGAAGGTTATCAAGATGGTCTGCCTGAAATGAGCTCATATAATTATTTGTACAGAGAGTACTGGAATTTTTAGGTGGTGGAAGACTGGTGTTCCTCTTTGTAGTGGCTGGATCATGTTTAGTGGGAGTGTTAGTTTAGTTCTCCTTAAGGTTATTTTCTACCTTTTGAAATCTGTTCCATGGAAACTATCGTCACAGAAGGCTTGCAATTGAGGTGTTTCTGCGTTTGACTGTGGTACCCTGCTATAATCTTGTGAAGTTGCTTATATCTGCAGTCTGCTTTAATTCTGCATATGCATTATGGTCTTTTGTGGTACTTCTGTTTTGTAGGCTGTTCTACTGGTGAAGCTTAAGGTAGGCTTTTTCACCCCTTGCTTTTCTCCACTTGCAGTATACTCAGTTGTGTTAGCATTAAAGAAACAATTATATTAACCCTTTCGATGCTCATGACGAGCTCAGCTCGTCATGATGCACGGGTGAGCTGTGCTGATGACGAGCTGAGCTCGTCATGAAACAATGGGTGCCACAAAATCACAGCACAGGACGGGAAAACGCCTAGCAGCCAAGGTGTTAATGCAGTTGGTTTTCTTCTAGTGGTTAACTCTAGATTCGTTCCCATGTATTTAACCCTAGTTTCATTCCTGTAGGTTTTTTGGAAGCAGTAATGCACAAATACTAGTTACTTTATTGACCAGTTCTGGAAGCTATGTCGAGGGCTTCATTTAGCCAAGCATCTTCCTAGGGACAAGAGAGTTAGCAACAAGCCTGCTTATGCAGGACGCCTACCTGTTGGGCTGTCAGGTGAGATAGTTGCTTTACAACGTGTAGGCAGAAGGTGTGTAAGAGTAGAGAAAACCATTTATGGTACAGTCAGTCTGGAAGAATGAACTTTTCTTCACAGGACACAGATTACCGTGAAATGCAGTGTATTCTCCTCCAACTATAATAAAACAGTGGTTATCACAGCCAGAAACAGACAATGTGCAGTGTATTTATATATATTTCCCTGAATGTACCATCATTCTTTTTCTGAAGGCTACGAATAGAAAGCACGAAAAAGGGGATTATTAGTTGGAGGGGATGCGAGTCTTCATCAAGTAACAGTCACACTTATGTACCAGGTCCAGTTAGTTCTCAATAATTTAAACCTGAGCTGTATAACGCATTTATCAATATTAAAACCTTTAAAAGTAGACAACACAATAAAAAAATCCCACAAATTTATAGAAACAGAATAAAATTTAAGGAACAAATGGACAGCAAAACAATAAAAATCAGATGTAGGGATTAGGAAATTTTAAAATGTTTTCCATCAAAATAGCGCCAAGCACCAATCAAGGTAATCTGGTTGTGTTAAACCAGGTCCAAGTCAAAACATAGAGCAGTCAGCTCTGCCAATCTGATACAGGGATACGTCTCGGTGGAAAGTTTACCTTCTAATTTAGAACATTTGCCTAAAAAAAAAAAGAGCATCGCCATTGGGTCATCTGTGGCTCTAGCTGCAGGATGGGAAGGTTTGACGATGGCATTCTGTTAAAGTGCAGGTCCAGCGGGAAACTTGGTGAGGTGATCGCCAACAGTGGGATGGACTCGATGATGCTGCTCCAGTAAAGTGCGGATCCAGAGGGACACCTGGTGCAGTGAGTATCACCAGTTGAAAACTCTGAGAGGGCGATTTCCAAGGTTTATACCCAGGATGGTCTCATCCGCGGTCTGATGCGGTTGGCCTTGTTGAAGACCTACCTTCGGACATAGAAACTTTTCTGGAAGTCTAAACCATTTTAGCAGCGGAAACCGGCGAGTTGAATCTGACCACCAATTCAACATCAACACTTTGGTACCAGTCGCCGATGGTTCTCTGGAGGAAAAGTTCTGAATAACTTTCCAAGTGTCCAGTTTTGCAGGGGTCCAGGACCTTGTGAGCACCACTTGGGAATTGGGATGCACTCTCCCAGAAGTCACCAGCAGGGTAAGGGCAAATCCAGCTGGTAATGGTCAGCTTAGGTCTTGGAAAGTAGGCTTCTTGCAGTTTTTGGAGCCCTACAGCGCAACAGGTCAGCCAACTGATCCTTGGAGTCCATTTCTAAGGTCATGGGTACAAGTGAGAGCAAGTACGGCCCTTGGTGTTTCTATCCACAGGTTCAAGAACTGGTTCAGTACTACTTCTGTCTTTCACAGGTCTTGTGAAGAAGGTACCCAAGGAAGCCACATTTAAGCATAGCACTAGCTTGTGAGGTTACTCCCTGACCAATAGGGGGAAAAGTTCCCAAGGACTACCCTACCCACTTTGTCATCATATCCTAGGGGGTTGGCCCTAAACAATCTGACAGTGCACTGTTCTGCCGAAAACGGTAGAACCTTTCTCCATCCGGGCAGAACTAGGAGACACTCTCAAGGCATGTCTAGGGTAATGAGAAACTTCCCTTGCAAACCAGCTCAGAGACATGTTTTCCCCTACTGGGTTTGGTATCGTCCCGACTACCTGGATAATAAAACAGACAGGCCTGGGTGTGAGTTACGTCTGCCAGAGACAGAAGATGCCCATTTGAAGCTTGTGCAGTTGATGGGCATATTCCCCAGGTCACCCGGTAAGGTCAGCCCCCCACCCCCCTAATTTGATTTTAGCATTACGTTGGATTTAGTTTAATTTCAGTGTTTGACGTATTTTCCTGAAGTGAAGTGTATTATCTGCATAAAAATAATTTAGTGTTTTCTATGCACAGCCAGCCTTGCTTTAGTGAAAATACGGCTTTGGAGCATTGTTCACCGTAATGACACTAAATACATATGTCCTACTCTTAAACACTATGCACCCTGCCTTAGGGCTGGTAGGCCTACTTTAGGTATGACTTGCTACTTCTTATAAGGAAAGTTTAGAAATGGCAAAAGTGCAATTTTGACAATTTCAAGTGGTGGTTTTAAAACTGGTCAGCTAGGCTGCTGTGGCAGGCCTAGTCATGTTTTACGTGCCCACTTTGGTGGAGGCACTATGAGTGCTGCAGTCCACTAATTCCATTTAACTTACAGGCACCGTATACTAAGGACTTGCAGCTAAGTTGAATGTGGCAATCAGGGATATTAATCAATCCTGCAAGTTTATTATGGGTCAGAGCACATGCACTGGGGCCTTGTAAGCAGGTCAGACTGAACAGAGTTCAAAAACTATCTGCAACAGTTAAATAAACACGGTGTGATCATGCAAAAACAGGCATTTGCTTACAGCAAATATTATCCAAATTAATCACTGCCAAACTCAATTGCATTAATTTGGGTTAGAACTCTGGACCTTTGAACAAAATGCATATCGCTGGCAAATGTGTTAATCCATTGGCTCTTTAGTCAGCTTTCAGTGCTACTTTTGAATGTGGGGAGTGCTAAACAAATATGTATGTTCCTGTGCAAATGTAGTCACAACTGAGTAAAACTTGACTCAAGCCAAGTAAAAATAGGTTTACTTGCTATAAAATATTTCTATTTCTTCTTTACTGTGCCTCCATGAAAATCTTACCATTAAACAGAGGAGAAGGTAAGGTTCTGAGCTCAGTGTTCATTCTTCACTGTCTTTGCACACCTGTAACCTGGGTGGGCTGTACTTCTGCTCCAGTTGAAGCTGCTAGCAAGCGGCTTCTCAGAGCGATGGGAGAGCCCAGTGCAGTCTTCTGTAGACTTTGGGGTCCACAGCTGGAAACTACTGCCTCAGTAAGGTAGCAGCAGCTGCTGGTGTGAATCTACTCCAGTCTGCTACCAGAGGAAGCAACTTGCAGACCACACATGGGTACCACTTTTATACCCCTCTTATACAGCCAGCAGACCTCGTCATCGGTTCTGGAGATGCTTGCCCGAGGGTATGACAGAACTCTCCAGTGTTTAATGATGTGGTTTGTGTTCAGCTTGGACAACAAGCCAGCTGGGAAGAACTTCAGTGCCTATACAATAACATTTCAATACTACGCAATGCATTCAACCCATTGATTTAGTACATTTGGTGAATACCTCTGATAAACATAATTCTAGGTAATCAATTTTGTCAGCAACGTTTCAAAACAGGATTTTTTAATTCTGATTTCTTCACCGGCTTCCAAAAGTCATTTGCTTTTTGAATATTTTTGAAATAGCAAGTCTCCTGGTGCCAGACAGGACACTGCAGGAGCTTTAACCAACAAGTCAAATACATTTTCAGCCCACCTGTGGAGACACTTTGGTGGGAACAATGAGTGCATGTCAGGAGGAAATTCATAAGCCGCCACAGCCGAGCATTTAGTTCTCCATTTAATTTACATTTATTCATCACATTGTTACCCATTTGAAACTATTCAGAAAATAATATTGTATATGCTTCTGCACACAGCTTTTCTGTAAAAGTGCCCAGCATGTACAATGCAGGTCAACTCTTCCACAATGGCGCCGGACTCGAGATAAATATTCCTCATACTCTTTTCAGAGGTCTCCCTGATTACACCTTAGAAGCGGAGCCAAAACATTGCACTGCGTATACGGTTGTAGTCTGGAAGCTGCTCGACAGGACCTGGATTTGGAGAAAACAAAGCAAGGATTTAATAAAGTGTATTAACAAGAACAGTTCATAATATACATAAAAAACGCAAATTAAAGATACTAGTTAAACAAAAGTGTGCTGTTTTATACAGATGCCAAAATACTGAACCTTTGAGACACTAACCCAAATCTCTGCAGCTTTCAAAACAGTCCAGCATACACATTTTGAACATGTTCTATCACTGCTGGGAAGCGTTAATCTTTCATCCTTGCTTCCTAGATTCAGTCACCACTTCCAGTTCTCTCTGCATGCATCCAGCTACGTGAATTATGGCAGCGTGAAATCAGACATACGAAGGAAGTCAGTATAGCAACAACAAGCAGCTGTCATGTTGTGCAGTTTTGGAAGATCCTGACATTACAGAGTCCCCCACCCCCTTTTTTTTTTAAAACAAGAAAAAAAGTTTGAAAACTTCATGAACTGCAAATCCGGTGAAGTCTAAACATTAAAATAAATATGTTTGCACTGCCACCAAGTAAATTGTAGCCTGTTGTGAGTGAAGTGTGGACTGCTGCGGTCCATGCAGTAACAGGGTGCTGATGGTAGGAGCAGCAAGAATATGCCCCACTGCTGTCTATCTGAATGTTCAGACTTCAGCCTTTTGCAGTACTAGTCCAGTGCTAGGCATACTGCTGCTGTTCAGTGCCCCTCCTGGTAATTGTAAACAATGCAATGCACCCGATGGCTTCAGCAATCAGCACCTTTTCTTTCTGGCACACTTTCTTCTGATGGATACTTACTTCTACCTGCATATTCCTCACCTGTAGAACAGATTTCAGAGCAATACACTGCACCTAGAGGAGGGTTGATTGCTGGTCAGAGAAGGAAATTCTGCAAAACAGATCTTGCCACGTAACAATCAATACACATCTCGAAACGTAAGCAGGAGTGCCTAGCGAAGGCATGTATGGACGCCCACAGTGCTATCTTACAGATCTCTAGTGAAGGGATGCTTTTGGCACAGAGACTAGGTGGATTTGGCTCTGATCCCCTCTGGAGGATACTTCACGGTCAAAGCATAGCAGGCCTTAAGACAGAGGATGAACCATCTCGAAAGAGTTCTTTACTGCTTTGCTTTAAATTTTTATGCACCAGAGTAACTAACGACGAGCTGGCCATTCAGTCCCATGTTCCTGGGGTCCAGATAGAAGTTGACCACCCATCTAGGATTTAAATAATACAACTACTCTTCCACACAAGAGGGATGGGGCAGAGGATAAAAGGTTGGGAAGGTAATGACTGACCTAGGTGGCGGGGGGTACACACTTTTGGGAGGAAAGCACACCTGGTTCGCAAACCAATGTCAGGGTAAAAAGAGAAAGAGAGTGAAGAGCTTGTAACTTGCTCACCGGTCAGGCTGAAATATTAACCACGAAAAATGTTCAAGTTCGGGCATTTGTATAGCGCACTACTCACCCAGAGGGTCTCAAGGCGCTTGGGGAAGGGTTCATTATTTGCCGAATAGCCAGGTTTTAAGTTCTTTTCTGAAGGAGATGTGGTTTTGAGTAAGGCGGAGGTGAGTGGGGAGTGAGTTCCAGGTCTTGGCAGCAAGGAAGGAGAATGATCTGCCACCCATGGTGGATTTTCGGATGCGCGGGACTGCAGCGAGGGCTTGATTGGACGATCTTAGTTGGCGGGTGGGTTTGTAGAAGGACAGTCGGGTGTTGAGGCATTCGGGTCCTAGATTGTAGAGGGCTTTGTGTGCGTGGGTGAGAAGGCGGAAAGTAATTCTTTTGTTGACGGGAAGCCAGTGGAGGTCTTGTAGGTGGCCGGTGATGTGATCTTGGCGAGGGATGTCTAATATGAGTCTCGCTGATGCGTTTTGGATGCGTTGGAGTTTTTTCTGTAATTTTGCTGTGATTCCGGCGTAGAGGGTGTTTCCATAATCCAGTCGACTCGTGACCAGTGCGTGGGTGACCGTCTTTCTTGTCTCGAGGGGGATCCAGCGGAAGATCTTTTTGAGAATGCGAAGTACGTTGAAGCAGGAGGATGAGACTGCGTTGACTTGTCTGAACATCGAGAGAGAGGAGTCTAGGATGAAGCCAAGGTTACGTGCATGGTCTGTGGGAGTGGGTGCTGTGCCCAGAGCAGAGGGGCACCAAGAGTCGTCCCAGGCAGAGGGGGAAGATCCTAGGATGAGCACCTCGGTTTTGTCCGAGTTGAGTTTTAGGCGGCTAGGTTTCATCCATTCGGCTACTTCTTTCATGCCTTCGTGAAGACTGGTTTTGGCGGTGTTGGGGTCTTTGGTGAGGGAAAGGATTAACTGGGTGTCGTCGGCGTACGAGATGATGTTGAGGTTGTGTTGACGCTCGATGGAAGCGAGTGGACTCATGTAAACGTTGAAGAGGGTGGGACTGAGTGAAGATCCTTGTGGTACGCCACAGATGACTTCAGTGGCCTCAGATTTGAATGGGGGAAGTTGAACTCAGTTCTCCCAGCGAGGAATGAGATGATGCAGTCCAAGGCTTTTCCTTGTATGCCAGTGTTGCTGAGGCGTTGTATAAGGGTGCGGTGGCAGAATGTGTCGAAAGCGGCAGAGAGGTCGAGTAGAATGAGGGCCACAGTTTCTCCGTTGTCTAGTAGTGTTCGGATGTCGTCAGTCGCTGCGATGAGGGCGGTTTCGGTCCTGTGTTTGGCTCGAAACCCGGATTGAGATGGATCGAGGGAGTTGTTGGATTCAAGGAAGGCGGCGAGTTGGCTATTGACGGCTTTCTCAATGACTTTGGCCGGGAATGGGAGGAGTGATATGGGTCGGTAGTTTTTAAGTTCCGAAGGGTCTGCTGTGGGTTTCTTCAGAAGGGCGCTGAGTTCGGCGTGTTTCCAGCTATCTGGAAAGGTGGCAGAGTTGAACGAGCAGTTGATGACATCACGGAGATGGGGTGCGATGATGGAGTCAGCTTTGTTGAAGATTATAGTGGGGGCAGGGGTCGGTTGGCGAGCCAGAGTGGATGGAGTTCATTAGGGGGGTGGTGTCTTCAGTGGTGATCGGGTTCCAGTTGCTAAGGTTGTTAGTTGGCGGAGTAGGATCTGAGGGGGGGGTGAGGAGGGCTGATCACTGGGGGTATTCTCGAAGCTGTTGTAGATGTCGGCAATTTTGTTGTAGAAGAAGGAGGAGGATAGCGCATCGCAGAGGTCTTGGGAGGAGTGATGTCGTTAGATGGTGGGGTTGGTGAATTCTTTGACGATGTTGAAGAGTTCCTTGATGTTGTGAGTTGTCGAGACGATCCTTGAATGCTGATTTCTTGGCGGATCGAATCAGTTGGTGGTGTTTGCAGGTGGCTGCCTTGAGGGTGGCCATGTTGTCGGTGGTTGGGGTTCTTTCTCCATGTTTTATCCAGGGTGCAGCATAGCTTCTTGGATTTTTTAAGGTCATCGTTGAACCAGGGAGCCTTTTTGCTGTCTGATTTGATCTGGTGCTTTTTCAGGGGTGCTAATTCGTCAGCACTGTGGGTGATCCATTGCTTTAAATTGGTGGCCGCTTGGTTTGGGTCCAATGAGAGGGTTTTGGTTTAGTGATGCGAGGAGTTGGCCGGGGGTGATTTTGTTCCAGTTTCTCCAAGGAATAGGTTGTGGGCGTTTGTGGTTCAGGGTGGTTGTGTAGCTGAAGTGAACACAGCTGTGGTCCGTCCAATGGAGAGCTGTGGTGCGATCGAAGGAGATATGCTTGCTGGAAGTGAAGATAGGGTCGAGTGTGTGTCCGGCTGCATGGGTGGGGGTGTCAACAAGTTGTTTGAGTCCGAGGTTGGCCAGGTTGTCCAGAAGGGTGGTGGTGTTGCTGTTGTGTTTGTTTTCAAGGTGGTAGTTGAGGTCTCCTAAAAGAATGTAGTTCTCGGAGGCGAGGGCATGTGGGCTGACGAAGTCCGTGATGCAATCACTGAATTGAGTGCGGGTACCTGGAGGCATGTAGATGAGGGTGCCTCTAAGTGTGGTCCTGGGGTCGGTGTAGATCTGGAAGTGGATATGTTCGGCGGTTGCAAGATTATCGTCGGAGCTGGTCGTGATTTTGATGGTGTTCCTGTGGATGATGGCGATGCCTCCTCCTGTTTGATTGGTGCAGTCTTTTTGCATAATCTTGTAAGCGTCCGGTATGGCTATGGCGATGTCGGGTGCTGATGATGTGTTCATCCATGTTTCTGTGAGGAAGGCGATGTCCGGTGACGCAGTGTCGAGTAGGTCCCAGAGTTCAGTTGCGTGTCTGTGGACCGAGCGGGTGTTAAGCAGGATGCACTTCAGGTGGTTAGAGTCGGAGCGGTGTGTGGAGGAAGTGGGTTTGGGGAGGGTCCTGAAGCAGTTGAACTTGCATGAGAGGCAGGCAAATGGGCCGTGGGTACGTCCTGGAGTGGTTTCGCAGCATTGTGGTGTGCGTCCAGGGTGAGGGCGAGGAGAGTTGCGGCATCATATGTGATTTTAGTGGGTTGGGAGCGGCGGGGACCAGGGGGACAGGCGCTGGGCGCGGTCCAGGCGTAGACGGGCTTACCTTTGGCGCACCTTCGGCGCGACCGCAGCGTGTGGACGCTGCACGTTGATTCATCTGGCATAAATGGAGAGTGGAGGGGGCGGAGCGTGGGAGGGTCAGCTGGGAGGAGACACGGGCAAAAGTAAATACACACTAAAATGGCCGCCCGGTAACTAAATCGAAACTGGGGCACAGCCGGAGTTCGAGTTAATGTATGGTTGCTACTAAAAGTATTCAATAACACTTCACATGCAATTAAATCAGCCACTATGCAATGGTAGATAAACTAAAAATAAAATGCGATCAAAACGATACCAAGCGCTGTATTCTGTGCAATGCGCTGTATCAGGGCAGGCAGCGAGGAGTAAAGCGTCCGTTGTGCGAGCAGAGTGCTGGGGGAGCGACCGCTATGGAGGGAATCCAGACGTAGTTGTAGTTTTGGAGTGTCAACATTCTCAAGGGACAACTATGCAGAGACTCCAAAAGAGACACAATAAGAAAGGCCAAAACCAAAGGTCCCACCGGGGCATAACAAAGTGGGTCAGTGGATATATTAAAATCTTTCAGAAATCACATAACAATGGAAACTTGAAATGGCAGGGCAGGTCCAGCAGACGAGGAATGCAGACAGCACTGATGGATAGATCCATCAGGTTAGCTTGGACGCCCAGTAAAAAGTAAAAATGTCAGAGCCAGGCATGTGTCCAGATAGAGACACAGCCCCGGGAACTGAGTCGTTGTGTCAAAATGTGTCCAAACCAGGCTTGATAATATGCCTGGAGGTGTTCTGGCCATCATGAACGACTTCTTAGAAATGTGCAATCATGTCCTACAAACATAATGCACCATCATCTGTGCCAAATCCCACAAGGCATGGGTATATCGTGCGAAGACGCAGTTGGTGTTGATGGATTTCAGGGCCAAGCTCCCTGCACAGAAGGCCTTCTTTATCCAGACTTCCAGACAGTTTGATTCTCTGTCATAAGGTACTGTCGGGAACACTAATCTCAACTGACTTGATGAGCAGGAAGCTTATATCACCAGATGCTTAGGTGAAGCATGGGTGGAGGGAATGGGCAGGCCAGCCAGAGATGGGCCCATAACAGCATGCTACTAGTCTGTTGACCACCAGGGCTGAAGATGTCTTCTCCGATGCTGCCATGACTGGATCCAGAATGGCATCATTGAATAGGAGTATTAGCTCCGCAGATGATGGGGATTGCAAAAGGACCTGGGTGAGGGCATTTATCTTGACACCAGTAGTTGGACGCTGTAGATCGAATACCTTTGTAGCTTTCTGCATCATTTTATGAAAGAGCATGACCTCAGGTGTTGGCAGAGAGTGGTAAACTCCATAGCCCATTCAAGGGAGGTGTCCAGGCCACTGGCAGAAGACAGACCATGGAACCTTTGTCTTTGATACTCATCCCTAAGACGTATCCACATATGGGTAAAGATCCAGGGGATCTGAGCAAGTACCAAGTAGGTTATAGACCCTGTTCCTGTACTCCTATTCAATAAGACGATGGACTTCTCTATGGGACCAGCTTCATGGCACCACTTCAAAAACTAGCACCAATCGCATTGTGTTCGACGCCATAGGTGGAGGAGCATTGGGCCGTGCCAATGAAAGTTGCAGCACTATTTAGCGAAATGCCAGGTCAGAACTATGTGTGTGGCTTTGCATCCAAGGGGGCAGTCAGGCCATAGGCATAAATATCTGGTAGCCATCAATCCCCTCTTGAAGATGGAATAAATCACATTAAAAAACACAGCTGGATCTGAGCTTGCAGTCAGACATTCTGTAACACCAGGTGTCGGAAGCATGGGAGAGGATGGGCCAAGCGTGGAGTGATCCAGAGCTGCTGATTGGTCTGGGGCCTGGCTCAGTAGGGTCACCAGAGCATGCCCGTTTGGAGTGGGGAAATCGCCAAAGTCAAGTTGGACAACTCCCGCTCAGATGATGAAGGCCCTGTAGGAGATTAAGAGCGACAAGGAGACTTACCTCTAGAGTGCTCCTTATGCATTACACTCACAGACACTAAAACATGTTTCTCATACAGTATTTACTGACAGGTGTTAATTAAACTTCAACTCTAGATTGCATAGTTCAAAGTGAGTCAATACTGTAGCTGCGTGACAACCGTGGCCGATTCCATTCCTCCTGAAATCAGGTGCATTCGCTCACATTATGAAATTTGAAATAAGGCAGGGTGAATGCAAGTTGAGCTATTCAAAAGTACAATTCACTTTACTTTTTAAAGTATTTGATAGTGGAAAAGAATACAAGTCCAATCATCTATCTTCGGTAGGAAAAAAGAAACAAGCATTGGCAAAGCCAAAGGTCTCGCCTTTGTGAAGGTAGTGGCGCTCGTTTTTTCTGTTTTGTTTTGAAGTAGTGTATGTGTATAATAGTTAAAGTTTGTATGTGTTTTTTTCACAATAAGCTAGCGTCTGTTTTGTTGATTAATTGATTTGTGAGGGGTAGCATGACTTACAGAGGTGGTGCAGTATTTTCAGTAAGGGGAAGAAAAAATGTGATACGGGTGTGAACGCAGCTCAGTCATGGAGATGTTCGAACATTCTTCGCCTTCAAATTGGTGTACTGCCCCATGGCATCTTTTGCGTAGTCGGTCTTCCTCATACTACTGATCTGATCCAATGACTTTCAGTTTGACTATGACCACGATTAGTACTTTCTAGTGATAAACTGATCTTATATTCTTGTTAAATGAGATTGTCTGCTTTTCTATACTGCTCAGATTGCTTTTTTCGTGCAAAGCCTGTGATTTAACAAGTATCACTGTTCAATAAAAATGAATGAAGCAATCTAATCAATGTCACCCTGTACACAGTAACTGAATATTGACAGCATAACAAGTATACATTGTATACTAAGATGATTTTCTTTTTGTAATTTGATAACTGGTTGGCAAGCTCCTAGGGGTGCTTCATGAAACGATAAATATATTGCTGCAAGCATCTACTGCTCTCTTAGTAGGCAGGTACATAAGGGGGTGGTGATGGAGGGAGCATCTGAACCAATCAAACACTCACACCCAGTCAACAGATCTGGGTTTAATCCATCACCGTTCTTTAGCCCACTCTGCCACCACAGTTCAGACATGGCCATATGCAAATCAGTCTGACCCTGTGCCTCATGGGAACAGTCCAGCCCGAACTGCCAAGCCATGCCTTCCCTGGACCGGAAACAAGCTTCCTAGGACCGGTTTCTGGCATCACAGACGTCTGTGGACAGCACAAGCTACCGGAAGGTTAATACACTGCTTTTATATTGTAACCTCAGAGACTGCATCATGACTGGCGGACCGCAGTAAAGCTAGCTCCTATGTGAGCACTCTTCGTTTCATTCACAGTAAAGCTCGAATGCATTTGAAACCAATGTGGCCGCACACTCATGTGTTCGCAAGCAACCCTATGCATGATTGTAAGCTTGTATATGAGATGCCTGTTATGACTAAGTGTAAACTTAAAACAATAAAAACAGATTTGACAAAAAAAAAAAAAAAAAGAAACCGCAAAATTGTCAGTGGTTCACGAAGCAAAGAATACATCATAAATTAGTCGGCACTATATAAAAAGTACAAAAATATACTTTCGATTTTAAAACGTGGGGCACTGTAATGCAATGCATCTTTGGTCACGTTAGGTGAAATAAAGGTTTACCGACATGAATCCTCTCACTTTTAAGTCAGAGAAAGAAAAGTAAACTGGCGCGCTCAGAAACACGCTTGCATTTATTCCTAAGAATGCACCAATAAAATAAAGCTCAAAATGGTCAGTAGTTCACCAAGCAAATAAAACATAATAAATTAGTTGGCGCTAATAGACAAAAGTACAAAAATATACTTTCTAAAGTCAGTTACATTAATAATGCATCTTTCTTCATGTTCATGCAAAACCAATATCTTTCAAAAGCGATCTCTTTCAAAAGCGCACAGACGCTACCTTTCCAATAGAAATCAACCTAGTTTAAAGCTTAGCCAAAACATGCTCCTATACGGCATAACTAAATAATAAAAATCTGGAGCAGGGCACTAAGTTGTTCTTGTAGCGTATGTTGCCAAATCTTTGCACAAGTTTTATTCATATCGGAATGTTAGCGTCTGCACACTTTGGAAAGATTCATTTATTTGCTTGAAAGGCATCGTTCTTATTCCTTTCTAACAAATAATTTTCAAAAGCGCACAGAAGCTACCAAGACGATGGCAATCAAAGTTTGTTAAAGCTTTGTCTACACACAATCCCCTTCCAACGTAAAAAAAATACATACAAAAGAGAAGCATGATGCCTTCAAGAAAATAATTAAGTAGCTTTCAAAAGCGCACACACGCCACCTTGCTGATGGAGAGCAAAGCATTTTTTTAACCTGTCCGACGTAAACAAAAAATAAACAATGCCTTTCAGCTGCCCCAAAAGTACGAGGAACAAAAAAAAAGGAAGCTTCCACAAACATAAGAAACAAAGAACAAAATAGTGCACAAAATCAAACAGATGAGCACCAAATTGTAACACTACAAGTAACTGGGCGGTGATATATGGGAGGGAACAAAACACAACAAGTAGGAAAGATTAACCACTAGCAAGCAAGCTTTTTGAAGGACACTCAAAGAAACAAATGAAAAGCAATAGGTGGGCTGTAAACCCACAGAGTGTATACAACATGTTTAGGAGACTGTCTAGGCTAGACCTAAAAAAAGATTTAGTTAATAATCAAGGAGCTATGTGACCCTACTTACCACTCTTTGGTCAAAACCTTCATAGACCAATAATGCTTCTATCAGGGATAATATTGCTCATAACATTGGCTGTTGCCATATAACCTAAAGCCTAACGTTCGTCCTTTATCACTACCTTTTGGGGAAGTAGAATTTAACTGCAAATATCCCTCTCCATTAGACCCTCTTTCAAAGAGGATATTATACTATAAATTGCTTGGTGTAACTAAAGCAATCTACAGTACTTCTGACCGAACGTTAAACACCACCTTTGTACTGGCAGGTCCGAAACAAGGTAGTGGAAAGTCTCTTAAAAAAACAAAAGCCAAGTTTAGCCCCTACTGTGCTAGGGAACTACAGGCCTAATACCCTTCCATCTGAAGCTGTCAAAATATTACAAAACTATGCAGCCTCTCAGCTATCAATCTATCTAGAAAATATTTTCGTTCTTGATGCTGCCCAAATTGACTTTAAGGTCAATGGAGGAATTTAGCTTTTAGTTAAGACAGTAGTAGATGACTATTATATAGCTGCAGCCACCAACTGCACCAGCCCCTTCATTTTAATCTATCTTTCAATACAGTGGAACACTCTACTACCCTAATATAGAAACTAGGATTTTATAGGTTGCTAGAATAAGTAAAATAATGGTTTGCTTCTTTTTCAAAGGATGAATATCAAAGAACAATCCAGGACCAATTTGCTTGGTCTTATCAACTGGTGACTACTGGAGTGCTGCAAGGCTCTATTTGGTCAGCCCTTCAATTTACTGCTTACGTTGAACCTCCGCTCGCTACGATAAGGACATAAAATATTAGTTTTACACATCTGTAAATGACCCCAACTAATTAACTGATTAGCAATCTAATCCCTACTCTATAACAGAGTGGCCATCAAAACATTAATCAATGTATGCACTCTATTTGGCTCAAGTTTATTCTTTAAAAACCCCCACACTTTTTGGTAGTAAGTGGAGACTTTTTAATCGTCACCTCACTTTACTACTAGAACCTGTGGTCCATTCCAAACTCTCTCTACCCCCCTACTACACATGCAACTACTCAGGCCATGCCATCATCACCTTGACCTGAACTACACCTTGCCAACTAATTTCTAGATTCCTAGTGAAAACTTTGGTCAAGGAAACTAAATAATTTGCACTTTGGCACAGTCACAAACTTTGATAACAAATGTATAACTGGCACCTGGAAGTGGCAATGAACAAATTGGATTCCCTGAACAATGATTACATTCTCGTAGAAAGATAATCATAATGGCTAATTTTGCCTACCACAACAATATCATCAGCGAGGCCTCCAACAAACAGAGGGTGTACTTCAACACAGTCACTGTGCCAGTCGCACAGTAGCACCCCTCCATTATTCCACTTCCAAGAAGAATCACAGAGAAAAGCACAGACACTGCTACTGAATATCAATATTTCGCTTCCGCATGGCGCCTTTCTCATGGCACTTAAAGCCAGAACAATGCTACCTTTCCCTAAGAATTAGAGTCAGTACACGGACACCTCTGCACACTACAGCCCACTTACACAACTTGACGTTTCTGAGAAAGAACATCGGGGAGTAGATTAGGTGCAATGTCTGCCTGCAGATCTGGAGCCTGGCATCATGCAACAGTAAAGTGACAATGAGTAATCATGTGTTTAACAAGACTCTTCAGATAACCAACAACCTCCTGCTTGACCTTGCCCCAGGCTTTGACATGGTCGCTCACCAAGCACTGCTTGACATTTTGACTCAGAAGGGCCTTCAAACAGAATCCTGTTGCAGTGATGCAGGTCACACCTGAACATGACAACCCAGGTAGTCCAAATGGGCTGTTTCAAGTCTGAGACCACTGCTGAAACAAGCAGAATCCCCAGGAGTCCATCCTCGATGCACTGATTTTCAATCAGTATGAGGCCCTGGGAGGCCAACATTAATTTCTGCACACACCAGCATGCAGAGGATACCAAACTCTACTGGCAGATCTCGAAAAGCCACAACATTGCCTAGCAGAAGAATTGCTTCACAATCATTATAGCCTCAATGCCAAGAGGTATCTAAAGCTAAACCTGAGCAAGACACCTTGACCACCTCAGAAAGTAGCACGTCCTGGAAAGGCTACATGAAATTAACCTGGTTAGCTTTGCACTGCAACTGTTAAGACGGCACCTAATCCATGGGCTTCTATATAGTGATATCCCCAATTACAGGACACAAACCATGAACAAAACATTCTCTAAATGCAGAAAATGGTACACTGATATTAGTCTTAGAACACACATGCCCATACACTATCACTGTACAAGGTTTATAACAAGTGTTTAGAACCAGAAAAAGGTTCCAGCTTCTACACATACAATAGCAGTAGAGCTCTGCACTGGCAAAATGATTCAAGACAAAACAATGATTGCTTGTCCGGTCAGATTTTGACCAGTTACAGAGGAAAGAACACCTTAACGTTTATCAAGACGCAAAAGGACTGAATGCACCATTCTCAACTGGGAAAGGTAATGCGAGGTGCATAGGTGGGACAGCAAATTGACTTGAGTGACAGCATTAGAGGCAAACATTTCTTTCAATCCAACATCGGATACCCCAGGCACTCATCTAGAGACCCGTTTTCTAGTGTGCATTGGAATGATTGGCTTTTCCATTATTCGCCATCAGACAGGGTGCCCAAGGATAGGATCCATGTTTCAGCAGAATGTTTTGAGAATTTTGATCTGTTTGAATAATGTATTCCTTGTTATTTTGTTCTTTATCAAAGTCTTTCAGAGAGGTTCCCCAAAATCTCAAACCACCTTAGAACTCATCATGAGGAATAATGTGCAAGGCTGCGGAGGTGACATCAATGTGTCTTATCTGTAGTATTAAACTAATTTAAAGAATTGGCAGGAAGCCAGGAATTTTAAATAAATGGCTAGAAAATAGATGAACACATTATGAAGGACTGACAGGAATGAATTTCCAGTATTTCAGATGGACTTAAAAGGTAATCCTGTCATTGGCAGAGAGCTACACAAACTAAATCTATCTTATAGGTCTCCCAAGGCTCAAGCTTCTGCTTTATCTCACAGCTTAAAATACTACTGCCCCAAAAAAATAAATGAATACAAATCTGTCCAATGAGCTGCTATCTTTTCTGCTGGTCATCCTGAAATTAACAAACTACCATCTGACCTAAATTGTCCAAGACTTGACTTTTGCTAGAACTACCTCTGCACTGCCTAGAAACTGTTATGTATGCCACCCTTTTTTTGTGCGCCAATAGACCTTATACATAGGCGACAGGGCTATATAAAACCACTTATAAAATCACATGTAAATCAGAGCAGGAAAACTACACTTGAAGCATACTTCCTCTAACACATTAAAGTAGAGGAAAGCATAGAAACAGAAAAAAGCAGCAAACTATGGGCTAATGAGACAACCATTTAATATGGATAACACATTTTAAATTGATTTAGGGTTATGAAAGTTCAAACATTTGCTGAAGCTTCTTGTGTGCAGAGACTGGCATCTGTCTGAGGTTTTGAACAGGGTCTGATTTTGTAGCATTTGAACTGTCAAAAGGAACGGAAAGAAGACTTCAATGCGGCTGTCCGTACGTGGTGGGAATGTGCAAAGCACTACATGGCAGAGGTACTCATTGGTAGCTTTGTGACAGTCAGGAAGGCGAGAGGGATGAGACAATTATGGGTGCTTGCGTTCATATAACCACCTGGGCAGGTGGGAATGGAGTCAGGTATGAGGTATTTCGTGAGGGCACTTGGAACAAGGAAATTAACAAGGCGAATGTCTAAAGAAAGTCATGTTAAAATCTGAATCTTCCCATGGATTGTCTGGTTTGGATGAGGTAATATAAATTTTATGGTCAAGTTGTGTTCCCTAGCGAGTACCCCACCGACTCCATGTACGAGATTAAAGTGCATGTAACTTCCCTCCTGTGCCAGCTATGAAGACGCAGATACATTTGCGTCCACCGTTAACATGTCTTCTTTCAGACCCACCATGAATGGGTTCAATGGTCCGTTCCTAAGTATGCCTTGCCAACGTCTTTTTAAGGTGCATCCTACACGTTTTTCAGTTCTGCCCAAGTAGGCCTGAATTTCTGCCGTCCAGACCTCTCTGTTCTCTGACTCTGAGAGCAAGCAGCCCAGGCTGCCCCCCGTACCCGTGAACTCTGACTTACTTCTAGCGCGGCCCTCCGTGCTCAAGCTCAGCCTGCTGCCTGCCAAGATTGACTATAACCTTCGAGTTATCTGTTTTCCTCCCCGAAGATACATTCCAGCCTGCTAGCTTCAGTAAACATCCTTCCTCAGCTGCAGGGCCAAAGGGCCGACCTGTCTTTATGCAATTAATTCAAGTAATTCATAGCCTCCGTTGCCATGTTTCCATGGAAGGCTCAGGCCCCACGCTTCCTCTTGCAGACACCCAGGCGCTTATACACGCACTCACAGTTAGTATAGAATAGCTTCTGCTCTAGAGACCTTTCCGCTCAGATAGTCTAGTTCCTAAACATCAGATATCAGATACGATAGAAGCACAAGTTGATCTGACATGCCAGACTTCTGTCTCTTTCCGTCAGTGTAAATGTCAAGTCCCCATGCACCCTCCAGTCCCACGTGCATCACACGTCATGCAGCTGCGCGCGCATCCAAGCTTCCGATTTCTGCTGACATTGCAACATCTCTAGTTTAGTGCCACCCACATGTGTCACCTACTTGTGACGTTTCTAGAACACACCTCCAGTTACGCCTAGTTTACGCCTTCTGCTTACGTAATTGTACCACGTGCATACTGTTATCTTGTCTTCTCTCAGCTGTTACGCCTCCTATACTGTTTCTAATGTTGTACAATAAGTATATAAGCTATGTACTGTAAATAAAATGGAGCGCGCTCTATCCCTTCTGACACCCTGTGTGGTGGTCAGAACATGATATTCTGATTCAGACCATTCCTTTTTAAGGAATAAAACCCCTTAGAACTCTAACACCACGGACTCTGTTTTTTTCAACCGAATTGAGTTATTATTGATTAAGTACTTACCTGCATAGAAATTAAGAGAGTAAATTATTTATTTACGTCATTTTGGCGCCCGAATAGGGACCCCTCCCCCACCTTACGCGCCGGTTGGTGCATTGCACACTCTGTCCCCTGCCATCAGCTTGACGGAACCTACGCGTACCGGCAGGATTTCCTGTATCTCCCTCTGGCCCACGGAGGTGACGAAGATTGCGATCAGTACCCAGACGAGGCGGTAAGGAGTGCGGAGGATCCCGACCAGAGCCTAGCCGAGAGAAGCAAGGTCCGAGGTGTCAAGAGGCCCACCAGGTTTCCCAGCTTTCCGAAGTTTTCCGAAGTTCCGAGTCGAGCCGAGTCCAGTCCAGTCGAGTTTTCCGAGGCCTTCTGTTTCCGTGCTTCCCGGTGAGTACCATTGCTGGGTCGTATCTGTACGGGTTTGGGTACGCAAGCCCGGTCTGCACTGTTTTTAGGCAGTGTATCTGTACTGTTGAGCAGTACATCTAGTATAGTGGGGTAGTCATCTATGTTTTTAAATGTTTTTGTGATCAATGTCGTTGTATGAGAGACTGTTTTTCATGTGTATTATTGTGTTCCTGTTAAACTAGTTGTGTCTAGAACCAAGCAGTTAAGAATCTGACGTTCAGTATTAAGTAAAGCAGAATGCCGTTCCTCAGTAAGTTAAAGCAAATAAGAACCAGAAAAGGGGTACTAGAGGAAGAAATTCCGATCCCCCCTAGGGACACTCCAGGTCACTTTATGTATAATAAACATGGCTTAGATGCCATTCTGTATCTAGAATTATGGACCGATTACACCAAGCATCTAGACGAAAGACACAGATGGCCAGTAAATGGAACATGGGATGCCGAGTGCATCATGAAGGTAGAAGAAGCATTATGGAAAAAGAAAGCCAGACAATCTCAGAAAGACGCCATAGAATTTTGGCGTAAGGAATCACACAAGCGTACTGAAAAAGAACTCCGTAGAGAAGACAGACTTAGAGAATCAGATAAAGCTCAAGAAAATGAGTTAGTTACTGAAGGAATTCGAGTAAAATCAGAACAAATAGATCGTATCCGACATGGCCAAGTAAACGGCATGTATCTTATGGCCGAGGGTACACCCGACGCCATTTCAGAAATACCGAAAAATCTGCCGCCGCCATTAGTTCCAACTAAAGTAATACACAAGACTACTAAAGACATATTCCTAAACTCCTATCTTGAAGATGTAGCTCCAGCTTACACCAATCTGCCTGTTCGTGCCCTGCCTACTGACAGGGCCGGGGGTGGTACTCCTCCCCCAGATCACGCTCAGCCGACACCGAAAAAGACCAGTCCCGTTCCGCCAGCTCCGCCACTTCCCGCACCTAAAACTGATTTGCCGAAACCACTTCAATCAGATCCTACTAAAAGACAAATTCAGATACTGACTACACACAGAGAAAATGCCCAAGCTTCCGCTTCAGGAGGTGCGACCACGGGTCTTCAGACCCCGCCACCGACTCACAGATTCAATCTCAGAGGTATGCAGAGTCCTCTTACGCACAGATCCCCCCATTCCTCTAATTCACCCCGTCTTGACGCATTAAAAGAAAACATGTCAGTTTGTAGATATGATCCAGAACCTGGAAAGGACGATTTAATGTTATTGGCATCATTACGGTTAAGATCTGCTACTGATAGCTTGTTATGTTATGCAGGAATGAAGGAGAGCCTAGATAGAATATATGAGTTCGTTCAAACAGGAAAGGACCCCGACAGTATTAAGGATGCCATGGAGAAACAGAAAGTTAGCATGCAAGCACTGATACTACGATTTTTCATAAATTGTCTAATAAGAGAACGAGACAGGCCCGGAACAGATCAGAGTGAATTAGATGCATTGAACAAGTGGGGTCAAAATATAGCTGATGGAAAACATGACAGACAGAATTGCATAGACTCTATGTACAAGAAAATTAAGAAAGCAGTGATAACCGTACACCAGAAAGACAAAGAAAAGGCTCCCTCCGAGGAGGAAGAAGAATCTGAAGAACCAGAACAGACTACAAGCACTATAGCATATGTGGGTAAGGGAACTTATCTTAGGAAGGGTATCCGTCCAGAAAGCAAGAGAGTTTTCCTCTCTGCTCTAACGAATCCGAATTCTGCCGAACACCAGTTTCAGGAAACTGATAGAAGACTTCGAGACCGAGTTGGGTACCATGTACTCAATTCTATGGATGAACAAGAACTAGCTCGGTCCGCCATATTATGGGCCGAAAATACAGACATATATAACGATGATACCATAGCGCAGACATTTCTGAACCTCTCTCCAGACGAGCAAAAATTAGCAGGTGTATACATGATTCAGCACCTCCTCCTCAAGTATAGAAATCAGCATTCCGATCCAGGTCCCTTACACGAAACATTAGAAGCCCTACTTATGGATAGATGGAGAGGTTTAAGCACTAAATTAATTCAGATAATTCTAGAACAACGCCATAGATACGAAACTACTATAAAGTCTGAATATGTTCCTGCCCCACCTCCAGAAAGAAAAACGTACCATATGCAATGCAGGGGTGGCATTGAAAGACAGAACCCCTTACGGGAAGTACACCCAGTTATGGGTGAGGATAAAGTCTTGAAACGCGTGTATGTACACACGCCTCTGACTAAGTTAGAATTGTTAGAAATGAAGAAACTAGTTCCGTGTCACGATAAAGACCCTGCAGGTTTTCACAGAGAGCTTAAAGACATGTTACTAATGGGAGATTACACGTATGATGATATCATGAAAATGTTGAAAGTATTGTTACCTACAGGTATATTCGAGAAATTAAAGGAAAAAGAATGGGAGGTGGGGGACACAAAGATTGCCTGGGCAGAAATAGAGGATGAAGAAAAGAAACGGGTTCCAGGGTTAGGCCTTGGGGACAAAACTAAAGCATTACCAGGTTTGATAATACAGGTCCTGCCCAGATTATTGACAACTAGAAAGGAAGATTGGGACGCCATATCGTCCTGTAAACAGAAACATGATGAAGATACTAGTGACTTTTATTCAAGATTCGAGAAATGTTTCATTATTAATAGTGGCCTGCAGCCAAGTAGCGAGTCGTACCCGCACCTTTTTGTAACAAAGCTAGTCGAGAATTCCCTACCGTTAGTTAAAAATAGAGTGTATAAGGTCGAGAGTACATGGCAAGCAAATACGCCATCACAGATGTTACAAATGTTACAATATCATCAGAACAGAATTAGGGAAGAACAAGATCAGGAACAGAAACGCATGAAAGACACGAAAATGAAAATGTTAGTAGCCCAGACGGTCCCATCCGACAGTCACAGAAAGGGTACGACCCAGACAAGTCACACTGCAGCTCCTGTTAAAGGGACATGCAATTATTGCAAGCAGCCAGGTCACTACGTACATGAATGCCCAGTTCTGAAACATAACATAGCAACAGGTAAAACTAAAGAAAGACCGCATCCACCTAGACAAGACCATAACCAGAATCAGTCTTCACAGAACGAACAGCCCATGCAGAATACACAGCCTATGCATGCATCAGCACAGTCAGTACAGACAGTAGCGGTACCACAGCCACAGCCCATTGCCTCAACTCAGCAAGTTTCACAACAGATGTACCAGTATGCCCAGTCTGCTTACCCCGAATATTCCCGATACACATGAAACAGCCTAGAGAGGGAAGGTGACTTGCCTCTTATTGAGATTCCTGTAGATCAAGAAGGTCCTTATGTACACAGTCAAGTATTGGGAAAAGACAGAAAGTTTTTAATTGACACAGGGGCAAGTCGCACTACAATCAGCCATGATGAAGTTCCAGGGGCACCCCTCTCAGGCTCACAGAATGTTTCCCTTGGTTTTTCAGGACAGCCTATTGTAAATGAGGTATCGCAACCAGTTCCCCTAGCTGTAGGTCCATTATCACGTGTTACAGACCTGTTACTTACGAAATCATGTCCAGAAAATCTGTTGGGAATTAAAACATTAAAGGCTTTAGGAGCTATTATATGCTGTTCCCCGGAGGGAGTTAGACTCTTTCTGCGGGATTTCAAGGGACACTATGTCCTGAGAGAATTTGATGCCAGATTGAAAAATGTACCAGATTACTTGTGGGCAAAAGGCCCAACTGATGTAGGTTGTATGCACATTACACCATACCGTGTCACACTTAAAGTAGGTGTAGTTCTACCCAGAATCAGACAATACAAGTTACCACCCGATGCTGTAATGGCTTTACTGAAAATCATTGAAGAGCTCATTGCCCAAGGAGTGGTCGTCGAGACCGACTCCAACATCTGTAATTCACCCATCATTCCGATTCTTAAACGTACAGATCCCAATGCACCGCCAGTATATCGGCTGGTGATTGATCTTCGAGAATTGAATAAATGCATTGTACCACAGTATCCTGTGGTCCCCGATATCTCAGCCTTACTGACTGCTATTGATTCCGAAGCGACGTTCTTTACTGTAATTGATCTCAAGAACGCCTTCTTTAGTGTACCTATTGACCCAGAGAGCCAATATTTGTTCGGATTCAGTTTAAATGGACGAAGTTTCAAATTTTCACGCGCACCTCAAGGATTCACAGAAAGCCCCAGCATCTATAGTCAAGCACTGAAAAGACAGCTCGATTGTATCACAATGCCAGTTAACACAGCTTTGCTGCAATACGTCGATGATCTGCTGATCACCGCACGAAGTGAGCCCGAATGTGAACAAGCATCACTGACAGTTTTACATTTCCTGGCCGACAAGGGACATAAGGTGTCCCCTTCGAAGCTACAATTCTGTGTTCAGCAAGTTGTGTACTTGGGTCACTTGCTGTCCAAAGTGGGGAGACAGCTCACTCCCGATCGCATTCAGTTAATTGTGAACATGCCGCAACCCAAGACACAAAAGGAAGTGCGGGCCTTCATAGGCCTCACCTCGTACTGCAGACAATGGATTCCTCAATATGCATTTCTAGCCAAGCCACTCATTCAGTTAACAACGCAGGAGGCAGCAACTTCGACTGCCCTCCCTTGGACTCAAGAACATACACAGGCTTTTGAAGAATTAAAGAAAGCTTTATGCCAAGCACCAGTTTTAGCGACACCATGTTACAGCAAACCGTTTACACTTTTCGTTACAGAACGTGATGGTACAGCATTGTCTGTCCTCACTCAAGATCAAGCAGGTTCACATAAGCCTTGTGCTTATTTCTCTAGTACATTGGATTCAGTAGCTCAGGCACTCCCTGCGTGCTTAAAGTCAGTAGCAGCAACAGCACTAGCAATCAGACAAAGCGATTCAATTGTTTTAGGTCATCAGTTAACTGTTCAAGTTCCACATTCTGTAGAGGTTTTGTTAAACAGAACCCAGACTCAACACTTGACTATAGCACGACTGACAGGTTATGAATTAACGCTATTCCAGCCACACATAGAAATTAGACGCTGCAGTATCTTGAACCCAGCAACATTGCTACCTACAAATATGACAGATCCAGCTCAGCATGATTGTATAGAAATCATTAATGCAGTAACAAAGCCGAGACGAGACTTAACAGATGTCCCGCTGACAAATCCAGACCTGACACTTTATGTGGATGGTTCATGCATGAGAACAAGTACAGGAGAATTAGTGGCCGCGTATGCCGTGACCACTGAAACTGAAGTTAAAGAAACACATCGTATTGACACACTGTCTGCTCAAGCAGCAGAGCTCATCGCTCTGACCCGAGCTTGTATTCTAGCCAAGAACAGAAATGTTAACATATACACAGATTCCCGTTATGCATTCGGAGTTGTACACGACTTCGGAGTCCTCTGGCAAGAGCGAGGTTTCTTGACTTCCCATGGTGCCAAGATTCAGCATGGTCCCCTCATTCAAGCACTGTTAGAAGCAATACATTTGCCCTCGGGCATATCAGTCATGAAGTGTAAAGCACATACTAAGGTCACAGATTCTGTTTCCCAGGGTAACGACCTGGCAGACCAGACAGCAAAACATACAGCATTGACTCACACCCAGACTACTGATGTGACAAAGACACTAGTACCGACACAGTGTATGGCAGTTAGAGATCCCGCCCTAGACGTAATCGATATTCAGACACATGCTACTGCAGATGAAATAAAGAAATGGACTGAACTAGGAGGGATCCAGACAGATCAAGGTTGGATGACGAAGGAAAAATCTAAATGGTTTCTTCCTGACTCAATGGTTCAAAGCATGATAAATACAGCACATAGTCCTGCCCATCTTGGAGAGAAAGCCATGTTAGACAGTTTACAGAACCTCTGGTACAACAAACACTTACGAGCAGCAGCAAAACAGAAAGTGCGTACTTGCATGATCTGTTGTCAGTTCAATCCAGGTAAAAGCGTCCCTGTAGAGCAAGGTGGATTTCATCCTCCCGATCACCCTTTTGAAGTCCTCCAGATGGATTATATCCAGATGGACCGCTGTCGAGGTTTTAAATATGTTCTCGTAGTTGTCTGTGCTCTGTCCCGCTGGACGGAAGCTTACCCAGTATCAGATTACACTGCTCCGACCACTGCCAAGCAGCTGGTTCGTGAATTCTTCCCACGGTACGGTTTGCCTCGTGTCGTGTATTCAGATAACGGACAGCCATTCTCGTCCGAGTTAATGAAACAAGTTTCCTTACTGCTAGGATATCAGTGGAGATTCCATTGTGTCCGACACCCCGAAGCAGCTGGCCTTGTAGAGAGGCATAACCAGACATTAAAGATACGCCTTGCTAAAATATGTCAGGATAAAGGGGTCGACTGGATAGTCGCCCTGCCCGTGGCACTATTCTACATGAGAATGGTCGCCCATTCAAGATCAGGGCTATCTCCGTACGAAGTGGTTTTTGGTAGACCACCGAATATGTGGGGGACGCCCAGTCCGAGAAAAATAACCGATGTTGATAGTAACATGTTGACAGATTACCTTGCCTCCTTGATGTCTGCACTCCAATCATGTCGTTCACAGGTTGCCGCAGCCTTCCCTGACAACACCGATGTAAAGGCGCATGAGGGGACCTGGTACTCGTCCGGAATTTCGACCGGAAAAGTCCGCTGGAGCCCCGTTGGAAGTCTCCGAAGACCGTTCTGCTTACCACCAGGACCGCCGTGAAACTGGAAGGACGTAAGGGGTGGGTCCACTCGAGTCATATAAAACTTTGTAATGAACTCAAGACCGAATTAAAACAGGACTCTGACTCGCCCACCCCCATCAAGGACTGTGTAAAAGCGAAAGACTTGGCCGTTACCGAACGGGAGAAAACTCCCCAAGAACTCTACCGTATGAAGCTCCGATCTAGCAAGTCAGACAGTTTAATTGTTTAAGTCCTCCCCTAGGTGAATCGGTTAAATAGTTTCTGACATGTATCCCCTAGATCGAGATAGAGAGAGAGAGAGAGAGGCAAAGAAACGTACATACTGTAAATCACTGCGTAGTCACTGTATAGTGACACTGTTAATAATGTTTTTTCTAAGTGTTCTAGTTATCATTGCCAGTTTACTGCTTCCCATATATTGTCCTATCTTCAAGCATGAACAATCTGCTTACAATGTTTCTGCTGAACACTCTTTTAGTGAACTTCCTGCACATGAACTCTCTTACAGATTGGCGCTGCGCAATAACACATTCATTAGTATGTTGCACCATTCCCATCAGACAAACAACGCTACAAACTGCTGGATATGTGGCCGACTCCCTCCCTACCAGAATTACAAGGGAGCTCTGCCCCTCTTTCCGTACCCGTTCACTCACAATGGCTCATGTGGTGCATGGTTTAAAATAATTAATTCCTTAGATCCTGATATTGCTGTTTTCGATGGGAGCTGGGTTTGGGGAAACCTGAACTTAGTTCTGCTTCACGTCTGTCACCCTAACCAGGAGGGACTCCCCATTAGAATAGGAACCGACCTAGAAAATGAAGTATATGGATTAGGTAATTACACAATTAGTCTTATGATCCTTACTGTAGAATCCGAAACCGAACCAGTACTGCCCGTCATGTCCGTACTACCAGTCACAGGTGAATTATGTGTTAGCAAGAAAGGTTCAGTACACTTAGGTCATAGTAAATGCACCACTGTGGTCGAATTCAGTGATCATGGTAAATCGTCTTTTAAAGCTACCCGCCATTCTTATTTTGTGTGTGGTCATACCGCATACATACGTTTGCCCCCAGATTGGGATGGTACCTGTTATATTGCATTCCTACTGCCACCTGTTTTCCTAGCTCCTCCAGATTATCACAGAAATACCAATCTAGTAAAAAGCAGACTCCGGAGAGATCTCCCGATTGTCGACTACACTGAAACGGCATGGGAGCAATACACAGATTTCAATAAAGGTTTCTTCCCTTACTTAGGTACTGTATCTAATAGTAAGCTGATACGTAGATTAACCAGAACCCTTGAAGCAGTAGTGAATGAAACTGCCTCCGCTCTAGGTAACTTAACAGAGGAGCAGTCTGCTATACGGACTGTTGTCCTTCAAAATCGTCTCGTGATTGACGTCATCTTGGCAGATAGAGGTGGAGCCTGTAAGGTCATCGGGTCAAGTTGCTGTGTTTTCATTCCACAAAACGCACCATCTGTATACAAAGCGATTACTCGTCTTCATAAAATTGCAAGTCTGATACATCAGGATTCAGGCACCTGGACTTGGTCCGGTTGGTTCTGGACAACGTTATCCGCTTGGGGATGGAAGATCCTATCCTTCCTAGGCATTGGTCTAGTTATAGTATTCAGTTGCTGCCTGTGCCTACAATGTGGGCCAGCGATATGTGGACTGTGTGCCACGTCATGTATCAAGCATTCCAGTTGTCTCCTGAACAGTCAAAGAAAGAAAGATGAACATATAATGTTACAAGAACAGACTGATCGATTCATGAGGATTGATATATCATGAAGGGTCCGTAGGGAACAAGGAGGGAATGAGGTAATATAAATTTTATGGTCAAGTTGTGTTCCCTAGCGAGTACCCCACCGACTCCATGTACGAGATTAAAGTGCATGTAACTTCCCTCCTGTGCCAGCTATGAAGACGCAGATACATTTGCGTCCACCGTTAACATGTCTTCTTTCAGACCCACCATGAATGGGTTCAATGGTCCGTTCCTAAGTATGCCTTGCCAACGTCTTTTTAAGGTGCATCCTACACGTTTTTCAGTTCTGCCCAAGTAGGCCTGAATTTCTGCCGTCCAGACCTCTCTGACTCTGAGAGCAAGCAGCCCAGGCTGCCCCCCGTACCCGTGAACTCTGACTTACTTCTAGCGCGGCCCTCCGTGCTCAAGCTCAGCCTGCTGCCTGCCAAGATTGACTATAACCTTCGAGTTATCTGTTTTCCTCCCCGAAGATACATTCCAGCCTGCTAGCTTCAGTAAACATCCTTCCTCAGCTGCAGGGCCAAAGGGCCGACCTGTCTTTATGCAATTAATTCAAGTAATTCATAGCCTCCGTTGCCATGTTTCCATGGAAGGCTCAGGCCCCACGCTTCCTCTTGCAGACACCCAGGCGCTTATACACGCACTCACAGTTAGTATAGAATAGCTTCTGCTCTAGAGACCTTTCCGCTCAGATAGTCTAGTTCCTAAACATCAGATATCAGATACGATAGAAGCACAAGTTGATCTGACATGCCAGACTTCTGTCTCTTTCCGTCAGTGTAAATGTCAAGTCCCCATGCACCCTCCAGTCCCACGTGCATCACACGTCATGCAGCTGCGCGCGCATCCAAGCTTCCGATTTCTGCTGACATTGCAACATCTCTAGTTTAGTGCCACCCACATGTGTCACCTACTTGTGACGTTTCTAGAACACACCTCCAGTTACGCCTAGTTTACGCCTTCTGCTTACGTAATTGTACCACGTGCATACTGTTATCTTGTCTTCTCTCAGCTGTTACGCCTCCTATACTGTTTCTAATGTTGTACAATAAGTATATAAGCTATGTACTGTAAATAAAATGGAGCGCGCTCTATCCCTTCTGACACCCTGTGTGGTGGTCAGAACATGATATTCTGATTCAGACCATTCCTTTTTAAGGAATAAAACCCCTTAGAACTCTAACACCACGGACTCTGTTTTTTTCAACCGAATTGAGTTATTATTGATTAAGTACTTACCTGCATAGAAATTAAGAGAGTAAATTATTTATTTACGTCATGGAAGTAAAGACCTGATGAGGTAAGTGCTGGAGGAAATTATACACCAGACAGATGTCTGGGACAGGTTTAAGGTATCTTAGTAGCAGGAAATACACTGAATACCACATGTGTGTTCATGGCAAGTAAGCCTCTGGGTTGCGGACCAATCAGAAAAAAAGATGGGTTTTAAAGACTAGTCTAGTGTAAAGTTCGCGAATTTCAGATCTGTGGTGTGCCATTTATGTAAAGGGATCTGACCCTCAAACATTTGAATACTCTCAGGGAAGTCAACCTAATGTGTCTGGTTGGTTAGAAGAGCTGCAATAACCAAAATCGAGATCCTAGGGGCCACTGAGCTCCTTGTGGGATATCCAGTGATCTTGCAATCTTATCATTCCTTGATAAAGAACCAGTAAAATCATCTTCATGCAGAGGCATACCAAGAACTAGTTAATATGTGCAAACATGAAGCCAAAGTAAGTCTTCCAGCAACTGGGCAAGTTCAACACTCAGTTATGAGGTTTAAGTAGAAGGCATTCACCTTTCAAAAAGCTTTCCCAAACTGCTCCATCTCTGTGCATCACCACAGCAGCTTTGAAAGGCAGTAGTACATGTATATCTAAACCGTGGTGGCAATGCAGATTGACCACAAGGACACCAGAGTAACCCTACCTACAATGTGCTCTCCAGGTTTACACAACTGTGTTTATTAACACTTCCTTACAAGACGTATGAACTTTTACACAGGCCAGGTATGTGCCAACTGGGAGTCTCAATTCCACCATTTAACTCAGCATGGAATCAGCTGTATTTAAAACTTCCTGCTTTTTCTTAGGAGGCCCCAGTGGCCGTGTTTGATACATACCAACAGCAGACACTGCGGGGCACTTGTCCCAGATGTATTTCATACAGGCTGCTCTCACTTTCTTTGCATCAATAGCCTGATAAAAGACAGAAGCACAGTTTGTTAGGGATTTCAAACTAACCAAAAACATTCAAAACTGAAATTCAGACGTTTGCCTCCAACTAAAAGCACTTAAATGTATTAACTAATTACTTGACATTAAAAAGGTGAAAAAAAGATTAATAAAAATAGCAAAATGTCTGACAATTGTCAGGTCAGTGTTGATCTCGGCAGTGGATAGTTTGTCATGCTTGTTTGATACTAAAAAAAAAAAAAAAAAAAAAAAAAAAAAAAAAAAAAAAGAAGTATTCTAGCTTTATCCAGCTGCATTGTATGTGCTTAAATGTATATCCCAAAGGACAACACAGCTATCCTGTTGTATCTCAGAGCCTAATGTAATAGAGAGTCTCTGAAGGCTATATTCTTTAACTTATTGGATTAAGCTAGACTTCACTCACATGTTTTAGTCTGCCTCATATTTTGAGGCGCGATGTCTCTATTCGCTCTATGTTTTTCTTATACATGGTTTTAAGATTTAAGCTCCTTTCTCATATTTCACCCTTTTCTTTTTTCATAGTAATACTTATATTGCCTCGCTAATGCGGTCTGGATTTTTTTTCTCAGTTCAGGTGTCTGGTATTATGTATACATTAAACATTTTTACATTGAAGGACTCAGGTATTGGTTTTTGATGGGAGTTCTAATCAACTCCATTGATTTAAGATGTTTACTGAATATATAATCCTCTCCTTTAGTTATTAATCCCTGAATCCTAACGGGAAAGAACTTTGCATACAACTCAATGGGCTTCAGACAAGTCTTACGTTCTTATGGTAAGCACCATAGTATTTGTAGGATTAACTATTGAGTATCAATGTGCACACACACTATATGGTGTAAAAACTTGAGTGAAAGATGAGCTAATTATATGGTACCAGAGTACAGAAATTCCTGAAAGTCTCTACATTTGAGGTACAAGTAATTTCTTCTCTTTGAACGAAGCAACACTTTTTTCTGTCTTGTCGATACAGAGCTAAAAAGATGTATCTGACAAACTAATTAGGGTAGTCATATCGTATTAGTAACATTTTCTTAGATAACAAATATGTCGTCTAATTTTGTGTTTTGCATGAATGTAGACATGTGTTACAGCTGGCAACAAGTGACTTATTTTTCAAGAAAGATTATCTTTTCATAATTATATTTCATACATTTTAGTCTTATTTAGCATACATTATGAAACGCTCACTTGTCAACATTTTTTGTGTTGTGTCACACAAACAAGGGTTATTGTTGATGCTATTTTTTTTTTAACTGTCTGCTCTATGTTGCTTTTAAAACTGGTCAATTGGTATTATGCTTTCATGTGCATGCTAGGTTTATGATCTATAGCTGCTATTTGTATGTAGTGTCTGCTTGCTTACAAGTTATTGTCTTACATGTTTAACAGCCCTGAACAGCCCTATGTATTGGGACAAAACATGTTGGCTGTGTCCGTGTTTCTTTCTGAATATGGAAGCAAAGAAATAATATTAAGGATATAGGTGTTCTTTGGACTGACTAACTAATTTTAGTTTGTCACTCTGCATGTTGTTGCCACTTTGGGATATTACTCCCAGTGTAAAATGTCTTCTGTAGACATCATTTAACTAAAGGTGCTCCTTTGGTCTGTTGTGATTATTCTAGTTTTAGCCTGCTGCATTGGTTGTTATAGCAGAGAGGCAGTAAGATGCCTCTCTTCCAACGATGCAAGCAGGAAGACCGAAGTCTGATCTGACAATCAGCCACATCCAGCAGTCAGTTTCACTATGTCTTGTGGTCATATTTAACATCCCAAAAAATATATATAGCATAAACACAACATCTCTATACATACATCAATCTTGTCATTCCATTCTTTCAAAGAAATACGATGACCATAATTCAGGATGCCTCGTCCAATATCCTCACACACTGGGGTTGTTCCTAAAATAATTAAACAAAGGTTACATCACTTTAAAAAATAACAATTCACCGACCGGTTTTAACGGAGACTGGTAGGAAATGTGAGACTTATCCAGCCTTTGCCATTCTAAGGCACAATGGCTTTTTCCATCAAAAATTCCATTTGAAGAGTGACTTTGTCTGTCCAGTGACATTTACAAAAATACAAAGTTGAGGTTTGAGGGGGGCAGAAATACAGGAAAGCAACATATTAGGAAATTAGATCGGCAGATAGGTTTAATACAGAGAAAAAATAAAAAGCAGAACATCAATTGGTAGCATGCAAAGTCTCTGAGATGGGGGTTAAAGATTATGCAAGTTAGATCCAGGACAAAGCTCAGTAGTGAGAAGTGCTCAGCAATGACACCCAAAACACAGCGTCAGGTAAAGGGTCATGTTGGAAAACATGTAGGTGTGTCAAGGAAAAATGTGGCAGTCCAACAAGGTGTATGGTGAGCACATTAAGCGCAAAACCGATCAAGTCACAATAAATGTTTTAAGAAAACAAGCATATTGGAGTAAACTAAACCTCTACCAAAACTGACCATCCAGCTGCTTAACCAGGGCTGTTTTCAAGGCAATTTTGGCTCTGTTCACCTCACTGTCAGTCACACCAGTACAGAGATGCATCCTGAAAGAATATAAACAGGTTCAGACTTTTTTCACTTCAAAATTTAACAAAGGAAAAGAAATGCATACTTTGAACATTTCCAAGTCAGGAAAATATATTTTAGTATCCTAGGGAATCGAAAAATTATGAAACTGTTACTAGACCTACATGTCTAGTAACTGAAATAATCAACTCAACCTAACTAATGTACTAGACCTGTAAACTGGTGTCAATTGTGTGAATCCTAGGCAAATATTGTGTCATATGGAGCCGCCTTTTTCTTCATGGTCACGTATGAGCACCTTCAAATATAGTTCCCTATTTCTGCTACTAGCCTAAACGCCTGCTCCATGTATAATAAGATTCAAACCCACAAATAGGGTACACATGATCCATGGCTTGCCTCTTAGTTCACAAATAGCACGGTAATCTGGGCGGGAGTTGGTATATTTCTCAGTTCATGTTTAAAAACTCATTTTATTCATAAATATATTACTAAAGCATGATTTGGTAGTGCACTGTTATTTACAGATAGCACATTTTGCATTGAAATAGCCACAAAACCTTCCCACTGACATGTAGTTTTACTGATAAAACTATAAAGCGAATAAACAAGGTTTAGAAATTGGGTTTCAGCAAAAATATTTAAAATGTGCACTTCACCAAGTAGAGTGTTCTAATTTGTTGTGATCCTATAAAAATCTTTTTCACTACAGAATTACAAAAAATGTGTCTTCATAACTAGCGAAATATATTTGAAATGTTTGATAAGTTCAGGCGAGTAGGCCCTAAAAATAGCTTGTACTGATTAAATCTGGCTCAGATTTTTCAGACTAGGTCACGTTTGTAATTTTTGATCAAAGTGATTCAGATTAATATTTTATCCATTTTTTTCCCATTTCAAGCTCACTGAATTCCGGTACCGATTACAAATCGCCCCATCCACTCAACTTGAACAAACATCCATGCTGTGTCTGGGGTTTCATTCACTGAATAAACCAACCATTTGTCTGACTCCGCGTAAACCAGCTTCTCACCTCATCTACTGAGCCAACCAGTTTTTTCATCTTGTCAACAGCGCCAACTAACCACCTCAGACTACCTGATGCCACCCATAGTTCCAGCTTGCCTCATCAGAGACAACCTCCAGCTATTCTCATGAACAGACCTAACAAGTGTTTTGGCTCGTAGTGTACAACATTGCCGAGAGGGTAAAACACCAGATCTCAATGGGTGCACAAATGTATACTCTTATGGTAAGACAAGGCTTTGAGGCGCACTTGTCTGCAGACTCAACTAAATTCAAGCGCACATTCCAACACTGTGTGGACAATTTAAAGGGTGATATCTTCAATCTGAAGATGAAAACCCGTTTTTGCTCTTCAACTGATTGTCATTAATTCCATTAGGGCTGGAAGCATAAGGGGTTCAAATACAAGCAAGTTTAATTCAACTTCATTTTCTATGTGTCTCCACTTCACTGGAGTATACATCAGTCACATTACAATTTCCATCTAGGAGGTCGCCTAGCCTTTCGAGTTCAGCTTACACTGTGCCTACATCAATCAGACTGGTTAAAGCATTACCAGTTTCCTGTTGGGCAGGTCCAGGGAGATAAGCAGTATATAGATTAGGGCAATGGACATAAATACTTATTCGAAAAGCCATGGAAATAATGAACAGGCATGAAGAGGGCATATTGTTTGGGCTCTTTTAAAGGATAATAATTTGACAAAGAAAAAGTCTAAGTACAAATAAAGAAAATAAATTGAATTTCCCTGCTCACCACTCAGCCTGGGCCACATGGAGCATGTCTTCAATACTGTGCTTATCAGTCACAAAATGGATACCGAAGAGTCCAGTATCAGAGTAGCGAATGTTGAACGTCTGGTAACTTTGGCAGAGGTTAAACTCTGCAGACGCTCTAGCCAAACTGCTCGAAAGGTTCTGGAAAAAGGAAAAAACACAAGAGCATTACTGTATGGAAAATAAGTTATATAATAATACAAAGATGTTCTATCCTACATCCATTCCTTACTGAAATCTAAAAGACGTATTTAAAGTCACCACAACAAAACATACCATTTCGCCATTTTCAATGCAAGTACCCCAGTCTGCTAATCAATTCTGGTATAGGAAATTAGGGTGAAAAGCCTTTGGATGGGTGACAGTGAATCCCTTATTCCAGGCAGTGGCGTAACGAAACCCGAGGGGGCCCCCCTGCAAAGTACATGGAGGGGGCCCCCTGACCCACCGCCTACCACTTTGCCCCACCGCCAAAAAATCTGGTATAATTTGAATTGAAACCTCTAACATTTAATGAAATGCCTCTATATTTATTTGCGTGCTCAAAATTCTAATAAGAAAGTAAGAAACACTCTTACCATATAAGCTAGACCATTTGTAACATTATTGTCAAGAGCAGATTATTTAACTGAGGCAGGAATCAGAGGAATGCCAAGGAGAGGTTGTAATGTTTTCGGAACTGCCTATTGCTGAAGAACAAGGAACAACTACATAGAGTCTGAATTAGAATTGACATTGATGGAAAATTACTTGAAACTTTAAAAGACAAACCCAAATCTGAAATTTAACAGACTCGACTGACAATATACGAGCAGTACACAAGATATAACCCAGTATCCTGCCAGCACCAAGATAAACAAACTGGTGTGAATTATCTGCATGCCACACGCTTGTGTCTGTCAGGGATTTTGTACAATATTAACCACTCTATAGTATTTTAAATGAACTGAGGGTGCAATTTCAATATCTACCATCAGGACATTATTAGAAAGCAGGGCATAAACAGGCAGGCACACAAGGCGGAGGATGAAAACTGCTAGGATGCTTCAGAACATTGATGCAGATGTGTGTCTGTATCTATCATTTCTATATTGTAAACAAAGCTAATTCCACAATTTCAGGTGCACATATTATAGACCAGTGCAAACAACACCATCAATACCGCATCATGTAGGATAAAAACAAACCATATTAGCAAGTACCGAATGACAGAATCTATACTAACTGTAGCTGGTGAAGCAAAAAAAAAGTGCAAATACTTTCAAAGTGTATAATAAAAGAATCAGCAATCCAGTAATATACAAAACTCAAGCGTATTTCTTAAAGCAATCCCCCTTTCTTCTTGCATCAAGGTGAAAACACTTTCAAAGTGGGTAATAAAAACAAGTGACTGTTCAAACAATAACATGCACAAGAGCATCCAAAATTCAAATTTAACCAGTTTAATCAGACTATGGCCCTTTGGTTTGTGAATGAAGGTAAAAAGGATCTGTTCACTAATAATGATCACTACACAGTATGCTGCCCCCACTGCCCTTGTGCGCTTAACACCTGGTGATGGCTGTAGCCTTCCACCACTATAAGGAAAGCACTTTGGGTGCCCCTCCTGGTCCAACAAGACCGCATACCGTGAGACAGACCTGTCATGGAGCACCCGCATGATACGTGCTCACCTATGAGAAATAAATCAGCATTACGGTCCAGTGCTTTAAATGGGCCGGTACTCACCAGTACTGAGTACCAGCACTTCTCAGTTTTCTCCCCCTGAGTACTGGAACTTGTTTTTGGGCAAGGAATGTATCGGTACTCCCAGAAGCAGCAGGGCGCATGCCCTGAAGTACGGGTATGTGAAATGCAAAAAACTATTGAAAATAACCCTTTCAGATGGAGCGTGTTTATGTGCCGCTCTGGCAGGCAACTGGTAGTGTATTCCTGTGCTGGGGTGCTCCTGCAGTGTTAGAATAACTTGGGGAAAAGCGGAATCTACAACTAAGCATTGGAGGGGCTGAATCTGAAACACCAATACTCTATATAGCACATCCAAATATAATGTAAATATACTTACACACATATACAGTGCTGTAAATGGGCCGGTACTCGCGGTTACTAAGTACCAGCACTTCTATATTTTCTGCTCTTGAGTACCGGAACTACTCCATGGCCAAAGAGAGTGCCAGTACTCATGGGGCAGCATGCCAAGCTCAGTGCAATTTGGCATGTACTAAAAGAAGCGCGACAGACCTGACTAGTCAGTCCATTTTCGTGAAGCACTCTGATAATCAAGTGCTAATCTGCTCAGTGTGCTAACTGCGGGGCGGCCCGTAAGCATTTATTTAGAGCTGACAGGAAGTTTGGGAGAGGCCCACGTCACACTGGGATATTTGACACTCAGGCTCTGTGGCGTCAATAGCACTGTAGGTGTGCGAGCAGGCCCTGCTAGTAGGCATATTGTCACTGTGGGAAATCTAAGAAAGGATTCCTGCTGGCATAGAGTACGGATGCACTTGTTTGAAGTCAGATTGAGGAGGAAGGTGTTGTTCTCAACAGAGAACTAAATCAAATAAACTTGAGGAGGAAGGTGCTGATAGTGAAATTGTAGCACAGCCGATGGGAATCAAAGTTAGTAATGTGGGAAGCAGCCAGGGATGGATTGGTAAAGCATATGGGTCCTGCCTTAGTGTCACCTGTGGGCTGGTTTCATGGATAACAACCAACCACAATATCCTACTGGCCACCCAGCCCCCACTATGGCCACCTGACTAGGTCACTATGCACAGGCTTTAGCGCTGGTGGCGCCCTGTGCGACAATATCTGTTCCCCCCACCGCCCCCAATGACCTTTGCCACGGATTCCCTCACTAGCACCAGTTCGTTTTTTAGCACCACTCATACCAGTGTAAGGTGTCAGAGCACTTTACACCACACACATTGCACAGAGACAATCATATGTGGGCAAATCAGTGTATAGGAAATGTTACATCAGACAGGACTACAAGGTGTAGTGTAGGAGTGACATGTCATCGATACTGGTAGGCAATATAGTTTGAGTCCTTATTCTGGAAAAGCACAAATTCAGAATTTAAAACGTAACATCAGTGTTAGGGGTTCTCTTTCACAATAAGAATTGTTTTCTTCCCAAAGGAACCCTTTTTGCACGATTAGGATGATGAAAGACTGGGCAAAAAACCTATAGCTCTAACATATACCTTGCAGTTTGCATGTAGCTCTTTGATGACAGTTAATAGCTCAATGTTCTATATTAGGATTTTGCCTTAGAAACAACAATTAACAAAATGTGCTGTCTTACAGAAGCAATTACCCACTGACCTATTTACATTATATGCACTTCATTATCTGCATGATACACGTTCTTAGCAGCAGGCATCTTAACCCTCTGCCCTACCTTAGGATGAGTCAAAACTTCCACTAGACAAACCTCCCGTCTCTTTCCAGGACAATGATAAATCACCAGACTTATATTGACATTTGAATTGATGTCTGAAAATTGCTGGCGGCTAGGAACACGGCAACAGGTGCTTTTAAAATGATAGTATACATTTTTTTTAAATGACGCCCCCAACCCAAGTCATTTGCCGGCTCTCTACACAGGAGACACATTCGGCCGTCGCCAGGCTCCTAGTGGTGCCCTTAGGCAGTTAGAGGGGGGGGGGGGGGGGGGGGGGGGGAGCGCAATGCAACATGAGGCAGACTATAAAACTCAAACTGACAACAAAACAAGACTAATTTCCCTGCATTCATGTAAAAAAGACGTGTGTTGCTAATGCGTTGCAGGAGGTTCTGGCTTTCTAATGTACCTGCCTGTTTTATCGTTGTGGCAGTTTGTGTTTGGAAGCAGGTGGGGGATGCACACAGGGCAAGCACTACGTGCCAGGTTTGCTTCAAGCAAATACATCATCACTGCGTCGCCTACACAAGCACAATGGCTACAAATTGTGGCGCGCCCAGGGCACAACAGGTCACAATGCCAGTAAGGGATGTGTGCCTTCAAACACCTATTGGCTAATAAAAGCCAAACAGTACTGGGGTGCAACTGCCCCATTACACTCTTAGGCTCCGGCTCCAGTGCACCTGCTGCACTATCGTTAACTACGACTCTGGTGAATAAGGTTTAAATCATAGCTCAAATCATTCATACACCAACATCAAAATCTTATGTAGCGAGCAGCCAAGTCCCGAAGCACAGTCAATTTGCTTGTTAAACTGTCACTAGCCCCTTTTAGTAAGGTGTCCTTCGTTGGGGATCATTGCTGCCAATAACCGCTCTGCTCAATTCATAAATGTAATACTGTTACAGCAGCATATTCTGCCCTCATATAGAACATTATTGCTTTACTAGACGTTCTAAAGCAAAATTGATTTAAAAAGTTGTGAAGCAAGTATCTGTTTATTAGAAATGTGCAAATGCAAAGTAAATGAATCGGCAATTATTTTTGTTGTGAACAATCTACATACTCTTGAATTGAGTTTTACAGACCATTTGGCAACAGATCACAGGAGGAAAATGTTATTCTAAAATGGTCTTTTGGATGCTTTCGTAAAATAAATATGTCTGGAGAGGTTTGTATCTGTTGGTCATTTGACATAAATGGCTCCTTTCTGTAAAGTGTTATCACTAGTAAAGAAACTCAATTGAAGTGTGTTCAGGAATTTATTTAAACCAATATACAGCTGATTCTGCATCCATTTAGATTCAGCCTCCACGGATCAAAGAGCAGCATTTAAGGATAGCTCTCAGGCATTTGTCCAACACCTCTCCGCCACCCCCCCCGGACCTCACCCCTAAAACTGCATGCACTATCAGATAAACACTTAGCGTTTCTGCTTTTGCCTGGCTGAATAGAAGTATATACTTATGATGCTTTCTGGGCCAGTTGTTGATCGATTTGGGCAAACTTCAGCCTTATTTGTACTTGAGAAGCATTATGAGTAATAAATGTCTGAATGCCTTGCATTAAGATATAGATTGAGAGATGGCCCAAATGTATCCAGGTA
Source organism: Lissotriton vulgaris (assembly GCF_964263255.1). Lineage (NCBI taxonomy): Eukaryota > Metazoa > Chordata > Amphibia > Caudata > Salamandridae > Lissotriton > Lissotriton vulgaris. The sequence continues at coordinate 1,214,481,228 of NC_141697.1, forward strand.
GGCTTCTGTGCCAAAAAGCAATTACTGCGATAAGTTTTGCTTTCATGACTCTTAGTAGTGGAGTCTGAGATAGGCTAGTGGAGTCCGAGATAAGCTAGTGGAGTCTGAGATAGACTAGTGGTCTTGCAACCACGGCCGTGCGATCAGTGGGCATCAAGGGACCATCCTCGGGGCCTGATGCCCATAGCTCGTAATCCAGACCTTAGCTCTTGAACCAGCGATCTTCAGCATTTTCAGCTCTCTTCACTAACTGCTGCCTCCTACACAGGTGAACGTGACTGAATCAACGTATGTGGATGGGTGATGCACTTTCGCAATATAGACCTTTGAGACAACGAAAACTGCAGCCAGAAAGCCAGAGGTTGATGCACCGCCTTTTCTTAAGTGCACAGCTCAAATTTTGGTACCTTTCTAGCTTATTACAAAGCCAGATAAATCATAGGAACTACGTTTTTTAAGCACATTTAACATGTAGTTTGCAGCTTCTTAAAGACTGTATTGGTCCATGATTCCATAATCGGTCAAACAATTTGTACAGTAAATAACACTATCCAATTGTAATACATCTCTAGAAAGGTACACTGAACCGAATACATGTTCCTCCTACTTGGCTAAACAGCAACAAAAAACATGTATTATTTACAAGACTTTCGAAACAAGGCAATGGGACAATCACACTTTCATTCTCAGTCCACTTCATTGCAATAAAGTGCCAGGGACATACTTGCATCAAATAGAACACAGAGGAGGGACTTTTTGGAAGGCCCACATCGGAAGCGATCCATTTTATCTAAAATGTTGGTAGCCCATTTAACTTGGACGCTCGCCCCTTACCTTTCCTCCGCCATAGGTGCAGTCATAATTGCCGATAAGGGAGTTTGCAATAAGGAGGGCTACATTGTCAGAGTCATTCCAACCAGGTCCTTCAACCGCAATAGCAACGTGAGCCAGAGGAAGATCATCATTTCTGTACTGGATCTGAAACAGTCAGAGGAACAGAGTGAGATAAACTATAGGACTTAACATACCCAAACAGCTTTTGTAAACTAATCAGTGAACTGCAGAAACCAAGGCATGAAGCACACTGCAGCAGGTTTCACACTGGTTATTGAAGGCATATGACGTTGCACTGCAAATCATTCCATGTCAAGCAGAAGTGTTGGGCATTCACATTAGGAGTGAAGCCAACAGTGTACACAGGCAGTGAAACTGAAGAAGCACCTTTTGTTAGCACTCCTGTTAAAACTTCAGATATGGACGTTTTCTGCACAACTGCAGTATTAGAGCAGTTCCAAACGGATATTACAGCCTTAGTTGATCGATGATCAAAAGGGACCCCTATGGAAACAGTGGTTTTCCTAACTCAAAGCTTTTCTTTACTTTTATTTTAGCGACCTAGGAGCAGAGATGCCATTTATAACCCCTTTCCCTGCCATTTTGGTATGAGATGGAACGTACTGCAGAATGAGGTTCAGTGACTGATACTATAGGCAATGAGAGAAAAGAGATTAAGTTGACTGATCAGGTTTTACTTCCACACGAATTAGTGAAACGAAAATCTGGTTTCATGACCAAGCTGAAGCATAAAGGTGGTATGTTTTTCAAACTCAATCTATTATGTTCTCTCACGTTAAAAGACACTTGTAGCGCATGCCCCCACTCCTGAACAGAGTACTGCATCATGAAACCAAAAAGTTCAAAGAGGAGTGAACAGCATGGTTAAGCAGAAGAGCAAGAGCTTAGTTGGAATTCACAAGTATTGAAACATTGTTTTGCAGGCATCTTCTCCAATAAACAAATGTTTTTAACTTAACTTACAAAATCAAACTACAGATTCTTTTCAGGATTACAGAAGGGCAGCTTTAAACAAAATGGGAGAGGGAGACCTAATACTAATCTCAAAAACATTGTTGTGCTACGGAAGGGTTGTCATGAAGAAGCATGACGTGTCATACCGCACTGCCTGTAAATCGACAACGTGTTAGAACGGGGATAGCATCCCCCTCGTACTGAAAGGAAACTCCTCCGAAATGCCGCTGGGCAAGGCTGGCAAGCTCCTTGTGGTCAATTCCTGATAAAGACAAGGGAAATCGTTATTTCTTTGCAGCTTGGGTTCGTATTACTATTCCTATGAGCACATCTGTTCATTTCCATGTGAGAAAATACATCAGGCACACTTGCAAAAGAATGACCACTATAAACAAAGCCTTCAAATTTTAATAAATTCTTTTACCATCTTGAATGTTTCAAGCAATTAGGTAAATAAAATGTATACATTGTACACATAGGGTTTATGAAAAGTGCAGTGTCCCAAGTGTATTGTGAGAACCAAAAAAGCAGTTGAGTGACATCAAGTGAATTATATACAAGGTTTCTGCAGGGGGTATTTTACAAGGAAAGGGGAAAAACGACCATGAAAGTAGTGATTAAAAACAAAAATGTTACAATGACTATCTTAAATCATACAAAATTAACAAAGAGGGGAGGGAAGGTTCACAGGTGGATTCGTACCCCCTGGTCAATCTATAATCTATAATACTATTATAAAGAGAGAACTGTGAACCTTTGAGGCGGGTAAACTCCAGAAGTACACTACCAATCACGACACCCAATACAGCGTTGGAAAGGGGAGTTCCAGGAGATGGTCATAGGCTATACATATGGACACCATATACATTACAAAGTGCAAACAACATTAGGGGTAAAGTAGTTCCCTGTGGGCGTTCTGCTGTTAGGGAGTAGCATGGGCGTGTCAAAGTAAACTTTTGGCAGCACAAACTCATGGGCTGCAGATTCAAGCACACACAAAAGCACTCCGAATTGAGGCACAAAGATTGCAAAAGCACGCGGCGGTTTATCAATAACACAACAAATGACATGCGGCTTACATGGCCAGTGACTTAACTCACCGATACATTCATGGCGCGTTATGAGAGGGCCCGTGAATGCCATAAACAAAGGGGTGCGGCAAGAAGTACAAGAGGCGTGGCCACGCACGCTGTCAGAAGGGGCGGATACAACTGAAAGAGGGCTGCAAGTTTAAGCCACTCCGCCTTCACGCACACAAACATTTGCAAAAGCACTCGCCGGTTGCAGGGCGCCACAAATACAAATAATGGCATTGCACTTACATGCCCAGGGATTTCAATCGCCGATACATTAAAGCCGCATCATCACAGGGTCCCTGAATGCCATCATCAAAGGGGAGCGGCAAGAAGTAAAAGAGGCGCGGCACACGCACGCTGTCATAAGGGGCGGGGAACACCTCTTCACTACGCGTTCCTTCTCGCTGTTCTCAATGTTAAAAAAGGAGCGCGGCTTGCAAAAGAACCAATCATGCTACATTTTACACTTTTCACACAGTACTTACAAAAAGAACTATGCAAACCCTTCACGGATTTCTCCAACGAGCACCTTCGTAATAGGGGGCTAGCCGAGGGAAACAACACACAAAAGCTTCGAACGCTACGAACAGAGCCGCATATGGGGCAGTCAGGCAGCAGTGTCTCCTAGACCTTCGAAGCGAATCAGCACGTTAATCCCCTACGTTCCACAGGCTCATGAGGCATTGAAAGAGAACTATAACAGTCGAATTCAGCGACTCGATATCAACTAGTAGGTACATAACATGTCCTGCACATATTTCACTTTTGTAATACTGCATGTTTTAATTAGAAACACGTGAGTAAGGTGGGGATTTGTGTACCCTGTCCTGAAGAAGGAGCCCAGTCTCCGAAACATGTCGACACACAAAGGAGGTAGTGCACATAGCCTTGCACTTAAAATCTCAGTTTACTGCACGTTTTTAATAGTGTCAGCTCGGGGGCAGATTAAAACTTTTTATTACCCCACGAGCCAGGCCCTTTTTAACTTCACTCGCCGTTTATAACCTCACCACTCACATAAGATACCTTCACACACACACACACACCACACAGTCTTGATTAAGTGCTCCCACGTAGTCGCAGGTCGTAGCACGCCGCATACCATAGAGGGGTGCGAAGACCCCAATGATGAAGCAGGACACCAAGGGTCCTTATGGTGTGCGAGGGGTATTTTAAAACATAGGGTGTTCCTAACCATAGTTAGGGAAACCCTTCCTACAGTGGATTCTGTTTGTTTATATCTTAAATCATAGACACTGTTTGTATGGTTCATTTCCATAAGGCGTCGACGGCATTTCGACCCGGAAGTGGATGAGGGGTCTCGTCAGGACCAGGGGGATGTGGGACATCTATGTGAGTGAGAACAGGTTTGTAAGGGCATGAACACTATGTGTAAGAGAATAAATAAGAGAATAAAAGGACTACTATGGAGGCCTGATTACCTGGGTGAAGCGAGCTCAATTGCCAGGTGGTGAGTGCCAACCATGCGTGAAATTAGAGGGTAAAATACTTAGTGAACCCAGCCGGGTACTGTGGCATGGCATGAGCAGGAGGGAAGGGAGAGAAAGTGAGGTCAGGTAAGGAATTAATTGCAAGAACCTGGTGAGCAGTACCTGTGGTGTGTAGGTACTTACCACTCTGAGTAGTGATATCACAATCAATGACAGTCTGCCCCGCTCAATGGTCAGGTGCAGAGTCTTTACCCACGGGGGGGCTGAAGTCTATTAGAGCGAACTGTGAAGTCACAAAACGGGTCACTTTAAGGCTCTGTTGAGTACCCGTGCAGGTGACGCTTTAGCCAAGGACACAGAGCAGCACCCGTGCTACGAAGTTACTGTCCTGTTGGCAAACATCCATTATTCTGCAAAAATGAGCCTGGCGTCCTTCCCTGAGTTTCTGAGTTTCCTGTTCTTCAAGACCGAGATGATGACCAGGAGGCGGGCAAAAATATCCACGACCGTGGTGAAAATCAGCACGCTGATCAGTGCCGTCACCAGCCAGACAGCACGGGCTGGTGGGACCCCAGCGTCCCCGCCGTCTCCTCTTCTCAGCAGTTCCTCAAGAAGGACCCATTCTCCAGCATCTCAGACCGTTTCAGCGCCCGTCCTCTGCGGTGCTGGCGAGCAGAGCATTGAGCGCCAGGTCTCGGAGGCTGGACTTTGTGCGCTGCGCTGCCCCTGCCTGGCTGGCTCTGCCGGCCCAGGTGCGGCTGGGGCGCCCTTTCCTCGTCTGCTAATGTGTGGTTGGAGTGACTGCCAGGTGTGTTCATGCTGCCCCTTGCTTCCCTTCCTCGGGTATGTTTGAGAGCCGTGGACTCTGGCCGCTAGGATGCATTTAAGTGTGCCTGTCTGCTGTTACTAGAGTGTATTGACTCACTGTCTCCTGCTGCTAGGCTGTGTGTGGGTGCACGTGCCCCCTTGTGCCGGTGCGTGTTTGTAGCTGCTGCCTCCTGCTGCTGTTCGCCTGGTTCCAGCCGGCTCAGGTGTCCTCTGGATGAAGTGGCTCTTGCCACTGAGGCGTGTTTTATGCGCCTCTACTGCCCAGGGAGTTGTGTGCCTTTCTGGGTGTGAACCACAGGTGTGATTGAGGTGCATTCATCCCCTGGTAAAAGCAGCCAAAGGGGTGCCCATGGTGCTGTAGTGTGCTTGGAGTTAACTTGCCTGTTCTTGGAGCTATGAAGCGATTTGGCTGGAAGGAAGACTGCGAGACAGAAGTGCTTGGATGACTTCTGCTGACAAGGTGTGATTGGGACACCTCAGAAACCTAGGCTTGTATTTAGTGTCCCTTTCCTAACTGGGTCGGGATTACCCCACTACCAATCTGTGATGGGGGTGTTACTCTTGCTCATGCCCATGTATAATGTGTCCTGTCTGGCCATGAGCAGCAAGTACCCCTCCGGCTGCCCACTTATGTTGTATGTGCCTCGAGCTGCTCAAATGTTTTTGGAGTGACCCTGTTCCCTGCTACCCATGTGTGATTGGGTGCCCCTGACTTTGCCTTCCAGATGAGATTCGACAGTTCTGTCTCACCGGGAGTGGTCTCACCGGGAGTGGCCAAGGTGCACCCGCTCCCTCTTTCTCTCTCAGGGTAGCTGGAGGGCCTTTTTCTCCAGCTACCCTATTCCCTGCTACCCATGTGTGATTGGGTGCCCCTGACTTTGCCTTCCAGACGAGGTTTGACAGTTCTGTCTCACCGGGAGTGGCCAAGGTGCGCCTGCTCTCTCTCTCTCTCGCTCAGGGTAGCTGGAGGGCCTTTTTCTCAAGCTACCTAGGTGTGGTTCGGTAGTCCAGCCTCCAGAGCAAAGGCCGAGGTGCCCCCGCTCCCTCTATATAGGCGGATGCCCTTGTGCCCAGTTTCCCTGGGGTTGTTTGAAAGTCCCGCCGGCCTGCAGTGGACGTGGTGGCACAAGAACTATAGATGTAGCTGGAGTGCTCCTATGCTCTGCTTCCCGGATGCGGCTGGATGGTCCTGTCAGCTATGGGGTGGTCCAGGCACACCTGCTCCTCCAAATGTCCCTAGGTGGCGCCCCTCTCTCCTGGTGCCCTGTTGTAGAGGTGGATCCCTCCTCCCGAAGCCCCTGTGTGGTGAGTGTCCCTTGCGCACTGACTGTCTGGGCTCTAAGAGAGCACGAGGCTTTTAACGGCACGTGGGTTGCCCTTGGTCCAGCCCTGTTCCGCCTGCTTCTTTAGTATTCAATGCATGGAAGGGTGAACGTGTGAGGCAGGGAGGTTGGACTTCATCAAGTGCGCAAGTCCAGTGACTCCGAGAAGGACCCGCGGGCACCGTGAGAGGAAGACTGCCACAGTCAGGGTGGATGAGACGCACAGCTTCCCGGTGGCTCCTGAAGGCTGTCCTGGGCGGGAGGTCATGTGCCCCAGACGCTCTGCCCTCCCTCCTGCTGTGGGACACCTAGGGTGATAAACGTGTTCCCTCACAGGTCCTCTTGACGACCATGCCCGCCTCCTCACCTGCTGTCAGTCAAGAACAGCTAGTGGAAGTGTTTCTTGACCCGTACTGCCTGGGTAAATATCTGGAGGACACTCTGCCAGAGCAGGTAGCTGTGCTTCGACTCTACGCAAGGAAATACGGGGGCGCCGCCTGCTGACAGATAACCCCATCTGAGTAAGGGCGAGAATCGCTCGCCCAAGGATGCCAGCAGCCACGAAACGGCTCCAGTACAGAGGCTGTATGCGCACGCGCCGGTACCAAGGCTCCACAGATAGAGCAAAAGTAGGGATACTCCACGGACAGTGCACCACTACCACTGTTTATCGGACAGCGAGTGGACTTGTACGAGTCTCCTTGGACATACAGACAGCTCCTCTAACAATGTACCGGGACCGTATGTGGTGCTTATGCTCCGCGGATGGCGCACATCTACAGAGACTTCGGGCCAGTACACAGGTACCGGAGCTTCACGGACAGTTAGTGGACTTGTACGAGTCTCCGTGGACATAGTGACAGTACCGAAGCTTCTCTAACAGTGTACCGTATGTGTGGTACTTATGCTACGAGGATGGCGCACATGTACCGAGGCTTAGCAGAGTGTGCACTGGTACCGCTTCGCGGACAGTGAGCGGACTTGTACGAGTCTCCGCGGACATAGTGACAGTACCGAAGCTCCACGGATTTGGTGCCGCAACCGAGACTCCACGAACAGCGCACGGGTACTGAGTGTGGTACTCATGGCACTCTTTGACAGTGATGAAGGGGCAGAGCCAGACTTGCCCTCAGGTGTTGTAAATCACATATCATGGGGAAGATGCCCCAACTCTGTGGGTTCAGGACCCACTGCCGGGAGATACGCTGGCTCCCTAGGCTTGAGACCCTCGGCCGGAAGATACGCCTTGTCAGTGGGTTCGAACCTCTGACCGAAGATACGCTGACTCGGAAGGCTTACAACCCTGTGCCGGAAGATACAGCAGCTCTGTGGGATCGGGTCCAGTTCCCAGGAAATACGCTGGCTACGTAGGCCTGTGCCGGAAGATACGTCAGCTCAGTACCTTCGGGGCCCTCTGCCTGAAGATACACCAGCTCAGTTAGCTCGGGACCCTCTGACGGAAGATACAGCAGCTCAGTAGGGTTGGGACCCTTGGCCGGGTGATACGCTCTCTCCATAGATTAAAGAAGTCTGCTGCGGGGTCTGTGGATTGATGTTTGGAAGCCAGATAGGGCCGACTCAGCCGACTCGTTCTATGCTTTCAAGGACGAGGAAAAGCGAACCATTGGGTTGTGCATATCAACTTCTACTAGTATTATAACGCCAGGCGTGGAGTTCAGAATACACGCGCTAACGTGAAGTATTTTATGGTATGTCACAATGTAATGAAGAGTACACGTCGTTATATTGACTAAGTAATGTGCCATTTTTCTGTGTAAGGGTGATGATGCGCCAAAGAGAAGTCTCACCGTCAGATGTCATAATTCAGTGCACAGTGTGAAGTTGTGTGTGGCGTTTTGTTAAGGCAGAATGCGGGCACCCTTCTGCGCAGTGTCGCCTCAGGGTGCTCTCTTCTAAGAGCTGCAGCTCTCATAATCAACAAGCGCTCGCCATGACGTTGTCATTTTCTCTTTTTCTGCCATCCCATTTGGTCGGCCTCGGCCTGCTTTCATTCTGGCGTAAAAGGTTTTTTATTATCTTTAAGGGGCCATTTGTTTGGCCCCATAAAGATAACAAACCTTTCACGCCAGCAGGAAGGCAGGCCAGGCCGTCCAAGTGGGACGGCAGAAAAAGAGAAAAGTGTACGTCATAAACACCTCTTTCCCAATGGCTGGCCACCGTTTAGCATAAACAGTAACGCTGGACAATGGGAAAGAGGGGTGTGGCTTAAAGCCAGCTAGTGTAAGCTCCTCTAAATCCTTAAATCTCGCGAGCAAGACTGCGCATGTGCGTAGTCCACGGCAGCTCGACCAAACAACCGCCTCTCGGCCAAGTAAGAGTAGCAGTAATGATCTCCTTTAGGCTGTGTGTATAAAAGAGGTCTGGGTCTGCTGTGGCAAAGATCCCTAAATAGCTGAAACCCTCTCTCACTACCGCCGCCCCACAGTCGAACGGTAGAGTTGGAGTAGGGCCATGCAGAATAAGTATTATGAATTTGGACCAATTTATGGTATAGACTAAGTATTTCCCAAGGTTGGTGAAAATCTGCAGGACTATTAATGGAAGACTACGCGATGCGACATAAGAGCACATCTTTCGTATACAAGGATGAGTCGGTCCTCTCTGCTTTCCACCCATCGTAATCCCCTAATTAGTAGTTCTCTTATCCAAGTCAACAAGGGCTCCAGAATCAGAGCAAAGATTAGTGGCGGCAGCCCTGACATGCCCCTCATTTGAGATGTAACTTTTGCAACGTATGGCCATTTACCATCACATGCGCCAAGAACTCTGCATATAGCAGTTTGACCCATGCCAAATATTTCAGGCCGAATCCAGTTGGTTCCAGGACTCCAAATAGATATGGCCACTCGACAGTGTAAAAGGCCATGCGGGCGTCTAGGAATAATATCACTGCGTCCTCCATAATCATACTGATTCTTCCCAGTACTCTATGAAGGCGGCACAGGTTTAGCGCTGCATTGCGCCCCGGCGTGAAACCGGATTGGTCTGGGTGGACCAATTTAGTGATGATGTGGAGTAGCCGAGATGCCAGCAACTGGCCAAAATTTTGACCTCAGCATTAGGTAGTCTGATGGACCAGTAAGAGCTGCAGCTCTCCGCCAGTTTGCCCAGCTTGTATATTGCTGCTATGGAGGCCAACCTTTGATCTTCTGGCAAGATGCCTTTTTGCCTACTCTCCAAGTTAATTTTTCGTAGGTAAGGTGCTATTTTAGCGGCTGTAAGTTTGAAGAATTCTATTGGGAGGCCATTTAGTCCCATCGCCTTTCTGGATTGCACACTGCAGATCGCAGAGGTGATTTCGTCTTCTGTTGGGTCACATTCCAGTGGTAATCTATCATCAAGGGAGAGGGTCAGGAGGGGAAGGTTTACCAGCAACTCCCTAGAATCGACAGCAGTAGCAGATATAGTGGGAGAGTATAAGTGTGTGAAGAGGGTCGCAAAAGCCTCCACCATCTCCTGCATGTTTTTCAATCTCTCTCCGGCATTTGTTTTTAATGTGGTTACCCAGCTGTCCGCCCTTTCATGTCTCTCAAGCCGAACTCGCAGCTTCCCAGCCTTATTTCCCATCTCGTACATTTTGTGAATGTGTCGCTAAGTGTTTGGTCCCTGCAGAAATTCTTCCAAAAATAAAAAACAAAGGTCTAGAAAAAGTAATTCAGGACAGTCTTTACTATCGGGATACATTTCTGTATTAATTAGGGGGGGGGAGGGGGTTAATAATGTTAAAATTAAGAATGGAAAAGGATGCACACCTTGAAAAATGTAGTCGAACTATGGCAAAATAAATGTATTCTACCCCAGAAAAAAAACGTGTGGGGGGGATGCTTTTTGGAAATCTACAAGTTTCTATAGGGGTTAACACTCAAAATCCTAGAAGGACAGCAGCAATCAGCCAAATTAAAGTTCAGGCTAGTGACGGGGTCTGCTGGTCATCCATCGACAGATTGTGTGCCAAAAAAGGTAAAAGAGGGCTTCAAGTCATATTCAATAGTTTATCAAACTGTTTCTTAGAATACAAATTTAACTTGTCTGGAGCTGGGCCATTTTTCCTCTCCATCACCACTACGGACATAAAGGCGAAATTTCACAGAACACAGTGCTCACCTTTTTTGTGCACCTGTTCAAAAACGTTTTATTCATACACAATAAGTAGCTGGCATCAGGATTAAAGAACAGAATTTCGAACATAACAGCTGTTAACCTTTAGGCAAAATTAACATGAAAAAGGGTGAAAAGACAGACGAAAAAAAAATGTCTTTAGTTGGTTTTTAAACTGACCTCCAGCAGCAGCAAGCACCATGCGGGGAGCCTTGTAGTGAAGGTTCAGGTATTCCACAAGATCTGCCCGTGTCAAAGCCCTACAATCAAAACTGACACTTTATGGAAAGTCAAACATTCTTTGAAGCCCAGGCACCAAAGATTAATACAACAGTGGGTTAACAAAGCATAGTTTATGATTCCTGGGCACCCCCAATTTCTGATCTCTTTTCAACAAGACACACTCAGTTAAATACAGAGTGGTTGGCTCCTGGTCTGCTCCCCATTTCTTCCTTTACCAAATACAGTACTAGCCTACCCTCTTAAGCCTTATTGCTTTATGTTAATGTAACAGATTGTCTGGTCTGCACTATGTACCTGCAGGCAAAACCTAAAAATATGTATGTGCTCATGGGGCCTGCAGCAATTTGCGGCCTGGCCATCCCTAAAAAATCTAATATATATATTTTTTTTTAACAAAAATGTTAAATGGAGGAACCAGTCAAAGGAGTACATTGTTGCTGGGGAGGCACGTTTTTAAGTGAAACGAGCATTTGCAATACAATAGGTCTCGCATTTCAGAGAGTTTGAGCTATTTTTATTGTAACTGACATTGCCTTTTATTTAGGTTTTCGTTTTTGAAACAAATAAAAGCCATTGGCATTTACAAAGCCAAAAGGTCAAACTAGCATAAACGGGACACCTATTGCATTGCAAATGTTTGTTTGTAGCTGCCCTGGCCTACTTGTGGCACCAATCCAACGCTAAAGTACAATCATTTGGCATAATTACCAAATATTGGTTGCAGTCTGTGAGGAAACCTCGTATGTGAAAAAAATCGTCAAACTTTGTAGGGGGAGAAAACGGCTTTGTCCCTAGGTCTATCTGTGATACAAGTGAGTAAATGAGTCTACAGTTTGCGGGGTTCTCGTCATGCCTAGTAAAAATGTACGATAAAATGGCATGTGTGGGACCAGTGAACATTAATCTCTTCAATTGGTTACACCGTGGACCTGATCCCAAATAGTGACGCAAACGGAGTGAGTGAGGGGCAGACAGTGCACCAAGGCCATCCATTACCCGTTGTCTTCTGCCCTTATTGCTTTCTTACCTGGCTCCCGCGCCCTGTCCCTGGAGCACCTAGGCAGGTTATTTTCCTGCCTAGGACGCTACTCTTGCAGTCGGCTATGCGCGTCTGGCCCTCCTGCGGCCATTAATCTTTGGTCCCTGTTGGCTGTCGATGGTCAGGCCCCGTCAGTGTAATTAAAACCTGCGCCATTAACCTCCGGGGTCCCGCCGAGCTCGGACAGGTCGTGGGGCCAGCGTGAAGCCCCGGTCGACTGACGCAGAACCCTTCTCGATGTTTTCTGCATATGGCATCCTCATCGCAAACCAGAAAATTGCGGGAAGGCTGATAAAGCCCTCACGCGCACTTTTAAATGAACAGAGGCCAATCGTTTAAAGAGGCTAATAGAATCTTTCGCCGCAGCTCCTTCAAGTACCTTCACTTACTGTGCCCTCTTAGGGCAGCCCTCTGTATGGTGAAAGAGGTCACGGGGGCTATGGATCATCCCAAGCACTACCCCTACAGGAAGGTGCAGTACCTCACTGCACCTAAGTGCAACAGAATGTCGGAACCCTCTTTAAAGTGCAGGCGGGATTCTACCTAGGCAGAGAAACAGCTGCTTTGAAGCAGCAGCTCTAGATTATAAAGAAAAGGACTGTCGCCTAGGTAGCACGAGTTCGTGGCTTCGCCCTGGGGGCAGCACATTCATCATCATAAGGGGCAATATAATGTTCTGCATTGGGCACAACTTTTGAAAAGTGTGCCATGGCGCAAACAGACAATGGTGCCTACAAGGGAATCTTTTAGACATCCATGTTTCTTGACAAAATATAGGAAATAAATGACCTATAATCCCTAATCAGTAGCTTAGTGCAAACAAATATGAGAAATTAATTATTTGATCAAACAATGAATCAAAGGCAGTACTCAAATCCATTCAGTAAGAGACAAATTCAACATGGGTATATACTTCAAAGAGTCAAAATTTGTATAAAAAGGTTTTGTTATATAAAAGGGTACAAACAACATTTCACATCTAGGCAAAAATAACAAATGAACATTGTATCATAGATCTTTCTGGCATGAATAATTTTGCAATAACCCATTTCACAAGATGAACAACAGGACCAACATCATTAACTAAACGATTAACATTTCCTGGAGAACTAATCACAGAGAAAATGGGTCAAATTGTCGATGTGAAGGCATCTGTAAAACCATCTTCAGGATGCAAGTTCTTACATGTACTGATGACCCAGAAAAATTAGGAACCTAGTCATGGTTTCCAAAGTTGTGTTAAGACAGCAGCAAAGAATTATTTTGGCTCGCCGAGAATCAAAGTTGAATTGAAAAATGGCCAATGTGGGGCAAACGCTCACCACATCACTTTATTTCGGGGAGACAACCGTCATTGTAGGAGTCTCGTCTGTCATTTAGTTTAAAATGTGACTGTCTTCATACACATCCTCACTGTCAGATCTAGTAGGTCATCGGTACACATAAGAGCTTGAATCCTGAAGATGGTCTTACAGATGCCTGCACAATAAAGACTGAAACGTCGACAATTTGACCCATTTTATCTGCGATTAGTTCTCCAGGATATAGCAAAACTTTTTTATATAAATTTTGACTCTCTGAAGTATACACATGTGCCATATTTTTTGTCTCTTACTGAATGGATTTCAGTTCTGCTTTTGATTCATTGTTTGATCAAATTAATTTCTGACATTTGTTTGCACTAAGCTACTGATTAGGGCTCATAGATAAATTGTACAAGAAACACTGATGTCTAAAAGAATCCCCTGTAGGCACCATTTACCGATTGTTTAGATTACCCAAGCCTCCAAGGGTCTATTGGGTTGCCCATTTTTGTTACATATGGGCAAACAGAGGCTGTGCGATATATATATATATATATATATATATATATAATAAAAAATACGATCCCATGAATGTAAAATAGAACTAAACTTTAAAGCAAATTAAACTAATCATATTACCAAGGCAATTAAAGCACTTCCACCACTATCTGTCTGGAGTACAATAAACCAAGTACTAATGTTGAACAAGCAACACAAAAAATTGGGAAGAATCTGTGCTTCCAGAAGTTAAATGCCAAAACAGGATCAATCCGAGTTGAGCCACCACAACCTGCTGTAAAGCACACTTAAATAGTATATAGTGCACAAAGGCCACCTTTGTCACTTACTTTGCATTTGCAGAGGTTCCTACGACAGTGCGACTGAGAGGGGTTCCTTGATAAGCAGTAGCATGGAGATAATCGAAGGTAACCTCTTCTAAATCTGCATCAATCTCCTCCATTTCACGGAGGAGAACACCGCGTTCCTTCTCAATCTGAGAATCCTCCAGGCTGACATTCTGCACAACATCAGCCAGTATTTCCACAGCTGTAAAAACAAGACTGAGCTTTGAAGAGCATGTAGTAAATGTGTACTAGAGAGCTCTATCTATTAACCGTCAGAGGACTAGAAATGAACATGATGTAAAACATGTATATAATGATATAATTCTAGTACCTACTTCAAGATGCTCACAAGCACCAGTTAGAAACAACTCCAAAGTAGTAACAGGTGTCAAACATGCGCAAAGTCTGCCTTGTAGGCAGTGGGACAGATTCCGAGCACTTCTGGAAGTGGCAGAGCCACAGACAAAGGAGTAAGTTACCAGTCAGATGCTTACATTCTGCATGTTCTTACCTTTCTGTACAATCAATTCAAATCAAGCTTTATTAGGTACATACATAATGTCCATAAAAGCATACTATGATAGAAATATATTTATATACAAATATTAAAAAAAGAATGTAGTCCTTATCCACTTGCACAGTACAGGAAGGAACTTCTATCAAATACAATCTAATTTGTTTCATAATTCAATTTTTCACGGTAAACAAGTTCATTCCTTTGTTTAGACGCCAAGATTATGTAACAAGTAACTGCATTGCAAAAAAATAGGATGGAAGAAGATTTTTCTAATTTCCTTAGAAAAATTACAAAAAAGTAAAAAGTGAAGGGTACTCTGAGTAGACCTACCATCACACGGGCATTTTGGAAGATTAGCGCACCACTTACCCTTCTTGGGGAAAGCAAAGAGGTAGTGGAGCATATTCAATCTGGTTAGGTCGAATCTATGCTGGACATTAGTTATAAAAATAAGATATGGCTGTATGCCCGTAGCAACTGGCCCTTTGAGATAAAAAAACAATACAGTTGTCTTAGTACCCGAGACCACATCTCTCGACAACGCCCTAACTTTGAGGGGACTTTTTTTAATTCCAACTTACTAAAATGTTGTAGGTCTTCTGGTAACTTCCAGTTCAGGGCCAGATTGCATTCTTTAAAGAGGCCACTGATATAGCTTAACCATGGTATTTTCTTACAGTGGTCTTGGGACATACAGTCTAATGTTATATCACTCGTAAAGTGTGTTTCTTCCCTAGTCCAGATACGGTGCCACAGGTTTAAAGTGGCCATACTAATCAAATTGCGTATGTATGGTGCTCAAGTTTCCCTATGTAAATGTTAGAAGACGTGGAGGTCGGTACAGCTAACAATCTTCTTAAAAAGTTATTTTCCAGGGTTTGTAACAGTGCTATATCTGCCAAGCCCCATAGGGCTCCCCTGTAACAGCTCCCGGTAATACCCTTTGCCCCATATAACTTTAGAATCTCCCATAATGGTTTTTTACCATTTTTTTGGGAGAATCTGAAGATAGCCACTGATTTCACAAATTTCCATTTACATAAATTTATGTGTGTGTTCCATGTGCCTTTGCTGTTAAAAAGAATCCCCAAATATGAAAAAGAAAATGTTCGCTCTATTAGTATGCCGTTAATATAATGTGATTTGGTCTGGATGTTCTTTTTCCCGCTTGACATAACTAGAGTTTTGTCAAATTAATTTAAGAATACTTTTCTGTCATAAAATTAGTAAAATTATCCATCAGTATTTGTAGGCCGTTTGCGGTCCTTGAAATTAGGACAGCATCATTGCCATACAATAATGGTGTGACCCGCTTGCTGAACTTTGGAGCGTCTACCCTTAGATTCTGTAATAAGGAGTCAATACCATTTATAGAATGTGAAAATAAAAGAGGCGCAAGAGCCCAGCCCTGTGCGCAAGATGGGCACCCAAAAATCCATATTAAATTTATTAACATCGATGGGGACCCCGTCCGGGCCTGCTGCTTTACCACTAGCACTATTCATGAGGGCTGTTCTAATCTCCTCTTGGCTTATACTTTCTATTTTAATATTGTGTAAAACAATGGTGGAGTTCTCCTTAATTATAGTGCGTTGATGTGTCTCATTAAAAATAGCGTCAAAATGGGTTAGCCACTCTTCTGGAGACACTACTGTGTCAACTTTGGCAGATTGAGCCTTCCCTACAATCAGAATAGTAAACAAACCAGTAATGCAGGAATTCACTAGTAAATTGATCACCACCTCAGTGTTGATACACATACCTTTTGGCAGGTCTTTGGATAGAGCTTTAATATAAATTGCAGTTTGCTCACGGGAGGTGTAAGAATTGAGGTGTGCACCAATGCTCTCTACCTCTTGCTCCAAAGCTGCCTGGGGACGTTTCTTGGTTCCCTGAAAAGAAAGAAATATTAGCGATGTATCAAAACAGGACAATTTAGTATTTTGATGTGGTCAAAATATGCCACTCCCCATCATTCCACAACTTAGATATTTTAATGGTAAAAAACACAATCTTTCTAGACCGCAAACTCACTAGATGATGCACAAAGATTTTAATAGGACTGCAAATAATTCCCTCAAAGGACATACATAAGTTCTCGCAATACGAATGCAAATGGGTTGTCTGCCTTGTCCTGCTGCCTAATATAAACAGACCTAGAGACAACAAATTCTCTTCTAAATTGGCAAAAAAATCTAATATGAAAAGAGGCAAAAGGCTGAGAACCTTAAGTGGTGACATATTGCACTCATTTTAAACCAGCATGATATATTCCATATAGGTACCCCAATATAGGCTTGGGTAACATCACAACCTTTCACCTATATTCGTCCCTACACTACATACATAACGGGCTTCTAGGACTGACCCTTTACCTAGTTTCAGTACAGCCTACGGAACGTTGGGGTTTCCCTGAACAATAGTGTCATACATTATGCATGAAGATCCTTGGAAACTTAACAGGACCACCATCTCCTGCATAATAGCTATGTACAAGGTTCATTCGACATCATTTTAAGTCTGACCTTAGCACAGAAAGGAAGAACCCCTGGGGATACCTTTGGGTATATAAACATCACATCTTGATGAGATAGCGAGACAAGATCACGACTTCCATGCAAACACACCGACGCAAGACGCTGAGGTTCCTGAATACAGATACTCCAGCTCGCAGTAGTCTGAACATCCCTTGCGGGGTGTCCAATTCGAGACCAAGACGGGTCCCACAGTCTTTCACTCCAGGTAATGGGGTTGACTTTATCCTATAAGAATTCTTGGCTTAACACCTACATACCCGCTAGGTACACTTAGGTACATTTAGATAGGGTAGCATTGTAGGAGTATACATTTTACGGTCATGTATTTAATACACTTGCCTGTATTGATGGTTATAGCAAGATGGTAGAAACTTACCATCCCTTTACCTTCTTTGTGCTTCTAATGGCTTATATCGGTTTTTGTCTAGTGGTTGTTTCAGCACACCTATGTGCCGTGCTTTGTTGATGCCAGTTTGCTACCAATATTGGTTGTCAAGTACTGTAGAACTGCGGCACAAATGAAAAACCTATACTGAACAACTGTTATTTTGTATTCTTCCAAAATTATTCTCACACTGCATGTGCACACAACATGATGGCCTTCTTCCAAAGGAGCAAAAATTCAGTGTACACTATTATTTTCCTCAGTCTCCATCACCAACCTCTCCGAAGTAATGGTCAACAACTGAAGGCTGAAGCAGGAATAAGCAGTGCAAGCGTTCAATAACTTCTATGCATTTACAGTTGTCCAACAAATGAACATTAAGGCATGATCAAGAAATAACATGAATACCTTAAATGCAAGGTGTTCGAGGAAATAACCAGCACCGTTGTTTTTTTCATTCTCATATCGACTGCCAGCTCCAATCCAAACCCCCACCTAAAGGCAAAAGAAATCAAATGCGAAGAAACTGAAAACTTTCAAGTAAGAGTATTATGGCTTCTACTAACACTAGGAATGTTTCTGGATACTTCATGCGAGGTGTACCTTAAAAGAGGGTTCCAGTATTTTTAAAAATCATCAGATGTCAGTCCGGTCCTTTACAAATATTTAGGGGGTCATTAGGATCACGGACGGACCCCTGGGTAGGAGGGAACCCGCATGGGCTGCGGAGTTCCCTCCTGTGCAATTAGGATGTGACCGCCACCCTGGCGGTCACATCCTCTATTTTTAACATTGCGGCGGGTGCGGCTTCAAGCTGCACCCGCAGCAATGTTAAAAATGCACGCATTGCTATTGTATGTAGTAAGTGGCAGGCACCGCGCGGTGCCTGCCGCTTACTGCATACAAATGCTGGGGGGGTACCATAGCTAACCCCCACCCCTCCCCTTCACCTAGGGGCACGCAACGGGCCCCCGCAGTGAAGTTACACATGCTTTTCCACGGCGGAAAAGCTGCCGCGGAAAGGCATGTTTCCGAGCACATCCTAATCTGGCTGACGGTGTCTGAGAGACACAGTCACCATTTTAGTGCTTTTCTGCCGTGGCTGTAAGCCAGCCGCTGCGGAAAAGCTGCGGACGGAAACCAGGACCCACCAGCCATCCTAATGTGGCGGTGGGTCTTGGCGAGTCCGCAGAGGGTTTTCCGCATCCTCCAGGCCGGCGGTGGCTTCCGCCGGCCCGGAGGATGCGGAAAATCCTCCATCCTAATCAGCCCCTTAGTTTTAAAGACCAACGATTTTCCAGATCAAAGTGCCTGTCGCAACTACACACTAAAAAAAGAGAACATTTATTGAAAACTACGGTATATCCACTCCCCCCCCCCTTCCCAGAGTTTTATAATAGCGTGAACTAGATCCGAAGATAACTGGTATCAGAGCGCTTTATATAGACATATTTTATTTTTTATCTTTTTTAGGCATGGGGATATAACGTGATATGCCCAGAATCACTTCATTTCAGGTTCACCGGATATACAAATCGAAGCAGACAAAAGAACAGAAAACAAGCATTTGCAATGCAATAGGTCTCGCAGCATTAAAGTTTGAGTTACTGGCATTGTAAATGACAATGCTTTGCATTAATTTTTTTTCTTTAATTTGCAATTGGTATATAAACATTGTTTGTGAATGGTTAGCTGTTGCTTATGCTAAGCAAAGCTGGCAGTAATATAGAGTTAGACAAAGGTTGGGTGAAAATGTAACTGCCGGGTCTGTGAACCCTCCACACACGGCTCAGGACGATCTGTTTTATGGAGTGCACAATTTTCTATGTTTGAGGCAGCTTCTAGTGACAATGAGTGGGAATCTATGTGTGACACCTTGGGCGCTCATTTTTTTAAAAAGCACATGTCTATCTTACAGTGTGTGTGTGTTTATTTGGGGGTGTTTGTGAGCGTCTGTTGCACAGTGCTCAGCTGTTATGCATGTGCCAGGCAGCTTGGGCTTGCTTTGACGGTACTTAGTTTTAAGGACTACCAGTCTCCTGGGATAGAGCATCAATATTGTGATATTCCTTTTGATTAACAAAGATGAGTCTTTTAATGTAGGCCAAAAGAATATCAAGGTGAGTTGAACAGCTTAGATGCTCAGTACTGGTTTGATACAATACCTGCTATGAAATCTCTCTCAATTATTCATTCATTCACCACGTTAATGATGATCAAGCTGCCATCGTTAACATTAATTTATCATCCGAGTGTTCCAAGCACAAACTCACAGGGGTGTACACACAGCTGCATTTCTCTTAGCAAGTTGTACATTTGTTTCGATGCCATTAAGCCCCCAAAATGACATTGAATGATCTCCTCAACAGGTCTCAAAGATATACATCTTCTTGATGGAACACCCCTTGATGGGGAAACCTCGAATGTGGTGTTTTAACGCTGAGCAAGTGGGTCCACTTCTTCAAGGGCAAACATCACTCTGATGAATGCTTCATCAGTAAACAACTGGGGCACCGGAGCTTCTTACAAGCCAAACCAACAGCCATCAGTAAAGGTAGAAATGTCATGATTCACGTTCTTGCGCGAACGTTTTTTTCATCTGTCATGTGAATAAATGAGGTTTTAGAAAGTGCTAAGGTGTAGAACGTTTCTCCTTTAGGGTCTTATGCAGAGTGAAAGGCCTCTTAAAATGATCATACCTTCGGAGCCACATTTCTCCACTAACTTTCTATATATCCTATGAGACATTGTATGACGTCTTTAATAATCTTCTCCTAAAGACTGGCGGTCAGCACAGATATAAGAGTTATGTAGATCGTTCATTGATTTTGTCTTGCCACTTGAAGGAAACATATCAAAATGGAAAGGCAGGACATAACGTTTGTGAAGAAAAGCACAGGAAAATTACATTTTCTCAGACAAAATCAGAATTAAAGCTCACAGCTAAGTGGGTCTTATGCGGTGCACAGACACAAAAATCAAAATGAACTCAACATAATAAAAATATGTGGAGAGGCCGGTGTTCCTTAATCTATAGCGCACGAAAAAGGAAATGGCTGTCAAATGTCACAACAGTGCTTCCTTCTTTTTACTGGGGGCAACCTGGCTGGATAAATGCAGCGAAGTTTCTCAATGTAAAGACTTTACTGCCTCAGCTGCATGTTTACTTCGTTTCACTGTCTCAGAAATGTCCCTTTAAGTGGTTAAAAGGCTACCTAAAAAAGTGCATTTAAATAATCTAATACAAAAATAAAAGTTTGTCTTGTAAAGTATTTACGACGCAATTCAGTCAATACACACCAGTTAGTATCTCTACATAAGGAACTAACTGTCACCTCCTCCACAGCTGAGGGTTACAAATAATAGCGCTGCGAGGCCCCAGGGCGGTTATGCGCTATACAAATGCAATTTTTCATTTCATAGCAAGCATGTCGAACTCTAGAAAATAATAAACTACCCTTCTAAGCCGGTCCACACAGGGAAATGCTGTTCTACCAACAGAGGATGCTGTTATTGTTTCACCACAAGAGGGCGAACAGACTACACGCCCGTCACTCATTCTATCTCCACAAAAGGCAGGTAACGCCACCTGTGCTGTGCACAAACATCTGACTATCGGAAAAGGAAGGGGTGTCAATCTGTCACCGGAGGTGACACAGACTTTAAACTGCAAATCACTGCTGTTCTATCCCCAAAGTCGAAAAAAACACAAATCACCATGTTATATAACGTATGACCATTCCATCAAAACACGACACAGGGACTAAGGGCAACATTGCCACCACAATCCCACCACCAGATAGAGGCAGCGCAAACGACCAATACCGTGTCAACACAAGAGCGAGCAAGGAATAGAAGAGTACACCTGGAAACGGATCCTCAGAGGAGGCAAGAAATACAGCTATTCATATACAGTGTCTAGAGGTGGAGGGGACTAATGTATCCACTCCACAAACCTGTGTTTGACCTCATGGCCATAGGTTCAGAACCTGGCGGGTCAACGGTGTCCGTCATCCTTCCAAGGTCGATACAATGAGTTCCACTGAGTTGCTTAACAATAGACACCTGTTATTCGGCAACGAAATTTCCCATGGAGTGAACGTGCACTTTACAAATACACATGTATTGATTGTTAGGACTACTGGAGACGGGCACGTAGCAATGACAACTCGAACTGTACAGGCACAACTGCAAAAGAGCAACATAGTCACGGTACCTAACACCAATCAAACAAATGAATTATCGCTTGGAGTGGTGGACAAGCAACAACCATCCAATTCCAAGCAAGTATGAATAGAATCACTTTTGTTCTGTGTCCTGCCACCAGCAATCATCTGTGCGCTTGTGGCTTTTAAATTTTGTCTTATGCTGGCATTCACAAATAATCCTTAATTAATATACATATGGAATTTGTAGACAGTAATCATTGTAACTCGTATTTCTTAAATATACACACACACTGGGGTAAGTGTGTGCTTTTTTGTCAGCCGTTGTACTTAAACCAAGTTCAGTGCTTAATGCTGTGCACTTTGTAATATTCACCCAATTTCGCCTCCCAGAAATGTCCCTCAGACCCGGTTGGAGGCCCTTTGCTCCTGTTGCTGATGCCAGATGCATGCAGTATAAATCAGTTGTTTTCTCTCGCAACCCTCTCAAGATAATGGTCGGAACCCAACCTCTCTCGTACAGGGACCCTGTCCAGCTGTTGATGGGTACTCGCCCCCTCTGCCCCCAGGCCCCACCTAATTAATATCCCAATTTATTACACTTTCTTTAGGTGGATTCTAGTTATTCATTTTGCAGGAACATGCTACATACATATTCCCTTGGCCTTCACTGAGTCACTCTATGCAGTGCCTGCGTGCTGTACAGTATTTGGGTCGGTTTGTAGAACCATACTACACAAGAACTGTATTTATTCACTCACTTTTCAGAGCTTTGCTCTATATGCATTTCATATATTTATATGTACTTAAGTAGCACAAACTAAGCTAGCTATTGAACGCTGTTCATTCTGATCAAAAATATTATTTAAACATTCCATCTGTCAGCAGATGTTTGCGTTGTAAGCGTTTTATTTGTTCACTCGAACTCCAAAGCCTAGCTAAAGCGAATTTCATCCAATTAATTTGAAGTCCCGCACCACATCTGTATTTCATTCAGTCCACAGAGCTGCGTTATATATCTTTCTCATTCAGTTTGCAAAGCCATGTTGCTACATATGCATTTTATTCATGCATTCAGGTTTCTAGCTGTTTTCAAATGTCTTTTTAAAATATATAGCATGTGTTACTACTCTAGCTTGCACTGCTGAGAAGGTGTTTGGACTATCACACTCAAAAGGTACCTAGTTCATCCATACAAGGATTAAGGTTTCACAGTCAGCCTTGCCAGAATTCAGGTGGAGCCAGCAGGTCACACACAGTTCTCAGCAGCAAGTGTCACGTCAATGGACCAGAATTCTGCTGCCTTGATTGCTATATAGAGTGTCCAACATTCCCGATCTCTGTGCCCCGCAGCTGCAATTGAGGTGTCTGTCCCATTCTTAGCTGGTGCAGAATACCAAATGCCCTGCTTTTTTTTATTTTTCTCGGGATTGTGCAGGCTGACTGTCACGCGGCGAACTCTGAGAAAACAGTTTAAGGGGGACAAGCAGAGGCTGGTGGTCTGTGCCCTGCTTGGCAACAGATGTCTCACCAGAATACAAGTATAATTTGTAGTTTGTTCCACCTTTATGGCCCAGCGTGCTCTCCCTGCACAATTCTGAAGGTTTTTTTAGTCTGATTTTCAATTGCAGGCTGCAGCATTAATTGCATCGAATTCAGCGGGAGCGGGACATCCTATTCTAATCAGTATGGATGGAGCGGAGCTGCTGCCTCTCCCCCGCCCCCTCCCACGCCAGTGATCTTACAACCAGACCAGGCCTCACGACTCAAGTCACATCACATGACAGTGCTGCAGGTCATGCGGGAGCATATTAACACGGGCACGAGAATGGAAAGTGTAACGCAATATCTGCCTCACGTTCTTTGTGAATGGTCAAACACAGAAGATGAAGGGTAGCACCGCCCCCGAAGGCAAAGAGGGCACACGCACGCACACCTAAATATATAAACACTGCCCTTAGCAAAAATTTAAAAAATAATCCTGCGCCTGCGGCTTACCAGGCCCTGCCTCATCTGCGCAGCTCGATTTATTTAAACGAAAGTTACGAAACCATGATGATTTGGCCGCCGGCGCACCAATCAAGATCATAATGTTTTTTGTTTTTTTTAAACGGACCTGACCAGTAATCACCATCACGGCTGCCAGGCGCTGCTGCCAGCCTCACTTGCCCAGGTCGCTCTTACCTGCTGAGCAGTCCAAAGACCTAGGGGCTATAATGTACTGCAGCGCAGCAGCAGTAACTGTAGCCAACCTCACCTGTGTCGTCGCTCCCGAGTCCCGCCTCCAGTTATGGATCTATGATGTTACAACGCGTTATTTTACAACGCAGGCTGTAACATCGCAACTTTTACAACGCAGGTTCCATTACATCGGATGCCATTACCACGCAGGACATTACATAGCAGATGCTATTACAACGCATACCATTACATCGTAAGTATAGGTAAGTATAACTTCTTAAAAAAAATGTAATTAAGTTAATTTAATTCATTTAACTAATATAATTAAATTAATTTTAAAATTGTAATTAATTTATTTCAATAAGATTAATTTAATTTAAAATTGGAATTAATGTAATTTAATTAATGTAATATAATTTTATTAATTTCATTTAATACATTTTATAATAGTAATTATTTTAATTTAATTAATTTAATTTAATTAATATAATTGAATGAATCTTAAAATTGTAATTAATAGGATTTAATAAATTTAATTAAATTTAATTAATTTAATTTAATTAAAGTCGTACTTTAAAAAAATAAACCCTAAAAATACCCCTGTACCCCAAAACCCAAACCCAGCCCTGAAACCTAAAAATACCCCTGTACCCCAAAACCCAAACCCAGCCCATAAACCTAAAAATACCCCTGTACCCCAAAACCCAAACCCAGCCCTGAAACCTAAAAATACCCCTGTACCCCAAAACCCAAACCCAGCCCTAAAACCTAAAAATACCCCTGTACCCCAAAACCCAAACCCAGCCCATAAACCTAAAAATACCCCTGACCCCAAAACCCAAACCCAGCCCATAAACCTAAAAATACCCCTGTACCCCAAAACCCAAACCCAGCCCTAAAACCTAAAAATACGCCTGTACCCCAAAACCCAAACCCAGCCCTAAAACCTAAAAAAAACCTGTACCCCAAAACCCAAACCCAGCCCTAAAACCTAAAAATACCCCTGTACCCCAAAACCCAAACCCAGCCCTGAAACCTAAAAATACCCCTGTACCCCAAAACCCAAACCCAGCCCTAAAACCTAAAAATACCCCTGTACCCCAAAACCAGCCCTAAAACCTGAAAATACCCCTGTACCCCAAAACCCAAACCCAGCCCTAAAACCTAAAAATACCCCTGTACCCCAAAACCCAAACCCAGCCCTAAAACCTAAAAATACCCCTGTACCCCAAAACCCAAACCCAGCCCTAAAACCTAAAAATACCCCTGTACCCCAAAACCTAAACCCAGCCCTAAAACCTAAAAATACCCCTGTACCCCAAAACCTAAACCCAGCCCTAAAACCTAAAAATACCCAAACACCCCAAAACATATACCTCAGTACCCCAAAACATATACTCCTATACTCATACTTATTTAAAAAATTACTTAATATATTTAATTTATAATATTAAAAAACATAAATACATTTATTTATAATTAATATTAATAAAATTAATTAAATAATATTAAATAAAATAAAATTATATACTTACCAATACTTACGATGTAATGGTATGCGTTGTAATAGCATCTGCTATGTAATGTCCTGCGTTGTAATAGCATCCGATGTAATGGAACCAGCGTTGTAAAAGCTGCGTTGTAACAGCATTACAATTTAAAAGTTGCGATGTAACAGTAACATACCCCCGTTATAATATTTTCAAAGGGCGTGCGTTGGTTGCGGAAACTTGGTGGCTGCTGCCTGGTGAGGACAGAGAGGTGCGGGTATGCTGGGGCGTGCAGCGAAAATGCGCGCGCATTAATTTGCATACTCTGCGCAGGAGTCACTACCTCTAGCCCCAACCCCCGCAGAAGACGACCAGCAAAGCCAGGCCAGCCCAACAACAACTACTGCTATGTCCCACCCACTGGGCCTCATCCGCGGCCGAAAGTAGTCTGAGAAGGAGGAAATAATTTAAATTTAGTTGAGAATCGATCGAATCGGACTCCGGAGAAGTCAGTGTCACTGTCAGTCATGTGACGTCACCGACCGTCACGACAGTAAGTGTTTGTGTTTACAATTTACAGCAAAACAGCATGCATGATCGATTCGACTCAACCACAACCTGTACTGTCTGTGTGACTAGTCGTCGGTAACCTTCTTAAAACTTAAGGAAACAGCACACGGCACTTGGCAACACCGCAGTAGCACAGTATGCACTCTCTCTGTGTGTCAGTGCCACGCAAGACTAGGACATGTGCACTTCTTAATCCTGCGTGCCACCGTGACTGTAGACCCGGCCCTCCTAATCCGGCAAGCTCCGGCTCACGTGTGTATATGGGGGGGTGGGGGGGGGGGGGGGGGGGGGGTGTCTCTGTATGTGTGCGTGCATGCATGTGCACTCGTATGTGTGCGCATGCGTAAGCAGGGGGAGGTGTGGCTGTGTGTGTTAGAGCTTCCCAGGAGAAAGGAGATGTGCGGCGCGGTCCGATCATGCGCGTGGCCATCTCTTGTCTCCTGGGAAGCTGAGCCAGTGACAATAGGACTCTGGCGAGACCGCTCTTTCGCGCGGTAATCTGCACAAGACCTAAAAAGTGCATTCAACTCAATTTGTATCCAAATTATCAACCATCTCAAAATGGGACTTGCAGACATTTTAATTGGTCGGTTCTTTTCTCTGAAATCCAAGGCAAAAGGGAGTATTAAAGATATAAGAAACATTTAATGTTGTTTGAAAACAAAGTAGATATAAAAGGTGAGTTGTTAAGATAAAAGCTAAAATGTAAAAGCGGTTTTACCACTCTAACGTGGTATTTCTTGCTATACGATTGACACTTTATTTTAAGAATTAAACTATCCAAATAGCACACACGGTTAGATACCACTTACTGTGCAAGTTGGGTGAGCAGACTCCTCAGAGGCAACACGCAGGCCATTCTCGAGCGTTGTCACTTGAGTCTCAGGAATACTTTGTATCGTCTGTGCATAGGAAGCAGTACTCTGGTTCTTCTTCGAGCTAAACAACGAGGACTATTTGAGAGAGAAAAAAGAAACAGAATAAACCTACAAGAGCAAGTCGACCAAACTAATTCCATATGGAGCGCAGTCAGATGATCACCCAAAGCAAACGCAGCGATGGGGGGGTAGGGTGCTGGTTGGGTGGAACTTGAGACTCAAGTTCCACCCAACCATAGACAGTAAATTCTGCAATGGATAAAACACCAATTAACTATCAAAATGTAGATCAGTGTTATCCACATGCTGGGTAAATACTTCATTTTACTTGAACACAGCTAGTTAGATAAGTGCTCAGTATTCAGAAGTGTGAAAAGTAAAGTATTTCAGATGTGTAAACCCCACTTTTTAAAACCTCCAATTAAGGCACAGCATTCAGCTGCAGCCCAGCCTGACTCACTTTGCATAAATTCCAAAAATTAAACATGGTAACAGTTGATAACCACATATTTGATTCATCCCCCAGTCCAACTCATACAAAAAGGTATACTAATTCAAGCTCGCATACGCCCAAGTAATTACGGTAGCAACTCAGGCAAGTTCAATTGAATTAATTTACTGCCACACTGCGTTTCTCAGATAAGCCACAGTCATCTTTACAGATTTTCTGTACTGAACACAATTCCTCTCAGGTAGCTTTTGAGAAATAAGTGTTGAAGGTATGTCACTTTGATGCCCCCATACATTTGAGTGCAACTTATTTTTTTAAAGAAATGCGGCTTTTCTTGATGCTGTATTGTAATTCCCTGATATTGCTTTAAGATCTCTAACAAGTTGCTGAAGGTACAAGAGCACTTATGCTGCTCAACTGATCATCCCAAACTAAAGAGGTTTTACAATCCCTACGGCTTGAAGGTCTCTGGTCTTCATGTGTCTGGTACATGGCTGCAATAGAAAGCATTTCAATTTTCTGAAAAAATGTCTATGCGGACTCTTGATAAAGGGACATTTTCTTTTCTGTTGTAAAAGAAACCAACCTGAAAGCAGTCATAAAAGTGTTTTAGACCCTGGTGAAGCTCTTAGGGGCTTTGCACCTACTTTACAAAAGCAAACCGCTACCATCATAATGCAACCATTACCAACACATGCATGGAATGAAAAAGCATAGCTATAATAAGATTGCAGCCAAAAGCAAACTTCAAACTTGCCGCTTCAAAAGTATGACCACAGCAATAAGGATTCTCTCTTCTTTTTATTAAATGTGATGATGAAAGCACACCAAGAAAAGAAGCACCGACAATGGGCTTGGCTCTGGTATTGTTCTAGAACTCTGAAACAAGCATTTACAATGCAACGGTTTCGCCTTCGGAAAAGTTAGAGCTATTGGCATTGTAAATGACAAACTTTTTATTTATGTGTTGGTTTTGAAAACAGATAAATATATGGCATTGTCATTTACAATGCCAATAGCTTACTCTGTCGCAAATGCGAGACGTATTGCATTTGCACACACACACACCCACACAAGAGCCCCACACACACACAAGAGCCCCCCACACACACACGAGGCCCACACACACACCACACAAGAGCCCCCCCACACACCACACAAGAGCCCCCCCCACACACACACGCAAGAGCCCCCCCCACACACACACACGCAAGAGCCCCCCCCACACACACACACACGCAAGAGCCCCCCACACACACGCAAGAGCCCCCCACACATGCAATAGACCCCCACACATGCAATAGACCCCCACACATGCAATAGACCCCCACACATGCAATAGACCCCCACACACGCAAAAGCCCCCACACACGCAAGAGCCCCCCACACACACGCAAGAGCCCCCCACACGCAAGAGCCCCCCACACACACACAAGAGCCCCCCACACACACACAAGAGCCCCCCACACACACACAAGAGCCCCCCACACACACACAAGAGCCCCCCACACACACACAAGAGCCCCCCACACACACACAAGAGCCCCCCACACACACAAGAGCCCCCCACACACACAAGAGCCCCCCACACACACAAGAGCCCCCCACACACACAAGAGCCCCCCACACACAAGAGCCCCCCACACACACGCAAAGAGCTCCCCAAACACACGCACAGAGCCCTCCGCTCCATTTGCATCAGGTGTGAGGCTCCTGACTGCTGACAGCCAGGAGACTCCAACAAAAGGAGGCTTATGACCTGCTATAGGCATTGTAAATGACAATGCCATTTATTTATGTTTTAAAAACAAAAGCATAAATAAAAATAATGTCATGAGCAATGCCAATAGCTCTAACTTTAAGAATGCCGAGACCATTGCATTGTAAATGCTTGTTCCCTTTTGGCGGCATCTATGTAATTGGTACACAAGCTCCTCCCGCTGCCAGTATTAGAATAAACCCTGTGGATTGAATGGGCATGAAGTCTCATCTCTCCTTTCACCTACCTGACCTTGTGTGATTTGAATGTAGGGGCGCTGTATTGTACAACGCTTAAAACCCCAATATTCCTAATCTGGCGCTTTTCAAAACCACCAGACACAATGAACGCACCTGAACGCCTTGAAGTGAACCACTTTGCAGGATGAGCTATGAAGGAACTTGATCCCGTCACCGGGAGGAGGATGTATGGTCAGTCGGGATGCCCTATGGTCCAGGTTTGGCACGTTCCAGGAATGGAAGTCCATCACTACAGCGCTGTCATCAGGGACATTTTAAGGATTTTGGGGGCTCTGGGCCAAACGTATTTTTGGGGACCATGTTTGGAACATCTTGGATTTATGATCCAGTTTCAGGTAGTTCGTGCCCTCTTTGGCCAGATCACTGACAGTGCACAGGGGCACTCGTCCAAATTCAAAATGTGTGTTTATATGTAATATTCGGAGACAGTGAGGTGTATTTAGAATATCGTAACATAGCAGCAGCTCACACATAAGAGGGTGCAGTGGGTTCGGTTTCACATCTCAGGGGGTTCAGTGGTACTGATCCCCCTCGAGCTCCAGGGAATTGTGGGTCCCAGGCTTCCTTAAGTAGTCTTCAGGCTTATGGACCGATAGCATGAGGGAGTCTCCGAGACACAGAGGGTGAAAGCGAATGAGAGCAAAAGAGTGAGGAAGAGAGGTAGGGAGAGAGGGGGTACGGAGAGTGTGAGGGAAGAAGAGAGGAAGGGAGGGGGGCAGGGGAGAGAGGGAGGGGCGGAGGGAGAGATGGAGAGAGGGGGAGAGGGGGAGAGAGAGGGAGGGAGAGAGGGAGAGCGAGAGGGAGAGAGGGGGTACAGAGAGGGGGGTGCGGAGAGTGTGAGGGAGGAAGAGAGGAAGGGAGGCAGGGGGGAGAGAGGCAGGGAGAGAGGGAAGGGGGGAGGTAGAGGGAGAGATGGAGAGAGGGAGGGAGGGAGAGAGACGAGGGAGGGAGAGAGAGAGGGACGGGGGAGAGAGGGAGGGACGGGGGAGAGAGGAAGGCAGCGAGGGGGAGAGAGGGAGGCAGCGAGGGAGAGAGAGGGAGGGACAGAGAGGGAGGGGGCGGGACAGAGAGGGAGGGAGAGAGGAAGGCAGGGAGGGAGAGAGGGATGGACGGAGGAAGGTAGAGAGACGAAGGGTGGTAGAGAGAGGGACGGACGGAGAGAGGGAGGGATGGAGAGAGGTAGTGAGGGAGTGAGGTGGGGTGGGAGGTGGAGAGGGAGGGAGGTGTTGAGAGAGGGGGACTGGAGAGAGGAATGGAAGAAAAGAGGGACGGAGGGAGGAAAGGAGGGAGGGGAGGGAGAGGGAGGGAGGAAGAAAGGGAGCGAGAGAGGAAAGGAGGGAGGGATGATGAGTAGGAGGGACAAAGAGAGTCAGGGAGGGAGAGAGGAAGGAGGGAGGGAGAGAGGGGGAGACGAAGGGAGGGAAGAAAAGAGTTAGGGAGGGAGAGGAAGGGATGGAGAGAGATTAAGAAAAAGAAAGAAGGAGAAATAGCAATGAAGTGAGAGGGGAGATAAAGTGAGAACGAAAAAAAGAACAAGAGCTAAAGAGAAAGGAGAAAAAGCAGAATGGAAAGGGGTGAGAGTAAGAGAGAGAGAGACACACATGTAGAGCAGGAGCGAGACAATGTGAGAGACCGAAAGAGAGGGAGCACGAGAGCGAGCGAGCAGGAAACAGGCAAAATAAGAGAGATGAAGAGCTAGAGAGGGAGAGAAGAGACGCAGAGAGAGGGGAGTAGACTGTGTACCTTGTGAGAGAGAGGGGCAAGTAGACGTCACCAACAGCAGAGCTGACGCTCCCCCCTGGGTCGGTAGGTACTCACACGGGTCAGCGTGAGAGGCACAGCCTTGCAAGCGCTATGTTACAGTCTAACTAACTACAAAACAAAGCGCTATGTTACAAAGTCCAACTAAATACAAAACAAAGCGCTATGTTACATGGTCTAACTAAATACAAAAGTAAGCGCTATGTTACACAATCTAATTAAATAGAAAACAAAGCGTTATGTTACACAGTCTAGCCAAATAAGAAACCAAGCGCTATGTTACAAAGTTCAACTACATACACAACAAAGCGCTATGTTACACACTCTAGCCAAAGTCAAAACAAATTGTTTAAGGAAAACGAATCTGACATTAAAATCACCCGTGAAAAAGAGAAAGGAATGCTAAGAAAGGGTCCGACCAGAAATGCAGTTTAAGCTAGACCCCCCACGAAGCACTGACATTTCACAATAGCACTGACTGTAAGAAAGGGAGCGAGAGAGGAAAGGAGGGAGGGATGATGAGTAGGAGGGACAAAGAGAGGCAGGGAGGGAGGCTGGGAGGGAGAGAGGAAGGAGGGAGGGAGAGAGAGGGGGAGACGAAGGGAGGGAAGAAAAGAGTTAGGGAGGGAGAGGAAGGGATGGAGAGAGTAAGAAAAAGAAAGAAGGAGAAATAGCAATGAAGTGAGAGGGGAGATAAAGTGAGAACGAAAAAAAGAAGAGCTAAAGAGAAAGGAGAAAAAGCAGAATGGAAAGGGGTGAGAGTAAGAGAGAGACACACATCTAGAGCAGGAGCGAGACAATGTGAAAGAGAGACCGAAAGAGAGGGAGCACGAGAGCGAGCGAGCAGGAAACAGGCAGAATAAGAGAGATGAAGAGCTAGAGAGGGAGAGAAGAGACGCAGAGAGAGGGGAGTAGACTGTGTACCTTGTGAGAGAGAGGGGCAAGTAGACGTCACCAACAGCAGAGCTGACGCTCCCCCCTGGGTCGGTAGGTACTCACACGGGTCAGCGTGAGAGGCACAGCCTTGCAAGCGCTATGTTACACAGTCTAACTAACTACAAAACAAAGCGCTATGTTACAAAGTCCAACTAAATACAAAACAAAGCGCTATGTTACATGGTCTAACTAAATACAAAAGTAAGCGCTATGTTACACAATCTAATTAAATAGAAAACAAAGCGCTATGTTACACAGTCTAGCCAAATAAGAAACAAAGCGCTATGTTACAAAGTTGGGATCTCTCTGGGGGCAGTGGATAAATAGAGCTTCGGATGGGGGCATCCTTTAGAAGGGTTTCTAGCACCGGGAAGGGGCGTGAGATAGAGCCTCGAATCGAGATGCGACATGACTGGGGGGTAAGACCTGGGCCATGGGTGAGGGGAATAATACTTAAAAGAAATCTCAGCCTGTGGAGGAGAAAAACTGTAAGAGTTGGGAGGGTAGAGGAAAGGGCGCATGGCAGAGCTTGTCACTTGAGGCCGTGGTATATGGTTCCAGAAAATCGGGGTTCACCGTAGAGATTTTTGCTTTCGGCAGAAAGGGTAAGACACGCCAGGCCTGGGGTGGCCAGAAACCCTTTCTGATGTTTCATAGTTCTAGAGGGAAAGGTGCTCTGGGAGGAGCAGGGAGTGCACGGACGCAGCCCCTGGTGGCTTGGTTCCCTCGCTGGCTCTGCTGGGGGAATGGGATATGTGCAGATGTGGGTATGAAAAGGTGGCATTGTCCACGCGGCCACGGAATATACGTGCAGTGGGATTTATTTGCATTTGCACACACACACACCCACACAAGAGCCCCACACACACACAAGAGCCCCCCACACACACACGAGGCCCACACACACACCACACAAGAGCCCCCCCACACACCACACAAGAGCCCCCCCCACACACACACGCAAGAGCCCCCCCCACACACACACACGCAAGAGCCCCCCCCACACACACACACACGCAAGAGCCCCCCACACACACGCAAGAGCCCCCCACACATGCAATAGACCCCCACACATGCAATAGACCCCCACACATGCAATAGACCCCCACACATGCAATAGACCCCCACACACGCAAAAGCCCCCACACACGCAAGAGCCCCCCACACACACGCAAGAGCCCCCCACACGCAAGAGCCCCCCACACACACACAAGAGCCCCCCACACACACACAAGAGCCCCCCACACACACACAAGAGCCCCCCACACACACACAAGAGCCCCCCACACACACACAAGAGCCCCCCACACACACACAAGAGCCCCCCACACACACAAGAGCCCCCCACACACACAAGAGCCCCCCACACACACAAGAGCCCCCCACACACACAAGAGCCCCCCACACACAAGAGCCCCCCACACACACGCAAAGAGCTCCCCAAACACACGCACAGAGCCCTCCGCTCCATTTGCATCAGGTGTGAGGCTCCTGACTGCTGACAGCCAGGAGACTCCAACAAAAGGAGGCTTATGACCTGCTATAGGCATTGTAAATGACAATGCCATTTATTTATGTTTTAAAAACAAAAGCATAAATAAAAATAATGTCATGAGCAATGCCAATAGCTCTAACTTTAAGAATGCCGAGACCATTGCATTGTAAATGCTTGTTCCCTTTTGGCGGCATCTATGTAATTGGTACACAAGCTCCTCCCGCTGCCAGTATTAGAATAAACCCTGTGGATTGAATGGGCATGAAGTCTCATCTCTCCTTTCACCTACCTGACCTTGTGTGATTTGAATGTAGGGGCGCTGTATTGTACAACGCTTAAAACCCCAATATTCCTAATCTGGCGCTTTTCAAAACCACCAGACACAATGAACGCACCTGAACGCCTTGAAGTGAACCACTTTGCAGGATGAGCTATGAAGGAACTTGATCCCGTCACCGGGAGGAGGATGTATGGTCAGTCGGGATGCCCTATGGTCCAGGTTTGGCACGTTCCAGGAATGGAAGTCCATCACTACAGCGCTGTCATCAGGGACATTTTAAGGATTTTGGGGGCTCTGGGCCAAACGTATTTTTGGGGACCATGTTTGGAACATCTTGGATTTATGATCCAGTTTCAGGTAGTTCGTGCCCTCTTTGGCCAGATCACTGACAGTGCACAGGGGCACTCGTCCAAATTCAAAATGTGTGTTTATATGTAATATTCGGAGACAGTGAGGTGTATTTAGAATATCGTAACATAGCAGCAGCTCACACATAAGAGGGTGCAGTGGGTTCGGTTTCACATCTCAGGGGGTTCAGTGGTACTGATCCCCCTCGAGCTCCAGGGAATTGTGGGTCCCAGGCTTCCTTAAGTAGTCTTCAGGCTTATGGACCGATAGCATGAGGGAGTCTCCGAGACACAGAGGGTGAAAGCGAATGAGAGCAAAAGAGTGAGGAAGAGAGGTAGGGAGAGAGGGGGTACGGAGAGTGTGAGGGAAGAAGAGAGGAAGGGAGGGGGGCAGGGGAGAGAGGGAGGGGCGGAGGGAGAGATGGAGAGAGGGGGAGAGGGGGAGAGAGAGGGAGGGAGAGAGGGAGAGCGAGAGGGAGAGAGGGGGTACAGAGAGGGGGGTGCGGAGAGTGTGAGGGAGGAAGAGAGGAAGGGAGGCAGGGGGGAGAGAGGCAGGGAGAGAGGCAGGGAGAGAGGGAAGGGGGGAGGTAGAGGGAGAGATGGAGAGAGGGAGGGAGGGAGAGAGACGAGGGAGGGAGAGAGAGAGGGACGGGGGAGAGAGGGAGGGACGGGGGAGAGAGGAAGGCAGCGAGGGGGAGAGAGGGAGGCAGCGAGGGAGAGAGAGGGAGGGACAGAGAGGGAGGGGGCGGGACAGAGAGGGAGGGAGAGAGGAAGGCAGGGAGGGAGAGAGGGATGGACGGAGGAAGGTAGAGAGACGAAGGGTGGTAGAGAGAGGGACGGACGGAGAGAGGGAGGGATGGAGAGAGGTAGTGAGGGAGTGAGGTGGGGTGGGAGGTGGAGAGGGAGGGAGGTGTTGAGAGAGGGGGACTGGAGAGAGGAATGGAAGAAAAGAGGGACGGAGGGAGGAAAGGAGGGAGGGGAGGGAGAGGGAGGGAGGAAGAAAGGGAGCGAGAGAGGAAAGGAGGGAGGGATGATGAGTAGGAGGGACAAAGAGAGTCAGGGAGGGAGAGAGGAAGGAGGGAGGGAGAGAGGGGGAGACGAAGGGAGGGAAGAAAAGAGTTAGGGAGGGAGAGGAAGGGATGGAGAGAGATTAAGAAAAAGAAAGAAGGAGAAATAGCAATGAAGTGAGAGGGGAGATAAAGTGAGAACGAAAAAAAGAACAAGAGCTAAAGAGAAAGGAGAAAAAGCAGAATGGAAAGGGGTGAGAGTAAGAGAGAGAGAGACACACATGTAGAGCAGGAGCGAGACAATGTGAGAGACCGAAAGAGAGGGAGCACGAGAGCGAGCGAGCAGGAAACAGGCAAAATAAGAGAGATGAAGAGCTAGAGAGGGAGAGAAGAGACGCAGAGAGAGGGGAGTAGACTGTGTACCTTGTGAGAGAGAGGGGCAAGTAGACGTCACCAACAGCAGAGCTGACGCTCCCCCCTGGGTCGGTAGGTACTCACACGGGTCAGCGTGAGAGGCACAGCCTTGCAAGCGCTATGTTACAGTCTAACTAACTACAAAACAAAGCGCTATGTTACAAAGTCCAACTAAATACAAAACAAAGCGCTATGTTACATGGTCTAACTAAATACAAAAGTAAGCGCTATGTTACACAATCTAATTAAATAGAAAACAAAGCGTTATGTTACACAGTCTAGCCAAATAAGAAACCAAGCGCTATGTTACAAAGTTCAACTACATACACAACAAAGCGCTATGTTACACACTCTAGCCAAAGTCAAAACAAATTGTTTAAGGAAAACGAATCTGACATTAAAATCACCCGTGAAAAAGAGAAAGGAATGCTAAGAAAGGGTCCGACCAGAAATGCAGTTTAAGCTAGACCCCCCACGAAGCACTGACATTTCACAATAGCACTGACTGTAAGAAAGGGAGCGAGAGAGGAAAGGAGGGAGGGATGATGAGTAGGAGGGACAAAGAGAGGCAGGGAGGGAGGCTGGGAGGGAGAGAGGAAGGAGGGAGGGAGAGAGAGGGGGAGACGAAGGGAGGGAAGAAAAGAGTTAGGGAGGGAGAGGAAGGGATGGAGAGAGTAAGAAAAAGAAAGAAGGAGAAATAGCAATGAAGTGAGAGGGGAGATAAAGTGAGAACGAAAAAAAGAAGAGCTAAAGAGAAAGGAGAAAAAGCAGAATGGAAAGGGGTGAGAGTAAGAGAGAGACACACATCTAGAGCAGGAGCGAGACAATGTGAAAGAGAGACCGAAAGAGAGGGAGCACGAGAGCGAGCGAGCAGGAAACAGGCAGAATAAGAGAGATGAAGAGCTAGAGAGGGAGAGAAGAGACGCAGAGAGAGGGGAGTAGACTGTGTACCTTGTGAGAGAGAGGGGCAAGTAGACGTCACCAACAGCAGAGCTGACGCTCCCCCCTGGGTCGGTAGGTACTCACACGGGTCAGCGTGAGAGGCACAGCCTTGCAAGCGCTATGTTACACAGTCTAACTAACTACAAAACAAAGCGCTATGTTACAAAGTCCAACTAAATACAAAACAAAGCGCTATGTTACATGGTCTAACTAAATACAAAAGTAAGCGCTATGTTACACAATCTAATTAAATAGAAAACAAAGCGCTATGTTACACAGTCTAGCCAAATAAGAAACAAAGCGCTATGTTACAAAGTTGGGATCTCTCTGGGGGCAGTGGATAAATAGAGCTTCGGATGGGGGCATCCTTTAGAAGGGTTTCTAGCACCGGGAAGGGGCGTGAGATAGAGCCTCGAATCGAGATGCGACATGACTGGGGGGTAAGACCTGGGCCATGGGTGAGGGGAATAATACTTAAAAGAAATCTCAGCCTGTGGAGGAGAAAAACTGTAAGAGTTGGGAGGGTAGAGGAAAGGGCGCATGGCAGAGCTTGTCACTTGAGGCCGTGGTATATGGTTCCAGAAAATCGGGGTTCACCGTAGAGATTTTTGCTTTCGGCAGAAAGGGTAAGACACGCCAGGCCTGGGGTGGCCAGAAACCCTTTCTGATGTTTCATAGTTCTAGAGGGAAAGGTGCTCTGGGAGGAGCAGGGAGTGCACGGACGCAGCCCCTGGTGGCTTGGTTCCCTCGCTGGCTCTGCTGGGGGAATGGGATATGTGCAGATGTGGGTATGAAAAGGTGGCATTGTCCACGCGGCCACGGAATATACGTGCAGTGGGATTTATTGAGCTGTGTTGTGACATCTCGGGTGTTACATAGTTGTGGAGGGGGGCGGATTGTGGTTCGGGGGAGGGTGCTGCCGAGTTCCTAGACTCGGGCTTGTGCTTTCTATTAGAAACTGCAGCTTTCCAAGGGTTCCAGGTCCGTATGCTGGTGTTTTTAGCAGTGCTCGTCATACAGGGGAAAGTGCCAATTCTGAAGCCCCACACACACTCATGCCCGATGTGCCTACCTTCACTTCCAGCAGTTACCCGAGTGGGGAAGCTTGTTTTCCATGAGCAGCGCAGACTTCCAGCGCTCGCCGTGGCTCCTCTTCTCGCGCTGGGCGGCGGGGGGGGGGGGGGGGGGGGGCGGGCACTTCCGGCCGGCCGCGCTGGGATTGGCCGGCCGGCTGAAGAAACCCCCGGGCGGGACGGGATACCAATATATGTTTGTGAGGACAGGGGGGGGCGGGAGAGGACGAGGGGGGCGGGCGGGAGTTCCTAGACTCCATTCCAAACGCTGTAAGGAAAAGCGTACAGTGGAGCATGGTGTATGCCTAGCAAAAAAGAAATACAACATTATATGTAGGCAGCTAAAAATATATGGGTGGAAATGCATGAACACATCTGAAACAAGGGTAATTAGCACGCAAAGTAAGACCGAGAATGGTGGATCCCGGCAGATAAGTGTACATTGAGTGAATATAAATTAAAACGGACGGCGGGAGGGGGCGGGAGAGGACACAGGGGGCGTGAGGGGGGAGGGGGGCGGGAGAGAACACGAACGGCGGGAGGCGGCAGAAAAGTGTACATTGAGTGAATATAAATTAAAACGGACGGCGGGAGGGGGCGGGAGAGGACACAGGGGGCGTGAGGGGGGAGGGGGGCGGGAGAGAACACGAACGGCGGGAGGGAGGCGGGAAACGTGCCGGGGGAAAAGCATGCCCAGGACAGCAGCAAGCACGGCCCGGCCGGACCAGACACGGGGGCGTTCCCGGCGTCCCGTGACGTCGGCAAAAGCCAAAGAATGTCGGGAACGCCCCCGTGTCTGGTCCGGCATTGACGGACAGGCCCCTCGTCCAATGGCAAGGCTCCGTTTACGGAGCCAGCCAATCAAGGACGAGGGCCGAACCAAGCCACACTACAGATCTCAACAGGATTTCGCCTGCGCCGAAAAGATGCGCAGAGCGCATCTCTTCGCAGGCGAAACCTAAAAAGGATTGTGGGGTCCGTTGACAAAGAAAACCTTTACAAATAAATTTGGAAAACAGTTAACATACGACGTAGTGCCAAGGGAAACATAACTGATGAAAAATTATGGAGGTCTAAAAAAAACAGAATTTAAAAGTAATCATTAAATAAACGTGAACCATCTCTCAAGAAATTAAAATGTCCTTGTCAGGTGTTCATTAACAAAAAAACAGAAAACTATCCAGTGACTCAAAAAGATGAGGCGATGGTTGTGTGTTCACTCTTCAACCATTAATGGGATTGAATAGTATCTAACAAAACGGTAATTATGCAGCAAAATAACCAACAACAAGTATAACGACAGCCAAGAAACAGTGGCAAGGCAAGTGAATACCAAGTTGGTTACAAAACTTTCAATGTGTTTATATACCCTGCATGCTTTCAGCCACAAAAAGTTGGATTATTGTGAAGCAGTGGTGGAAATCGGCAATGCCGTAATTAACTGAAAATGGAAAATGAGGGGGGGGGGGGGGGGGGGGGGGGTTAGAAACAGCCCCAAATACATATGCTAGGAAAACTCCACTGGTGAATTTGCAAAAAAAAAAGGAAAAAAACTCACAAAATAACGTTAGAGTACCAGGAAACAGAAATGAGAGCAGGGTAATATCGCGAGAAAGCAGGTAATGGGAAACTGGAGCACCAGTAAGGCAACAAGCATTTTCGAAGCCAATCTTGGCCACACTGGTGTTGCAAAAATCTTTTAACCCTGCTGCTCCTGTGCAGATTGGGTAAATAAGAAAAAAAAAATATTGCGTCATCTTGCATGTGCACCCACGGCTACAAAATTAGGCTGGCAATTTTTTCCCCATATTTCCCCCTCAACTCAGATAGTTTTTAGTTTTTGTTTTATATAGTGCAAACTCAACCCAAAGGTATCGGAGCACTTTACATGAGCACCAGTTGTGTTACAGACAGCAACATTCATTATGGTAGGCACGGGGAGATTAAGTGATTTGCCCAGAATTGCAGGATACTGAGCGTCCCAGCCGAGGCTCAAACACGGTTCACCAGCTTCGAGATCGACCGCTCTAGCTGTTGGGCCACATCCTCTCCCATTCAATTTTCTTCATACAAAATTATAAAAATGTGAGAAATCCTTTTTTTCCATTTAAAATACTGAGGGGAAGCAACACAGGCGGGGAACAGAAGCAAAGTGGGTCTGAGGAAACATACGAGAGGGAGAGCAAAATGGAGGGTGGGAAGAAATGCAAACGCGCGCGAGAGAGAGAGCACTTGGGCAAGCGCATCTCAGAGGAGACTGGGGAGAAGCTTACGGGCAACAGAGTACAACAAAGAGGGGAAGAGAAGCACATTAGTAAGACAGCTGGAAAACATACACTCAAGGACGGCTTAAACAAAAATAAAAGCAGGCAGTCTAAGGACACAGTAATGCATCCATGCTCCAGCGAATGGGCCAACACAAGCACAGGAAGGAAAGCTCACACACGCGTAAGCAATGGGCAGGTTCTATTCGCACTATAAACAATATATAATAAACAGTGCATGAACTATTTAATAGCCAATAACTTAAAGGGATCACAGTGAATGAAGAGGTTCTATAATATTGATGAGGCAGAAGTATCCAGGATGCGAAATTAATCAAAGATGTACTTATCCAACCGATTAAATGTTGCAGAAATTTACAGATACAAAAACAAAAAACACGTGTCCCATGTGGTGACAAATGATGGCAACAATCTCATAAATCTCATTATAAAAGGGGTTCGGCTGAAAGCGTCAGAATATGCCATTGCTTAGATTCTACCAAGGCTCCGATTATGCCATGTGCTAACTATACCAGAGTTCTATTTAGAACAATTTGTTAGATATTCACAAACTTTGCAAAAGCAGAGGCGTGGTTTATGAACAGAATGCTGGCCTTCAGTGATCTCGATCATGGGGCAGCTCTGAACAGGTCATCACCTTCACAATTTATGATAGATAATTTTTCTGATTCTATCGCTGCACAGTTTCTCACTTTATTTTCTGGGAAAACATCTTATGAAAGCATTCGCAAGATTTCACAAAATGTTATTGTATATTAAATCGAGAGTCTACTTGTGGTCCAGCTCCAGCAGAGGGTTAGAGAGTTTGCTCACAGTCACACCTTCTCCACTTGCACACAAAGAATCACTTATTCTCATTGTGCCTCAGTTCCCTTGTTTGCTAAGCGTTTTAACAATGATTGGACATTTGCACTGTACTAAGTTTATGTTAAAATTTAAAATGTTATATAGTCTTTGAGCTTTTACAAATTCCTAAAAGTAGTAAATCTGGAACATGTGGGAGCACTCGACTTAAAGAATAAGGACCCAATTATTTTTTAGGTTGCCCATAATGACTTTACATTGCTTCTACATTATTATTATTTTTATAGCTAAGGACATGCATCAAACTGGATTAATTAATTAGAGTCCTTCAAAATGGTATATAACATGGCCCTTTAAAACGGAACAATAGTTTAGGAAAACTATCGCATTTGTGCCTTTTCAAAAGTTGCACATAATCTTAGGTTTATTTTGAAAGCAAACAATAGTTCACAAATCCTTGTTCAACTTCCACCTGATTTTTTCCCCCGCTTATAAATATTTTTGGATACATTTTATTTTGGAACCAAGCCGCTATCTTGCTCCTGATCTCCAACTATTTGCAAATAATAAAGGAGCATTCTGGAGGCATTGGGAACAGCCACAATTAGTCTATTTAAAAGTATACTTCATTTTTAGGTCGAGCTAGAGTTGCGCATGCGGTCTAGCTCGACAACTATTGTTTTCAGTTTCCTGGAAATCTGAGACAGCGTTCGGCCACACGCCTCTGCTGTCTCAGATTTGTCCTCGCGATCGCGCTTTTGCTGCTGGCTGCTTGCTGTGTGCGCTCGGTTTACAAAACAGTGTGGGTCAGAAAGTGGCGTCATGCTAGACAGACACTCGCGTACACACCCCTCCCCCCCCACCAACCAGTCATCGGGCTCTTTTAACACACACACACATACGCGCACACACATGCGCGCCCACACACACAGACGCGCGCGCGCCCACACACACACACACACAGACGCGCGCGCGCCCACACACACACACACAGACGCGAGCGCGCCCACACACACACACACAGACGCGCGCGCGCCCACACACACACACACAGACGCGCGCGCGCGCACACACACACACAGACGCGCGCGCGCACACACACACAGACGCGCACGCACACACACACACAGACGCGCGCGCACACACAGACACACGCGCGCACAGACAGACAGACACACGCGCACAGACAGACACACGCGCACAGACAGACACACGCGCACAGACACACGCACAGACAGACAGACAGACAGACACACGCGCGCACACACAGACACAGACGCGCGCACACACAGACACAGACACGCGCGCGTGCACACACAGACACGCGCGCGTGCACACACAGACACGCGCGCGTG
This sequence comes from Lissotriton vulgaris, assembly GCF_964263255.1. NCBI lineage: Eukaryota > Metazoa > Chordata > Amphibia > Caudata > Salamandridae > Lissotriton > Lissotriton vulgaris. The sequence continues at coordinate 1,214,523,157 of NC_141697.1, forward strand.
CACACACAGACACGCGCGCGTACACACACACACACACACACACACACACACACACACACACACACACACACACACACACACACACACACACACACACACACACACACGCGCACAAACATCCCCCTCACACCCTACTCACCAGGTTCTTCTTGCGTGTCCCTCTGCAGCCAGCGGGTCATTTTGGTTAACAGGCGGGGGCAGCGGGGCTCTCCACGAGCACGGGAGCCCCGCTAGCTAAGACGGAAATCTTCCGGCGGGCACAGGAGCGCCTGCTTCCTGTATTTGTCCGGGCCCGCCCCAGTCCCAACAAAGATTGCCTGGCTTCCTGTTGAAGCCAGGCTGTGGCGGTGAGATTGCTTGTTTATTTTAGCAAATAGTGCATTTTTCAATAACCTCTGGATTAAACGCTCGTCTTGTTTTACATATTCTTTGTGCAGGCGTCTCTGTGGTCTCCAGCTGTTGACAGCATGCATGTATTTACTTGGACTAGATGCACATCATATGCCCTCAGCCATTAGAAGTAATTTGCAGAGAGGCATCACCCACCTCTTCATTAGTTCACTCTTAGCTGAGCGTGCAGTACATTAGTGGATAATAAAACGCGCTGGATTGATCTAGAGTTATTGATATTTGGCGGGATCTAAAACTCCCGCATTAAATTTCTTAAGTACACGGGAGCGGGTGCCGGGTGCTCTTTTTACAATCGGTGATACGCCACCCCACTGGTCATTTTGCTTCACTGATGGATGCTTTCCACCACTACAGCCTCCTCTCTGTTGCTGAGTCATAAGAGAGCACCCGCGCGTAACTCCTGGGCACGACGTCACAACACTGTGTGAGAAGCTTCCAGCTAGCTCGCTACAGCAACTCGCTGCTCCCCTCACTAATGCACCGAAACCACCGCTTTCGCATGACTTTTTATAATTTCCGGAGCTTTCCCAGTACTGTTTACCAGGACAAGCTCATCAAAAACTGGACTGCTGCCCACGCATTCCTCTTAGAGCTGTGCTCGCCTGTCAGCAAACACCACCAGCAGCAGGAGCCTGTGCGTCTGCTTGTACTCCCTCTTCTCCGCCTTCAGGCTCTTGTTGATGCTCCGGCTCCGCTTCCTATTGGCTTTAATGCAGGCTTTGATGAGTTGGGGGTCCGTGTATTCCAGGGAGCCCAGTCCCAGGGGGATCCTATCCTCGGGGGACCCCGGGGGCCTCAGGGGTAGGTGATGGAGGGCTGGTGGGGTCCGATCAGCCGGATCCGCAGGCTGTGACACATCCCCATGCTGGTCCCGGAGGCAGAGTCAACTTCAGCAAACTGACATGTCCTGAGTGTGGGGGGGGGGGGGGGGGGTGTCAGGGACTGGTGTGAGGGTGTCAGCAGCAGGCACGGGGGTGGCGGGGGCGACGACAGGCTCCGTGTCAAGGGCTCCACTCCGGCTCACTTTGACTCCCCCCTCTTTTCAGGGAAATTTGCTTTAGGAGCAACAGGGAAAGAGACACTTCAGCAGTCACGTGGCCAGAGCAGGACAACCAGGATTTACCGTAATGTGTGGAATTACAGGGCCCGCCTGAAGCGACAGCTTGGTGAGCGACTACAGGAGGAGGACACGGGGGCGATGCTCCCTCCCGGGGCACGGGCAGAGAGTCCGGGGGTGCAACTGGTGGATAAAACTGCAGCAAGGGTCCTGGGACTGCACTCACGGCTGCCACAGAGATGGGTGCCAACGGAGTTATGGCCCGGCAGTTCTGTCTGTTGTCTAGTTAATTAACCTCCGTAAGCACAGGAAGGGGGGGGGCATCTCCCTGGTGGCGACCCACCATGCTCTCGTCCCAGCCCCTCCTCCTGTTGTCCCGCCCCTCCCCCCAACAGCACTCAAGGCACCGGGCTATCTCCGAATGGCACCAACTGGTCATCCCATGGCCGCTCTGATCCTTATCTCTATCCTGTACAGCCCCCTCCCCCCAACCCCGTTCCTTCCTCCCTTACCCTGATATCCGACCCGGCGTTGCCTCTTCCATAGCCCCTACTTAGGGCCTCTGGCACGCTTTCCGCTATCTTTTACAGTGGCCTTGAAGGGGCGTTCTCGGGCATCCAATACTCACTCCGCACTTTTAACCGAGCAAATTATCTCCCTCTCTCCCCATCGACCTTATAACGCTATGCCCGAAACATATTACAGGACCCAGTGCGGTGTCTTATCTACCATTCTCCTCATCTTACCAATTCCTTTCCTGTGATGACCCTTTTTTTTTTTTTACTAACCCCCTACTCTGAATCTTCTGTGGCTACCTGCGTTGTTGCCCCATCCCCCTACTCCCCTTGGCGCCCTTTTCTCCTAACACCGCTTCTTCTCTTTTTCACCCCCCCAAGCCCAAACACACGTATATTTCACCAGGATAGCGCCTAATGACATTCTATGCACTAATAGCTCAATTTAGCTGGCAGCCCCTTGCTGCCCAACAAGCTCTGTATTACCAGATCTATGCCCAATTCCTGCAGTATACCTTGAGTGCCTATTCACCAACCAGTGCCATCCAAACGATATGATGTTGCTACGTGTAATATCTCCCTTCCGTTCCCTATGTCCTTCCCTTGCCTGCGCCCATATCCTTATCTCTCTACATTCATTGTCCTGGACGGCCCCCTCCCGCAACCCTTCTCATCCCTCCTTTACCCTGCAATCCGACCCCATTATGGCTCCTCCCTGGCAACCTAATTGGCGCCCTTTCTCTATCCTTCCGGTGGCCTTGAGGGGACGTTCTCGCACATCCCATTCACTTCGCAGTATTAACCGAGCAAGTTACCTCTCTTTGTCCCTCGACCTCCCAGAACTATGCATGAAACGGTTACCCCGTGAAGTTTCTTCTTTACCAGGAGTTCCTGCACCTTCCCTATTCTAATCGGCACTCAGACGGCGATCATCTTCAAGAGGTGAAATCGCCCTCTTACTCAAATGACGTAACCTCTCTGCCTAACAGCAACCAAGACCTCTACCCGCAGCTCTTGCATCGCCATCCCTCTTCCTTGAAACCGCACTTTTCGTCTAGACCATCCACCCCACCTTTCATCCACTGCCACGTGATCCTGACCCGCCACCCCGCATTCCTCCCCTTTCCTTGACCCCCCCCCCCAGTCCGGGACACCCTCCGCCTCACCAGTGCCCGCCCTGCAGCCATCCACCTTTTGTCTCCACCCGAGTCCTCCCTCCGAAAACAGAGCCCCACCAATTTGAGAGCCGCCCCCCTCCGATGGATGCGCACCTCTCAAAACCTCTACAGCAAACATCACTCCCTCCGTGTCCACCTTGCAAACTTCCACCACCTGCCCGCATCACCACATCCCCTTATTGTCCTTGAGCCTCCATGCCACCCCGTGGCAGAGCACACCCCTACTCCTGGTCCTCTTGCCTCGAACCCTCCGCGCAGCGCAACCACAGCATCACTCAGCGCAACCACAGCATCACTGGTTCAAATATGTTCTCTCAATGTTTAAAGCTTTATTACAAATGTCACAAAAAGAATTTAATATTTCACTTCTGTTCTTGAATTTGTCACAATAAAATACACTGAACATAATCGTCACAAAAGTTATTTACAAGAGTCTAAGCTATTGCCATTATAAATGACAATCACTTTTATTTAAATATTAATTATTTAAAAAAATTACAAGCCATTGATATTTGTAATATCAATACATCTAAGTCACGTAAATACAAAACATGTTGCATTACAAATGCTATAGGTGTCACATTTGTGAAAGTTATAACTATTGGCATTGTAAATGACAAAGCTATTAATTTAGCCATTTTCAAAAACAACACATACATAAAAAAAATGTAATTTACAAGACCAATAACTCAAACTTTCCTAATGCGAGACCTATTGCATTGCAAATGCTTGTTTTTATATTGGAACTACTTTTATTAAGGCAAATTTTACTGCAGCTTACTTTTTTTTTGTAATAGAGTTTTATGTAGTACGAACTAGACCCGAATCAGGTATCAGAACACTTTACATGGAGCACCAGTTTGTTACATAAGAAAACACTCTTCATTTTTGTTAGGCACGGGAAGATTACGTGATTTGCCCAGAATCACAGGATGTTGAGCGTCATTGCAGAGACTCGAACCTGGTTCCCCAGCTTCGAGGTCTTCCGCTCTAGCCGTAAGGCTACATCCTCTCCCCAATTTCTACATTTCTTTAGCGCTCTTACCATAGGTTTCTCGTTAATGAAACCTATATACCATTTTGAATATATTTTAGGTGTGGGTGCGTATCTGGCCCTAGCAGCAGAAAATCCATCCTCCCTACAACCATACAGAAGCAAGGTAGACGAAGCCAAAGGACATGTGCTCAGGAAGCTGGGTGTACTTTCCCTTTGGACAAAAAAAACACAGACTGGATGTCTATAACCCCAAACCATGAGTCCTGGGTAGAGGGCAACATATATTCTACATCTCTGTGGACTAAGATGTGTTGTACTGATGGGGGTGGTGGTTTAGATTACAACCAAGGGGAAGATATGCAGATACAGGTAGCGGAAGTACTAGTGTATAGGTTGGGGTAGATGTGCTAGGGCACAGGCAGGTCATAATATGTTGGAGGAGAAGTAGGGGTAGTCGGACAATGGTAGGGATACTAGAGTAAACATGGGTATAAGGGTAAAAAGGGGTAGAGTTAGTAGGGAATAGGCAAGGGTATATGTACATGGGTATATAGATGGTAGAGACACAAGTGTATAATTAGTGGTACTATGGTATAGACAGCTATAGAGGTAGTATTGTATAGAAAGATATTACAGATAGGCAAGGGAAACAGTCATAGGGCACTTGAGACAGGAGAAAAAATAAAACTGCTGTAGAAAAAGAGGGTGGCTTTCATCTTCTGACTAAGAAAGGTGGGAGTTACCTACTCTTCCGCTCTTTGGAGCTACCCTATTGTTTTGAGCAGGAGGGCTCCCATTTCCTATACTGAAGTAGCTGACAGACAAAGCAATTGTGATAATGTGAATAAAGCAGAAGAGGCCAACTGGTGTAGAAAGACCATATGAATGCAGGTCAAGTTCGGGGACATTTCGCCTTAAGGGACAGGACACCACGTTCATAAAAGGAAAATAAATGTTTTGCCATGTAAATCATAGTTATTTGAGACGCAGAGAGAATTTGGTGCAGTTTCTTACAGACATAACCAGATAAGGCTAAAAGTTAGTTCTAAAAGCTCACATATAGTGGAGAGCGAATCTAGTAAATATGGATACTGAGGGGACTGGTATTTACAAAGTGTGCACTCAGTATCAGCAATTAGTACCAGACTTACAATGGAAATTCGAAGGGCCTATTTTCCTGTCGCTGACTCAAAAGCCCTATATGCAGATTTGCCTGGTTACCTTAAGCACAGGCTGATGCATAATTTACCCCTCAAGTTACAAGAGCCTGTTGGCGAGGCCTACCTCCGAGCACAATAGATGTGGCAGAAAAAAAGAAAAATCACAACACCAATTTGTGCAACAGCCTGCCAGAGGACCTGCACAAACTTTCTTGTGACAGTGTTTAAACGGAATATTTAAATCTTTCCTCTCTTCATGTTGCTAGACTTCTGGCAGAATAGTTGGCTTTTAAATGTGTGGGAATATGGCGAGAAATGTTTTTAACAGTACCATAAAAAGCTGGATCCACGTTAATGAACTGAAAATACAAATGTATCACACATTTCATTAACCGCTTCATAACTATCCATACAAACAATATTCTTCATATTGACACTGCACAATGTTTCAGACGGGAAAAAAAAGTGCATTTAGCTATAATCTTCACTGCCGAAAAAGCACACACAGTGCAGAACATCCCTTTAAAGGCCTAAAATATTCAAGCACATCACTCCAATGTTACATCTTAAGTGACATGACGTTGTCCGACAACGCCATGCCAGAATGCAAGACATCACAAGGGTTGAGATAAAAATGTGAGGGAAAAACAAAGCAATAAACACATTTTCATGCACTAACCCTCCTGCACTTCAGAAAGAAAGTGGTCCAGCCCCGGACTGGCGTCGGCCTTGTCAGTGTGGCATAGCTTGGATGCAAAGGAAGCAAGGAATGGACCTACGTCTGACCTTACCCATGGCTAGTAAGGGAGGAAAACCAAATACAAACAAAAAATCTAAGCACTGGCAGTCAATTGATCGTTGTAGCATTCCAACTCCTCGTTTTTCACCCACATTGAAACATTGAAACAATGGCCAGCCTTGTGCAAGTCAGTACTGACCACAGGGTGACGTAGGTTTGAAAAGAGGGTCTAGTGAGGCATTTTGTTAGAGTATTAATGAAGGGAGGATACCACCTGCCAAACGAAGATGAGTTGATATGCACGCCACATACACAAACTCTGCGAATCTACAACCAAAAACATCCTCGCACTAGTCTTGAGACAGTTTACATTGACAGACTGGAAAACAACATTTCGCAAAAGTGAAATTACCAACCGCCCCCTTCACTTATCCGGTTCCCAGCCCTACGAGACGCCGAGTCCTATAACCCAAATGACCTTACACTCAGACCAAAGTATCTGTCCCCGCCACATTGCGGCTTTCCCCAGGCCTACGGGTACATATGAGGTCCGTCACGCCCGTCAACACCTTCCCGTTCCTTGGGAACCTGTAGACTCACCGCCCTGGTCCGTAAGAGGGCTCGTCCCGCTGCCCCGCCGGCTCTACACACGGAGGCCGCCATTTTCTCCCTGACAGAAGAGAGGACGAGAAGACGCGCAGGCGCAGTGTGGAGTGTCCGTGCTCTGAACCGGGAGCGCGCATAGGGTAGACGTGGTCGCGCCAGGAACACGTAAGAGACGGTGGCCATCTTTAACTCTCGTATTCCTATTTATTGTTAACGAGGTATGTTTCTTAAATCTTGAACACCTTCAATGAACTATACGTTTTGAAATTCAGTCTAGTAAATGTGTGTTCTGTTAATAAAGACAGTAAAATAATGTGTTGGTTCGGAAATGAATTTTTTAAATGTAAGTGAAAACGTTTTATGAGGATTAATAGCAGGCAATAAGGTTGTATGAAGTTTTCATGAAAAAAATAAATTACGTTGAACGGTGGCAGGTGTTTTTTTGGGGGTGGTTGAGTGACAGGAGCGTCAGTATTTCTGTGTTTTTTGTGACTTTTGATGAGAAGGTTCTGCCAGCAAACAGAGAGCGACCATGTAATATCATGGAGCTAGAAGGAGGACTAGATGATATGTAACCGCTGTCGGCTATTGGGCTGAGTTGTTTCATTTTATCAGGGAAGAGTCTAGGTAAGAAAGTCATGTCATAACAGAAGCTTATTTAAATATTGTTAGCGCGTGGTGGTACCTGCTCAATTACCATACTCACCTGGGCCCATAAACATACACACTTTGAACAGGTAACCCTTGCTAATCAGGATTTTTATTTTACTCTTAGGACTTATACCTATACCATTGATTTACCAATTCTTGTCATCGGTACCTAGAGTCCTAAGGGGTCAAGGGAGTTAGAATGATAGGTAGAAAAGCAACATTTCATTCGTAAAATAACCACAGACTCGGGAGAAGTTTTAACCCCTTCGCTGAGGCCGCGATTTTACCGCTGGACGGTAAACAAAAGAACAGGGCGGGGCCGTGACGAACCCCAGCCGTCATCAGCACACGCCCACCGCGGGGCGTGACGGCTGGGGTTCATACCAGCATGGGAGGGGTTAAACACTTTATCTATGTAAATGCTTAAATGTCAGAGTCCATACAATTGACATTAAAGCTTGTTCAATTAAGAAGATAATGATCAAGGCAAAGATATGCAGAGATTTTATGTGACTGTCTTTAAGCATTTGAACATAGGAAGTTTTGAAAAGGGAAACAGTACGATGACATACCCACACAGATTATATTTACCTAGAATGGTGTGAAGACCAACCCGGGGCACGGGCTGGGATAAAGGACAGGACTCCCGAAAGTTCAGGTGCCAACAGGATAGAACAGGCTCAGATCAGGACAGGTGAAGACTAAATCAGGACAGTTGCAGGTCAGGACAGGTACCCTCAGCTAAAGTGCAACAGCAGCGTTACACCCCTCTCTGCGGCTAACAGACGGACCCCGATTGGCTTATCGATTCTCCTCCCCAAACCCAATTGGGTTATCGATTCTTCTGACAGAGTAGCTAAGCCTACCTTAGTTATGCCATTTTCCAGGGCAGTGTACCACCCCCCAATGTTGCAAATGTGTGTATTCCCAATTTTGATTGGTCAAAAGGCGAGGAGAGGTCATCACACCATACCACTTATGAGGTCATTTAATTCAATAATGCAAATTATCTTTCCGGCCCATAACTTTATTTTCCCATGCACTTTTATTCCACCCAAGAACAAATGTTCTAATAGTAAATACAATGTTAAACATTTTAACAGATTGACATCCTCTTGGAAGTTCAATAGTTTGGGTTCCCTTGAGCATCGCAGGCAAGACTGTCACTGGCATAGGTTCAACGCCATGGCTTGTGGACTCTCAAGATTTTGGTTCATGCGCAGTCTCGGGACCCAAGATGGAGCAACATTGTACTTGATTGGTCCAAACACGAGCTAATAGCAAAGTCAAGAAGAACAGTTTTAGAACAAATAATAAATGAATGCACTGTATACCACTTATCTCTATTCCCATTATTTTATTTTATCTACAGCGTTAATAATTAGGCAGAACGAACAATGTTTAGTTAAAACAGCAGCATACGCATAAGCATGTGAAACCTAGAGTAGCCATCTTTAGTTCTAGAGCACAGAAGCAAAGATTTCCCACCAAAGCAGAGAAGATGTCATGTCACATGAGTGTGACAGACGATTGCACAATGAAATTCCTGCATTGCGGCGGCCATTTTAATGCACTCAAGTTATTATTGGTAAAAGCACATTGACAAGCTTCCCCAGCTTACTGGAAATGTCGTGTGGTGCAATTATTAGTAAAATGAAACATGTTGATTAATACATTAGAGGTTATTTAGAGAGGGTTGAGTCCGAGCAAGTCTCTTTACGTGTGAAACTTTGCTCCATCAATCCCCTCTTTGATGATATTTTATATCATCACAAATTACAGAAACAGATGCCAACTTTCAACACTTTCTCAATTCAATATCCTCAAATACTTTGTTTGGTCTTTTCTTAATATTCATTTGGAAATTTTTCATTTTTTTATATAAGTTCCCATCCAACTCCTCAAGTAAAATGTCAACGAAATTTCTCTTCTTTCCTTTCTTGTTTACTGTATATGTCTTTTTGTGTCTGCAGCATTTACACCAAATCATTATCCCTAAAATCAGTAGGGCTACTCTCGCTATTGGCATCAGTATTCTACCTACAAAACATTTTCCTACCTTAGTAAACCAACTACCTACAGAAGAAAGACCACTAATTAGTCTCTTCCATGCACTGTCAACCTCCAGTGGTTTCAATTCTTCTTTCATTTTTTTATTTTTTTATTTTTATTTTATTGGAGTTCATGGTGCAATAAGAAAATACATAAATAGCCGTAAGCAAGGTATAAGAACATCTGATACAATTACATGATAGCTCATATATAAGCAGCTAAAAACACATTATTTCACGTGGGGATAAAAATGATACAGAAGTTCTATCAATAAATATAGCAATACAGTACATTTCAAGTTCTTATTCTGTCCTCCAGCCATTTCTTAACCGGGGCCCATAATCGTCTTCCCATTTCTCGTTTTTTAACACCTTTAAATTCATAAAGACAAGACTCAATATTATAAATACCCAAGAATCTGGAGATCCACATCTGAAAAGACGGGGCTGTAACATCCTTCCATCCGGCCGAGATTAAGATTCTAAGCAGAGCGACCAACATAAAAACCAAAGCAGCCTCATCCTCTGTTAAAACCAGTTTAGAATCTGAGCCAAATAACATCAGTGTTGGGGATAGATCTATATTGTGACCTAGCAGCCCCTCCCAAAATGTTGTTATTCCATCCAGGGTGGGGGCCAGTCGCTCACAGGTAAAAAACCATATGTAATAAGTCTGCTTGCCCCTTATTGCATCTCGGGCAGCAATCATCATTCCTAACACCCCAGGAAAATAGTTAGGCCGGTGTATGATACAGATTAAAAACTGTTTTAAAATGTTGTGCACGTAAGTTGGACGCCTGAAAGATCTTTTTATTTAACCATAATGCTAGGTCCAAATCTACATCCGGGTTTCCCAATTTGATTGCCCAGTCACTTTCTACTTTTCCTACATTATCCTGTAATCTGGACACCAGCATATTATAAACATCTTTTATCTTCCAAAACCTTCTTCCAATGCCCTCAACCACAGAGAAGTCAGCAAGGGGTTAAAGTTTTGGCCTGAAAGCCTGTATGATACCGGAGATTTGACCATATATAAGCCATTGATTTGGAGGGAGGCCATATCTCCTTTGCATGTCCTCAAACCCACTTATCTTGTCTCCTACCATTAGGTCTCCAATAGTCTTAACCCCTAAACCCTTCCAGATTTGTAGGTTCCCATCATTACTTAACTGAGGAAAAAGGCTAGAATTTTCCAAAAGGAGAGAAGGGTTAATTTTAGGGACATGAAAGAATTTTAAGATTTATTTCCATACTCTCCATGCCCCTAGTAAGATCTTAAATCGTGCCTTCCTATAGAACCTATATTCCAGTTCCGTCAACAATAGACCGGTTGCTTTCCCCCCCCATCAGTAGTTTGAAGATTGGAGGGGGACCCTGAGTGTCTGTATCAGTCGCGCCAGTGTCACATTGAAACAAAATTGACATCTGGATTAGGAGACAAGTCCAGTGATACAATCTCAGGTTCGGAAGTGCCATCCCACCCCTTTCCCACGGAAGGGACATAAGGGTCGTTGATCGTCTAACCTTACCATACTGCCATATGAACCTGATAAAGGCAGACTCTAATTGCTTCAGAATTTTCTCCTCAATATATAGGGGAATGGCTCTAAATAGATATAGCACCCTTGGAAACATCGCCATTTTAAGAAATTTACTCTCCCCACCAGAGAAAGATGAAGAGCATCCATCCTTTTCAGTTCTATCTCTATGGATTTAATAAGGGGGGGGGGTAATTCTCTTCCACTATCTTACCCACTGTAGCATTTATCTTTACCCCTAAATATATAGCAGAATCAACATACCTTAGATCGGGTCTTGGTATGTTCCTAGAGCAGATTATCTGGGTTTTGGATTCATTCAGAAGATATCCAGAACCTTGACCGAAAACTTTAGCCATCTGTGCCAATTCTGGGAGTGCCTGCTGCGAGTTTGTTGTGATAACCGCCAGGTCATCAGCATAAGCTAAGATCTTATTTTCGTAGCCATTATAGATCACTGGAGATATTCTAGGACACTCTAAAATCTTCTGAATAAGCGGGTCAATGTACAGAGCGAATAGTATGGGGGAGCAGGTCCTTGAGTATAGTTTGGTATCGGCATTTATCTAGGATATAGGTCGATATGACCCCGGTTTCTCAGCTGGTTTACCTTTCTTGGTCTCTTTCCACGAGTCGGGGACCACCCCCGAGTATGGTATCCCGTTAAATAGATCTACTAAAAGAGGAACAATCTCTTTTTCCATTGCTTTGTAAACCTCCGAGGGGAGACCATCAGGACCAGATGCTTTCCCTGGCACTAACTCTCGCAGGGCAGATAAAACTTCCTCAGACGTAATATCCTTATCAAGGGCAATTCTTGTTAAATCATCCAAACAAGGTCCACTGTCAATACATCCCTCCTCCTGATCATTATTAAAAGGATCCTCCTCATATAATTTCTGATAGTATTTTTCAAATACCAATAGGATGTCCTTTATCTCTGTATATGTTATCCCTTCCTCTTCAATACATACAATCACATTCTTTGATTTTTCCTGTCTAATCCGGAGAGCAAGCGCTCTGCCAGCTTGCTCACCCGTTTCGTACCTCTTTGCCCTTGAGGATTGATACTCCCCTATTGCTTTCTGTGTAACCTCCTTCTGCAATGCCGCTTTTACTGCCAGCAGAACTCCCTGACTAGCCTCAGTATTACTGCCTGAAGCAATATCCTTTATATGTTGTTCTTCCGCCTCAGCCAATTTGACCATTAATTTCTCTACTTCGCTCCTATCTTCTCTCTAAGCCTGGCGGCACAGCTGATTGTTTCTCCTCTTAGAGCGGCTTTAAAAGCCTCCCAGACCCCGTTCCGAGATGTGCTGTATCTATTTGCCGCAAAAAATTCACCGGCCCATATATTCAAATGGTCCACAAATCTGCTATCTGCCAACAGCCTTCTTTCAAAAGTCCAGTTTGTCTTAGACCGTTCTAGCCCTCCCATATTGTAGTTTAGCAGCAAAGGGTTGTGATCTTGGGAGTCTACATATCTTAACTTTTTCAGATTCTAAAACAGAGACAAAAAAGTAATCTAATCTTGAATATCTCTGGGCTGGATTAGAAAAGTAAGTATAACCTACATTTGAGGGTTCTTTAGCTCTCTATAGATCCTAAAGCCCATGAAAAGCTAACATAGCTTGAACCGCCTTAAAGACTCTAGGTTTTCTCCCCTGATACAATATGCCCGTCCCCCATTCAGATGAGATATTTAAATCTCCTGTGAAAACCAGAGGAGAGGGCCAATTTGCAAGCTCTATTTCTAGAAAATCGTAAATTTCGGGGTCGTCTTCATTAGAACCATACACCGTACAGATAGTTAGACCCAAATCCATCTCAATAATCACCCATCTTCCATTACTATCTACTTTCACTTTCCCTAGACTTTTCCTTCCTAGAATGGCAACCCCTCTGATAGTTGATGTTTGAGTTGTACAAGCTAATAATTCAAATCCATTTATAGAAAGCAAATTTCTCTTAGACCAAGGGAGGTGGGTCTCTTGTAGACAGAGAAGATCTATTCTGTTATGTTTTACTACGTATGCTAATTTCTGTCTTTTCCTCCAATCGTTTAATCTCCCCACATTCATTGTACATATATTAATGTGTGTCATCAAATTGAGTGTAACAACCTGTATCAAAAATCCTTTCAAAAATCATTTTCCTTGCTGGCCTCCGTTGACCATTACCTATTCTGCACCATTCCTTCCCTTTTCCATTTTTTGTCGTCTTCTCACCCACCCTTCTCCCTCCCTTTCCCTCTCCCCCCTCCCCCCCTTTCTCACCCCCCCCCCCCCCCCACCAGTCCGTGAGGCATCCTGGGACCGAGGGGCCCCAGGTATGGGCGATCGAGTGATCCGGATCACTCGGTTTCAATTCTTCTTTCAAATGTGTAATATTTCTTGCATATTTTCGAATTTCAACACTTTCCTCTGGAATGTAAGTGCAACAATGTTGCGTTTTCAGCATTCTACAGACTCCGCCCTCTTTTGCCAATAATATATCAAGAGCAAGTCGATTTTGTAAAACCATTGATCATACCGCAACTAATTTGTTATTGATCATTAAAAATCCACTAGCAGTGTCATTCGATAAGCGATCTACCACTGTTGACAATTTGCAAATTCTTTGAGTATTCAGAACCACTCCCACTGAAGGTATCAATGCACTAAATATATCACCTACAATTTCAGCAAAACTAGCTCTTTTATTATATGTTAGTTCATAATTTTCTTCATTGCTTCCAGTGATTCTTTTTACATGATATACCTTTGGGAATACTATTTAAAAAAGCAACTCCCATACCAATGATCAGGCAGCTTAAAATATGCCTCGTTTCCACAAATATAATAGATACCAGGAAACACAGGTTTAGATCCATCTTTGAAACCCCAACCCCCAATTACTTTAAAATTGTGCTCACATTCACTGGAACCAATGAATATATTATTATAATAATCTGTTTTCTCTCTATGAATACAGAGTTCCCTTTCTTTTCAAAATCCAGCAACATAGCAGCTTGAGTCTTGCCATTTGAGGTAAACTCTTTACTCTCAACCCACTTAGGAATTTTGCGTTTCTGTTCAGTGGCTTTTCTATGGAAATTCTGTCTCCTTTTCTCAACTAGATATAAGAATATTTTCTCTTTCTCTTGTAGCTTACATGTTAAATTATCTTTGTGTCCTTCGGCTATATCTATTGCTCCTACTGTTAGAAAATACTCTCCCATAAATTATGTTGAGTCTCTAGTACTAAGGATACGGTTCAGATTTCTACGTTAAGGAACTTCAGAGACTATTACATACAAAATTAGAATAATAATACTGTAATTTTCCAGTTCTATAAAATAGACTAGCTAAAATCCTACATGAGATACCATATGTCAGAAGTAAATGGTGGTATGTGACCCGCTCAGCTACTGAGGTGGGCAACTTCATGCACACATAACAATCACTGATTTCCATAGCTTCTACATAATGTACTAACAGGTTAGCAAATACATTCAAATCAGTTCTATTTCTAGCTCTACTATAGTGTAAATCTATCTCATCTGGTGCTTTTAAGTCTACTTTAGTTTGTTTGAGGCCATCTACCTTTCCATGTATATCTAACGTTTCAGGTGCATCTACCTTTTCATGTACACTAGTGTCAGTCTGCATGTTTTTACTCATTAGATAAGGAATAGCTAATGTCAGTCCTAACCATGCTATGAGTACTATTACTACACTACATATGCATATTCTACAGCATGTTTTTATACAATTTCTTTTCGGTCTTCCAACAACATTATAATCAGCCATTTTTGACTAAGGAGTCTTAACCCCTCTTTGTAACTTTACACAGTCCCTTAACCTGTGTATTTCTCTTCAGGTTGGTCTCACTTCTTCGTCGGTTTGCTTAGCAATTAATTCGTCATCACTTTCGTCACTTACTTCTAAGTTTTTGAAGTCTTCGAGGATGATGTAGGTCCATTCAGGGCCTCTGAACTTATTATTCAGTCTTTTCAAACGTGGACTTTTCCTTCTTGGCTTTTCTGTGGATGGTCCAGCTTGGCTTGATATTTCATTTACTTGTTCTGGTTCTTCATTTATTGTTTTAAGGCAAAATTTCAGTCTTTTGACAAAACCAGGCCATTTATCTCCCTTTCTGAGTCTTTTAGCTGGCACTGTGCTTTGATTTTCTTCACACCCTCTTTTGTTTTCATTCAGCGGTGGCACTATTTGTTCATTGTTGTCTTCTGAATTCCTCTCTATCTGACTTCGTCCAGGGCTTATTTTCGCTTCTTCTGCCTGGATACTAATCTGACCTTGTTCAGGAGCTTGCTGGATTTGACTTTGACTTAGTTTGCCTTCTTCTCCCTGAACACGATTTTCTACACCTGTCTGGTCCTGTTCAGGTCTTTTGATCTCTTGATTGTCTTACACCTGAACCTTCGCCCTAATACCTATCTGTCCCTCCTCAGACTCAGGAGTTCTGTTTGGTGATTCGGATGTCTAAGTACATTGATCTCTCCTTATCTGATCCTCCTCAGAATTACTATTGGCTTTGATTTCTGTAATAGGATTGTGTTCTTCTATTCCTGACTCATCCTCACTATCACTCTGTCTATCTAGATTGGTCTGACTTCTGGTTCTCATAATTTCTGTAGGTATATCGACTACTGGAATCCATTCATCCTGGCTGGTGCTCGGTTGTTCCTCATCAGCTACGTCAGGATCGATTTCTTGAGACCCTTCAGCTGTACAACCTTCAGCTTCTATTTCATCAGGTTCAGTCACTCTTTTAGTGTGACTGGCATGGATCCAATTTGGAATTCCTTTGCACTTCACAGCTGTGGTGGTAACCAATATTGATGTGGCTCTACCCACCTTGGTGCTATGTAAGATTCTCGTGTATGTTCTTTTATCACTACCCAGTCACCTGGATTTAGGTCATGTGCTGGAGTTGATTGTCTGGCGACTGCGTCTTCTCCAACATGGTGAGAGATAGAACACACTTGGTCAGCCAGTTCTATGTAGTACTCTAGTACTGAATCATCAGTTATATTGATCAACTTGTGTCCTGGTACCCATGCTTGCCTCATTGCTCTTCCCATGAGTATTTCATGAGGACTCAAGCCTGTTTTTCTGTCTGGAATGCTTCTGAGCCCCATCAGAACTAGTGGCAAAGCATCAGGCCACTCTAATCGGGTAGATTCATACATCTTTCCCAATCTTGACTTGATTGTGCCGTTCAATTGTTCTGCCACTCCAGAAGCCTCTGGGCGGTATGCACAGTGCAGCTTTTGCTCAAATTTGAATGCTTCACAGATTAGACAAATTATTTCATTATTAAAATGAGTCCCTCGGGCTGACTCAGTCGTTACTGGAATACCGAAACGTGGTATGAGCTCTCTCAATAGGAGTTTGGCTACAGTGATGCTATCATTTCTGCGGGTGGAGTAGGCTTCTATCCATTTTAAAAACAGGCAGACAATGACAAGGACATACTTCAGTCCTCGACAAGGGGGTAACTGGATGAAATCAAGTTGTAGTCTTATAAATGGGCCTTCTGCTTTTCCAATTTTCCCCGGGCAAACCACAGTGCTCCCACCAGGATTCATCTGTTGACAGATCAGGCACCTCTGGCAAAGACTCTCTGCTACATTCCTGAACCTACTGACAACTACAAACTTAGGGGTCTTATTGAGGATTCAGCCGTAGTCCTCTGCTCATCTACATCTTGTCTAAAGTACAAGGGTGTGAATAGAATAAACCAACAAACCAGATCACAAGATGTGAAGAACCAGTAACGTGAGTCCCCACTGGTGTAGGATTCCCATCAACAGTCTTGTAATGATCAATAATATCATTTGGTAGTCCTAATCGGGTATTGTGTCTCTAGATCATTGAGACCGGCATACCCCGATAACCAGATATGGGGTAGCGACCCACAATCACTCGGTACTACCACATGATGTTGATGTGATGGGGAGTGCAGTGTAGACAAAGAAAAAGTGGTGATCTTAAAAAAGGATAGGGAGCTCAACCCAGAAACCTTTAATAATTGTTGGCCCCTTCCTTCCTAAAAACAAGAACAGTGTACTATCATCATCGCAGTCCAAACAAATAGCTGCGAGGAGACCAACATGTTTCAGCCACTCAGGGATGAGTCCTTCGGCTTTCGTCAGGGTCTCTGTTCTATAACAATACTGCTGCATTAATTGTGAATTAAAGTGTGAAAAAAATATATATGTAAAAAACACACAAGTAAAAAAACCAGTAAAGGATATAATTTTCCCTCAGCTGTTTCAACTCCTCTCTTCGGCACCTGGTCGTGTATGTACTGTTTAGAGGGGACAAACGTGCAGGAAAAACACAATCTATTACACTGGTCTGCATAGAACATAGTATATTGTTCAAACAGGTGTATACTAGCTTATTTACTCACCCAGTGTGTCCGGGGAGTGGACCTCACCTCTTCCTGGACCTGGCTCAGGATATATGAGACCCCGCTCTACAATAACAAAAACCGCCTGCGTCAACTACACACACCGGACAACCAAACATGTAGCTACTCTGGTAATGTATATTCCTACGCAAAGCCAGGATTTCTGTACATGGAGTGGATTTAACCCCTATCCGTAGGTTCACAACACACCTCCCCTCCACCTCCCTGCAAGCTACAGGCTAAGTTAATATGGGTTTTCACAATTCCCAATACATAGCATAAAGCTAGCACAATGGCATGCCCAGTATAACATGCTAGCAAGGCAGGTAATCATACCTGTCCGTCGGTGTCCCTAGCCGTGACTGAGTCAGGGGGAGGCACAGTCCCCAGTGCTCTCTGACTACTTCACTGTTGGGCTATGGAACACTCAACCAATCGGTACCGGCGAGGGAGGGGCTAGCCGAATCGCCACCTCTTCACACGGCACTCTGTATTGTCATTGTAACTGATCCTTTGCCAATTACCTCGTTTTCAATGTCCGCTGATGGTTCCTGGACATGATCACACATCCGTCCTAAACGGAGCCCGCACTCGATCGCGGCCCCGAGTGCGTCCTCTCGCGAGAACGGACCGGTAGAGGACTACAAAATGACGTCACGTCATGGATAATTGTAGTTCTCTACACGACCACGGAAGGATTACCACTTTACTGTTCCTTGCGTGGCCTGGAGCAGTATCTCCTTGGATGTCTGAGACCGACTGAGAAGCCACTCCACACTGAACAAAGTACTATCAAAGCTAGGTGTATGGAAAAATATGAAAATAATCACTCGCTCGTTCATCCAATAGTATGGAACTACACAATGACATCATAACATTGATGGGTGTAGTTTATTTGGTTGTTATAGGCTGTGTGAATAGAAACAGACTATCACCTTTCTAGTGTTCAAGGGCACGGCGTGAGACGTCACAGTTAGCGTCATAAGTGCAAAAACATTAAAACAGAATGGCTAATTGCTGTTGGAACATTCAATCAGAAAATAGCACGTGGCGAAATATACATCACGCTCCACGTGGATTCCTAAAGTACCCAATACTTTGATGCTGGAATTAAACGCCGGGTATTCGTAAATAACGAACCCCTATCTGAAGTCGGTGCATCTCAAAGAAGACGGGTTCATCGCGCCAAGTGACAAAGAACGCTAACTAGGTCGTCCTGTCATAGGGGCAAAGAAAACCAAATGTGCCCAGACCGGAGCACACAGTAGGCCACGTACTCTTAGAAAATTCAATAGGTCATGAGCTAAAGACGCTATAACCAGACACCGAATAATGTGTCTTGCAAAAACAAATCCTCTCGTCATCTGATATAAGGTGTAATCCACGCATCACACTATCTGTAGAGATCGCGTTGATCAAGACAAGGAGACCCATGGAATGTCGTCGTTCAGCCCTCGTTTGTGTGTCCCCAATTTGAACACCCACTTCTGTTCACGAACAAAAAGGTATCTAGACACATCACTCACATGTGGTGGAATGTATGGTTTCTCAAGAACATGCCATTTAAAGTCTGTTTCGGCATGATTACACGTGAGAAAGTGCTTCGTGAGTTTGGAGACATCTTTCCTGCAACGGAAAGTGCTCTTGTGTTCCTGCATCCTCACACGTACCTTTCTCGTGGTCATGCCCACGTATCTTTCGTTACACGTGCACGTGATGAGGTAGATCAGGTTAGTGCTGTTGCAGTTAGTAAACTGCCGCAGCTCCCAAGGCTTATCAGTACCAATGTCCACACTCGTGACTTTAGTCGTTAGAGGGCAAATGGAGCACCCCCCGCAAGGGTGATGCCCTACTACCGGCGGGAGATCCCATAATGTCCCTAGCTCTCTCCTGGGTATAGTCTTGGGTCGTGTATGTACCAGGCGGTCCCTCAGGTTGGTTGAGCGTTTGAAGGCGAATAGAGGA
The DNA here is from genome assembly GCF_964263255.1 of Lissotriton vulgaris. Taxonomy (NCBI): domain Eukaryota; kingdom Metazoa; phylum Chordata; class Amphibia; order Caudata; family Salamandridae; genus Lissotriton; species Lissotriton vulgaris. Next base: position 1,214,542,448 of record NC_141697.1, read on the forward strand.
AAGGGGATCTTTTCTCCGCCGCTATTCAAAATTCTCCTCCTCTTTGAATAGAGAATTTGAGAAACCATACATTCCACCACATGTGAGTGATGTGTCTAGATACCTTTTTGTTCGTGAACAGAAGTGGGTGTTCAAATTGGGGACACACAAACGAGGGCTGAACGACGACATTCCATGGGTCTCCTTGTCTTGATCAACGCGATCTCTACAGATAGTGTGATGCGTGGATTACACCTTATATCAGATGACGAGAGGATTTGTTTTTGCAAGACACATTATTCGGTGTCTGGTTATAGCGTCTTTAGCTCATGACCTATTGAATTTTCTAAGAGTACGTGGCCTACTGTGTGCTCCGGTCTGGGCACATTTGGTTTTCTTTGCCCCTATGACAGGACGACCTAGTTAGCGTTCTTTGTCACTTGGCGCGATGAACCCGTCTTCTTTGAGATGCACCGACTTCAGATAGGGGTTCGTTATTTACGAATACCCGGCGTTTAATTCCAGCATCAAAGTATTGGGTACTTTAGGAATCCACGTGGAGCGTGATGTATATTTCGCCACGTGCTATTTTCTGATTGAATGTTCCAACAGCAATTAGCCATTCTGTTTTAATGTTTTTGCACTTATGACGCTAACTGTGACGTCTCATGCCGTGCCCTTGAACACTAGAAAGGCGATAGTCTGTTTCTATTCACACAGCCTATAACAACCAAATAAACTACACCCATCAATGTTATGATGTCATTGTGTAGTTCCATACTATTGGATGAACGAGCGAGTGATTATTTTCATATTTTTCCATACACCTAGCTTTGATAGTACTTTGTTCAGTGTGGAGTGGCTTCTCAGTCGGTCTCAGACATCCAAGGAGATACTGCTCCAGGCCACGCAAGGAACAGTAAAGTGGTAATCCTTCCGTGGTCGTGTAGAGAACTACAATTATCCATGACGTGACGTCATTTTGTAGTCCTCTACCTTTCCGTTCTCGCGAGAGGACGCACTCGGGGCCGCGATCGAGTGCGGGCTCCGTTTAGGACGGATGTGTGATCATGTCCAGGAACCATCAGCGGACATTGAAAACGAGGTAATTGGCAAAGGATCAGTTACAATGACAATACAGAGTGCCGTGTGAAGAGGTGGCGATTCGGCTAGCCCCTCCCTCGCGGGACCCATTGGTTGAGTGTTCCATAGCCCAACAGTGAAGTAGTCAGAGAGCACTGGGGACTGTGCCTCCCCCTGACTCAGTCACGGCTTGGGACACCGACGGACAGGTATGATTACCTGCCTTGCTAGCATGTTATACTGGGCATGCCATTGTGCTAGCTTTATGCTATGTATTGGGAATTGTGAAAACCCATATTAACTTAGCCTGTAGCTTGCAGGGAGGTGGAGGGGAGGTGTGTTGTGAACCTACGGATAGGGGTTAAATCCACTCCATGTACAGAAATCCTGGCTTTGCGTAGGAATATACATTACCAGAGTAGCTACATGTTTGGTTGTCCGGTGTGTGTAGTTGACGCAGGCGGTTTTTGTTATTGTAGAGCGGGGTCTCATATATCCTGAGCCAGGTCCAGGAAGAGGTGAGGTCCACTCCCCGGACACACTGGGTGAGTAAATAAGCTAGTATACACCTGTTTGAACAATATACTATGTTCTATGCAGACCAGTGTAATAGATTGTGTTTTTCCTGCACGTTTGTCCCCTCTAAACAGTACATACACGACCAGGTGCCGAAGAGAGGAGTTGAAACAGCTGAGGGAAAATTATATCCTTTACTGGTTTTTTTACTTGTGTGTTTTTTACATATATATTTTTTTCACACTTTAATTCACAATTAATGCAGTAGTATTGTTATAGAACAGAGACCCTGACGAAAGCCGAAGGACTCATCCCTGAGTGGCTGAAACATGTTGGTCTCCTCGCAGCTATTTGTTTGGACTGCGATGATGATAGTACACTGTTCTTGTTTTTAGGAAGGAAGGGGCCAACAATTATTAAAGGTTTCTGGGTTGAGCTCCCTATCCTTTTTTAAGATCACCACTTTTTCTTTGTCTACACTGCACTCCCCATCACATCAACATCATGTGGTAGTACCGAGTGATTGTGGGTCGCTACCCCATATCTGGTTATCGGGGTATGCCGGTCTCAATGATCTAGAGACACAATACCCGATTAGGACTACCAAATGATATTATTGATCATTACAAGACTGTTGATGGGAATCCTACACCAGTGGGGACTCACATTACTGGTTCTTCACATCTTGTGATCTGGTTTGTTGGTTTATTCTATTCACACCCTTGTACTTTAGACAAGATGTAGATGAGCAGAGGACTACGGCTGAATCCTCAATAAGACCCCTAAGTTTGTAGTTGTCAGTTGATTCCTATGGGGGATAATACTTAGGCTAGATCTATAAACATCCCTCTAGCCCTGCATAAACTCGTGTTTTTCTACATTCCTGAACCTAACATTAAACCAGGTTTGTCTGAATAACCTGATCATGGCATCTCTACCTATGTGGGTGTCTCTGTGGTACATCCTAGCCATAGGAGCAAACATTCAGTCTGGTAACACAGGTCTCCCATCCAAATAAACAACAACACCATCTCCAGCCCTTCTTTGACATCCTTTTTTCTCCCATTCTTCCTTCTCTTTTAATTCTGCTTCATTTTGTAAATCTCTCACTTTTTCCCATGTTTTCACACGTCCAAGCAACATAAGTTGGCAGCTGTTTCCATAGGCCTCAATTTTTCTTGTGTACAGCTATCGTGAATTTTGCATAATTTTGGGCTACTTGGTCAGCATAATGATTACCTGCTGTCACTTTGTCATTTCCAGATTGGCGAGCAGCACACTTGACCATAGCCACTGTTTCTGGCAATTGAATTGCTTCTAGCAAATCTTTCACATAATGTCCATTTTTAATGGGAGTACCTGAAGAAGTCATGAACTCCCTTTTCATCCAAAGGTGGCCAAAGTCATGCACAACCCCGTAACCATACTGACTATCAGTGTATATGGTTACTTTCCAATTTTTCCCAATTTTTCAGGCTTTTGTCAATGCAATCAATTTGGCTATTTGGGCAGACTTGACTCTTGTTAAATAGGATGCTTCGACTATACCACCCAATGTCCACACAGCAAAAGCAGCACTCAATCCTCCTTCCTCATGTCGCATGCATGAACCATCCACAAATATCTCATGTTCTGAATTTATTATGGGCTCCTCTCTTATATCTGGTTGTGGTTTAGTACTGTATTCTGTGAGGTCGATACAATCATGTTCGACTTCCTCCTTAACTTCTTCAATATGTGAATTGGGTAACAGAGTGACTGGATTCAGAACAGTACATCTGGCAATGGTTACATTTTCTGCACCTAGAATAACTCGTTCATATCTAGTCAGCCGACTAGGAGTCAGGTACTGAGTATGTGTTCTTGTCAATAGAATCACAACTGCATGTGGGACATACACGGTTACAGGGTGTCCCATAAGGATAGACTCACTCTGCTCAAGACTCATGTAAGTTGCAGCAACTACTTTCAGACATCCTGGCAATGTAGATGCCACTGGATCCAGTGTAGCAGAAAAAGATGCCACAGGACGTCGCATTAGACCATGGGTCTGAGTCAGAACAGACAGTGCACAATTGTCCGTGCATCACAGAACAGTGCAAATTCTTTTGAATAATCAGGCATCCCTAAAGCTGGAGCTGAACACAGACAGTCTTGCAATTTTAAGGAAGCTGTCATGCTCTTGTCATGCCACTCTACTGTGTACTTTGCTCTCTTCTTTGTCATCTGTATCATGGGTTTAGCTAGGACTGCAAATCCCACAATCCATTGCCTGCAGAATCCTACAGCTCCGAGAAACATTCTGATTTCTTTTTGTGTTTTAGGCAGATTCATGTTTCTAATTATTTTGATTGTTTCTGAGGTTACTCTTCATACACCTCTTTCTATCTGGTGCCCCAGATATTTTACTGAAGTGGTACAGAATTGTAGCTTTCCAAGTGATACTTTATGTCCACCTTCGGCTAAGTGATTCACTAATGCAATTGTGTTGACAACACAGTCATTCCGAGTTTTAGACGCCAACATCAAGTCGTCTATATACTGCACCAGGACAGACTGTCTGGGCAGTACCAAAGACTCAAGATATTTTTTCAGAATCTGATTAAAAATTGAGGGACTTTCAGTATACGTGGTTTCAAACATAAACATGGTCGTCGAATTTGAACGAGAATAAAAATTTGCTATCTGGATGCAATGGAATGGAGAAAAAGGCATGGCGTAAATCAATTACAGCGAACCATCCAGCTCCCCACGGTATCTGATACAGAATTACTGCGGGATTTGGCACAACTGGACAACATGGGACAACAATTTTTATTTTCATGGACTGCTCATTATTTCTTGTAAAATGCCTTGCTCAACTAAACGCTCTATTTTGCAGCAACACCCGCTTTTATTTCTAGGCTCATTTTGTACTGTCGAATATTTGGGTAGACTGCGCCTTCCTTCACTTTCACTTTTATTGGGTCTACATTTGCCATTAATCCTATATCTTTTCCGGTAAAATCCCACACGTCAGGATTTACAGTTTTCTGCAACTCAATTGGTAAATCGTCTAAGGTTATCTTTTTATTTTCAGTTTCTTACTTGGCTAACATTAATTTGTAAATTCCATCTTCATCTGGAGTCTACATTTCAACACCACTTGGGGTGCAAAAGATCGTGTAATTCATTTTGCACAGCAAATCCCTGCCTAATAGGTTCACTGAACTAGAATCACATACAACAAATGTATGCATCTCTTTGAAGTTCCCTATTTGGACTTCCATGGGTTCTGTAACACGGGTACTAATTTGTTTATTAGAAATGCTCACTACTTGGATTGCTTCTCCCGAGAGGGGTAGGTTTGGAACGTCTGCTGTTCTCACAGTAGAACGGGTAGCGCCAGTGTCCAATAAAAAGGTAACATAATTTCCCTCAACTTTTCCCTCAATGTATGGACCTGACTGATCTACCGGTAAGGATGCGCCAAGTACACATTCCTCATCCTCCCTTCTCAGGCACCGTCAATAGCTATCTTCTTCAAAGAATGTGTCACTCAAAAGAAATTGTGATGTCACTGGGTTCTTTTTTTTATTTCCCTACCAATTTGTATTATCCACACTGTTTTTTTCTTGGCTCCCAAAATCTGGCCTAGGTGCAAGGGGTACTGGTTTTGTATTGCTGTGATTTCCTTGACACCTCATTCTGCTTCTGTGGATTTAAATTGTCAGTTTGGACATTATTACTCAGTACAGCCTTACACTCGTTCCTCTAATGCCCCAATATTCCGCACATGTGACAGGGAAACTTTTTCTTCTTTGCCTCTTCTCTGTTAAATCTTCCCTTTGGTTTGCCCCCACTTCCCTCTCCTTGATTCTGATTATTTTTCATTTGACTTAATTAAAGTTCTTGTTGCTCTGCTAATTTTACTTGTGCCCACATTACCTTTTCTTCTAAGTTCTTTCGTCTATTGTCAATTTAATCTCCACAATACTTTGCATATTTTAGAATTTCATCTACAGGCTTAGCCTGCCAGCAAATCTTATGATATTTAATCATTTGCAAAATTTCTGGCTTTAATCCTGGCACAAAACGATAAATGAAATGTGTCACGTCGTATCTATGTTTTCCAACCCACTGTACTGCTTGAATACCTGCAAAAGGTGTTCATAGTATGCGTGCACAGATTCATTTTTGTTCTGGGTAGTTCTGTCTATTTTTGTCCAATCTGTCTCTTTTGGGGGTACCTTTCCTTTCAGAAAAGTTATTACTCGATGGTACTTTTTCATTACATCATTAGATGGGGCCCCTTTCTACCATCATGTATGATGCGGGCATATTCAGTGGTGGAATCATAATCCCTTCTCGAGTTTTAATGACTTTATCTTTCTTGAAGAGATTCTTAAATTTCTTTAAAAGCGACATTTTTCTCTTCTCTCCATACATGATATAAGGTTTTCCTCTTATCTACTGTTCTTGCTCAAAACCTAAATACCTTTTATGGGGTCTGTTTCCTATATTTGTTGGATCTAAATGCCACATATAATTTGTGACAATTTAATTTGCGGTGACACTCAATTGTTTACTTAAATGCTTTCAATACCAGCGCGTTTTTTATTTTCATTGACTAATCAACAATTATATTTCAAATAATTTTCAATCAATAGTTGCGCAGCTTTTCCCGTGAGTCAAGTTCTCACGGTCCTGTACTCACTCCTCCTGTCCAATATTACCTTAGCTACACACCCGCTGTCTCAACCAATACCAGCGCTGCTCTAGGTGACGTCAGCGCAGCACCACAACTGACTCCCCTCTATGCAAGGTAATAGAAAACTTATTTCTCTTCACTTATAAATGCAATATTCATTAATTAACAGCGTAGAATTATTCGCCACTGTGCCAAAGTGACTAATTCAAAGGAAAGATAATTTTCACTCTGCGAGTAAATCCCTTCCGCTTACTCTTCACACAAGCATTAAAGAACCTGTTACTCCTTCAGGCTTACCCTTTCTAGGTGATATAAGGCCAAAGTTTCACCAGCGAACTCTTCTGATTTCATTTATTCACACATTTATACAGAAATCCCTAATTAGTGCTTCAAGTTCTGCCTAACTTTATATGCACTTACTTCCTCAGACCAGTGACCTCACTTGCAGTGTGGCTACCATTTACCACACACTATTCCTCCCCCGGGGATTCCAAACAAACATAAAACAATACGAATGGGTTTTGGTTAAAACATAAAATCAATGCAAAATCAATAACCAATGCACATCAAATAATCAACTAACTACCTATCTTACCTAAACCCTAACCACTACTCTGCTACCAAAGAAATACTGTTAGTGCGCGGCGTTACCTGCTCAATTACCATACTCACCTGGGCCCATAAATATACACACTTTGAACAGGTATTCCTTGCTAATCAGGATTTAAATTTTACTCTTAGGACTTATACCTATACCATTGACTTACCAATCCTTGTCATCGGTACCTAGAGTCCTAAGGGATCAAGGTAGTTAAAATAATAGGTAGAAAAACAGCATTTCATTAGTAACATAACCACAGACTCTGGAAAAGTTTTAAACACTTTATCTATGTAAATTCTTAAATGTCATAGTCCATACATTTGAAATTAAAACTTGTTCAATTAAGAAGATAATGATCAAGACAAAGATATGCAGAGATTTTATGAGACTTTTTTAAGCATTTGAGCATAGGAAGAAAAGGCAAACCGTACGATGACAGATTATATTTACCTAGAATGGTGTGAATACCAACCCTGGCCTCGGGCTGGGATAAAGGACAGGACTCCTGATAGTTCAGGTGCCAACAGGATAGAACAGGCCCAGATCAGGACAGGTGAAGACCAAATCAGGACGGATGCAGGTCAGGACAGGTACCCTCAGCTAAAGTGCAACGCCAGCGTTACACCCCTCTCTGCGGCTAACAGACGGACCCCGATTGGGTTATCGATTCTCCTCCCCAAACCCCGATTGGGTTATCGATTCTTTTGACAGAGTGCTCCGCCAGCACCTCTGCTCTCAATTGCCTATTGAGTGCGTTGGGTCAGTGACAGGTAAGCTATTCGGACAAGTCGGACAATCTAACTAGCTATGCCTACCTTAGTGATACCATTTTCCAGGGCAGTGTACCACCCCCCAATGTTGCAAATGTGTGTATTCCCAATTTTGATTGGTCAAAAGGCGAGGAGAGGTCATCACACCATACCAGTTTTGAGGTCATTTGAGTCAATAATGCAAATTATCTTTCCCGCCCATAACTATTTTCTCATGCACTTTTATTCCACCCAACAATGAATGTTCTAATAGTAAATACAATGTTAAACATTTTAACAGATTGACATCCTCTTGGAAGTTCAATAGTCCGGGTTCCCATGAGCATCGCAGGCAAGACTGTCACTGGCACAGGTTCAATGCCATGGCTTGTGGACTCTCAGGATTTTGGTTCATGCGCAGTCTCTGGACCCAAGATGGAGCAACATTGTACTTCATTGGTCCAAACACGAGCTAATAGCAAAGTCAAAGAAGAACAGTTTTAGAACAAAGAATAAATGAATGCACTGTATACCACTTATCTCTACTCTATTCCCATTACTTTATTTTATCTACAGCGTTAATAATTAGGCAGAACGAACAATGTTTAGTTAAAGTAGCAGCATAAGCATTAGCATGTGAAACATGCTAATGCTTATGCTGCTGAAGCAAAGATCTGCTTCTAGTGCGCAGAAGCAAAGGTTTCGTACCAAAGCAGAGAAGACGTTATGTCACGTGACTGTGACAGACGTATGCGCAATGAAATTCCCGCGTTGCGGCTGCCATTTTAATGCACTCAAGTTATTATTAGTAAAAGCACATAGACAAGCTTCCCCAGCTTATTAGAAATGTCGTGTGGTGCAAAACGAAACATGTTGATTAATACATTAGAGGTTGTTTAGAGAGGGTTGAGTCCGAGCAAGTCTCTTGACGTGTGAAACCTTGCTCCATCAATATCAGATGGTTTTATGGGGAAAAACGCAAAAAGAAATGAAAAAGTGGAGGGTCTCTAAAAGAGACGTGGACATTTTAGAGAGAACTTGCAATACTTTTCAAGAGGCATGACCTTTTAATTAAGGTCTGTTTAAACATGTAAACCTGGGGCTCTTAAGCTGTGATTCTAGGGCCCTGCGGTATCTATGACTGTTTTGAAAATTAAATATTAATAAAGTATGTATACAAAAACACGTAAAACAAAATTTTTTAAATGCTGTGTAAAATGTAGGAATTTAATTTTGTAGGTTAAAACCTAAGTTGTATTCCTTTGCTTGATTTGTGGGAGCAGAAGGATGTACTGCAAACAGAATCTTGTGTGGACAATACATTATTTTCTACCCAACACATTACACATTTTCTGTTCTATTAAAGACATGGCGGTGGAGATTATGCTTTTAATTTCTTTACTGTAAAATGACAGCAGTCTATCAAAAGTAGTTAAACACATAAACTATCCATCCCTTAAAACCTCCAATCAATCAGGACCAACCTAACCCTTTATCTATCAAAGAGGCTGAGATCCAGTGTTGAACTGGGTCACAAAGTAGGCTCTGGCACCAAAACAAAAGTGGTTCTTTTTGGGGAATAAACAATAACACTGGCCCATCTGTCCATAAAACTGACCCAATACAGCTAAAAGGAACGGCTCATGCACTGATCAGTAAGATCAGCCCACCAGGTATTGCCTGATTGCCCTATAGGTCAGGCCGACCCTGCCAAGATCCTTCCTCTTTCTTTGCAATATCGTATGTATATAGGGTTGTTGTTTAAGAAGTCTACTAAGGCATGGGCAGGGTACTAAATAGGTCCTTATATAAAATCATACATATTCATTTGTAACATGATCTTTCTGCCATTGTTTACTTTATTTATTAGCCAGATATCATAGATACAGCTCTAGGACACATTTAAAAGTGCTATCTATTTATATTTGCTGCTTGAAGTGTGTACAGATAAGGGCTAAAAATACCAGCTTTAAATGATTGTGCTTATTTTTACCAGCTGGGATATTAAAATACTGTTGGTGCTTGTAAAAAAACAGCCAGGTGGCAATCTTACATATATGAAAAGAAGAAACAATTGTAGCATTACAAATGTTAATTAACATGTCCACAGTGATCCTCAGTTTCATTGGTCAGCACAGTCCATTGATCCAAAGGCTTCTTCAGACAAAGCTTCACAACGCTTCACCAGTGCCAACAACTCAGTTCCTCAGAGCACGGATATCGCCTCCAATCGGTCCCTGATCCTGGAACAGTTCCAGGCGTGCAAATCTGTCTCTCTTCTACTTGCTAAAGCCGTTCCAACAGCTTAGACCAGGAACAGTGTAGGCCTTATACGGACCTTGGTGCTCCCTGATAAGACCCCTCTCTCACTTGTTAGATCTTACACATTTGAATGAAGCTGTACCATTCATTAAAAATGACAGACACAGGCTAATTTTAAAAATTTACTTAAAGAATTTGTCAGACTACATAAGCTGGATCATTCAAGCAGCCAGTATAATGGCACATAAATCATAAATACAAAGAACTCAGTAAAGTTCAATAGAAAACCACCTAGCATAGATTAACCTTCTAAAGGGGCAAAAAGTGATCTTCCCACAACAGTGAAAAGCAGGTCCTTTTATAGTACTTTAGGCAAAGGATTTCATACATTTACTATACAACAATAGGGTTCTCAGGCTATGCAACAATGGGGAACGAGAATGAAGAAACATTCTATTACAGAATACATTTGAAGATTCTCTCATGATACTATTACAGTAGATTCAGATATTCTCAAAGCCTATTAAGGTAACAAGGTGATACATAGTATGTGATATAGCCTGAGACTGCCAGGTTGTCCTTGGCTATGTACATCCTGTTCAGTGTGACTGGGAACGCTTTAGGCTTTCAGTGTAATCCCACAATTCTTAATTTTGCAAGGAAAACAACAGTAGGGGAGGTCATGTGTTGTATCACAATGTCATATTCAAAATGGAAGTAAGCACAAAATTGACTTATGCTAATGTAAGCTTTATTTCTAGTATGTTAAATACTACGATTCAAAAATAGATTCCACATCTCCCCAACCTCTGTTGATTTCTAAATCATCACATCTACATCTTTATTACAATAGAGCTGTCATCATTTTTTGATTATATACTTTGGATCCTTCCAAGTCCTTCATGGTATCATAGAGTTTGCTTTTTATTTCGTCAATCTATACAGCAATTTCCCTCATTGGTGACAGTATCTTGAGCTCACATTTCAACCCATCATATACTCACACTGATCCCTTTGTTTATACCCCTTAGAGAAATGATAAGCATGTTTAGTAGACTACAAATACATATTTTTATCCGTCACAATGGCTAAATCTTTTAAAGGCTTTTTATAATCAGTATGAAACAATGTAATAGAGTGCCAATGAATAGATTTAAAAACGCACTACAGAAGAAAGAATAGAACAAGGGTAAATGGAAATATGTAGATCTCTCTACTGCGGAGGCTGGAAGACAGGAGCACACAAAACAATTCTCTACCTGCATTGTTTTTACATGTTTGCTGACATCTGAAAATACACATAACTATAGATACTTTCAGAATTATTATACCTTCATGCTTTTGCTTACTAACAGCAGATTGACTAGTTAGATTTGTTGCCATATGGGAAATATTTCCCTCAGTAGATGGACATCTAACATCCGCCCAGCTATAAAAACAGAAATGGCAACTACCAAAACTACTATCAGAAGTTTGCAGCATTGCTGTACCATGTTAACTCCAATCAGATAAAAGAACAGGATTGGTATGTTGCTTGAAGAGGTTAGTCCTTCTACAGCTGCCCTATTGTCACTAACCTTTCCTGGAAACCTACAGTGATTTTTATTCTGCATCAACTTGAGGCCTAAGGTGCTGTAGTCCTTTGACCATCACCCTATCTATCTATCCTACCTCCTTGACATGGTCAATAGTTTGCACAATTTGAGCCCTGTATGTTTGCCTTGAACTCAAGTAGGTTCTTCTATGTCAGTCAGGCATTCGTCAGGTTCACTGTAAATTCTGGCAAAGTCTGTCCAATCAATATTTGTGATTTATCTTTCTCTCTTTTCTAGGTCTTTTAGCGACCGACGAGTATAGGCTTTCATCTCCAGTATCTTGGTGTTCAGGAAGTTCTTATTCCTCAAACTCGCTAACCTCTGTTATCGTCTCTGGTCTTTTAGTAGCTGTCAATAGTCTTTTCCATCTGGTCTTAGTCTTTAGCCAAGCTTCTTCCATCAGTGCATAATTCTGGGATGCACTTATGATTTTTGACCCAGATGAAGCTGATTCACTCTCCGAGGCGGAACTTCCTCTTTCAGCATATAGGACGCTGGCTTTCTATATAGTGCGGTAAAATTAAGTTCACTATGTAAAGAGTCCAGTGAAACTCAGGTTGGCAGTGGCGGCTGACCTGCTAGGAGGGCGGTTAGGCGGGAGGGAAAAAAAATTTAAGATATAAATACATTTAAAAAAGACGCCTCCACTCAATGAGAAAACAGGCATGTAATCACAAGGATATACGTTAACTGGTTACATCGGGGCAGCTCCACAAAGTAGATCTGGAGATGGTTGACGGCGCGATCAGACTTCCCATGTGACTCATGGTCAGTACAACCTTCTTGCCCACATTTCTGTCATTGCATGAAAGTGCAGATTATACCTGAGTTGTCTAAATGTCAACACCATCATGCCTCATCCCAGATGTGTCGGTCCATGCATATGTCTTACCATAGTGGGTAATATGGAATCAGGAATCACAGGCTTTCCGTCACCGTATATCCAAGTGTCACAAGCATCCTTTACACATCCCCTCCTTTCATATTTTTCCTTTTCAATCTCTGGGGCAGTGTGTTGCAATTCCCTCAGCTCATTGAAAGTCTGTTCAGGTTCAATAGCATTTTTAGAACAATTTCTCCCTCTGCATTGCATGTCTCATCCATGTCAAAGGTGCTGGACTTAAGAGCACAATATCAAGCAAGCTAATACACATAATGGCTGCCTCTCATAACAACATCATTACTGCTCATGTGTGCAACACACTTTACCACAACAATCTTCCTTTGGAATGAAAGGGCTTCCAATAAATTGGAGACAGACACTGTATTCTTTATTGGTGAGCCGTCAGGCATCATGAATCTTTTCTGTAACCACAGCTGACCAAAGTTATGCACAACACCGAATCCATGCTGGCTGTCAGTGTAAATGGTAACTTGCGAGCCTTCTTATGTACAACATGCTCAAGTAAGGGCTTTCAATTCAACTACTTGTGCAGAAGTTACATGGCACTATAGGATGCTTCCACCTCTGCCATGTGACTTAGTGTACATTCAGCATATGCAGCTCTCAAAATGCTGCATCAGTCTCTCAAAGTAGAGCAGTCAATTCAGGAAGGGGAATATCCAATATGTCTGGTCTTGGCTTTGTGCATAAGTTTGTGACATTTACGCAATCATGGTCAAAATCTCAGTCTAAAGCGGGCAATAAAAAAAGCGGGGTTTAGGGTGTTGCACCTTCTTTTAGACACATTGGCTGCAGCCACTGGTCAAGCAGCTGATTGTAAAATGCTGTATGTGTGTGTAAGTGTTATGAGAATCTCAATGGAGTGTGGCATCATCACAATGAGTGAATAACCCATCACGATCCCTTCAGTTTACTGAATGCTTAGAATAGCCGCTGCAATTGCTTTGATACATCCATGCAATACTGCATCTACGGGATCAAGGGTTGCTGAAAAGTAGCTAATTGGACATTTGTTCCCTCCAAGCACTGGGTCAACACAGATTGAAGTACCTAAAAAACCATCATACTGAAAACCATCATACTTCTTCTCAGGGGTCTTACCAATAAGTACTTCATTCATAAGCAGCAAAGGAATCAACAGAGAATCTGAAATATGAAAAGACATCTTTATTAATTGTGAGGCTACGTCGCCCAGTCACACCTAAATGCAACTGAATGAGGTAGTCTGCCTGCATGGCCTCCGTACAGACCTTTTATACAAATAATTATGCCCTAGGCACACATTCTTTGCTTTACAGTAAATAATTCACATATTTCCAACACAAAGTAAAAGCAGAGTTATGATGACAAGTCCATACTTCAGTTTGTCCAGTATATAATTAACTATCCGGCAAGGTCCAGTGTTTCCATCAGATATCGACGGACCCCTAATAAAAACGGGCACCTCCCCATCGTAAAGCAGATCATAAAGAAAGAAACAGAGACAGGTGTGTGTAAGATTAGACATGGTTTGTGTGCGATGAAAGGCTTGTGGTATGTTGTGCCTTGATACAAATCTCGCTCGGCCAGTGGGTTGGGGACTGCCTGAACAGGTTTGGCTTGAGGCAGTGGAGTCAGCTTGCCCAGGTCACAGAGGAGTCAGGAAAGGTGTACCTGTCCTTTCAGCTCAAATTCAGCCTTGGTCAATTGACTATGTAAGGGCAATCACAAGATGGATGCCGCTCACAACATAGAACCTAAGGCTTCAAGACAGGGAGCACGATTTAGGGGTGTTCCCGTTACTCAATCGTGACGCAAATGCACAGTAATAATGTCCTAATCATTACCGGTCTGCCAATACCAAAATCGTCATGGTATGATGATATTTTCTGCACGAGGGTAGAGCTTCGGTACCACACCATGGTCGGGTCCAGAATTTTTCAGTTCCACAGACGCTCCTTTTGCCCTTATATAGGCAATAACCTAAACCCATGTCAGTCTGAATCTAGGTCTATACTTATCAGATCATCAAGGGGTTGCTGTAGTATCATCTTACTACTTAGCAACTCTCTCGGGACAGGTCTTCTTACACACGTAGTGTTACAAAGGCCATATATGGCAGGACCAAATAGGGAATACCTCTATCTGTAGTATGTGGTATAAGATCACCCACCCAACAATTAGTGATGTTCACTACTAACTTGTGTTGATGTAGAAGCTGTACAAAAGGAATTATCAGTAAACTTTGGCCTAACCAATTTATGTTCAGGTAAAATATGAAACTCATGTGAAGAAACAGTAGAAAAAGAAAGAGTAGGTTGAGAAGTTGGTGCAGACGTCAATTGTGTAGGAGAAACAAACCAGAATATAGTAACTAATAGAATAAATAAAAGTATTAAAATAGATAAAGCTATACCACACTTAGAGAACAACATTCTATAATATCGGTTTTTCATCTCTTGCTTTTTATCGTCATTCCTCAATACAATCTCCATTTTCTAATGTCGCTCACGCAATCTTGATAGAGTACTTCAGCTGTGATTATTAGCAGGTCATAGGGACACTGCAAGTCCTGCAGACCTACTGCCACTACTCAGGTCACAAACTGAACCGTTGGTACTCCTACGTGACCCTGCAACTGGCAAATGGTAACCAATCAAAAATTTAACAGAAAACCATAATACAACTTCAGAAAAAGCAAGAGAAAAGGAAAAACAAAAGTCAAATGCAAAGAAGTAATAGTAGGAAGAGACATAGGTTGGGAGGTGGGTACAGATGTCAATTGGGTAGCAACAAAAACAATCCCACCCATAAAAGACAATGTCATTTTAGAATAACACTAGAAAACACGTTGTTGAGAACATATAGACCACGGGAGGAAGTAGTGACCACTATTACGAATGAAATCATAATTTTCCACAATCCTAAGCAGAAAGCAAATCCTAGAATTATCTAATAACATTTTATATAGCTTCCTATGCATTTCAGTAATTCATTATATGTTCAAGTGAAACAGTGGCGCTCCTGATCAATGCTCTCAGATGAAAAGGGATACTGTTCCACAGAGAGACTTTATTCTGCTTTTACTAAACAGAATAGTACTTTAAAACAAATGCCAGCAAAGCAGCAAAAATTAGTTTCCAAACTCCAATTCTATACAAGCTCACAGAAAATACCCAGAGTCCGCCAAAGCCTCTCCTTGCAGGCTTCTATTGTCCATCAAATCCGCTTCCAGTGTCTTCTTCGCGTTGGGCCTCTTCAATTCAGGCTTTTTCATGAGAAAACAATACTGTTTAGTTGGAGTGCCCTCCTAAGCAAAACACCCACAGCTCACTTGAAAGTCTCAATGTCTCAAAACAACGCACCAGTGCCTCTTCTTTGTGGCAGACACTACAAGTGATGTGCTCTTCATTGATCAAGGGCACAAAGCATCTCGTGCAGATCCAAGCACTGCTTAGCAAGATCAGCAGCACTTTCAGACTCCAACACTCATCATTTAGTGTCAGAGGACGCTCAAGCTGCTCTCTCATGGGCACCAGAATGTAGTGCCTTTTTTCCAAACGTGGATCCTTGGGTGTGCTGCCTCTCCGCTGGAGCAAAGCAAAACGGGGTGTGGGTGAGGCCAAAACTCGGCCAAGGGCTCCAGGGAATGTGCACTAACAGAGGTTTCCAGCACATAACAGGTACAGAGCCCAAACGAATAAACTCTCATTCTGTGGAAAACAAGGAACCGGCTCCTCCTTTTTTCTGCAACGCCTTTTAAGCAGATGCCTTGCTTTTGGAGGTACCACTGATGTCGCGCTGATGATCGCTGTCCAGCTTCGCGACTTCCTTGTTGCAGGATTTGTAGAGCCAAGAAATCTGTAACGGTCACTGATGGGGAGTGGGCTTAGTGTTGATCACAGGTCTGCAGGGAATCACTCTTCCTTTGACTCTGGAAGATCTAGCAGAACCTAGTGATGTAGGAAATGCAACACAATTGTTAGTTTCCCTCGAATCAAGCACAAAAACAGTTCATGTGTTTTAACGGGGGGCTGCGAGCAGGTGGCCTGCAATCTTCAAGGGAGTGGCCACACGCCATGGGACAATTTTGGTCTAGAACACACTGCTATTTACAGAAAACAATTTCAAACATAAGGGCAGTAGGCAAAATAGTGTAGAGAAATAACATGATTCAGATTATCAAGGACATGAAGAAAAGTCCCCTTTAAAAAATGTGCATCAGGTTCACTATGCAATACAAAGGCTTATGATCAAATGTGTAGACAAAGCACAAACACTAGAAAGTCCTGGTATTTGCATGATTAGAACACATCTGATCCCACAAAAATTAGAGCAGCAGGAACACAAGAGAACTGGAAAATGAAAATAGACATTTGAAAATTCGTCATGTTTAAAAGGGTAAACTTAAGATATCTCCTATTGAGATGGAAAATGTGTCTTACTATAATATTGGGTCAGTTAGCCAGTCTATCACTACCCTGACAGTCAGTCTGAAACAACATTTTACATAACATGGGGGGTCCCTGACACCTTACTACAGTCTAGAAGTGTGAGCATAAACAATATACCCATAATAAATCTGCTGACTGGCGAAAGGAACATGGGAAGGTGAAATGGAAGTAGGACACAATTAAAATCCCTAGTAACTAAGCATAATGCGACATAGGTCAGGCGGGGGCAACAATAGAAATAGGAAGAACAAGAGTTTGCTCGGGTGCCTCAGGCATGTGACACAGCACCAAGAGCACGGGGGATACACACAAGACCAAAGGTACACACATTCTAATTCCACCATATACAGTAATCTTAGCTAATGTTCCAGTTCCTTCTTCAGGGAGAGAGAAATGAAACCTAGTTTCCTTTCAAGGGACAAAGCCATATGCTATTTGGGAAACAAAACATGATTAAATAATGCAATATAGAAATTAGGTCACCTTGAGTCACAGATCTATAATTTTATCCTTAGGTCCAATCAAGGATACATAACAATTTAGGGCTGCCTATTCCTTTAAGGGTATGTGCAATAGGTGACTAACATCAGGTGATACACTTTTGAACCTGTATATCTTTTTAGTTCTCTTCAATATCATTATAGCCAGATTTAGGCATGCACTGGTAAAAATGCTGCCTGTCTTCCTCACAGTATGTAAACCATATCTGTGAAATTTATCATTATACCAAATCCATCCAATTATTGTGCAACGATACATATCGTCATACGATCGCTTCACAACACAGGAGAACTTGTAATAGTAACAACATAAAATAAAAATGCACAATGCACATGTCAAGCCATCAGATATACTCGCTGTATACTTTATGCACTGTAAACCTGCAGCCCAAAATGCAATATTTGGGTCTGTCTAAATTTTGTCAGGTCTAAACTCCATACAAACTCTATACCCTCCTTTTGCAGTGAACACAACACAGTTGTAGTTCTATTGTCAAATATAACTTTACTGTCTTTCTTCTCACATACATGTCCAATTAAAATATCATGACAATGCCAGATACCCAAACCAAAACATGAAAATTTTTTCTTTCAAAGAAATTACACAAAAACACATCTCCTTTCAATTAACTAAACTCACGTGTCTTGTTTGCCTTAGAACAATCCATGAATAATCTGTTGGCAAAAGCAGAAAAATACACAACACACAAGAGAGACATTTTTGCCGACAAACAAATATCAATTATAACTTTTAATCTGGAGACAAAACATTGTACATATTAAGAAAACACAAAAATAAGTTTCCATTACTTAACTGTTACCATCTTGTTGGTTCACTTCGCAACATCAAGCTATCTTATTTTTACCGTTCCAAAAGAAATTTTTACACTGATACTCCATATGAATGTGGCACCTATAATGTGCACTGAAAAATAATTCCTAATGAGCACATTTTGGATCTAAGACTTAATGCAACACTTCATTTTCTGTAAAATAAACGCAGCTAGCAAACATTATTTTCCTTAGCGTGGAAAGACAAGTGTATTAGTTCTGCATATTATTTAGCACATGTTTGGGACCTTCAGAGAAACCCCTATGTATTTCCCCTTTAAATTAAGTTTGTTCATTTTATTGATGTTTTCACAGAGAAACCAGAAACCCCACCTTTAGCAGCCCGTGCAGAGAGGTCATTCTGCATTCCTCGGAGGCAAAGTCCTAATTAAGAGGTCGCAAATGTCAACATGACGGCCTTCTCCATTATTTACAGTGAACACTAAAAGATAACATCTCAGGAGCGCGGCCCGAGTCAGCCATCCTCCCAGCCCCCAACTTCTGCTACACTGAACCCGTCAAAGCAGAAGGCTTATAACCTGCAATAATTCACTCTATTTTGAAAAATAATTTCTCTTTTTAGGCGTTTAAAATTATCTCTATTCCCAGACCATTAAACTACATTCACTGTCAATTTTCTCAAAACGTAAAGACACACAGACCACTTTTTTCAGAGTAAATGCTTGTTGCAATCCTATGATATACACTTCATTAGTTCTTAAATGAACAAACTTTCCTTAGGCCTAGCTGAAGCTAGAACCTTCAACCCTGATATTAAAACAAGCCTTTGTAGTGGCACATTAACCCACTGAATCATAAGAAGGCACAACCTTATATCAAAACCTAAATGCATGCATTTGCTTTAGGCTGAGACACTTTAAAGAGTACTCTGAATGAAAGCAAAATGCTGTTTAAACTGTGAATTTACTCCAAATCGACTTTCACATTTTGGGCATTAAAAAATTAATATCCTACAATTTTCTTGCATAATATGGATTACTAGAATGTCTATTACATAACCCATGAGTCAGGTATTTGAAAATAATAATTTATACTTTATAAAAATGAGCTTGTTTGCGCCTATGTCAAGGGCAAATTATACACACGAATACTTGTCATTTTAGTGATGCAACATAACTTAAATCAAATTTTAATGCTAGGAGGTCATAGTATGAGTGTTAAGCTTTATAATTATTAACAAGCATTTGCAATGCAATGGTCTCGGCATCATTAAAGGTAGAGCAATTGCCATTGCTCATGACATTTCTTTTTTTTTCTTTAAATCATAAATAAATGGCATTGTCATTTACATTGCCAATACACACCACTCTGCACCTGCACTCACTGCTCTGCACACTCACTACTCTGCACACTCACTACTCTGCACACTCACTACTCTGCACACTCACTACTCTGCACACTCACTACTCTGCACACTCACTACTCTGCACTCACTACTCTGCACTCTGCACTCACTACTCTGCACTCTGCACTCACTACTCTGCACTCTGCACTCACTACTCTGCACTCTGCACTCACTACTCTGCACTCTGCACTCACTACTCTGCACTCTGCACTCACTACTCTGCACTCTGCACTCACTACTCTGCACTCACTACTCTGCACTCACTACTCTGCACTCACTACTCTGCACTCTGCACTCACTACTCTGCACTCTGCACTCACTACTCTGCACTCTGCACTCACTACTCTGCACTCTGCACTCACTACTCTGCACTCTGCACTCACTACTCTGCACTCACTACTCTGCACTCACTACTCTGCACTCACTACTCTGCACTCACTACTCTGCACTCTGCACTCACTACTCTGCACTCACTACTCTGCACTCACTACTCTGCACTCACTACTCTGCACTCACTACTCTGCACTCACTACTCTGCACTCACTACTCTGCACTCACTACTCTGCACTCTGCACTCACTACTCTGCACTCTGCACTCACTACTCTGCACTCTGCACTCACTACTCTGCACTCTGCACTCATCTGCACTCACTACTCTGCACTCACTACTCTGCACTCACTACTCTGCACTCACTACTCTGCACTCACTACTCTGCACTCACTACTCTGCACTCTGCACTCACTACTCTGCACTCTGCACTCACTACTCTGCACTCTGCACTCACTACTCTGCACTCTGCACTCACTACTCTGCACTCTGCACTCACTACTCTGCACTCACTACTCTGCACTCACTACTCTGCACTCACTACTCTGCACTCACTACTCTGCACTCTGCACTCACTACTCTGCACTCTGCACTCACTACTCTGCACTCACTACTCTGCACTCACTACTCTGCACTCACTACTCTGCACTCACTACTCTGCACTCACTACTCTGCACTCTGCACTCACTACTCTGCACTCTGCACTCACTACTCTGCACTCACTACTCTGCACTCACTACTCTGCACTCACTACTCTGCACTCACTACTCTGCACTCACTACTCTGCACTCACTACTCTGCACTCACTACTCTGCACTCTGCACTCACTACTCTGCACTCTGCACTCACTACTCTGCACTCTGCACTCACTACTCTGCACTCTGCACTCATCTGCACTCACTACTCTGCACTCACTACTCTGCACTCACTACTCTGCACTCACTACTCTGCACTCACTACTCTGCACTCACTACTCTGCACTCACTACTCTGCACTCTGCACTCACTACTCTGCACTCTGCACTCACTACTCTGCACTCTGCACTCACTACTCTGCACTCTGCACTCACTACTCTGCACTCTGCACTCACTACTCTGCACTCACTACTCTGCACTCACTACTCTGCACTCACTACTCTGCACTCACTACTCTGCACTCACTACTCTGCACTCTGCACTCACTACTCTGCACTCTGCACTCACTACTCTGCACTCTGCACTCACTACTCTGCACTCTGCACTCACTACTCTGCACTCACTACTCTGCACTCACTACTCTGCACTCACTACTCTGCACTCACTACTCTGCACTCACTACTCTGCACTCTGCACTCACTACTCTGCACTCTGCACTCACTACTCTGCACTCACTACTCTGCACTCACTACTCTGCACTCACTACTCTGCACTCACTACTCTGCACTCTGCACTCACTACTCTGCACTCTGCACTCACTACTCTGCACTCACTACTCTGCACTCTGCACTCACTACTCTGCACTCTGCACTCACTACTCTGCACTCTGCACTCACTACTCTGCACTCACTACTCTGCACTCACTACTCTGCACTCACTACTCTGCACTCACTACTCTGCACTCTGCACTCACTACTCTGCACTCTGCACTCACTACTCTGCACTCTGCACTCACTACTCTGCACTCTACACTCACTACTCTGCACTCACTACTCTGCACTCACTACTCTGCACTCACTACTCTGCACTCACTACTCTGCACTCTGCACTCACTACTCTGCACTCTGCACTCACTACTCTGCACTCTGCACTCACTACTCTGCACTCACTACTCTGCACTCACTACTCTGCACTCACTACTCTGCACTCACTACTCACTACTCTGCACTCACTACTCACTACTCTGCACTCACTACTCACTACTCTGCACTCACTACTCTGCACTCACTACTCTGCACTCACTACTCTGCACTCACTACTCACTACTCTGCACTCACTACTCACTACTCTCACTACTCTGCACTCTGCACTCACTACTCTGCACTCACTACTCTGCACTCACTACTCTGCACTCACTACTCTGCACTCACTACTCTGCACTCTGCACTCACTACTCTGCACTCTGCACTCACTACTCTGCACTCTGCACTCACTACTCTGCACTCACTACTCACTACTCTGCACTCACTACTCTGCACTCACTACTCTGCACTCACTACTCTGCACTCACTACTCTGCACTCACTACTCACTACTCTGCACTCACTACTCACTACTCTGCACTCACTACTCACTACTCTGCACTCACTACTCTGCACTCACTACTCTGCACTCACTACTCTGCACTCACTACTCTGCACTCACTACTCACTACTCTGCACTCACTACTCACTACTCTGCACTCACTACTCACTACTCTGCACTCACTACTCTGCACTCACTACTCTGCACTCACTACTCTGCACTCACTACTCTGCACTCACTACTCTGCACTCACTACTCTGCACTCTGCACTCACTACTCTGCACTCACTACTCTGCACTCTGCACTCACTACTCTGCACTCACTACTCTGCACTCACTACTCACACTCACTACTCACACTCACTACTCTGCACTCACTACAGCTTCCTTCCACAGCTAGAACTAGTGCATAATGTCAAAACAGAGAAAACAAGGAAACACACTGAAGCTGTCTGTACCACGCCAAGTTCACATTTCGAGCAGCATGTGTTAAATCACGCTTTAGACTACTTCTCTACTCAAAAGTAGTACATTTCCTTCAAAAAGATAAAAATATGACATGCAAACAGTAATGCCGAAACAAACTGTTCAGCATGGGTTTTGATTTACATGAAAACATTAATTTCACTTAAAATAATAATAGTTTTTAGCTAAATTAAATTTACATTTCGATTTAGGGCATATTCACATATTTTTAGTAAATTTAAATGTCAGTGGCAGATGGACACGCTTTCATTTAGCAGCCAAATATACAATAACTTACTGCCCCCGGAATTCCGCCGCGGCCGCACCGGAAGTCAGGCAAGGTCGCCTGTGACGGGGGCGGAGCCGCGTCCGGACCGGAAGAGGAGGCAGGCGGAGGAAATGCGTGGAGCGGCCCGGGGCTCCTGCGAGCGTGGAGAGCCCCCGGGGCCGACAACAGGACGTTGTACGCGTGTTGCGGGGCTCCCTTGACCAAGAGGGAGTCCCGGGATAGGAGCCGCAGCGTCAACTCTCCCTGCCGGTGCGGAGCAGTAAGTTAAAGGGGAGAGGGGGGGCCGGTGCGCGCGCGCGTGTGTGTGTGTGTGTGTGTGTGTGTGTATGAGTGGGGGGGGTTCTGTATGTATGTGCGTGCGTGAGCGCTTCTGTTTCTATGTATGCGTGTGTTGTGTGGGAGCCTCGCGCAGCGCTCGTGCTAATGCGAGTGCCAGTTTAGAATCGCCTGCGCGCGGCCAGGAGTGTCTCCTGGGACTGCTACTCGCTAACATAAGATCTCGGCGGAGACGCGCTTACGCGCGTCTTTTAGCCGAGACCTAAAAAACGATTTTTGTAGCACTTATTTTTAATAATAATTTTTGATAATTAATCATTATTTTTTTCTAATAAAACCAATTATTCCTTTTTTGTGATTGTTCTGCATATAAGAGCCCGCTACATCCCTTGCCTCTCATTTTAGATGCATTAACTCACAAACCTAAGCGCATATGCCTAACTTAAAATGCGTCACATTTCTACGTCACATTTCTGCGCCTGATTTCTTAAAAGAACTGTTATGCAAAATTCCACCCGTGTTTAACTAGAGAGGAGCTGGCTGAATGAACCTTCTTACTAAATATACTGCAGCTGTAAAGGTTTGCCTGTGAACATCTAACACAGTGCATTTAAGGGAAAATGCTGTAAATGTATTTATTTTTGCAAAAACATGTAATTTCGTTTTTGTCTGAGGCCTTATTTATATCCATTAAATGTGACCCACACACATTGAGCTCATTTCAGACATAAACAGGAAGTGTTGAAAACATTTAGGACACACAATACAGCGCGCTCTAACCATTTCTTGTAAATAGCGCTGTTGCAATTTACAACAAAACCCACAAACAAAATAGATATTTAAACACACATTTTAAACACACATTTAACACATATTTAAACCCACAAATCAACACTCAGGACGAAAACAGGACAGTCCAGACTGTACGTAAACCAAGTAGCTGTAAGTCATATTTACAAGAAACACTTCTCAATAGTGTTTCCAAAAGACTACAGAAGCAGCCGAACAGCGCTAGCTGTATGTGCAGAAAAAACGAAAATACACTCAATTCACTAGCTGTAGCTGGCAGAACACAAAAAGTCGTTCTGCATATAAAAGTGCACAGAGCAAAGGATCCTTGTTATGTATTATGTCATATTTTAATTCCCTGGGGATACAAAATCACCAAGGAAGAAATATGTTTGTATATCTAACCTATTTAGATATTCCCTTTAGGGGAAGCCGGCAAATCCAAACGTATAAAGTTGGCCAACACAAATCTTCAAATTTGCTAAGATCAGGCATCTTATAGCTCACTAATCTAGCTTCAAACTTCAAGGGGCTAGCTCTATCGATACACTTGTAAATTTACAAGACCCTTGGTTATTGAAAATTGCAATCCTCAAATACAAACCAAGCAAAAACAAAGGACTGGGAGCGACCCACTTATACTTCAAGTAAAACAAATGGCATTACCGCCTACACAAATTGCAATTCGCATATACACCTACACAGATTGCAATTCGCATATACAAACCTATACAAACTTATCAAAGCTATACCAAACAAATAGTTGTCCAAATGCTAACTGCCAAGTTCTAACTGCACTAACAGTCTCTTCTGTTAAAAAAACACTTACGCCAAAAAGTGGGTTCCTCAGTCAGGAGTGACATCTTTTGGAGAGATTTAAGTCAGAAAAATCAAAATATACTAGGCCGCAAAGACAGAGAATCCCCCAGAACCTCCGTGTACAGAGTACCTCTTTTAGTAGATTTCTGTCTTGCCTTCCCCAGCAGATTTCTGTCCTCTGACAAGATTACTCCTCCAGATAGTCACTTCTTGATGAGGCCCCCTCGTTGGGCAACAACTGAAGTACCTAAAAAACCATCATACTGAAAACCATCATACTTCTTCTCAGGGGTCTTACCAATAAGTACTTCATTCATAAGCAGCAAAGGAATCAACAGAGAATCTGAAATATGAAAAGACATCTTTATTAATTGTGAGGCTACGTCACCCAATCACACCTAAATGCAACTGAATGAGGTAGCCTGCCTGCATGGCCTCCGTACAGACCTTTTATACAAATAATTATGCCCTAGGCACACATTCTTTGCTTTACAGTAAATAATTCACATATTTCCAACACAAAGTAAAAGCAGAGTTATGATGACAAGTCCATACTTCAGTTTGTCCAGTATATAATTAACTATCCGGCAAGGTCCAGTGTTTCCATCAGATATCGACGGACCCCTAATAAAAACGGGCACCTCCCCATCGTAAAGCAGATCATAAAGAAAGAAACAGAGACAGGTGTGTGTAAGATCAGACATGGTTTGTGTGCGATGAAAGGCTTGTGGTATGCTGTGCCTTGATACAAATCTCGCTCGGCCAGTGGGTTGGGGACTGCCTGAACAGGTTTGGCTTGAGGCAGTGGAGTCAGCTTGCCCAGGTCACAGAGGAGTCAGGAAAGGTGTACGTGTCCTTTCAGCTCGAATTCAGCCTTGGTCAATTGACTATGTAAGGGAAATCACAAGATGGATGCCGCTCACAACATGGAACCCAAGGCTTCAAGACAGGGAGCACGATTTAGGGGTGTTCCCGTCACTCAATCGTGACACAAATGCACAGTAATAATGTCCTAATCATTACCGGTCTGCCAATACCAAAATCGTCATGGTATGATGATATTTTCTGCACGAGGGTAGAGCTTCGGTACCACACCATGGTCGGGTCCAGAATTTTTCAGTACCACAAGATAAAGCACACCCATCTCGCTCATGGCAAAAGAGTATGAAGTCTTTGGTGTAGTTAGGCATTCCAAGATCAGGTGTGCTGCAAAGTAAGTTTTTGAGCTCTGGAAGGCTTCCACGCTCTTGTCATCCCTTGGTACATGGTCTTTGACATCTGTGTGTGAGCCTCAATAAAGGCTTTGCCACAAAGGAAATGTTTGGTTAATTGCCGGTAGTACCTAACCTTTCTCAAAAACATTCGTACTTCTCTCTGTGTGGTCGGAAACGTCCCTACTCCCTTCTTAATTTGATGTCCCATTTACTTAACTTCTCTTTGACAATATTGCAACTTTTTTGGGGTAAACCTGTGCTTTTTCTTAGCTAAATGGTGGAGCAGGGCAATGGTGTCTTGCCTACCAGCTTTTTTGTCATTGATTTAATGACTAGATAATCGATGAGCTGATTGAGTCAAACTGCATAGCAATCACAAGTTTTTTTTCCCTTTTTTTTGTTTATTGGTTTTACATTCAACACAACATAAACACAATTAGACGTTGACAATGTAGGGGTACAATTCAGGCTGTTATTACCAAGTGCATTGTATCTGTCATTATAGTTCACATAAAGGTAGGATTATCCAGTCATATTACTACAATAAACTTTGCAAAGTGATACATGACCATGTGGTGTGTGGTATATACACTCTCGCTATCATTCTGGGTTTGCCTCCCCATCCCGCTGCCTGCTTGGTTAGTTGACTCTTCCCTATCTCCTGCTCCTTCTGGTTCTCTGTTTTCTTTACCCGCCAGGTATTGCTGAAATATACTCCAGTACGCCTTTGGTCTAGTTTGTGGCGTTAGAAGATCGCTATAGGCATCAGACTGGGTATTACAATAAAGCATGTCTCTGGTCCAGTCCTCTATAGTTGGGAGTGGGCCTCTGTCCCATCGCATCGCTACCCACCTTTTAGCCAGCAACAACTCCATCACTACTAACTGTCGGACCTCTTTATTATTTAACTTGTCGTACCCCAGAAGCGCAAGGAAAGGATCCGGAACAAGGGTGAGACCGGTTATTTTACTTACCCTGTGAAATATTTTCCCCCAGAATTCAAATATTCCTGGGCAGCTCCAGGCTAAATGCAAAAAATTGGACTCTGCTTCTGTGCAGCGACAACAAGATGCTGATTCTTGTAAGCGGTATCTGAACAAACGTTCTGGAGTATAATAAGTTCTATTGATATATCTAAAATGTATAAGGCGGTGCCTGCCATTCACTTCACAGCAATATTACCATTGCTTGTGTCCGATTATACGACCCAAGTCCCTCAGCCAGTCCTGTTGCGGTTTCAAATGTATTAATCTTCTGTTTCCTTGTGTGATATTATAGAGACTAGCTTAGCGGGGAGGTGGCTTAGACTGTGTAAGTGAGGACTAGCATCTCAGATGGCTCCTGGAGAGTGTCCCCTAATAGCGCTCTCAAAGCGTGCCATACTCTGAAGTGCTGGTAGCGTACTAGAGGAGAAAGGGTATGCCCCTCGGGTAATATATGCTCCCATTTACGGAATTCAGCCTCCCTGAACAGTTCACCTTCTTCAGTAATGTTTACCCTGTGCAAAGCTTTGGATACATCCCTCCCTTTACCTGTTAGAAGCCAGGTGCACCATTCTGGGAATCGGGGCTAGTGCAATAACACCCCTGCCTGTCTATCAAGTGAGTTAACGCCAGGCATGCATGGTGGAGTTAAGGGAATCCAGTAGGCTGTAGCAACCAGAAGTTCTCTAAAATCTTTTTGAAATTTAATGGGCACTGTGTGTACCCCTGAGGAGCACAACATCACGGGAGTTTTCTCTTGGAAGTGAGATGCAAAGAGAAACTGACTCTCTTTGTGAAGGGAAACCCAGAAGAATGCCTGAGAAAGGTCAATGACCGTTAAACACTCCGCAGCTGGGGGAATTCGTAATAGGATTACCGCATGGGTTAGTACAACGAGATAGCATGGAATGACAATTCATTATTTATCTTTAATCCTACACTATCTTCCATTTTTAGTTTGCTTTTTGCACAGCCATAATCAGAGTTGCATGGACTCCCGATTACCTCTTTCAAAATGCCCTGCTCTAACATGCTCTAAATGATAGGTGTAATTACCGCAATTGCTTCTGAGGTAATTTTGAAAGCATGGCGTCTGACCGAAGGATTATTTTTAGGGGATTAGCACCCTTAACCAACCCAAACTCCTTTCTTGTTAAATCCCATACGTCATCCATTTTTTAAAATCATGTTTATTAATTTTCAATATTATTTCCACAGATCGATAGACATTTAAGGCTGTACATGTATTCCTGTGGCATTTTGTGGAAGACTTGCATTGCTTATGCTGTTTATCTGAGCTGTGCTGTGATATTGATGTCATTACAGAATTCTGTGTTCACAGATCAATATTACAACATAACAATAAACTTTATAGCAAATGTCGTTTGTCATGTTAAACTTGTACAATAACCACTGCCCTTGTGAATGGCTTTGTGTGCTCTTTTTGTATTGGCATCGGCTGGGGGACTGAGGGGTCCAGTGTTACCTGAGATCGATAGCAATGTGGGGGTGGGGGGTAGTTGGAGTCGGATTAGTCAGACACGTGTTTCGTGTCGGCTGTTTTCTTGGATTTTACAGGCACTGAATATCGAAATAAACAATAAAAGCATTTAGAACATTTAAATCCATTTGGTGTTTGGTATACCTTGTATCTTTACCATCTGACTCTTTTCGATCCTGCTGGGTGACACCGTTGGACCTGTTGGATTGACGGACAATTTACTTATTTGTCTT
The DNA here is from genome assembly GCF_964263255.1 of Lissotriton vulgaris. NCBI lineage: Eukaryota > Metazoa > Chordata > Amphibia > Caudata > Salamandridae > Lissotriton > Lissotriton vulgaris. The sequence continues at coordinate 1,214,571,071 of NC_141697.1, forward strand.
AGTGTTTCCTTTGTAGGTGATTAAGGTGGCACGTAGTGTGTGGCCATAGTGATACTGTGGGCCCAATTCACAGAACTAACTTTAGACAAAATCTTAAACGTACTACCATTTTGGTATTCACAGAAGGCGCTTACTCATTTTGGTATTCACTGATGGCACTTACTCATGTGAGTAAATGGTTGTAAGTTTAGGATTTTGTCTTAAGTTACTTCTTTGAATCTTCCCTTTGTGTGTATACATGATGATGGTCCAGGGGGGACCAACACATTAGGGAGTGGGTCGGTCGTTGTTGCGTCCTGGGCTGGTGGGCATGGGATTCAATTTCGATTCTATATATGTTAGATATTTGTGCCACTCTAGGGGGCTAGTGGACAGGTTTAAGGTGCTTCCTAGGGCCAGTTGATGTTCCTGTATTAGTGCCCTCTCCGTTCCGTAGTGTGAGGTGCTGTTGATGACTTCCATGACATGGCTAGTCTGCGTTTGGCTAGGCCTCGTGCTAGATCTACGAAATTGTTGATGTTTTGTCTGCGTGCATTGCCCTTTGTTATGCCTAGTAAGAAGTGCGGGCCATGTGGCACAATTCCCATGTCTGTGGCCTCAGATTATATGGCGGTTACCTCATTCCAATACTCTTAATAATTGTAGGAATGTTGATACCATGTGGATAAATGTAGCATCAGAGCTTTGGCATCTAGGGCAGATGTCTGCCAAGGGCAGGTACATGCTCACCAGTGTGTGTGGTGATAGGTATGTATGGTGAAGGGAGTGACATTGTAGGTATTTAATCCTAGCATTGGTGGATATTGTTTTAAGAAATCCTATGCATTGGGTCCACTGTTTAACACTGAGTGTGGTGTTGAGGGTTGTGTCCCAATAGTCCCTGAGAGGTTCTAGTAGTAACATGGTGTTTGGGTTCAGAGAGTTGTACAATATTGTGATGACATCTACCAGTGTATTGAAGTCACAGAGACACAAGTCTGTGATTAAGTCTCCCCATGTTGTTAAACCCTTTGCAGGCCAATTTCCTAGTTCTGGTTGTCTAAGGTTGGTAAGCATGCCCGGGAGTACCCTGAGGGGTAGATCTGGGGCATAGGGCGTGGGTGTGCGTTTTCGCAGCACGTAGCAAGACCGACAGCTGCAAACGTTGGGCATTAATATGTTTTCCCGGGCCTTACGGATACTCAAATTTAGAGCCCGAGAGCCATTCGACTAGAGCGGACCACTGAAGGTCGGGCCCCCAATATTCCAACTCTGCGAGATTGCTGCCCACTAGCCAGCGCATTGGCCACTGTAGTTGTGCAGTGCATAATAGCTCTCATAGTTTGGGGCCCCTAATGCCCCCTTCGATTTTAGGGAGAAAGAGCTTTGATAGCGAGACTTTAATTCTGATTTACCCCAAATCAATGATATAAGGAGTGATTTTAGGTCACAAATCAATGTTCTCGGTTTTTGGAAGGTGAGGGCGGCAAATAATTATTGGAGTCTGGGTAGCAGTGGCATTTTTGATATTGCTATGCCACCCATTAGAGAAAATGGTCATTCCGTCCAGAATGTCAATTAGGCTTTCGTGCTGGTGATCACCCTGCCCAGGCTGCCATCTATGAGGTCTATTTGTCAGTTGTATATCTGCACTTCTAAGTATTTGAAAGAGTTGCAGGACCAAGTGAGTGGGACATCAGGTAGGTTCGCCCTTTGATCCGAAGTGAGAGATGTTATTTGGGAACAGGAGTGATATCCCCCAGTTTACTTTTAAACCAGAAATACGTCCAAAATTGTCCAGCTGGACATGTAAGACAAGGTTGACAAGTGCATCATCTGCATACAACAAAATAATGTGCCATTGGTCGTATGCCCTGATGCCCCATTCGATTACGTGGCTGCCAAGTGCACTGGCTAGGGGCTCTATGTCTAGGGCAAAAGTAATAGGAGACAGTTCAGCATCCCTGTTAGTGCCCCGCTCTATGTTAAAGGGGTCTGATATCATGTGACCCGTCTTGACTCTGGCACACGGCGAGGTGTATAATATCTTTATCCAACCTAAAAGCGTAAAAACCATGGGCCCCTGCGTATCCCATTAGTACTGCACAGAGCTATTCCCAGCCCAGGATGTCGAACGCCTTTTCGATATCCAGGGAGGCTATCCACAGCAGGTCTTCCGCTGTACGTGCACATTCAAGCAACATAAAGAGGAGGCGTGTTCAGGCCGGGTATAAAATCATTTTGGCCAGCATGCACTAACAATAGCTTGACCTCTAGTAGTCTGTTTGCCAATACTTTGCCCAGAATTTTATAATCAGTATTTAGAAGGGACAGCGGGCGGTACAAGCCCATTTGAAGCACATCCTTGCCTGATTTAAGTAGCACCACTAGCACTGCCTCACAGAGGGAAGGCGGTAATGCACCACAGTTGAATGCTTTTGTATAGATCCGATATAGGGGAGGGCTAGAAGCGTGCCAAATGTTGTGCAGAATTCCCGGGGCCACCCATCCATCCTCCGAGTTTTGCCTCTTGCTAGTTGTTGATTGGCTTTGTTTATCTCGGCCATTGAAATGGGGGACTGTAGGACATTGAAGTATGTTTGCGCGATCTGTGAGAGAGCTGTGTGCTCCATGAAAAGTCCTAATTCCTTGCTATCATATGGCAGGGGAGCTCTGTACAGACAGGCAGAATACTGATAAAATGCCGAGTTAATCTCAGCCTGTGTATTAACCAGCGGCCTTCAAGGTTATAGATGGCTATAATAGGTGTTTCTGATGTGTCCGTTTTCAAGAGCCATGCTAATGTCCTCATTGCTTTGTCCCCCTCTGCATGTTTTCAAGTTAAATAGCGTTTATAATCCGGAGCATACAATCGGTCTATTGTTGCTTTGTGAGTTAATTTACCTTGGGCCAATGCGGGTATGATTTCTTGGTCGTCAGGTATAAGGCGTTCGCAATGTTGTATTTCCTTTTCTATGTCTTCCAGGTCTTTATTAAGGGACATACAAGCGCCGTACACTGCTTTTATTACATGCCCTCTTAGCACTACTTTAAATGCATCCCATTCTTTTTCAGTGTTGGAGGCTGTGCCCTCGTTATATTGAAAGTATGTTATGATAGCTTGTGTTAAAGAGGCGCGCAAAGGTACATCTTTAAGTGCTTCTAGGGGGAGGGGCCATGTCAGGACGCTAGATCCAGAATTGCCCCAGGTTAGTTGCAGTTAAACAGGGTCCTGATCCAATAGGGTGCGAGGGAGTTACTCTGCGCTTGATACTCGGGAGAGTGTCTCAGTCGAGCAAAATATTATGTTTATTCTTGTGAACAGGTAATGTAGCCAAGAATAATAGGAGTACTCTCTGCTCCTGGGATGTAGACCTCGCCACGCATCCCGTAATTGTAAGTTGACGGACCATGTGTGTATACGTTGTGCTAATTTAGCAGATTGTGTTCCCGAGAGTGGAGGACACAAGCGATTGAGGTCGAGATCCGGTGTGCCATTAAAGTCTCCTCCACAGTACGTTGGTGCTGATGGGTCATGCAGTAATGCTGGGAACAGAGTTTAGAGGATTGGCCAGAGTTAGATGCGCAGAGTGAGATTAATGTAATCCGGAGACCATCCAATACCCATTCCAAAATTGCATTACGGCACATGAGTAGTTTCTCCAATGGGATTCCTGGTACTATCCATATCATGGTTCCCCTGGCATATCCGGAGTACGTGGTCCCCACTATTGTTCCCCGCCAACTTTTTTGTGTAGAAGTAAGTGTCTGGGTGGTCAAGTGTGTTTCTTGGGGGAGTGTGATTAAAATCTTATGCCTCCTCAAATATTGATGCACCCGGTGCCGTTTGGCATGTCCCGTCAGCCCATGGACATTCCAGGGTCAATAGGACTATGTTATTCCCCTGCGTTTCCATTCATAACATGACGCTGCGTGGGTGATAGCCAATTTCTGATGTGCCAACCATGTGTCTCCCTCCCACCACAAGGATAAGTTTCCCGTTCTCACGCAGTTCAGTATGGGCATCTGTAGTGGTGTGTGTAATTCACTGGCGACGACAGTGCTTAATTAATAGTAGCTGTTCTCAACTCCCATTTCCAGGCCAATACGTCAACGGCCAGCCAGCCATCTGCACTTAACTGCAATTCAACAAGAAAGTTGAGTAAAGTGAGAGGTTAATGAAAAATCAGGTGTATCTTGTAAAGAAGCGGAGAGAGAAAAGGAAAAGATGAGTAAGTAGGAAACAACAGTATAATAACAGTTCTGTATCAGTCAGTCGATGTGAGTGGTGAGGCATGACAACAAGATGTGCTCGGTATGCCCGCTTGTCGATGGATTCGTGTTGAACCCAGGCTATCTGAGTTTTAGCTCTTTTCAGGTGACTGTATCTATGTAGGCCCTGGGGGTATTTACTCTATCAGCAGACTGTATAGCTGTTAGACAGCGAACTGTCCTCACATTAGATCGTCTGCTGTTTGTGGTGAGACTTTAGGGCCGCCACTATCTGCTGCCTTTACTGTGGGTATCTAAGTCACCAGCGTTGATTGGGAGGTCTTGAACCTGTCCTTTGATTTCTTGTGATCTTCTCACATAAACCCCATTTCGGCACTGGGGGGCATATTAGCAACAAATAGCGATATTTATGGCTAAATGCGCTTAGTGCGTTTTTTTTTATCGCTGCCTATCGCTGGATATTATCGCAGAGATAATATGCTATTAGCAACGTTTATCTCCAATGCGATGAAATGTCCGGCGATAGGGGCTCAATGCGAGAATATCGCTGGAAATCCAGCGATATTCTCACATTATCGCCAATGGGGGTTTAATGTGATAATCCACTCCTATTGACTATACAGGAAGTCAACTTTTTAGCAGGCGTTAGATTTTAGCGATAATTGTGCTTAGCTAGATTATTGTTATTGTTTCGTCTCGCTTGCTAATAGGCAATAGCTGTGTTAGCGAATGTTTTCAGTCGCTAACAGTTTGGGTACGCCCAGTTTGCATGTCATTAGCGATAAATATCGCTGGCATGCAAAGCGGGCCCCAAACCTGTAGCTATTGCCTAAAAGCTGTCGCTAATTGCTGTTAGCGACAGCTTGCTAATAGGGCAATAAAATTATCGCTGCTTTAGCAGGAAAAAGTCCAGCTAAAGCGGCGATAGTGCCCTTGCTAATATGCCCCATAGTGCATCTATCTTAGGTTCCAAGGTGGATTTGATGTCCATGACCGCCACCGGGAGTTCATCAGAGCAGCGTGAGTGGTCCGTAGGGTCTTCTGTTGTGGTTTTTTCAATTTGATTGGGGTTGGTAGGGTGGTTGTGGGAATCTGACATGCCCCCAGTCTGAGGTTGAGGCTTATATGGTCTGTTCTTCACCATTCTGTACAAGGTTGAGGCAGAGGTGCACTTGCCATTAGGTCACCGGCGTAGGTAGGGGGGGGGGCGAGGGGGGTGGACCGCCCCAGGCGGCACTGTTTTGGAGGCGGCAAGGCAGCGCAGCACTTGTGGCCCGTTGCGGTGGCCTTTATGATTTATTTGGGGACATTCACTGTCTGACACTTTGTCAGTCAGTGTCCCCAGCCCCCAAATACATTTTAAACGCCGCTGCAACAGGCCACACTTTTAAGTGCAAGCAAACTCACCTGCTTTCAACTGCTGCCTGCAGCGTACGCATGCTCACGCACGTTGCACGCATGGTGGTGTGGCAGTAGCGCGGGCGCGAGTCAGGCAGTCTCTCCTGGTGGCAACCTCCAACGCAAAGACACGGGCTAATGCGGGGACGAGCCACAGGTCCCAGAGTCATGGTGAGCTCAGCTGCCGCCCGCGCAAGAGGTATGATCGCGGCAGGCGGCCCGGGCCGGGTGCGCAAAACACTACTGCCGGCTCACAGTGAGAGTCTGGCTGGCGAGCGGCACTCGGCCCGGGACGAGCCTGAGAACAGGCAGGCTGCAGCAGAGTGCACCATCGATGGGCAGCAGTGCAGTCACGCACGGACGGTCCCGCTGAACAGTCTCTGTGAACTGTAAGTGATTACGTGACACACTAATAAGGTCAGGTTTAGCACCTCAAATGCATGCAAAATTTAATTGTAGCAAGATAAAAATGTCTGGCAACGACTTGTAGTTTCGTTTTCACAGTAGAATGTTTTTATCAGGCCAGGAGTGTCGGTCGTAGGGCCGGACTCTACAATGTTAACTACAACATTCATATATCAGCTCAGCCTGGCTTGGCTACAGGGCATTCCCGTGACGATACGTTCTGGGAAAGACCTTCACGCAGAGGATGCTGTTGGCATGGCAGCCAATGAACCCTTTACAAACTGGCTCCTCGCTGACGCTGGGCAGTGAGAAACCCTACTTTAGTACAGATGAAGAGCCCTACAGTGATGGGTAAGAGCGCATGTTGGTCTCTAAAATGAGCGGAATATGCTGTAGGTGTTTTTGGTGGCGCCCCAATAGTATATTTTCAAGGACAGGGCCTTTGTTTCTCAAATCATTGTTTTGAAGTGTGCTTGTTAAAATCGACCGAAGTAGGCTAGGACTAAAACTCCCGGAATGCATTTTAGACTTAAGCCAGGGATTGGAGCAGGCTGACCTTGGTGATATGGAGGCTTTCAAATTAATGGAGTTCGTAAGATGTACCACATCAAGCAAGAGTACCTGATGGAGGCAGTTTCTTTATGTGCATTCTGGGACTTGTAGTTTTTTATGCCTAATGGGAAAAAAGAAGACTACAAGTACAAGAATGCAGAAAAAAACTGGACTGCATAAGCCCCTTATAGATGAATTGGGGTTCACTGCAAGCTTTGTGTTGGCCAATATGTGCAATGCTGGCTAATGAGTTGGGAAAGGCTTAAAGTGCCACGTGTGACATGGGGTCTTGAAATACATATGAGGCTCGAGCGCTGCAGGCCTACATTACTGTTTGACAATAAATGGACACACGCTCCAGAATGCAAAATATTGTTGACTTCATACCGAGGCTTGAACTTTATGAAAAATCCAAGAAGCTGAAATGTTGGTGGCCATTGGACCCATTGGAAATCATGTTCTTTGAGTAACAAACAATCTCTATTACTGACCTCCTGTCCTCCAGTTACACGTGTTTGCTTTGGGAGCACAGGGCACAGTGTTTGTCCAGTTGGAGCTTGGCCAAGGCGGAGCGCACAAGTTTTTAAGTGCGACCTCCAGCCTGCTGGAACCCTGTTAACCACTTTTGAGCTTCTCTGCCAGAGGCCTTACACCAGTATTTTTAAATGGGTCCTTGGAAGAAAAAGGCTGTCTGTACAATAAAGACGGAAACAGCAGCCTGCCCAACAACAGACCGTGACAGCACCAATATATAAAGCACCTGACAGTCTCTACAGCATTTTAAAGGCTAGCCCAGTAGTAAGTCAGGTGGCCATTCAGAGCTTTCAGTTTGTTATGGCGGTAGGGAGGACTGTGGCTGTGATACTGTTAGTTAGGATTGGCAATGACAATAGGCCTGATTTGTTGTTGTAAGTTCAGTCTGTTTCTCATGTGGGTTAGTGGCCTTCCATTCCTGGTGCTCTGCAGAATTTCTAGTTGCTCAAATGTGTGTAATGTTTTATATTTATATGTTTCCCTCATCTTCCTTGCTTGAATTTTGCTTACAACAAAGTGTCACTCATAATCATTGAATGTCACTCATAATTACACCGAAATTATGAAAATGTCACACATAAGCAATCTGAAACCTTGGCAGCTATGCTTCCTTTATGTCCGGCCTGCTGTTGTTACCTGTACTTCCGGTGCCAGCTGCGCCACTCCACCACGTGCCCAAACCATGAGCTGAACATTGCAGGCATTGGCCTGCAACTGCAGAAACATAGACATGGCCGCCGGTTGTACAGTGGGGTGTCGGAGAACATTCCATAAAGTATGGAACCCTGCAAATGCTGGTAATTTCTAAGTTTTTATTTCTTTACTTGAAATTTTATATCACACACAGACGACGTTAACCCCTTGCATGCTCATGACGAGCTCAGCTCGACATGAGCTACAGTGCTCCGGTGCTCATGACGTGCTGAGCTCGTCATGGCCTTTAGAACGCTCGCACGCTGGGCTAATTCCCCTGCTGTGCTGAGCGTTCTAAAGAAACGGGTGCGGCCGTGGCGAGCTCAGCTCGACATGAGCACAGGAGCACTGTAGCTCATGACGAGCTGAGCTCGTCATGAGCATGGGAGCGCTGAGCGCGCCACCCCTCCCCCCAGCACAGCAGGGGAATGTGCCGAGCAGGGAAGGGGTTAAAGTACTCTACAGTTATTTTTTTACTAAAAAATTTGAGAAATGATTCCAAATAATAAACATACATATTTACAAAGAAATGTTCAGGATGACGCCAGAGCATTTTGCAATTTGTAGATACATATTCTGAGAAATGCATCCAAGTCTTACAAATCTATGTTAGCAAAGATGTGTTGTCTTATAGTGAACGTTAAGTCGTCAGTTTGTTCTTCACGCTACAATATTTAATGTAAGAATTGCACTGCATATGTGGCAGTGCAGGTGCTGGAGAGAGCTGCAATTAAATGTCAGAAACGTAAGTGTTAGTATGGTTTCAGTCTGTGTGTTCTCCTTTGTACTGCCGGTCACCGGTGTATTTAACTGTGTAGCCTTGGACCATGTCATGTATGTGCATGTAATTTGCATGATCGAGGTAACTATTAGCGGCGATACTTCGTGTCTCTCGGTCCTTTTTCCCCAGACCCCCCCCCCTCCCCAGGGGCGGCAATCTGAGGGATAGCCCCGGGCGCCACAAGCTCTAGCTACGCCCCTGCATTAGGTAGTGGAGTTATGGGGGTTGAGACAATAATGTTGCCACTGTGCTTTTCAGCAGTCTGATGTGGGCACCTTCATTGTCTTGCGATAGTCTCTGTATTTTCCTGAATAATCCTGGCCGTTTTTTTCCTGGTGCAACCAGGCCGCACACATTCCCTGTGATCACGCACAAGCTGAGGTGGTGCCGGCCTTCCTATGTCATCTCTCTCTTCCCAGTCAGGGATAGGATCCTAATCCTGTGTTCACCCTCGTGTGAGAATTGCATTGGCTAAGAGGTGAGTTCACATTACCGCGTCTAATTTCATGGGCAATGCATTGTTGGATGTCTATAGCATGTGCTTCACAGGGTGAGGTCCCTCCTAGGCTTTTGCAAGGGTGTGTACAGGCCACAATCAAGCCGGGGACTCAAGGCCTAGATTGGGTCATTGGTATTGCACTGGTCCCTGTGGCAGTCTCTTAAGCTATGAATAATCTAATCGCAAGTGTCTGCTCCTATTTGTGATGTCTGCCGCTATATTTACTTCTATGAGGCTTCATAATACCTGGATTTGGTGGTCTTGTGACTGTGGGCGACACGCCTTTAGTAATCAGGTTCCCAGATGGGAGGGGATGAACCCAGAGTGCTGCAGCGCAGGTTACATGCGGTGGAGGCGAGGGTGGTGCTCTCCGCTCCGTGGTCCTGCAGCTTTAAACAATGTCCCACCAGCTCCACTTCACCCTGTTTGCGGTGTCCACCTGCTTTTGTCAGGACCTATAGATCGTAGACTCCACCCGCGTTCCGTGAGTTCGGTGGCATCAGGAGGCCCCGGTACAGGGGCGATTGGGGCATCAGCAGTCTCTGCCCTGCAGCCACATTGGTGTCTCCCCAAGCCGCATGCCGCCCTGCAGAAGACAAGCAGTTCTCCCGGTTTGCAGCTTCAGCTCCCGGGTTCATCGGTTGCTGCACCCTGGTGAGTCAGCGGATTATGGGTGTGCACTCCGGCGGTAGTGGGCCCAGGCATTTAATGTTCGTTATTAGTTGCACTACAGGGGACGCGCAGTCTCAGTCCCAATCCTGAGTCTTAGATGGGAGATATCCGGTTCAGTCTGATGTTATGGAGTCATAGCCTCATGGTGTCTGGTGTTCTGGGCCATTCTCATGTAGAAGACAGGATATTGAGTGAGTCCGAGATTGAAGCTTACTCAGAGAGCGTCCGCAACTTCCGCCAGCTTGGCCACGCCTCCCAAGTGTGCTGTCACCCCATACGTCATATCTGACTGATTTTTTACGTCGACTTGTTAAGAAGCATGTATAATCGGACTACATATTTTGGTACCTGCAATTTGAACTCAGCGTCTGCTACTTGGATTTCCAAGCCCACTCTGTCTGGTGTACAGTATATGACGCAATTGAGTTGACAGAGCAGGTTCCTTCCCAACAAACATACAAGGCTCAAATCACACACAACAAATTGTGGGTGCTCTTTAATGCCCTCGATTTGTATTGGGACCGGGGCAGTAACTTGTTTCATATGCTGCTGATTTGTGATGCCAACAACTTGGATTTACTTTCCAAGAGGGATAGGTTTAGAACCTCAACTGTTCTAACAGTTGAATGAGTTGCTCCGGTGTCTATCAGAAAGGACACTGAATGTCCATTAACTTCTCCATCCACATACAGCCTACTCTGATCCACTACTAGAACTGCACTAAGCACATACTAATCCTCCCCTCTCAATCATCGCCATTGGGCCTATTCACACTCTATGGAACTCCCAAACTTGATGGTATTCGGGCAGTCTGGCCTGTAAATGGGTTGTGTGGAATTCTGTTGCTGGGTTGGAAATAGGGATTCCCTCCTAGCATCTGCATAGGCACAAGAGGTTTCTGTGATGACCCTGGGATTAGGATCTTTGAAGTCACCATAGGGAGTCTGGGTACTGGGGAAAGCTCTTCCTGCATTGCAAAATTAATCTTGTCAGAGTTCTCAGTCACTCCTTGTCCCAATCTCACGCACTCACTTTACTTTTGAATACACAATCTGCCTGCCAATACCAATGCGTCTCTGTCACAGGTCATATTATCGCAGCGTGACTTCAGTATTTGTCAGTCAATCTCATGGTCAGAACCTTATGATGCAAGCAATCATTTACTGTCAGGATTTCCTAAAATACTTCGCTTGCTGTTAATGTTTGTTTGCGTATTCTAAACAGAAATTTCTACAAACCACTAATGCTACATTCTCTCAGCCAACTGCAGATTCCTGAACTGCAGGAGCTTGACGTTCTCACCGTACTCACTCCAGTGCACTAAAGAATGAACAACCACCAAGCTCAATAAATACACTTCCACAACAGAAATGTTAAATACCTATCCTGGTGATGATAGCGCATCACAGTACACTTCATCTGAGCAAACAAATTCAACGCTTTGACACACATTTTGTTTTCTGCGGTACCTCTCTTCAACTCTATGTTGTATATAGGGATAATTCACATACTGTTCTTCTCAAAAGTAAAAAAAAAAACATAGCCAAAAGCACAACAACTGCTGTCCTAACAAGTCCAAGAACTCTTGCCACATAATAGTTGCATTCAAAATTCTTCCACTGTGCAATAGGAAACTAGTACTGAGAGAGGCAAGATGGCGTCCGTGCTGGACGTTTGAGCAAACCGCTCCTGCTGGACCTCGCGGGTTGTTAGTCTGCTCGAGTTTGGAGCGGGGCTGAGAGGGCTATCTGAACGCTGCTACCGTTTCTCGATACCCACTGTGAGCTGGGTTGATAAAGTTTGTGCCTTACCGGAGTAGATGTGGTGGCTGTTACCGGAAGCAGCAGCGAGCGGAGTCGGACTGCGGACCCTGCGGCACTATCGGTGGGCGGCGCTTTAAAGGCAGCTAACGCGGGTCACCTAGACAGGAGCTCACAGCGCGGTCTCTGGGAGCCGTGAGGAGACCGGTGGGGACGCGAGTGCCCTGGAGGGAGCGCAGGAAGGAGCAATGGCTCCTAAAGGTCGAAGAGGTCACGGACAGGGGAGTGTTCTCCCTGAAGCTCAGTCTGGACAAGAGGTTTCAAGTGCGGCGAAGGCTGCTGCAGCTGAACGTATTGATACACGCAGCAAAGATGTAGAAAAGACTGCCAGAGGGGCGATAGGAGGCAAAGAATCTGTGGAAGTAAATGCCGGTAAGCAATTAAAAGGGATACCAGAGTTATTTTTTTCAATGAAGCACAAGGGCGCCAGGACGCTCCTTAGCTGGAGCATCTGTGCGCCTAATAAAAACCACATAACATAACATAACATAACAAGGAGAAACAGCGTCTTCTAAGTTTTTATCAGTCCGGTGAGACTGTAGATGAAATGACTGCGGAAATGACTTCAACATTGCACGGGGGGGATTGCTGTTGGGCAGTCAAGTGACATTGGAGTGCTGGTAGTAGACGGAGCACAGGGAATAGAGACAGTGATTGAATTGGAGAGTGGCTTGGAGAATATTAACAATTTAGTTACTGGTCAGAGTAATGCTGAAACAACAATAAATGCCATAATCTTACATGAGAGCAGACCGGAGATGCTCCTAGATTCTGAATTAAATACTGATCTGTCTATCCAGACTACTCAGACACCGTCTAATACAGAGGGCTCTCTGATAGAGGGGGTCCACATGGAGGGGTCTCACATGCTTTATTGATTCCCAATGCTACAGAAACTGACTCTGCTGATTTTTTCTCTTTTTCGGAGCAATCTATGTCTTCTACGGAGGACCTGGCACAACAATATGCTACGTCTATAAGCATGGAGAATGGCAGCATTCATAGTAGTTTTGAATTGGAAGGCTCTGACCCACCTACTGTCCGGAGACTTGAATTAAATCAGAGTGGAGCAACAAAACCCGGGGAAACAGAAAAGGACGCAGATACTTTAGGAGCTAGATCAGGGCTGGACGACGCGCCAGAAGAGATTTCATTAGAATTGATTTATAAGACCATGATGCAGCATAGGCATGAATCTCGAGAAGACAGTTTGAGAGTGCAAAACTCGTGTAAAAAACTCCAGAACTCAGTAAGGCGTCTTACTAAATCACACTCGGAGTTTGTTGAGAGAGCTAATGAAGCCGAGGCACCTATATCCATGCTTGAGGATGAACTGGCCCAACAGAAGAAAGTTATTGAATTACAAACGGCTCATAAGGAAGACATTAACTGGAAACTGATTGATCTAGAAAATCGGTCACGCAGAAATAATTTAAAATTTTTGCAGATTCCGGAGGGCAAGGAGGGGTCTGATCCTAGAGGGTTCATAATTGAACTGTTAAAAAAAGCATTCTCACAATCTACCAGGTGGGATTGGGACAGGGAGGTGGAGCGGGCCCATCGGTTTCCTTTTAAACTCAGACCTAATCAACGGGACCAGAAACCTAGAGCTATATTGGTAGCATTTAATAGCTTTTTGGCCCGGGAGGAGATATTTGCGAAAGCACGGCCGGATAAGAAGAGAAGTAGGCTTGGCTGTGAATTTTTTGTTCGTCCTGATCTTTGTAAGCAGTCAGTTGACTTACGATGGCAGCTTCGACAGACTATACCAGATTTCCAAGCCAAGGGTGCACAGGCGTTTTTGCTGTTTCCAGCTAAAATGAAAGTTATATTCAAGGAGCGCACCCACTTTTTAATGACTGCCTTAGCTGCTAAGGAATTTCTGGCTAAAATGTAATTAGTATAGATCCTTAAATCTGTTGGTTACCTGATATTTGTTTATGTTCGGGTGCTCTCTTGTTTATGCTCTGCTTCTCCTTGAGTGGCAATGGAATTTTTTTTGTGTTTCTTAAATTTTTGAAGTATAATGCCCGTGGGGGAAAGCAGGAGGCTGGGGGTAGGCTCGCATCTAAAGGACCATAAGTCCTAAAGCCTCTATTCAGGGTTGGGGGGGGGGGGTAGTAGCACGAGGGGGGTGTGGAAATAGGAGGAAAAAGGTTCACAGCAACTTGCGTAAAAAATGTTTCCTAATTACTATTTTCAGTTTCATCTGATCTATTTTCTGAATTTAGTAAAAAGATGATTTCAGAAGAAGTTCCTCCATATTTATGTCTGCCTTTTTTCATTTTTCATTTTTTTGACCATAAGTAAAACATGGCAACAAAAGGGTTACGGATTTGCTCCTTAAATGTCTCTGGTTTGAACAATGTAACAAAGCGACAGAAGGTAGCAGCGGAGCTTAGGTATATATCACCACATATACTCTGTGTACAAGAAACTCATATTCCATGGTCGAAGCGAGAGGTGTTAAAAGAACTTGGATTTTCCTTAGTGGTCGCCACAGGGCAATCTAGCATGATAAGGGGCACTGCCATTCTTTGTAAAGGAAATTATGTTAAAACTGGGCGGAAATTAATGGACAAGAAAGGACGATGGGCAATAGCAGAATGTAGCTTTGAGGGAAAGGCGCTGACGTTATGCACGATCTATGGAGCTAATTTAGACGATCCTGAACCTATAACCGAGGTAAATTTGGAGCTGGCAACTTGGCCCCAGCCAGTGGTGGTCTGTGGGGATGTGAATATCAATCTAACTAATAGGGTATTAAAGGAGGGTGTTGCCTCATATAGTGGACACAAGCCGAAAGTCTATAAGGCACTGTATAATTGGGTCCAGGATCATGGGCTGTTTGATGTGTGGGGTAATTTGAGGCCAGAAGATAGTGGGTTTACGTTCTACTCTTACCCTCACAAGAGACTAGTTAGATTGGATTATTTTTTTACCCCAGCTTCATTACTGGCTGGTGCAACAGTAAGTGTCCATCCCAGAATTACGTCAGATCACGCACTCATTGTATTAGAGATACAGTGGGGTCTTAGGAAATCAAAATGTGCATATTTTACATTTGATAGGAAGTTGGGATTAAATAATGACTTTGAAGTGCAAATGGGAAAGTGGATACAGTTCTTTTTCCAGGAAAATAAGGGGACCGCTAGTCCAGGTATTTTTTGGGATACTTTTAAAGCTTGTTTTCGCGGCGAATGTATGAGTTTCATGTTCAGGCAGCAGAAGAAAGCTAAACAAGAGTTAGGGATCTTATACCAGCGCCTAGTACAGGTTGAAACTGTATTAACGAATGGTGTAGTTACTGGATTGAATGATTTAGGCAATCTTGAGGATCAAGTAGCTAAATGTCGAGCTAAAGTGGTGGGTTATTGGAGTACAGAAAATGCAAGAAAGTATATGACTTCAAAGATGGAAAAACATGAGTATTCTGAAACTATTGGTAAAAGGTTGGCAGTCCAGCTTCGGATGAATGAGTCGGCCAGAAACAACGCTGCAATGAAGGATGATATGGGTGTGTCCCACTCTGACCCTTATGAAATTCTTCGGATCTTTCATCAGTTGTATACTGAATTGTATACAGGGACTGACTGTGACGGGCTGGACTGGCTGGAGATGTTTTAAGGGGCTTAAAAAAGTTGGACTTTATGGTGGCTCAGAGCTTGGAGGCTCCGATAACTGAGGTGGAATTGGAAAGGGTTGTAAAAAGCTTACATGTTGGCAAAGCTGCTGGTTCTGATAGAATACCCAGTGAGGTTTATAGACAGTTTTATAAAATTATTAAAGATGAGTTATTACTGGTTATTCAGAAGGCCCAGCAGGGAGATCCTCCCAGATCTTGGACAGAAGGTACTATAGCGTTTTTTTGTAAGAAGGGGAAACAGACAGATTTAGTAGGATCCTACAGACCAATATCATTACTAAATGCAGACAACAAAATGTACTCGAAAATATTAGCAAATCGACTTTCTGACTGTATTGCCCCTTTAGTCTCACAACAACAGCATGGTTTTATTCCAAAGAGAGGGACAGTAGAACATGTCAACAAGGTTATTACATTATTTGACAATGCTGCGGTGAAAAAAAATGATTTAGCGCTTATTTTACTAGACGCAGAAAAAGCGTTCGACCGGGTGCAATGGGGCTACATGTGGAAGCTAATGCAGAAAATGGGGTTTGGGTCAAAATACATTGTGGCCGTTCAGTCTTTATATCAAACACCTACGGCTAAGATTTCTGCTATGGGCTTACTCTCTGACTCTGCGAATATTACACGTGGCACACACCAGGGATGCCCGTGCTCCACCCTTTTGTTTGCTTTATACATTAACCCTTTTTTAGAACAATTGATTGTCAATATTCTTATTCCACCTTATCTAGTGTCCGAGTATTATTTTTCTGTGTTCGCTTACGCGGACGACATCGCGGTGACAACTACTAACCCAGGCACCGCCATCAAAGAAATTGAGAGGTTGGCGAAGGAGTTTGGGCGCGTAGCAGGATATAAATTAAATGTGCTAAAACACAGATCTTGTGTTCGGAGTCTGTAGTACTGCAAGATAGTAGAGTAGTGAAGGAGGCCACATATTTAGGCATTCAATTGCTGGCTAAGATGATAGAATTAGTCGAGGCTAACTGGATGATACTGATGACCAAAATTAGGAATTCCTTGGATAGGTGGGAACGACTATACTTAACCATTATCAGACGGACGAATGTTATAAAAATAAATGTGCTACTGAAGGTCTTATATTTATTTAGGTCTATACCCCTAGAGATTGCAAAAGATAAGATACAGGCTCTGCAGTAAAGATGTGGCAAATTTATTTGGAGTCCAGGGAAACCAAGACGGGCAATGAAGTGTATGACTTTACCAATTGCTAGGGGAGGGATGGGGGTGCCAGACTTTTTTATGTATTATGTCACTTGTTTTCTATTGAAGATGAGGTTTTTGATAACCGGGGAGACAGAGCAGGATAATGCTCTTGCCCCTTCTATTTTTGAAATACAGTTAGGGTCTGTAGCAAAACAATTACTATTTAAAGAGATTGATGGGAGTTATTACAAGCGGACTCGCTTCAAGGTAGTGATGGGCGCGTTTAAGGTATGGAAGTGGGTAGTCAAGACTACAACGATAGGGAAAATATCTTATTACACTCCTTTGAACACTCACAGATTATTACCTGGTATATTCTTTGACGATATGGCCTTAAGATGGCAGCGGAAAGGGGTCAGATGGCTAGGAGATATGTATAAGGAGGAAGGGATTTCTAAATCTTTTGATGAGTTAAAAGGTCAGTTTCTGTTTCCTAGTAGTTATTTTTTTAAATTTTTGCAAATACGAGATTATTTATTTCTTCGAAAAGCTGTGCTTCAGCCAATTCAAGTTGTGGAAGCAATTAGGAGGCTAGTTAAAATTGGAACACTTTACCAACTCTTACTTAGTGATCGGAGCGACAATTTAGATAAAGTAAGGACAAAATGGGTGGGTACATTAGAAGATCAAGAATTAGATATAAATGATTTATTACTACTCTCCAAGGAAGCACTAATGTCGGCAAATCTAAAAGCACAATTTTTTAAGACACTGTTTGACTTATATTATACTCTGATCCGAATGGCGAAATGGGGTGGAGGGAACAACGGCAACTGCTTTAGATGTAGTGCTGACGACGCTGATAGTGTTCATATCTTCTATTGTTGTCCCAAACTTCAATGCTTTATTACTGATTTAGAGAAGTTCTTATCCTTTGTAATTGGAATGCCTTTAGCTATCACTCCGGCTAGGATGTTGTTGGGGAAAATACCAAAGGACAGAGCAGCTGATCCTTTATATCAACATTGGTATTTTATTTTCTTTGCAATGACTGTAGCACGTTTATGCATAGCCACGGAGTGGCTTCAGGAACACCCACCTGTGTTTCACCAATGGCGTGCTAAAATGCTCAGTTTCTACAACTTGGAGTGGGGACTTTTTCCATTAAGGGTGTTAGGAAGAAAAGATTGGGCACAAAAATATGGGGAGCGTTTCGAGATTATTATGAGGATTAAGAATGCAAGAAAGACAAGACAAGATGAGATGTTCATGTATTTTGTTGGAAACTCGCTGTAATAATAGAAACTGGCTTGTTTATGTTTTTTTTAATGGTTTTCTTTTCTCTTTGTATATGAAATTGCAGCAATGTATTGGTAATTTATTATATCTGAATTAGTCAATTTTGAATTGCAATTTTGCTGTAAACACCTAAATAAATAAAAATAAAAAATAAAATAATTCTTCCACTGCATTATATCACTCCATTCCGACTACAACTCCTAAAATACCCTGCTTTGAGCCTCACTTTTCATTCATTCTTCGCATGCGCATAAATCTCTATTGACATTCACACCAATCTCTCCGAGCTACCATGACAGCCGTCTCGTCTTCAGGAATAAGGATAGGGTTGAGGCTGGGTCAATTTGAATATCAGGGCAAAACCACCTGAACCATGAAAGTACATTAATCTGTATTATAGACAATTTACCCCGTCCAAGTAGGTCCATTCAGCTGGAACCATCAGCTGTGCTTTCAGATCAGTCAGTGTGCAAATCTGTCTCTCTTCTTGTTTCCCAATGCGTGCCATTGGCTTGCACTGGGAGTGGTGTTGCCCCTATACAGACTTTGGTGCACCCCTTCTGGACCCATCTCTCATTTGTTAGATCTTACACATTAGACTAAAGCTGTAACATTCTTACTAAGAATGAATAACATGAACTAAAGTTTAAAAGTTTACTTAAAGAATATAAAAGCAGAAATGCAAAAGCTGGACCATCAATCAGTTAGTACAATGGTAAATAAATCTTAAATACAAATAACTCAGTAAAGTTCAATAGCCAGCATAGCTTTGCATTCTAAAGTTAGAAAAAGTGGTCTCTCCACCATAGTGAAAGCAGGTACTTTTGTAGGACTTTAGAGAACGGATTTCATACATTCACAATGCAAGAACATTGTTCTCATGCTATACATCAAAAGGGAAAGAGCAAAAAGAAACATTCTACCACAAAATATACATTTGAAGATTTTCTCATAATACTATATATTAGTCACATGTTCTCTGAGTCTTTTCAGGTAACATGAGTTGATGTGAGATACAGCCTGAGGCAGCCAGGTAGTCCTTAGTTAGGTACATCACTTTCAGTGTGACTGGGAAAGCTTCAGTCTTTCAGTACAAGCCCACACTTCTTTATTACAGCAAGGAAAACAGCAGCAGTGATCACTGTAGTATTATTGCTGCCAGGTAGATACCTTACATCGACACTATGGGGCCGATTCACAGAACTAACTTAAGACAAAATCCTAAACTTACTACTATTGGTATTCACAGAAGTTGGGATTTTTTCTTAAGTTTGTCTTAAGACAGACTTAAGACAACATCCTAACTTAAGTCTGTCTTAAGTCTGTCTTAAATCTGTCTTAAGACAAATTTAAGACAAAATCCTAACTTCTGTGAATACCATAAGTAGTAAGTTTAGGAATTTGTTTTAAGTTAGTTCTGTGAATCGGGCCCATGGTGTATAACAATGTCATATTCAAAATAGAATTAAGCACAAGATTGGCATATTTTAGCATAAGCTTGATTTCTAGTACTTTGAATACTGCAATTCAAAAACAGATTCCACAGAGGATGAGCCATATCAACTGGCATACATCACTCCTGCTACTGAAGATAGCAGTGATATTATCTCACTAATATGATCCATAAACAAAGAGGGTGGGAGAAAAAAGGCAATTTACAACAACCAGCAGTAGCAGAACTGCAATAAATTTATGAATACAAATAGCAAAACTTCGAAGAGAATACATAACAATTCAGGTGGGATGCTCCTCGCCTCTGTGCCTTTCATGAAATTGAAAATTCTTGACACACTAGCTAGAATTGTTTCAATGTTATGTCAGGACCAGCAGCTCAGATTCTGCTTGTTTAAACATGATTCACCACCACAGACACCACATTAGGAATAGGCGTGTAACAGAATGACAAAATATAGTCTTAAAAATATCGGGATACAGAAATACTAGAAATTAAATATTGTGACACAAACATATTGTGATGCACAAATATTGTTGACAACAATATCATTTTTTGAGGTAGGTAATATCTTTTTAAATAATAGCAATGTTTTTTAGTATTATTTTCAATAATATAGTGGTTAAAAATATTGTTTCTTAATTATGTGAATGTGTTTTAGTTGCTGTATTTATTTTATGTTACTATTGTTTATATAAATATTATTTACAAAAATTAAATATGGCTTTTAATTGTAAGCAATTTAGAATTTTGTATTTAGGTTATAATCAATTATGAATTATTTAATGAATTGTATTTAACTATATGAATGATATTTATTATGTAAATTAGATAATACAGCTTTTTTGTTGATAGGTTTATAGGGGTATAGGGTAGGAAGTTATTTAGGTAATAATTAATTAAAAAATATGTATTAGTTAATTATTTAATTACTTTTTAAATATGTAAGTTATTGAATACTTATTTATTTTACATATATTTTAGTTACGGGCTGCTTGGTTTGTAGGGGTATATGGTGGGGAGTTAATTAAGTAATGATTACGTTTTAAATAATTGTAAATTAATTTTAGTTGATTGCTAAATATTTAAATTATTGAATACCTATTTATTTTAATTATTATATTGTGGAACTCTGGGTTTGGAGCGGTCTAGACTGGGAAGTTAATTAAGTAATAATTAACAATTCATTGTTAATTAATTTAATTGAATTTAAATATGTAAATTATAGAATGCTTATGTTTTTTAGTTGTACTTTAGGTGCGGGCTGCTAAGTCTGTAAGTCTGTAGGGGTGTAGGGTGGGAAGTTAATTAATAAATAATTGAATAACAATGATTTATTCATTCATAATTATTTTATTGGATAGTAATTATGTACAGGGATTGTTTTGAGTTCATATTATTATAAATGATACATTGTATTATAATTACATATTATAGATATATATTATTCCCTGTTAACTAATAATTTTAAGTTTATTATTTTTTCCACATTCATTTAGGATGTTCAGCTAGCCAGAAAGGCCCTAAAAATAGCGCTTCCTCATTAAATCTGGCTCGCCATTGTGAGTGGGCAAGTGTGTTTTTTGAGCCCTGCATTAATTTTTCACTACTGCAAGGCATATCTCTCCCATAGGTCAACATTGGGATTACCTTATTAAATTTTATAACTGTAATTTCTAATTGAGTAAAAATAGATATTTCGAAATTGGTGCCTCAGGACTCACATTTTGAATATACAACTTATGGTAAAGTTGGATTTTTAAGTTGCAAGTCTGAAAATAGCACTTTTAGAAAGTTGGCATTCTCTTACTTTAACAAAGACTGAATGATGCAAGTGATGCACACCATGAATGATGGAATCAAAGTAAAGAAATGAAGTGATAACAGTTCACTAGCTTGACTAATAATGTGTGCTGCACAGTACTGTGGGCTGCCCGTCCAACATATGTAATCGGTATGAAAAAAATCAAGCAGAATAGCTTGAACTATCCATGTGCACACTGTTAGTTCAAGCTATCCTGCTTGATTTTTTTCATACCAATTCTCTTACTTTAACCAACTTGGTGCCTTCTGCCTGTCTCTGAAAATGCATCTGGGGTGGGTGACAGCTGGGTCTTGTGCATTCCCTTTAGGAAGCCATACATAATGGGAACTTAGGTGTAACTTGATGGCCCTTAATGGGCCATTAACTGGCTTTTTGGGGGGCTGAGTTAAGCTGTGCCCCACTTGCACATGAATAGGCTGAGCCCTGTCTCCGCACAATAGGCCAAACAATCCTGTATTGCCACTCCTGCTAGTTTGGAGCCAGGGCAGGGGAGAAAGGGGGTTCCCTGCACTTCAAAGCCACTGTCTAGCAGCTTCTCCCACCTTTCAGAACCAGGGCACCAAGTATACATACTGGACCTCAGACACTACTACGGCAGTACACTTGCATACCTGTGGATACTTTGTCAGGAAGAAGGACTGCTATGCTGTTACAAGGACTGCCACTCTGCTGGACTGTCACTCTGCTGGACTCCTGCTTTGCTGTGCCGACCTGCTACCTGCTGCCCTCTTGCTGGCCCTGCATCCCTCCAACCTAGAACCAAAGTTACTCAATGGGTTTGCCCGCTTGCCTCCTGTTCTGAATTCTCAGGGAAATCAAAGACTTCCAACCACTCTGCTACAGCGCCTGAACTCTGCCATCTGTGAGTCTTGCCCTGCCTGGTGGTACCAATCTAGTCCATGCACCTTTGGAAGTGGGTATAAAGTGCTGCTCCTGTAGAACATTGATGCATCATGTGGCTGCATCCTGCATCTTTGTCGACGCAAACAGGATTAAGGTACTTTAGTTCAGCGGGGCTCACTGGGATCCTCACTCCATTTCGGTCAGCCGGAACTCTTGACTAGGTCCCGGATCAGCGCCTATTGCTTCAAAGCTCTATTTTGCAGTTTATTCTTTAAAAATTCCTATGAAGTTCTACTTGTTCGATGTGTGTCATTCTGATCTTGGTTTGCTCATTAAATTAAGTACTATTTTTCTAATCAGGTGTGGTATCTTTTTGTGTGGGGGTTTCACTGTTGTAATGTTTAAAGTGTAGCCCAAATCCTTTACACATTGCCTCTTAAGTTAAGCCTGACTGCTCTGTGCCACGTTACCAAAGGGTTAGCACAGGTTAACTTAGGATGTGTATCTGACTTACCCTGGTTAGGATTGTGGTTCCTGCTTGGACAGGGTTCATAACTCTGCCAACCAGAAACCCAATTTCTAACACATATATAATTTAAAAGTTAAACTAATTCAATTGAACTGACATAAATTCCTATGTGGTGTTATTTTGTTTCTATGCCTCCCTCATTTTCAACACCTTGGTAGAGCCCTTGCCACAGACAAGAAAGGAGAGGCAAAGACAGATGTTTTTGTTTCGGAATCTGTAGTATGTAGTACAACTGTAGTACTATTTTATGTAATACAAAACGAAGTCTGTGATCCAATATCTTCTTGCCTGGAGCAGACACCTACCACATGTTTACATTAGCAGGTGTTGTTTAACTAAGCAATTCAAACTTGTATGATGATAGAAATCTTTAATGTTAAATTTGGAGAAGAATCCACTGAGGGTTTTACCAGAGTATCAAGTTTTTCACATTAATCTATAAAATGTGGAATCAAGACATTGACTATCACTTTATTGTTGAGGTAAGCTTATAAAGGTCATTATGGATTTACTGTTCTTAACTGATATGGCTATGTGGAATTAGGAATGGGAAATCTATACTGACCTTTATACACTTGCCTGACTATATACTAATCATCCATAATCTGCAGTTGCTAGCCTTCCAGGTTGGTATTTATGACCTTGATGATCTGAAATACATCAGTTGAAGAAATTTCCTCTTCTATGAAATACTGTCATGAACTAAATTCAACTGCATGGTTCTCCCCCTCTTTTAGAATTTCCTCCAGTAACCAGATGATTTCCCTTTACTATCCCATTTAACAAAGGCTCCATAGAACTTCATTTAGGCAGGGGCTAATGGCTTAGTTAAGGACTTGGTTATTTTCCAATTAAGAGGTTTTGAGCAACCAAGTAATATTTACACACAAAAAATATAATGTATGTGACGTCCTTATCTACATTTAATATATATTTTTAACTCAGCATACTCTTGTCTCACAGCGAGGAACAATAGCTTCGAAGATGAGGCCTGCTTCTTCTATTAATGTAGAGTTTTCCCGAGACATAGTTGTTTACTATGACAATTTGAGTTTGTGTCTGCATACCACTGAGATGGGATTTAATTTCTGTTTAATATAAAATGTGAACATTCTGTGAGATAATAATGCAGCTTCCACATACATCAATGAATCAATTTCAGTAAACACACTTGTCTAAACAGGCTTTCTCCATGTATCGTCCGTAGAAATGTGGTAATGGGTCAGCATTACAAGAATGATGAAGATTGAGATTACAGAGACTGTGCAAGCTATCTATAAAGCTCACAAGTTAGAGACGTGTGAGTATTACATGATGAAGGAAGAAGTAATCATGGCCAACTGTGTTTCAATTGATTGAATGTACGCTATAAGGCTACTCTTCTCTCACAGGCCTGGATACGTTAGAAGATTCAGTTGCTGGAGCTGCTGTAGAAGTGAAATTCCACTCTCGAATATTGTATCACTTCTTCTGGAGGTTAGCAGTTGTGACAAGTTGATGCAAAGATGTCCTGGACATATATGCTCAAAAGTTGTTCTGCATAGTATCCTTGAGTCGCGGTCTCTAAGACTTTGCAATATCCACCCATGTGCAATTCTTGTCAGAGATAGCAAAATCCAACTAGTTCAGATATCTGAGTTTCAACATTTAGAACCTTTCATGATGAGTTTGGTCTTGGGGGTCAGTCTTGGTTCCTCTGCCTCTGCTGGTTATAAGCAGGTGTCCTGAATGAAGTTAGGGTTAGAAAAAGTAAGAAGAGAAAATTACTGAATGGTTTTTCATTTTTTTATTATTAAAGACACAATCAAGCAAGTACATACAATTATGCTGCTAATCGTTTTTCCAAAGTAATTCAAAATACACATGCTAAATCAAGAAATAACAAGGAACAAGCAATCTTTGCATTATCAAGGGCACCTCCTTACCATAACAAAACATCCAACCCAAAGTGAGACTTTTCTATGTTCCTACAGGACACGCAACACATCCGACCCTCCCATAAACACCACTACAATGGTGAACAAAACAAGACATGATAAGGGCAACACTTAAAGATACCATGAAGGAGGTTAACCTACCTATCTACAGTAGACATTAATCATTTAAGGAACACAAGACAGTTCTAAACATAACAGTCCTCAAAAGTTTCCTGTATTTAATTATGTTTGTACATTAAGTGGATTTAGTAATACATTAATTGTTTCCCCATTCCTGCTGGGTACTCAGATATTCTGCCAGGTCTCAATCGTATGCTTACTGAAAGATTTCCATTTCTTTGAAATAACCTTTTATACTATGTTGAACCTGGCACTTTCTGCAGGGTCACCCCAGATTATTGCCTCCCTTTGCTGAACCTGTTGTTTTTGTTCACTTTTAGGACTCTACTCTTTACTCCTGCCAACCAGTGGCAAAGTATTTGTGCTCTTCCTTCTCAACACAGTATAATTTGTTTACACCGGATTGGTCCGCTTACTTTACTTATAGGTTCCTAGTAAATGGCACTACATGTACCCAGGGCCTGTAAATTGAATGCTACTTGTGAGTTGCAGCACTCATTATGCCAACCACTAAGGTAATACTGTAAAACATGTCTCAGTCCTGTCACTGCAGCCTGTAGTGTGGTTTTTAACTGACATTTCAACATGGCAAAATAAAGTTTGCCAGGTCTAAACCATTGCTTTCATTACTTATAACTCATAACTCATAACGTATAACTTAGGCTCATAGGTTGGGGGTGGTATTTAAAAAATAGGACATGTGTACTTGAGTTTTACATGTCCTGGCTGTGAAAAACTCCCCAAAATCATTTTTTACTGTAGCATGGGTATTTTCTCAATGGACTAACACTGGATTCCCTTATTACACTTTAAAAGGGATAACTTCAGTGTGGGACCAGATAGAAAAATACTTCACCTACTCATATGAATTTTGATTTAAAACACTATTTAATGCTAAAGTCTGATATTAAGTTACTATTCCGAAAATGTCACTTTTAGAAAGTTTATATTTCAAAAGAAGGGAGGCTAGCGGACACTATTTACCACTCAGGATGGTGGAAGGTCCAGTTGCAGCAGGGTGTCCGTACACAGTACTGGAGTAACAAAAAAGGGGGGTTGCTGCACTGTTCCTATTTAGCGATCAGGTAGGGGGGAAGGATTTATCTGGCGTGACCAAGGGTGTTCCAATGATACCCTGGGGCATCCATTATGTTGGATATAATTGCCTCACACACCCAGAAGGGTGTCATGCTTCATCATTGGCGGTTGCTCCTCGTCGGGGAGGCGGTGCAATCCCCGACGGGCTCACCTCAAAGAGGGGCTCTTTAGCGGAGATCTTTTTTCCAACAGCCTTATGGTGAGGTGGGGGTGTGTGGGCAGATGGTATACTCCTGTGATGGGATGATTAAAATGTAGCTAAGGGTACCGGAATTAACTTTATTCTGGGGGTCCCTTGGCTGCAATTAAAAGGTGGGGCTAGCTCGCTAGGTGTCAACTAGTTAAGGTTGTGTGACCCTAGAGGAGACTAGTAGTGAATGTGGTCGACATGTTTCTCGCTATGGGTAGATTGCCCGCGATTCTTCAGGACCTATTTACAAAAAGTGAAGTGAAAAGACAACAACGACATGCTAGTATCATATGTGTTGTGTTTGTTACCTCAGTGGATTCTCCTATGCCTAATGGTCATAGACTAATAGCCACATGAGGGTTCGGCGGGGCAGTACATCAGAGCTGAGCCCAAAGGGTTAATAGCTCCAGTCCTCCGTGTCTGTGCTTTGTGACCTACCCATTCCCGAGCTCGGCGGGAATGGGTAGGTCACAAAGCACAGACACGGAGGACTGGAGCTATTAACCCTTTGGGCTCAGCTCTGATGTACTGCCCCGCCGAACCCTCATGTGGCTATTAGTCTATGACCATTAGGCATAGGAGAATCCACTGAGGTAACAAACACAACACATATGATACTAGCATGTCGTTGTTGTCTTTTCACTTCACTTTTTGTAAATAGGTCCTGAAGAATCGCGGGCAATCTACCCATAGCGAGAAACATGTCGACCACATTCACTACTAGTCTCCTCTAGGGTCACACAACCTTAACTAGTTGACACCTAGCGAGCTAGCCCCACCTTTTAATTGCAGCCAAGGGACCCCCAGAATAAAGTTAATTCCGGTACCCTTAGCTACATTTTAATCATCCCATCACAGGAGTATACCATCTGCCCACACACCCCCACCTCACCATAAGGCTGTTGGAAAAAAGATCTCCGCTAAAGAGCCCCTCTTTGAGGTGAGCCCGTCGGGGATTGCACCGCCTCCCCGACGAGGAGCAACCGCCAATGATGAAGCATGACACCCTTCTGGGTGTGTGAGGCAATTATATCCAACATAATGGATGCCCCAGGGTATCATTGGAACACCCTTGGTCACGCCAGATAAATCCTTCCCCCCTACCTGATCGCTAAATAGGAACAGTGCAGCAACCCCCCTTTTTTGTTACTTTTAGAAAGTTGACATTTTTGTGCCTAAATAAAATGTGCCTTTTCTGCCAGTATCCATGGTCACATGACTCAAAATGGTTCTACAGTGGTGTGAGCAAGACGGCCTCTGGTGAGGGCAATGGTGTTCCACTCCTGAGCTTCAAAAGATAGCCTAAGGAGTGTGTGAACCCCTTTCCTGACTTCTGGAGCTGCCTGATCCATCACTCACACATGCAGCTGACACCTGGGCCCTACTTTGTTACCATAGACAGTTTGGAGTCAAACTCAGGTGAAGAGAAAGAGCCAGAACCATTTTAGAGGTAGACAACGAGAGGGACTCCCACAGACAGGCCTGCACTGTATATTAAAGTAGCACACACAGAACATTTCATCAGAACACTCATGGACATGTGGAAGATTCAGAAGAACGGGTGCCCTGCTGTCTGAAGAAGGACGACTGGACATGCTTGCTCTGAACCCAGAAGTGACTCCAAGGTTCAGTTAGCTGACCTGTTTGAGCAACAAGCTTCCAGAGCCCTTCACCGCAACCGCCCAGCTAACCAGCACCAACTGAATTAATGAATCTTACATTTGAAAAGCACATCAGTTGCCCAAATTGAGCTTCCTGGCACTGTGCAGCAATGGGAATAAAGTTCAAAGCATAAATGAAGAAAGTAAGATACCCATATAAGAAAGAAGCACAAAGAGCCAGGGGCTGCAAAGATCTAGGTTTTCAGTTGTTTCTTAAAGAGAGGTTCTGAGTCAATCGATCTAAGATGCCCAGGAAGGTGATTCCATGCTCTAGTCCTAAGAACAGCAAGAGATTTTACACCTTTTGTCTTGTACCTAAAGGTAGGAGGTGTAAGAAAATTTACAGATGAAGATCTGAGAGTGCGAGCAGTGACATAAGGCATCAATTTGAAAGCTAAATATTTTGGACCTGATGCTCCCAAGGGTCAAAAGGTAATTAGCAGGATTTTAAACAATACCCTTTTATGTAAATGATGTGAAAACCTTTGGCTACATGGCTGTAGCATTCTCACACAGAAAAAAAGATATACATGAGCTAATAAGCTCATGTCCACAATGACATTACCTATTTGAAATAGCTCAACAAGAAGCAACTAAACAGGAAATACTCATCTTGCTGGTCCATTTCTAAAACATAAGAGGTCCAACTGGTACTCCTAGATAAAGCGAGGGACCAAAGTGAAATATATAGAAGGATCTTAATGAACTGCAATAGAATATTGTCATTTTCATTGCCCCGAAGAAGACCTTTTGGTCGAAACGCATTGGCTACGGTCACTTTTAAGAAGAGTCTTTTCAATAAAGAAACAGAGAAACAATAACCTGCTGAGTTGATGTGCCTCTCTTCATCTTGTTTGTACATGTGAAAAATATTCATCCGTATATTTGTTAGAGTGCTGAATCATTGTTTTTTTTGTAATTGTATAGGATTTATATCCTTGAAGGTTTGATGGGTATTGAGCCTCTGTTGCATATATTTTGAAGAGGAATAACTTACATTTGAAAACATTGAGATAGGTGCATTTATAATTACCGTATACCCCATGTTTTGTTTCCTTTGCGGTACCCTTTTATGTATAGGCAGCCAGTGAAGAAGTTAAAGAGCTGATGAGGCCGAAGAGCTTGGGCAATTTTAGTATAAGTCGAGCGGCAGCAAGATTTCCTGTCTGTAGCTTCTGTAGCAGTTGTCTGGAGGCACCTGCATATATGCTATTACAGTAGTCTAATCTTGTTGTAAATAATATAATTAGTGAAAAAGGAGAGGTACCCCTTAACTGAAGTAAAGGGAAATGGGGTTCACCAACCAATATAAAACAGAGATTCCCTTGAACAAGGTCA
This sequence comes from Lissotriton vulgaris, assembly GCF_964263255.1. Taxonomy (NCBI): domain Eukaryota; kingdom Metazoa; phylum Chordata; class Amphibia; order Caudata; family Salamandridae; genus Lissotriton; species Lissotriton vulgaris. Next base: position 1,214,599,749 of record NC_141697.1, read on the forward strand.
TGTACATAAGCACCATAAGTGGAAAAAAGCAATAACTATAACAAGTAAATCTAGAGTAAAAAACTGACAAAATTTATTGTATACAGTAAAATTAAAAAAGCAGAAAACATAGTAAGCTGCTTGACATAGGTTAAAATAATTATTATAATAAAATAACAATCCTACATTCAATATTGACCAGCAATTACGACCAGAGAAGCGTGCAGCCGGCAGTAGACGTAGAGGGAACGAATACTCACGTCTCTGGGGCATGACTTAGGCGCCTCTGGTCCCACACAACGCGATTGAAAGTAAAGCGCCGTGTACCAAGAAAGTTCGGCACTATACTGCCACCCAATTTAACAGGTAGACTTATCAGCAAGGCACAAATAGAAGCCACTACAGAAGGGACAGAAGGAATCATATGTCATACCAAACTCGGCTCAGTCTGCTGTAAATTTTTAACAATTTACGGATAAGGAACATTAATATAGACCAAGCTTGAAAATTGTTCATGAACATCCGCGGTTTGAGTAATAACGTCATTACAGAGGACGTCTGCACTATCACTATAGATTGGTCCTTCGCACCTAAGAGGAACATATGTACACTACGACAGAAACTGATTCTTTGTCTTGATAAAGGTGGATAGAATTTCAACAAACCACCGAAACGCGTCAACGCCCTAGTACAGTGTGATTCGAGGCTCAAGGCTCAGACACTGTTGTTGACACAGTACAATCTTAAAGTGCATAACACCGGTGCCTTAAAAAGAATATCAGAACACACACCTTGTATTGCACAAATTGTATGTCTTACTATTTTTCTGTCTGTTCTTAGCAATATTGCTGGTCAATATTGAATGTGGGATTGTTATTTTATTATTATAATTATTTTAACCTATGTCAAGCAGCTTACTATGTTTTCTGCTTTTTTAATTTTACTGTATACAATAAATTTTGTCAGTTTTTTACTCTAGATTTACTTGTTCTAGTTATTGCTTTTTTCCACTTATGGTGCTTATGTACATGACCTTGTTCAAGGGAATCTCTGTTTTATATTGGTAAATAATATAATGACACTGTCTTTCTTGCTGAGCAGGGGATAAAGTCAAAGACATTTTTCAAGTTTAACCCACATCCCTGCCACTGTGAGTGCTTGTGGGCGGAAGAACAGGGAGGCGTAAAATTACACGCCAAGGTTTTTTACCACCTCAATGGTGTTGGGCGGGGGGGAGCAGCCTTGGGCCACCATAATGCCGAGTGGAAAGGGTTTTATTCTCCAACTAGCATGATCTCTGTCTCGTCTGTATTGCATTTATGGTGGTTGGCTTCCATTTACCAACTGACTTCCGGTAGGCATAGCTTAAAGTTGTACTCTGAGCTCATTGAATCTTTGTCTAGGACTAAAATCAACTGCGTGTCATCAGCATATGAACTTGTTTTGATATCAGAGGGTGATATCAATGAGATGAGTTGGGCCATGTAGATGTTAAATAGTACAGGGCTGAGAGAAGAGGCTTGTGGTATGCCTGAAATTATGGGTTGTTCTGTTGATAGTGATGGTCCTAGAGTTACAGTTTGCCTACGGTTAGAGAGGAAGGATTTCAACCAGACCAGGGCAAGATGGGATATGCCACAACTTTTTATGCAATGTAATAGTATGTCTTGTGAGATAGTGTCGAATTCAACTGATATGTCCAACAAGATTAGCACTACATTATTCCAAGAGTCCAGGGTTAATTTTAAGGTATCTGCAATTTCGAATAGTGCTGGCTCAGTCGAATGTTTAGGATGGAAGCCCGACTGTTAGGGGTGCAGAATATTAGCCTCTTCCAGAACATTTGTTAGTTGATTAATAACCAATTTGCTGGACCTACTTGAGCTCTTTGGCTGGCCTGTAAGAGTCCTGATCCCCAGTTGGTTAATCACAGTCTCTGGATTCTTGGCTGGCATCAGAGTGTACTCCTTCTGCTTCACAACTACAAAGACTGAACTACAGGTGAAAATCCAAAAGTTTCGGGGTCTTCGCAACCACTAGAGGACTCTTCACATCAGTAAGAACTGTCTGGATCTTCCACAAATGCAAAGCTCCGGTGGCAACCTGCTCTTCGCTCTGTCAACAAACTTCTCATGACTCCTGGCAATGTGAAGCTCCTCTCATGGGCTTGGACATTGTGAGAAGGTAAACTCTTCAACAGGACAAACCTGGTCCCTGTATTTGCCCCACGCTTCATCCCGGTCAGCCTTGTGGCTTTGACCCGGTTTATTGCTGCCAGATAACTGCGAGTTGTTCTTGTTGCTTTTTGGCACTATTTTCACTTGAAATGTAAAAAACTTGTAACTTCAGTTCTACTTTTTAGGTTTTTATCAGTTTGGTGTCATTTTATTTATTAAAATATACTCTAGTGTTCTAAATTGGTTCGGGGTTTTTCTAATTTAGATTTTTCACTTTAGTACGATTTGAGCTCTGCATGAATAATATAATGAAGGCTTCCTAGTTACCAGGGAATTCATATTGCCAGCTTTCAAGACGCATTGTTACATTTGTAACAATATACAGTGATTGGTATGTAACTTCAAGTTGTTTAGGTTCTGACATTATTTTACCTTTTTGACATATAGCTCTATTTCATTTTTTGTACAGTGTCGATCCAAAAATTTATTGAGCCTCGAGAAAGATCTTTGTCTAAATAACAGCCCCCCCCAGAAGGTCAAAATGCGTTGGCGTAATTTGCAAAGGCTGAGGTCATGTCCACCATAAGTATAATAAACAGAAAGTCTTTGTTTTATAAACTCAACTTGGACTGTCTACGGTGACTGAAACGGGTCGATTTTTTGTCCCAGCCTCATTGGGCCATTTGATATTTCATGTAAGACAAATAATAACATGGAATTAGTGATATGTTCTGAAGTGTTTTGTGTTGAACAGTTATCTTTGTGATTTGGATACTATTCATTGTTATTTATTGTATTGATGTTAAATGCCTGCAAAATATTTTTGATAATGTATTGTTATCATTTTTGAGCTACATGTTGTCACTTTTTGTTAGGTCAAAAACGTATCATTGTTATCACCTTCAGAAGTCTAATTAACTCTATACTATACTACATTCTCATCCTTTTCTTGATGAATGTGATATATTTTTCATAATTAAAAGTTCTCATAGTTTTTTCAATAAGTGCTGTGGGGATGTTTTTGTGTACATGTGCTAGATAATAGCAACATGTTTTTTGAATAAGACAATGTTCTTCTGAAGTAAAGGGCCAGGAGCAGTTATGTGGCATATAGAAATGAAGGTTAGATCTACGGTCAATGGGTTAATATGTTGTCGCTAATTTAGCATAACTATTTTACACATTGCCTCTAAGTTAAGCCTGACTGCTTTGTGCCAAGCTACCAGAGGGATAAGTACAGGTTTATTCAGTGACATTTGTGGTTCACCCTGACAAGGATTGTATTTCTTTTTGAGTAGGTCTCTCAACCTTCTCAACTAATATCCCAGTTTCTTACATGCTACATTTAAAGATTCGAGAATCAACATTCTACTATCCAGATAAATTCTATGAAGAGATTAGTCATGATGTAAGGGGAACCCTGTAGGAAGAATGTGAAATAATAACCTCAGGAGCTACAGAATTCCCCCAAGTGGACTTCCATGTTGCCACAGGATTGAACTTTTGGGACAGTATTCTTCTGTATCCACTTTTTCAATGCTTCTGTTAGGTTAAAATCAATCAGCGTTGCTAGGTGGTACGTGTAAGGGCAGCATTTAATGGAGTTTTTTTGTGAAAATGATGGGGGGGTAAGGTAAAGAGCCTGTTCACACTGATTGCAAGGTGCCGGATGCTTGTCCACACTGTGCAATCATTTCAAATGACATCTTGCACAGTGTAAGCGGTTGTTTTCTGCCGCTCGAGTAGATTTGTACTCGAGCAGCAGCTTTCTCAACGCGGACTGGTAGTTTCTCATCTCGAGCGGTCGCGGGCATACGCCAGCACTCGAAATGAGAAACCTGACCAGCCCGCATTGATAATCTCGCAGGGAGGTTTACTTTCCACACTCGCGATCAGCAACATGATGTTGCTGATTGCGAACGAGGAAAAAGTCTCGCCGGGATGTTGATTTTGCTCGTTCGCGGTCGCCAACTTGACATTGAGGACCGCGAGCAAGCAAAAAATGCCCACTATGCGTTTTTGCACTGTGCTACGTGCAATTCGCGTAGTGTGTAGTAGCGCAAACTACGTACGGTCCGCGAGCCTAGCATAGTACTACGCCCAGGGTTACTGTCCATAGCACAGCTGGGTTCTAAAACTTACACAATACATTGGAAAGAGGGCCCCAAGCAATGGAGAAAGGGAAAGAGGGGAGTATTAAAATAATTGGTGGGATGGAGAAAGGCTGTTGAAGCAACAGACACGCTGGGTGGGGCAAGGCATGGGGAAGCAACACCGAGCTGGAGAAGCAGCATGTAGGAGAAAGCAATAAACACATGCACTCCCATAGAGTGCTTACAGTAAAAGGAAACCGTGGTTTCACTGAATGCAAGCTAGATCAGCAGAGGAAGGATACAAGGCAACCAGTCAGAACACTCTGAGAACAAGATGCTCCTGGGTGGGACACAGGCATGAATAGGGAGGAAAGCCATTGAATCAAAGGCTATTAGTGATATAGTCTATGACCGTAAAGATCTGAGGTGTGTATGCTAAGAGTGAAAAAGCTTATATTTGAGGCAGCTGATGCGGGCAAAGTATAACAATGATGGTGTCTTTGAATCAGGATATGATGCTAGAATATTTGGAGTGATAAGTCGCAACTTATTTTACAATAAACACTAACGCACAATACTCTGCAGGCAAACAATTGGTACTTTGCACGAGGTGGCCACATTGGTTTCTCTGGTCAACGTGAAGCATTTGATCTGTGCATCCCTCACTTGGCTCGTGTTCACTGTGGTTGAGTTCAAGTAAACTCTGCTCACCTCAAGAATATCGCCACCTGTGTAGGGGGCTCTTGGCACACCATTGGCCTGGTCCTTTCCCAGCTGAACCCAGGTTATCCAAAGAAGTCATATAGTAAACGTTAAGGTTTGCAACAGTGAGGAAAACAATCTTATCGGATAAATGCTGAAGGGAAATATTTAGTGACAGAGTCATGCTGACAGTCCATACTAGTCAACTACAAATGATCACAGACCTAAAGAAAGACTGGATTCATATACATTTCCTATTTGATTTTAAGAGGCAGGATGGTGATGACAGTCGTTGACTAAACATGTCTATCCAAGATTCCTTTTGAACCCATATGGGCTTTCCTGCAATGAATGAAGGTACGTTCTCAATAGAGCGGCACTGCTCTCCTTTGTGCCATGCATGGCCACTAGTTGAGTCTTTCTGTTCACAATCAATCAGGAACCTGCTTTCCAGATCTAGGACAGGAAATACCCTCCCTTGGATAGTATAGTACTTCTTATGTCCTCTCTGCACTATACTGAGTGGGAGTGGTGGTGCTATAACAAACCTTCTTCCTCCTAATTACAGATTTTGAATTGTGTTTCCTTAAAACTAGGAGTTACTCTTGGTTGCAAGCTACTGTGATGGAAGGTTATAATTTGGTGACAGGAAGTCTGACAGAAAAATAAGAAAGTCTTACTCCACAAACAGCTTTACAGACTTTTGAGATGTCCATGCACAAGATTCAAGCCCAGAAGCGTGGCTGGAGATGTCACACAAGGGAAATCAGGGACTACCGAGGAGAAAAGCACTTTAAAATCTTTAGGCTATATTCCAATGGCATTAGCGAGGGAAAAGTCCCCTAACTATGACAGCGACAACATTGGTAACTTAGGAGAGGCCAGTACACGTCGTATCGATAGTACTGTGCCTGAGAGATCCATTTCCGGAAATATCTCACTGGAAGTACTGAGTACCACAACTGCCCCACTAGATGATAAATCCATACAAGATGTACTGTCGAACGTACCCATATCCAGTTCTAAGGATAAATTATCTGTAAGACTAATATCATGGAACATAGCAGGGCTAGCTAGGAATCTTCGTGACTTAGTTTGGTGTACCTTCATTGAGGACTATGACATCATTCTCCTTCAAAAGACCTGGGCTCTAGAAATTCCGCACAGACTTGGGTATAAAACCTTTTATTGCGACACAATCCCCTCAGTAAGAGGGAGAGCATCAGGGGGTCTGGTGATCTGGGTCAGAATCAATTTAGAAATAGAAATTACCCGATTGACAACCCATTCCCCTGATTTACTGGGGCTAAAGGTGGTGACAAGGGAAAAAGAAACTGTATATTTAATAAACATATACAACAGGCCGTACCCAGCAAATAAAGAATCTAAGGTTATAGAACTTTTAGACTCCCTTTTAGACTCCCTAGGACCAAATGCGCAAGTAGTAGTAGGAGGGGATTTTAATTGCAAATATGAACCTGTGTTGGGCTTTGACAACTTACTAGAAGAACAGGACATGGCTAATGATATCCCAAATTTGGATTCTACTGGGTCTGTTAAATGTACCATAGCTGTAACCCAAATTTTGCAGTTGACTATAGGTCATGATCTTAGGGCATGCAATGGCCGCTTGCAGTCCGATAGACCAGCAGCCCCGACATTTCATAAAGGCAACTGTAAGTCACATATTGACTTTATACTGGTCTCCTTGAGTTTATGGTATTTACTCATTGATCTCAAAATAGATGTTAGGACAGAGAGTGACCATCTACCACGCCAACTATGGCTACATCCTCAACCTTTTTTAGCTAAACAAGACAACGAGGTTGCACTAAATAGTTCCCTTGGGGAACCGCAGATATCTAACAATAGACGTGCACTGAGATGGCCTTATATCCTAGCTAAAGATGAGACAATGTTAAATATTTATAACACCTTTTCTGACACTATTGGGTCTTGTAAGGAGCCCCTAATAGGCAGCCATGGTGTTCTAGATCTACAGTATAAATTGGTTGGTGCTTTAATCACCTTCTTGATTAAAAATTACAAAAGGGACAAGAACCCAAGTGAAGGACATTTAGAGTTGGCTAACCCTTGGTATAATAAAGAATGCCGTTTAGCAAAGCACCGTCTGATCCAGGCTGTCAAATCTAAAAACTCCCATTCTATAAAAGAAAGTAGACATGCATATAATAAAATCTTGACCAAGGCGAAAAAAGCATGGGATGATGCACTATGGGACGATTTATTTACAGCAGCAAAACTCAGAGATCAGGGTACCTTCTGGAGCTTAATAGCCAAGGGTAACAGAAAGGGTAAATCATCTAAGGATCTTTATCTAGATGAAAAAACAAGGCGTGACCACTTTACTAAACTCTATTCCTATGATGAAAAGGGGTCGCCCTTATGTAACAAAGACTGTAATCTAGAATTGAGTATTACTCCACTACATTTTAGTATAGAGGAAACTATCCAGGCACTACAAGCCATTAAAGCGGGCAAAGCTCCAGGACCGAACAAGATGCCTGGAGATTTATTTAAACATGACGTAGAAGTATGGGGGTCATACATACATTTTTTATGTAATTCTATAGTGGCTGGAACACCAATCCCCGACAGTTGGATAGGGGCAGAAATTGTAACGATTTTCAAAAAAGGGGATCGTTATGATCCGGGCAACTATCGCCCAATTAGTTTAATTGACCTTTTACAGAAGGTTTTTGCCAGACATATTTTAAATAGACTCACAGAATGGATGGAGGGGACGCAGATGTTGTCTAAATTCCAAGCAGGCTTTGGACCAAAAACTATTACAGTGCACCAAGTGTTTAGGTTCACGTGCATCTGCTGGAAGTATATTAACATAAGGAAGGGCAGTTTGTACGTGGCATTTATAGACTTGAGGGCCGCCTTCGACCTCGTTCCATGGAATCTTCTGTGGATCACATTAAGAGATATGGGGGTCCCTGGCGAGCTACTTAAAGAACTTATTAGATTACACACAGGGAATTATGCCAAAGTTAGATGGGGGAAAGGAGGTGAACTTTCAAAGCCCATACCAGTGAGTCGTGGGGTGCGCCAAGGCTGTGTGCTGGCGCCCACGCTCTTTTCCCTATATGTTAATGATATACCTGTTTACCTAAGGGCCTGCGATCATGACTCCCCGAAGCTAGGAGATGAGGTGATTACGGCATTACTCTTTGCCGGCGATACAATCCTCATCTCACAGACTCCGAAGGGTCTCCAAAATCTAGTGAATTCATTTTATGGTTACTGTGTAAAGAAGGGGTTAGAAATAAATTAATCAAAATCAAAATATATGTCCATAAACCCACAAAAGTCCTTTAGAAATAATTTGGCTCTAAATAACCAAAAATTTGAATATGTGGGGAACTTCAATTACTTAGGCATTATGTTGGATAGCAACCTTTCATGGAAGGGACATCTAGCAAAGAGTAAGTTATCCTTTAAGCAGAATTCAATGCCCATCCTAAAAGTGCACAGAGCCAGTTATTCTAAAGCCATTACACCGGCACTTGAAGTATTTAAGGCAAAGGCCCAATCAGCAGCACTTTATGGTGCTGAAGTTTGGGGACATTATTGTAAACGAAATTTTGAAAAGGAAGAGAACCATTTTCTGCGTAGATTACTTAAACTACCAACTAGAACTCCCCTAGTTCCAATGTTTTTGGATTTGGATCTTAAACGGACAGATTATCAAGCAGCTCTTAGACCATTGCTGTATTAGATAAGATTGTGGACAACCCCGGAGTTGTGTAACTATAAAAGTGGTCTGATGGAAATTATTCAGATTGATGAATACAAAAAAATCGCCTGGTTAAAACATGTTTCCCTTTGGTGTACCAGGTTAGGGCTGTCCCATTTTTGGGACGAACCCCAGAAATTGACACCAGTGTGTAAAAAGCTCTTAAAGTCGACTTACTGGTCCAACGTCAATGATGAGCTATCCCATAGTTCTTCTATTGGAACATTGACCCAGGAATTTATGATTATAAAAGATAATGCTGCATTAGAACCATTTATGGATGAGATAGGACCACCATCAGCAAAAACCTTATATTTACAATTTAGATATGGGGTATTGATAAATGCTAAAACATGCAATTGGGGAGGTACAAATTATAATGGCCTCTGTTCCCTTTGCTTATTAAAGGCAAAGGAAGACGAGGACCATTTACTGCTTTTTTGTCAGCATATAAGTCACCTAGGCACCGCTGGATTAGACCCCTTTGTATAAATATGGGTGTCAGGTCATACAAAGAGGCAGAGGGTATTATTAAGTCAAATACCTCACAATTGGTAGTTTTTTGCATAAGCAGGTTCTTGTTTAATGTGTATCTCATCAGGAAACGGCTTGGATACAAGCTGTAATGTAACATTGGTGCTTGTAGCCTTCGCCTTTCAGCATTAGTCAATGCAGAATGCACTGAGTTCACTTTTTGTAAAATGTGTGGTTTTAAAGGTTTTAAACTTGGTTTTTAGCCTGGCTTTTTAATCATGGAAAAAACCTTTTTATTTAAATTATTTAGATTTTTAACGCAGTATTGTAAATTTACCCGTTTTGAGTTAATCATGACTTAGTCCCATTCTATTAATTGCCACCTATATATGTGATGAATTGTTGGTGAGGGCACTGCAAATGTTTGTCAGTAAATGTTTTAATGTCTGTAAATGTTTTACTCCTGCTTTTATGGCTATATTAGCCGAAATAAAGTTGAACTGAACTGAACTTTAAAATCTGTGACGAGCATGGACACTTAGTGCTGATGGCCCTATTGCCTCTGTAGGTGGTTTAGAAGCTGATATACATTGGATAGTGTTGTACTGGGAGCAGGTGCGAGTGAGCTAGTTCTCGTCTCTCTGTGAATTTGGCATCGGCCCGTGAGGTCAGATGGAAGGTGTGGGACAACTTCAGTACCGTGGTAGCGTCCCTCAAGTTCTTGATACTGAATGTAAAGCCTAGTGGAGTGATTGGGGCAAGGTTAGCACGAATCATAAGATACTTACATTGGTTTCTAGCAGCTGGCTGTGGGTCCTTGAAAGGTAAGTGACCGCATCATGAATGGAGGCGAAGAGCTGAGCCTTGGTGATGGTTGCACTGAAGAAATTCCCCATCTCCAGCTCATGAATGACAGAAGCTGTGAATGAAGGATACACATGAGTTCAGTTCATTGAGCAGCAGAAAACAAAGCAGGTGATTTCTGAAATTCAAAGTACTGGATAAGGACAATAAGGAATACATTAATAAATAATAAGACATGATTAGAATGAGCTATGCCATGGCACTTAACCGAACAGGAGCCTTAAGGGGCCACACCAGTCTTCATTAAGGGTTGCTCCCTGCCCGAATGCCACTAGTCTAGACATGGCCTTTTAGGTCAAGACATGGTGCTTGTGAAGTAAGGGATTAGCTCATGTTCAAACATATCTAGCCTGATAGATATGACAGGTTAGATATGACCTGAGCTGGACATATGTGACTGAAATGTCATATGTGATATGGGTCAAATATTATATCTGACCCATATCTAACCTGATATAAATAAAGCATGTGTGCTACAGAGCAAAATGCACTGAAACAACGTGAAAATAACCAATATTTTCTTTCTGTTTTGTACTGCATATCTATTAACACAGAAAAGAAAAAAAATGGTAGAAAGTTTTCACGAATGGAAAATGCTTGTTCGCCTTGCTTTTGATGCACTTTTTAATCAGCAAAAGAGGTCCTGCACAACTTCACATCACAAGGAAAGAGAGAGCTAGGGCCTGCTTTAGGGGTCAGCAGACAGATATTTCAACACAAATGCGATGGATATCCAGAGTTTTTACGAATACCATAGAATATAATGCATGTGTAATAAGGAGGACAGGATGTTTGTCATATTTGTGACAGAGTAACCTATCCTCCAAACTCAAATCAGACCCCAAGATATGAATCTGATAGCAGAATAATTTGTGGCAAAATGTAATTTAAGTAATAGGGAACTGTTTGCTCATGGGTAGGGGCAGGGGGAGGGGTGTCTTGCTAGCTTCTCCTCCTTGACCTGAGTCACATTACATTTGAAAAAAATAATTAATTTTCACACTTCTTGCTTTATCTTCTTAAAGCATCCCCTCCTTGCCCGTATTCATATTTCTATGTAGCTTCTAGATCTCCCTTCCATTGCTATTCTCAGCCTTCAGAGTCACCTCCATTCTTCTCATGTCCCCTGCTGCTCTTTCTTTTCTATACAAATGGAAAAGACTGTCACACTACTGAGGGTATTTGAAGGTAGAAAATAGGTAAACACTTTGTATGGGATATTGGTTGCATGTGGGTACCGCCTACCGATCCGGGGTGAGGCTTCAAATATTCACTGATGCGTTTCCCAGAATGTGAATAATGTCCCTACTATGCACACCACAAAAAAAGATTTAAACCGTGTGAAATTTCTCAAATAAATAATCACTGCATGTTATCAATTTTATCAGTTCCAATTTTCATTTATTCGTATAATTTTATCAAATACATAGTATTAGTCCATCATACTATATCATTTGTCATCATAAATACTTAAGTATCCCAATACATTTCAGGACTGCCCTTCATCAGCAGAGTATCTCCTCCATGGTGATAAAACACTCCATGAAAACTCAGCATGTAACCTGGACATTTTATCGCCATTGACTAGATACACTCCTGATGAAGTGTGAGTTCCCAGACCCCAGGGAGCTCACACAGAAGGCAGACCTTTTGGTGGATCCCAGTGGGTCTGCAGAAGCATCTGGGGGTGATTCTGAAGGAGGTGGCTCAGATTTTTCCCAAACAAGTGAGGTAGGGGAAGGTTATGGTGGCCCAGATAGGACCTAGAGTAATGGGAGAGGTGTAGGGTCCCATGTCCTGTGTCAGAGGAGAAGGAGTGGGGTGGGCTGAGTCCCAAGGTGCCCGAAATCCAGTCTCAAGGCCTGGTTGGTTCAATGAGGCAACACCAGAAGGGGGGCCTGGTCTGTACCAGGAGGCCAACCCCTTAGGGGGATCCCAAGGTGTCAGTTGAGCTGGGGGAGACTTCTGTAACCAGCATCCCGCCAGCTCTGGTGTCTGGCAGCACCTCTGCAGTAGGGAGAGAGCATGTGTCCAGAGAGAGGGGTGAGAGGGGGATGCATGCTCCAGTGGAAGGACCAGTGGATCAGGGCTCAGATCAGAGCACCCCAGGCCTGACCCTGGTGGGGTCTATATGCTCTGTCAGGTGGACAGGATGCTGGAGACCTGTGCCAGGCAGACTTTTGCAGAACTCCAGAGGAGTGTGTTTCCCTTGGGGGGCAGTTGGTGTACTCCTCCAGAAGTCCTGGGTTGCCAGGCACAGGTCAATCCTAAGGGTACAGACCCTGGGTTGGAGATCAAGGTTCAGGGTTCCCCCTGACCTGTAGGATGGGGTGACTGCTGACAGTGCCCCTACCGGTTTGTCTTCTTGGGGCACAGCGTCAGGTGGGGGGTGAGGGCAGCCTCACCCCTGACCCCTGCCCAGTCTAAGGGTACAGACCCTAGACTGGGATCCCAGTTGCTGGATAGAACCCCTGAACTGGTGGGCAAATTGTGCAGGACACCTGCCACAGGTGCCCTGACAATTCTGGAAGGGGGTACCGCTCCATGTGACAGGGTACGGAGCACCAAGGAGGAGGATCGGGTGTAGGAGAGCCTACCCCAGTCCCCTGTCGAGTCTCAGGGAACAGACCCTGGGCTGGAGGATCAGTGTCAGGATGTCATCCCTGACCTGACAGGAGGGAGAGTGGACAGACTTTGCCAGGCACCTGGGGCTACTGCCCCCACTCTCTGATGCCACAGAGGTTTGAGAGCCCTGAGAGGCATAAGGCCTGGATCTCATCACTGACATTTGTCAGTGGCCACTGTGGGTTGCTGTTGTGGTGGACAAAGTTTCCCTTGGGTGGGGACTGGAGTCACACCCCTGGGGTGGACTGGGCCACACCACTGTGTTGGCCGTGTGGATAATGTCTGCCTTTTGAGACACACCTGTGAGCAAGCTAAGGTTAGGTGCTGCACAGATGGTGTCCACGGGTGAGGAGAAGTGTTCCCCATGGGTAAGCTTAGTGGGCCCCAAGAGTATGGACAGAGGGATCCAACTGGGTTCAGAAAGGCGTAGAACCAGACTGTGCTCTTGCTATTGTTGGCCTATCGCCTCAACCAGGGAAGTCCATCAAGGGATTGATTAGTCTATCTTGGATTTAGACTGGAAGTGGGTTGTGTTGGGCCTGGCTTGTCCAGTGGGTTTATCCCTAGACTTTTTGCTTTTTGGCCTTCTGTTTCTGACCTGTTTTTGTTGGTTTTATGACTCTGGGCACTTTACCACTGCGGATCAGTGCTAAAGTGCACATGCTCTACTGGTAATTGTGTTATGGATTGGTGATACCATGATTGGCATATTTAAGTTACTAGACAGTCCCTAGTACAGTGCACTGTGTGTGCCCAGGGCCTGTAAATCAAACGCTGCTAGTGGGCCTGCAGCACTGATTGTGTCACCCACATAAGCAGCCTGTAAATGTAGCTCATGCCTGCCATTGCAGAGCCTGTGTGCAGTCTAGTACTGCCATGTTGACCTGGCAAGTGCACCCACTTGCCAGGCCGTAATCTTCCCTTTCTTACATGCTAGTCACCACTAAGGTAGGCCCAAGGTACCCTTGTGGGTGGGGTGCAGTGCAGGAGCGGCACTCGGAGTCAGAGGCTAAGACTCAAAGGATGGGCACTCAAGAGGCAATTTAGCAAGAGGCAATTTAGCAATCAGAATAACTACACCCAGGATGGACGTGCAGATATATATACATAAATATATATATATATATATATATATATATATATATATATATATATATATATATATATATATATATATATATATATATATATATATATATATATATATATATATATATACATACACACAAAACAACCATAACAATAAAGGGAATGTGGGGTAAAGCACTTGGCAGCTGCACACAGTAAGACTGAAGCTCAGTAAGTTCCTTACCCACAATTCTGTTACAGATACTGACTGCAAATACCCACATATAGGATATGAATGCAAAGGCAGGGTCTGTGGAGCTGATACCTATGAGGATGTTATAAATGTAACTGAAGGACAATAATGACGTGAACAAGAAACACCACCTAGGTTGTCAGCTGTGCCCACGGATCCTGGCGATCAAACAGGAGCACACAAGGAGGTAACAGCAAAGGGTTAGAACTAAGCACAAGCACAATAGACAAGGAGCTAGCAAGGAGGAGTGCTTAACAGGAAAGGAAGGAAATCACAGGACACATTTGGCTGAAAGCAAGTAGCAAACATACAAGGTAATAGAAGCAAGACAGCAGGAATATAAATACAGTAAACTAGGAAATGGAACCAAGGAAATGGAAAGAAATGCAGGGACTGGAAAGGGATATACAGAAGGGGAGGCTACAGGGGTATAACAGAATAGTATTGAATCAGAAAACAAGAAAACACTTTGGCACTGAAGGCTGTGCAGGAGCAGAAACAAGAGTTGAGCAAAAGCTCATGAGCCAAGGTAGAACTGCAGGCAGTGCTAGTTCAAGAAAACAGGAAATAGCTACAGCTCAGGAAACAAGGAGTCAATCGAGCACTGCAAGCAGTGCAAATCAGGAACAAGAAATAACCGAAGCTCAGGAACAAAGAATAACTATAGCTCAGGAACTCATGAAACAAGGTAGCATTGCAGGCAGAGCTAATTCAGGCCCAAGGAATAGCTATAGCTCAGGAATCATGGAACAAGGATTAACTATAGCTCAAGGTTCAAGGAATTTCGAAAGCTCAGAAAACAAGGCTCGGTCTCACCGGAACAAAGCTACAATGACCAACCACTAAACTGAAGGGAGCCGGAGGCTTAAAAGAGCTCACAGTATTCGCAGTCCTAGCTTCTAATGGTAAATTGTAAACTTCGCCTAAATTGATAACTCAAACACTGGAAGTATTTTGAAATCAGGTGCGTGTCTATCTCCGTAGGAAGGGCAGGCCAGTGACCGTCTGGCTCAGTGAACTAATGTAACTGGAAAACTATATACTGCATAGTTGGACTCATCAACAGACTGTATAGCTGTTGGATGTGGGCCATGAAGAGTAACAAAGAACAGGCCAGCAGATAAGGATGAAAAAGCTCTTGGCATTAAAATAAATCTCCTAGTAGATAGTGGAACTGAAGGGATCTAAGGCTTGAAGGCTGAAGTCCAACAGGCTTGAACAGACAAGGTCCAATAAACTTGAGTAGACTGATAACACTGGCTGAAGTAGGTATATTGTAACAATAGAATAGAACAGACTTCGAAGAAGGAAGAATAGAGAGGAAATAAGGCTTATGGCTGGACTGGCAATGACGAAAGAAAGGAGCGAAGAACCTGTTGAAAGGAGAGTACCGAAGGCGTTTGCAGTTCATCTCCCACTAGATTCAACATACCTTTTAAAGTGATGGGAAAGAAGGAAGTGAGGTCATGGCCCAGAACTGCAGACAGTATGTTAGAAAGGGGATAGCTCTACATAAAGGTAAAGTATAAAAAAGTCCTTTTTAACATGACTGCAAAGTAACTCAGTCCCCCTCAAGCCCAACTATGGTCTCCAGAGGACAGGATGACTCGTGCACTCACCCACATCCTCTGTGAGATAGGCATCTGATAAGCGACCACAGAGAAGACTACGGGTGGCAGCATGCCGGCACACCATGATGACATAGTGCTGGCCAGCTGTGCCAGTGCCCGAAAGCTGCTGTCCAACCACCATGCAGGAAAGGCCGATTGCTATACAATCATCCTGGTCTCAGCTTCCTGTGGGCTCGTAACACAAGCCATCTAGATAACATATTAAAACATATGTGCTTGTCATAGCTCCTCACAGAACAAGTTTTGCAAAACTAATAGGTTTCACTTATGCAAGATCTATTGGCTTTGTCAATTTTTTTTACATGTTTCACAGAAGCACAAGCCAGTGTTGACCTCTTTATAGCACTTTTTTTCTCTTTTTATTTTTAGCCATGTTGCACAGCAGTGTTTGCGCAACATGTAAAAAACATTGACAAAGCAAATAGGTCTTACTGTGGCAAAACCTATTGGCTTTGCTAATGCTTGTTTTTACTAACTGTGACATGGATGTGTTTTACTGTTTACTTCCTTCCCCACGTGCTACTCTCAACAAATAACAACCACATCCCAAACACAAAAAATGAATAGGTTGAAATGTATAATTTTGTTGACAAAGTCACATTTAAAGTGGCACTACCTATAAAATTATTTACATAACCAGAAGAATTTGTCAGAGGATACTGACAAACCCTGGGCGTAGTTCAGGTAGTAGCGCTATGCGTAGCTACATGAAGTGCACTTCGCACTACGTGAGCTACACGCAGCTACGCAAACTGCGTAGTGCACTGTGCAAAATGCTGTTCGCACTGATTGCACAGTGCCGGATGCTTGTCCGCACTGTGCAATCAGTGCACACCGCATCTTGCACAGTGCAAACGGTCGTTTTCTGCCGCTCAAGTAGATTTCTACTCGAGCAGCAGCTTTCTCAACGCGGACTGGTAGTTTCACATCGCGAGCGGTCGCGAGCATACGCGACCACTCGAAATGAGAAACCTGACCTACGCGCGTCGAGAATCTCACCGGGAGGTTTGGTTTCCACGCTCGCGATTGGCAACTTGATGTTGGTGATCATGAACCAAGAAAAAGTCTCGCCGGGATGTCATTTTACTCGCTCGCGGTCGCCAACTTGCCGTTGAGGCCAGCGAGCAAGCAAAAAATTAACGCTACGTGTGTTTCCACTGTGCTACGTGCAATTCGCGTAGTGCGAAGTAGCGCAAACTTCGCAAACTATCGAGCGTAGCGTTGTACTTCGCACAGGGTTAATACTGACTTGTTTTGATGAAAAATGGCTGCACACAGTTTGCTCGATCCCCAAATGGCTTGTAAAATAATATAAACTGTAAAATATCATGAGTCCTAACAGCCAGAGCTGCCGACCTTTCTACTGCGGGAGGAAGCACGAGTCCTGGTATTGGCTCAACAACCTGTGATTCTAGGCAAATCATTTAATATTACCGTGCCTAAAAAATGTATCTAACCTTGTGCAATGTAACGGGTGCTCATGTAGAGTGCTTCAATGCCTCAAATATAAAAATTGTACAACAAAAAAATTAAAACCACGCCCACTCCCACCGCTTAATTCTGGCTGTATTTGAGCAGACTATTTTCTTGCACGTTATAAATGGACACACTTCCACTTCATAATAAAGCATGAAAATTATTCATGTAAAAACTACATTTTTTAATAAAAAAAGCAAGCAGTTTCCCTTGGCGAGGAGGGACTAGCAGCACTAGTCACTTTTACTGCTTTTTATGGAGCAATGTAAAGCAATGCTGTCTCAGGAGGCAACTAGTCGAAACTGAGCTACAATCCTTTCGAGAACAGTTCGGAAAATGCTTTACGTGCACGTGTTTTTTCATACTTTGTGTTTATTTGGGTGGCTGAGTCAAGCTGGCTATATCCTGCTTTACATATTCCTGTTTTTAGGAAACCTAGCTTGAATAAATCATTGGCTTTTGCTGGCAATAAGATGACATGCGTTAAACGCAAGCCACCGTTAATGGCCAGTGCTTAATTTGTAAAATGTTAAGTGCCAGGTCTCTGACCAGGAGGCCACCGCAGCTTGCACTACCCATCACCCTTGTAATCGCTGTCAAAGCAACTACTAACCATCTCTCTCGCATGCAAATGCGACAGTTCTGAATATTATAGGTCCCCAAAACTAAAGGAATGGCTGGGGAGGCAGGTATTAGCAATTTTTATGTATATTGTATTCCTAAACAACCGTTGTTCTGCTCATCTCTAAAGTAGACTGTTCTAAGTATAGTGTTGACAATTAGGTGTCGGTGCCAGTGCCAAACACGGGAAACCAATTAAGGGCCAGTGCTGAGCACCGGAAAGCACCAGCTCAAATTAAGCACTGATATTGGCTGTGAAGAGCACCATAATAATAATAAATAGGCACTTATTAAGCGCGCAGCTACCCCAACGGGGTGTCCCGGCGCTGTCAAAGACAGTGAGGAGGGCAGGAAAGGCAGGCTGGGCTCGTACAGACGGCTAAATAGCCAGGTTTTAAGGGCTTTACGAAACAGAGGTTCTGCCTCAATATGCCGTAAGTGCATGGGAAGTTTATTCCAGCATTTAGTGGCACCCACCTCGAAAGATTTTCCACCAGATCTGACTTTTTTAAATCTGGGTATGATCAGCTGGCATTTGGTGTTGGACTGTAGAATCTGGTCTGAGCATAAGGGCGAAGTCTCTTTCTGAGATAGGCGGGCCCTAGCCCCTTGCCCGCCCGAAATGCCAGTGTCGGACCTTAAATTTAATTCGCTTAGCGATGGGAAGCCAATGAAGTTGGCGCAAGAAAGCAGAGATATGTTGTCTAAGAGGGGTACCACAGATTAGTCGGGCCGCAGCATTTTGTACTGTCTGTAGTCTGCGAATCTATCCCAAGGAAAGGCCGAGATATAAGCCATTTGCGTAGTCCAAATGGGAAGTTCTTAAGGCATGGACTATTGTTTTGCGTGTAGCATTCGGCAGGTAGTTAATACATTTCCTAATGGTTTTGATTTTTCCAAAACAGGCAGCTGCAACAGTTTGGACCTGAACTCCAAGGGATAACTGATTGTCCCATCTGACGCCTACATTTCTCAACGATTCTTTAGGAAGGGGAGCCGTACCCAACTCTTCCGGCCACCATAGATAGGGGAGAGAGGGGAGGGTTGATTAAAAAATAAGATCTCAGTCTTATCAGCGTTAAGTCTCAAGAAATTGCGGTCCATCCAGGCCGCAATATTCTTAAGACATGTTTTAAGGGAATCAAAAGTGGTGACCGACACCGCCTTGAAAGTGAAGAAAATTTGGGTATCGTAAGCATAAGAGACAATTTTGATCCCCGATTTAGAGATCATCTCCGCAAGAGGGGTTAAGTAAACATTAAAAAGCAGCGGGCTCAAGGCAGAGCCCTGTGGCACACCCCATTTAAGAGGTTTAACCGGTGATGTAAAAGGATGAGTTCGGACCTGTTGTTTGCGGTCTGAGAGAAAGGACGTTATCCAAGTCAGTACCATGCCCTGAATTCCTATTGCCTCGATTCAGGAGGATCTGGTGTGAGACGGTGTCAAATGCTGTAGATAAGTCTAACAGCACTAACACCGCCTTTGAACCTCCATCTACCATCCCCCTTTCTTCATCTCACAGCAGTGGTGTAGCAGAGGGGGCAGTCAGCCCTGGGAGGCAGAAGTTCTGGGGGTGGCAGCTTACCTGTGGCAGGTGAGGAGCAGCAGTATCAGGAATCGCCAGAACCCCCAGCACCCCCTGCTCTTCAATGCCACGGGTGGTCAGCTATGCCACTGCCTCACAGTAACATGCATGCAATATTCTGTAGCCTTCTGCCACTTAGTTGTGCCACTTTGTGTGAGGCATAACTCTTCTGTAAATGCAAATTTACTGGTGTACAATGTATTATGAATGATTGGTATGTATATGTGTAAATACAAACAAATCCTGTACTCTGATTGCATTAATGTATGTTCAGCACAGTTTAGGGGGTTTGTTTCTATTTATAATTAAATATTAACTTGAGAACAAACGCCTATTTGCATATGAAAGGCGACTGTCGAGGCAAAAAGTGTCACATTCTGCAGTTAACAGATTAGTAATCTTTAGAATTTTCCATTGGGCACTAAAATGTCGATAGAAATTAAAAAAACAAGGGAATTTGCAGGTGAAACCTAATCCAATGGGGGGGTGGGACCATTGCACACCTAGGCACGGCCATCGGCAGCTGAGAAAGCACACTGCCATTACACTCGCTCAGAGTACGCCAACACAAGCATTGGCAAACTGCCGGCCGTGAAACTGGCATCAGCTCAACAGCCGGTGATTCTCAGCAAATCAATTAATGCCAAAAAATGAACATGTTCTTGTGTAATGTAACTGCAGCATATGTAAAGCACTCAAAATCCTTTGGGATGTGTTTGCACAACAAAAACCTTCGGGTAAAAAAGTAACAAGAGGGAGGAGGGGGGGAAAGAATAGTGGAGAATCAAAAACACTGCAGGGTGGGGGCAGATTAAAAATAACAGAAGGCGGGAGTGAGTTTTAAAATAAAAAAAAGGAACAGCGGGAGGAGGGCGGTGTGGGTTGTAAAAGCAGGAGCGGCCCATGCAGGTAAGAGTGGTGAGCCATTTTTGGGGGGGTGGGGGAATTCCGTAGACGACCATGAGGGAAAATGAAATAAATAATTAATTTTCCCTCATCGTCGTCTGTTGAAATCCCCCCAACCCGGCCCCACAGCTCACACGCTCTTACCCACACAGGTCACTACTATTTAAAAAAACAACGGCGAGTGAGGGGTGTAAAAATAATGGGGATGGGGAGAGCGTTGAAGCTAGACAACAGGATTCAAGTCTTGGTGGGAGGCTCAACATCCTGCGATTGGTGCAGGGGAGGAGTGAAGGGACAGAAAGGGTCAATAAAGAGGTTGAGAGAGGCTATCATGTAACGGTTAGAATGGCCAAATTTGAAACTGTGAAACTAGGTTCGAGTCTTGGTGGGAGACTCAACATCTTGTGATACTGTGGTTCTAGGCAAATGACTTGGGGCCAGATGTATGTATCCAAATACCGGTCGGTAAATACAGATTTTCGTCTGTTACCGACCGGTATTTGGATACTGAGATGTAGGGCATGAAAAAATACAGATTCATAATTTTACCGATCGGTAATTTTACCGATTCAGTAATTTTACTGATTCTGTAAATTTACTGATTCGGTAAAATTACTGAATCTGTATTTTGAAATGTAGGTAGCACTGTAAACAGTGCTACAGGGCTTTAAGGATTTGTTATTTACCACCAACTATTAGGGCTAGATGTAGGTAAAAAGGTTTTACCAATTCTAAAATATCGAATTTTACTGATTCAGTATTTTAGAATCGGTAAAACCTATGTAGGTAATTATTTGGTATTTTTTACCGAATCGTTAAGATTCGGTAATTACCGAATTGGTATTTACCGATTCGGTAATTGCCATTCATGAATGTCAATTACCGAATCGGTAAATACCAATTTGATGAAATTGTGAAATAGTCAAGGGTGGCAGGGTGTCACTTTGACACCCTGTTGCACCCCTGATTAGTGCTTGTGTGCCATATGGCACACATACATGTAAGTTTAACCAAAAGTAGTAAGTTTAACCAAAAGTAGTAAGTGCATTCTGTGAATACCAAAAGTAGTAAGTTTAGGATTTTGTCTCAGATTAGTTCTGTGAATCGGGTCCAGAAAGACTTTGCAAGCTCAGCACATGCGCTGTGTAGGCACAGAGGCTTGTCCTTTTCTCTGGTTGTTTCTACTTTGCCAGTACTCCGGAGCATGACAAATTACAACCGATGTGAACCAATGCCTAATTTAAGATCTTTCAATAATATAAAGATAAAATTGGAGCACATTTGCTTACCACTGCAGCCAACAAGATACACGTCAACTTCAATTTCATTGAACTCTTTAAAAATCTAAACAGATAAAAATTGGTATTCAATTCAGATACAATTGCACACTTCATTTGCACATACATTTGACCAACACCAAATTTATATTCCATCAGATTAGGAAGAGAGTGCGTCGGGAAGATTGCCCTTCTCCTAGTGCATTCTCTAAAATAACATACCATTTTGTGATAATAACACATCAATCACATAGCAATACTTACTGGTGTATTAAATATTTCACCAAATTTATTTTGAACATCGCCATATTAAATATTGCATTATTTTATTTGACCTAATTTAGGCATTTTGCATAGCACAAATGTGTCAACTTCCGGGCACTTGAGAGTACAGGGAAACAGTGTAAAAGTGTAGGAATTCATGAAAGAACATCAGAGTTCAGGAAGCAAAGACATCAGCAGGAGACACCATATGCATCTTCCGCCAGGGTTGTAAGCATGACAGGTGGCTCAGGATTTGTACAGTTAGTATCTAGACACCCCACACATTTACGTGGATTCAAGGAAAATGACAGCAGAGATTCAGTCTTGGGTTTTACTTCCGCTGTCCATCCATCAGGCATGCCTGTCCTTTCAAAGTCAAAAGCTTCTTGAAATTCAATTTGTTTCTATCCACCACATTTTCATGTCAATCATTCTCACACTTATTATTTGATCTTTGCCTGTTTGGGGTTAGATATATTTGGTGATGTAATTCAGCAAACCGGTCTGATACCTGATGCAGGTTTTTTATGTACAGATGGTTCCTAAATCAACAAAGTGTTCGAGGGACTGACACAAGTTCTGCTGTAAAAAAACAAGAGTCAGAACCTTCTTGACCAATAATGTCAAACTGACCATGTAAGTATCAGTGTGATGCCTTTATCTGTGAAGTGTACCTAAAGATTGCACACTCCATTTGCAATGCATGCATACATTCACCATTGCAGTGAAGCTAGAGACCTTTTTTAAATTAAACCATTCATTGGAGAAGATGAAAACAGAAAATTACAGAGAGCATTAAGAATGTTATATCTAGTTGGTTGGAGAGGTACAAGTTGACATTTTGAGATTCAGAATGCCTCAGTTCCATTCTTGATAACACAATCGTGAAAAACATGAGGGGATATTCTCAAGAACGTGTGATAATTATCGCAAAATTAGCTTAACGCAACTCTTCACATCGCAGTCTATTGCGGGAAAATAACGCTGTGTTAAAGTTGTATTCTCAACACGGCGGCACCATGCCATAGTCTCACGATAACAAGTCAAATGGCCGAGTCAAAATCAACGCAACGCCGCAAAAATATGAAACACAAATGCAAAAAAAAGCTGCCATATCCCAAACCGCGAAACAAAAATCAGCGATAACCAGCGACAGACCTGCAATTCCCACGTGTCCTGCGGGAATATGCACCATAAAAGCAGAGAAAAAAACTGTGAGAAGACAATGTATGATTACAACCTCACATTCATGATGTAGAACAAATGTCCATTGTCCTGCATCAAATAGTCATCTTCTCACAAACAGTCACAATGTATATTGACATGCAGTGTATATGTAAACTGCGCCAATGCGTAAACATACATGGAACACACTGGGAAACCGCATCTCGCATTCACATTGCAGAGGGACAATCAACACCTCCTGCACAGAGACGTGACATGTCTATGACCAATCAAGTATGAAAGCATGGACGAATGTAGGGGCAGTGACTCGCCCTTACGTCCATGTTGCTAATGTTGTGGGACTTGAGTCACAGGGTGCATCCCTGCATCATGGTGGTACAAATGGACCCCAAAAGAAGCCCTGCTATCACTTGTAGGTCACAAATGAGAGCCAATATGTAATGATGTGGGACACGTGAAACGCCAAAGAGTGGGATACTGTACTATCTGTGACACACAGAAATGGCATTTCGAATATGTGACACACTAAACAGCCTTTCTGTACAGAGGTAACACACCCACCATCTATTATCAAATCATGAAACTGTTAGCACTACATGTTGCACTTACACTTGTCTGAGTGTGCTTGTACAGATGAGTGTCATGCACTTGGGGAATGTGTGCGTTGTAATGCATTTATTTTCACATGCTGGACCTGTGGTCATTTTGTACTGTCCCATTATTGCTAACAACAGTCACAATGTAACGTGCTCATGTGAAGAAATTGTCAGTGAAGGTGTTCCTACAGGCTATTCCTTCTGCGGCTGCAGTGGGGTGTGGTCCACCTGCCTCATCCTCATCATCGCCCGGTGCATCTGGCACTTGGATCCAAGGGGCATTGGTGCGTACACATATGTTGTGCAATACACAACATGCAACGATTATCTTGCACACGATGTCTGGGCTGTTCAGGAGCCTTCCACCTGTGACGTCCAGGCACCTGAAATGTGACTTCAACACGCCAAATGTGCGTTCCACGCAGCCCCAGGTGCGTTTGTGGGCCAAATTGTACTGCCTCTGGACCTGTGTGTTGGGGGCTCGGAGGGGTGTCATCATACAAGCGCAGAGTGCATATCCTTGATCACCTGTGACAGTGCAGAGAGACATGAGTCAACAGTTGGTTCTGCATGATGTGTTGGCAGCTCACTGGTACATTGGTGTGTGCTATGTGTGACTTAGTGATTCCTGTTTGACACTGCTTGAAGCAAATGAGCGGCATCAATGTGTATTAAGTAGCCTCATTGCTGCTCCTCCATTCCCCCGGCCCTTTTTACTAGTGTGCGTAGCGCAGTTGCATCACTTGCACCCCTACAGCACACCATTGTCATGCCTGTCTGCGCATGTCCACAAGCCTGACAACGACACTGCGATGTTCTGTGCTGAAGTTGGGGTACCACGTGTGTGTAGGCCTTTGGTAAGGATAGGGCTGACACAGATGTAGAGCACCTGCCTGGCTGAACTCTACATGCACTTGAGGGTAGACCTTGGCTTATGCAGCGGTAATAGCGACACACACAACAGTTGACATGTATGAGCCCTACCCCCGAGCAGGCTTGCGCCCCCTCATTTACCCCTTCGTCCGAGCATGCACTCTGGGTGCCTGCTACGTGCAACATTGTCCATTGCGGGACAGGTGGCGCCGGCACTACAACAAAGACACACACATTGGTTACTTCCTTGCAAGGCCAAAACTTAACCACGCCCCGAGCCCTGGGTTGATCGACCACACCCCTACGCTTGCCTGTCGTATACCAGTCCACACCGCTTACGCTTACAGGAGGGTACGACACTGCTACATGTCCCAGGTCTACCCCCCTGCCTGAGGGGACATGGCTGTGTCCACTGTACACAGCACAATCTAATGTGGTAGGGCCTGGGGCCCTCATGCATACATAATGACCACTCGGACATCCTTAGGTAGTTTGTGGTACTGACTACAGACCTGTGAGCCCAGCCCCGTTTATTGCCAGGGTCACATGTCCAGTGATGCCTGTGCTGGATGGGTGTGGGGTGAGTGTAAGCCACCCCTTAGAGGCTGGTTGGTGCTGGCAACAACTACAACACTGATCAGACAATAATAATTTCAAAGTTTAAACAGCAAGTGTCCATGACTTGGGCTGCACAGAGTTAGTGGCCCTAGATGCACTGGGCCGGCACAGGCACACCGCCACGGGACAGTGAATTGCGGTGCACTGAGGTCGGGCCACACAAGCTGAGCGGGTCCTCATCGATGTCCAAGTAGAATGTTGCAGAGGGATGTGGGGGACAGTGGAAGGTATTGTTCCAGGGCATAATGCAGAGGGCAGAAGCAAGCAGAAACAGGCAATATGGAGGAGATGAATGCTACAGACTCATTTTTACCACCAAGTCAGTATCAGCTACATGATGATGAGAACAACTCCCAAGCCATATACTCAGACGCCACCAAAGTTCAACCAGTGAGTGTCCATGTATGTCGGGGAACAGACTTAGTGGCACTGGAGGTGAAAGGGTAAGCAGTCTGCGATGAGGCCGGTACAGTGATATAAACTCTGCCATAAATAAATCAAGGCTCAGTTCCACATGTGTATTCAATTCCACCGCAGTGTAGGCCTTAGGCAGCGGACAGCAGGGGCACACAGTCACGTGTTGTTGGCTTGCGATGAGACAGAGTTAGTGACACCAGAGCAGTTGTTGGTAGTCTTCGATCACCTCCGCGACGATGATCCTTTTTTCCTCCGGACTAAAACGTGTCTTCCTCTTACACCTCTCCTTACGTGCAATGATATGAACTCTGCCATTAGAAATCAACACTCAGTTCCAAATGTGTGATATACTGGACTGCAATGTGGGCCCAAGGTAGTAGTCAGCAAGGGACCACAGACATGTGTGTTCGGAATGCTATGCACAGAGTTGGTGGCACCACATCGAAGGGAGTACAGTGATAACAAACATCCCATGAACATATGAACTCGGCCATCAGGATATCAAGACTCAGTTCCAAATGTGGTGGTGGCGGTGGGTGTTGTGGCCCTCTTGGGGCTCCGAGCTGCATGATCAGTAGCTCCATGGCATCTGTTGTTCTTCTGGTGTGGCTCTGGGGTGGACTCCCTTTTATGGTGCATGTTGTTGTCCGACTTTACACCAGGTAAAAGTAGGTGTTAAATACCTGCTGCTACGCACCTTATCACCTGTTTTGGGATCTTATCGCTGATCTGGTTGGTCGTTGAGAATGTTGCAGAGTGGTGTTTTTGCTGCTTTTTGTATGGGAATGCCTACTCTGCATATCATTAGAGTTAGGTGCCGGGGTCATCTGTGGCGATATTGTTTGCGGCTGCTATCGCAAGTGAACTGGTGCTAATTTTATCACCACTTTGGCTGCGATAAAGTGCTGATAACTCGGTGAGAGGTCCTTGAGAATATTCCCCATGGCCTCTTGAAGCTAGCTGGTCAATGTGGCACTGAATTTGCAGGTGTTCATTTTCATGTAAATGTCCAGAAGGGCTTTGATTTGGTAGGGGTAGTTAATTTCATGCGGTGTGTTTTGTATGTTAGAAGGCAGTGTGTACCTTATAGCTAAGTTCCAGGGACTGTGTTCTTAAGGATGTGCATACGATAGGGTGAGCTCCAACGATGATGCACTTTAGTACTTTTCCAAGGCATGGCATGTAAGTCACTCTTGAGTGAATGCCTAATTACTACTTCTTCCCAGTTTAAGACCCTGTAATTGCTAATCCTTGAGATCAATTTTCACATCAAAAAAAGCCCAGCACGAGGAGACGGAACATTCTACACAACATCTACACAAAAGACACCGATGCAATCCATCATTATTTCCTGTCCATCAGCGATTTTAGATTGGTGTCAACTAGCCCTTAAGAGGATTGAGAATGTGTTTCTTCTATAAAAAAGCAGTGTATTTGTTAACTTTGAGGCAGAGTCTACACCAACACCTCAAGGATAGCAAGGTACATTTCCAGAATGTATACATTTGGCATGAATTCAGACACACCCACTACAATCCACCTTTAGAACTTTTTCAAATAGGAGGGGGGTAGGCGCACACTGCCTCACACTCCAGCACTCAGTTCGCCCGATGCATCATAATAAATGCAGTGCATGATAACACTTTCTTCAGTGTCAGGCTTTCATTTTTCACCCTTGTTGGAGCAGCCAGTGCTGTGTATCTCTAGACATGTGTTTCAGGATATTTGTCCTTCTTCAGTAGAGAGCAACACTTTTTTGGGGGGGTGCTGGAAATGCTGCCCAAAGTCTTCTCAGGTCTCAGTACCACTAGCTGGGCATTGGGTATTTGAGTTAGAAGAAAAGAAACACAGTTATAAGAGGGTTTGGGGGACGTGGATTGAGTTGATTTAGTGAGTCACTTAGAGTGATTGGATACTTGTGGACGAGGACACTTTAAGTAACGGTCCAATCGGCAGAGTTAGTGAATACATAAGATCAAAGTAAGATGAACGAAGGTTAGGCTGCCGGTTCGAGTGCTCATAGATAATTTGTTGAGGGGATATGGGTTACGGGGAAGCTGAACTCAGAGTGGAGGCGGTGTTGTGTTAATATTAAATCAGGGGAATTCGGGCAATTTAGTTTAAACACTGGTTGAGATGAAAGTGGGGGCATTGGGAGTGTGCACAGTTTTTGTAACTCAAGTATTGTTTTGGTTGTAAATTCAGTGTGACATATTTCGTAGTTAGGTGGGGTTTAGCACGCAGAGGACAGGATTAATATTTAGTTGAAGTACAAGGGTTTTCTGGGAGTTGATGTGTGGTGGTAGTGGGGCAGACGAGGGTGGGGGCATTGGGTGTTTAAGTAATTTTGGTTTACAGTAAGTTTGTATTGCGCAGTCAATTGAGCTTCCTTTTTATTGTATTTTTTCAGTGACCCCTGACGAAGAGCCATGTGGCTCGAAATGCATTGGGTGTAACAAAATGAGCCCATTTTGAAATATGATTGTTTCTTCACATGCCACCGTTGAAAGCCTGGATGGGTATGCAGGAGGTGGTTGAAACTTTGAATAAAAAATTAAGGTGCAATCAAGCTGTCTCCGGAGTGATGTAATTGCGCAGAAATACTGATAAATAGGGATACGAAAAAAAGACTGGTACACAAAGGTTGAAATATGGTAGAACTTAGGATGAAGTGTTTTAACGAAAGGAAATATTCCTCATTCAGCAGTGCGACAGGTGGGTGCACAAGTAGTGTGCCATTATGGAAACTTTCTAAAAGTAGCATTTTCAGACTTACAATTTAAAATACGACTTCACCATAAGTTGTGAATCTCAATTGTAGGTCCAGAAACACTACACTTAATTTTCTGTTTGTTTAACAAAATAATAATAAAGCCAGCAAAAACTAAGTTAGCAACACAGGAGGTCAGAAGATTAAAAGTCAGGGGAAACTACGCCAAAGATACCAGGTCTAACAGCAGCACACATAAAAAGAGGAAAATGCCCCAGGTGATTGTTTTTGTGCAGGAAGGTGTTCCTTCTTACATAAAACAATCCTGCTTCCAATGCAGGCCCCTTGCATGATGGTGCAAGGCTGCCTTTGTTGGCGCTAGGCAGCACATAGTGCGCTACTGCAAGGAAAAGAAAGGAATGCGCCATATAATGTTAAATACATCGCATTCAGGGCCTTTCCCAGATTTGCATTTTGTGTAATTTGATAGAATTTTGCTGACCTTTTGAATAATTACATGAAAGCAAACTATGCAAATTCAACACACCCGTTATTATGATATAGTGCTAGCAAATGTTTTGGATTTAGGGTTCAATAGGGAGATTAATTGATAATTGGCAGAGTTAGTTCAATCTCCCTTTAAGGTCTTTCCTAGACAGGGCATGTGCTGTCTTTTTGAGACCTTCTGTTTTCTATCAGGGCTCTTAAAGACTGTCCAATGCTTACCAATGACCTGCTTCACGGTCACTCTCATTTGCTCGCTTCTTATTGGCCAACTTCCATAGGCTTCCTTCTTCTATGTATGTTGTCCCTTACCTGGCCCTGGACCATGGACACATTACTTGTGTCCTTCCATTGCTCATTTTTTTCATCTCTCCCTTTTTGTTCTTGCTTAGGCACTCAACCACTCTGCATCGTTTTCAGCTGGCTCCCTCGTATCCTTTTCTATCCTCTGCTGTCCATCTTCTTGCCCCCACACACCCTTTCTCCCTCCATTGCCATGTTGCTTGCTCCCACCCAGTTTTCCTCACTCTATTGTTGTCCATGTTGCTTCCCCCATTACCCCCTCCGCTGTTTTCTGTGTTGCTTGGCCACCCCATTCTCCATCCCTTAGTTGTGCTTTGTGATGCTTGTTCTCGCCTGCTTCCCTTCTTCCGTTGTTGTCCTTGTTGCTTGCCCCATCCACCTCACTCCTTCCATTGTTTCCCTTGTTGCTTGCCTCCACCCTCACTCTCCTTCTGTGCTGCTCCAACCCAAGTCCCATCCTTCTGTTGTTGCCCATTTTGCGTGTTGCTTACCTGACCTCCTTCCGTTGTTGCCTGTGCTGCTTGCAGGCCTCATCACACCACTTTGTTTTTTAACTTTCAACTAAGCTGCACATTATCCACGCAGCTGTACAATATGGCTAAAACATTAACAATGCCTGTGCCTCGTGTATGCAAGAAATATTTGCTTTGCCAATGTTTGTTCATAATAGGCTTCAAAAATAGCCAAGATCTTTCTTTGAAGGCCACTGAAAAAATAACAATCCCAAAACACCATAATCTTTGCCTAATATTAGGTCCACTATTATATCTTCTAAAGAGTGAAAAAATATGTTTTCACTCCTTAAAAGATAAAATAGTGGGCCTACTATTAGGCAAAGATTATTCTATTTTGCTGTATCATTTTTCCATTTTATAAACTAGCATAGGTCCACGACAGACGTAAACATTAGACACCTCAGGGTAGTCCATCTCTTGGGACTGTGATACTTCAGTTTCGATAAGTAAACAGTGGTCAGCAAACCCTTCAGAGGTCAGCCAAAAAACACCCTTCAAACATGCATTGAGCCACCATTCTCAGTTGTGAATTAAGCAAAACAAGTGCCTTAAACCTGCCTTCAAAGTTGATTTGCATTAGAGTCAGCATGTTAAGCATTTATTGTTGTGGATATCATCAAGGTTAGAAGAGTCAACATAATAGGATCCCTGTGTCCCCTGAGGGTCCCCTTTTAAGATTGATGACCACCTCAAACCTTCTAATACATTCAAGGTTGCATAACCTTTATTAATATGGGAATCAGATTCTTCATAAAAGACAAATCTATTAGCAGCAATTGAATCAGTCAAAACTGGGCCCAAATTAGGTGTTGGAAGAAGTTCTTGTTTAGCCTCACATTAATATTAATGCTCTGTTGGAATTACAAGTTGAAGTACCTTGTTTGGAAGTTGTGTGTGCCTTCTCACACCTAATGTAAATCTTATTCTTGAAAATACCTTTAGCCATATTGTGTTACTGTAGAACATATCAATATTAGCCATCCCTCTCTGGTGCCTCCCTGGCAAATAGTGGTGCATATAATCTACAAAGACAGAACAATTCGCTCTTTGTCTTTTATCCAATAGGTCGTCTAGGTGGACCCTTCTGGATAACTTCAGTTTTAAAGGTAGTACAACAATTTGTTATTTCCCACATCAATATTTCTTACATTTTTCAAGACTTTAATGCAGGCGGTGTCCACAAAGTTGACGGTGGTGAAGTCCAGGATGAGAGAGTGGAAGTGGGGCTTCGTCAGACCGAGTGATTGCAGTGTTGGCTCTTTGGGTTGCTCTTGGGTGCTGAGTTCTTCATCTCTGCCAAGACTTATTGCTGATATCCCAGATTCATTCTCCTGAGAAAAGAGAAACAATCCATGATGTAGATGAAGAGCCACACAAAATCATCTTCTGGCAGCGAGGGATAATTAGAATGACAAGCTATGGCTCGACATTCTCCAAGGTGTGCATTACCCTGTTTGGGTTGTACTCTTTGGCTTTTTGAACCAGTGTTCTTCATTAAGAAGGGCCACATCAGTCTGATTCTCCATTAAGCAGCCATCGGTTTGATATGTACATTGTTAGGAGATGAGGCCTAAGGGCTGAAGCTTCTTACTTGGAACTGGGGAACCAGATTTGAAGCCCAGCCTTGGTTCAACGTTCTGTGATTCAGGACAAACCATTTAATCTCTTTATGCCTTAACATGTGACATGCAACGTCTGGCTCTCATGTAAAGCATGTGCAACTCTAATGCACATGGGCCAAGTTAGTGCTATATAAAATTGCAAATCAACAAAAGTGTTGGATACATTTTTTCAGGTTTTAGAACTCGGAACGTTGCCTATGATCATTTTGTTAAATTGTCTCCAGTATTTAATTTCCTTTATCACTTTACACCTGTTATTTCTGCACACCAGTACAATACATGGATACACAATTGACAGAGCTACGGGGATTTGAGTAAATACACTAGTAAGAAATGTGGAATAGGCGGTGGTGCCGTTATGCAACATGATGTTCGGATTACTTACTGGTAGTCTTCATTACTCTGAGTTACAGTCTTCCTTGTCCCGGTACTTACTCACATAAGGTCTTTGTAAACAGGGTGCAGGTTTCCCTTACATTCACTTATATTAGTACATTTTAAAATGAGCCTATACCAATATGGTAGATGTAGATACTTCCTATGATATGACCCACAAAGTCAGGGCTAAAGCACATCACTTTCTTATTACCAAGACCAAAGAAAATTCTGAACATTGCAATTTTTATTTTATATTAACAGGACCAAAATGTTTTCTCCTCCACAAGTTGCAATATGGGACTGTGATGATGAAGATTTACTCAGTGAAATCAAGATAAGGAGCATGTAATCCAAGCGTTACCTGCCTCGTCCATCTTCCTCGGCCCAGTCTTTAATCACACAAATGTATACTAAAACACAGTAAAAATTTCAATTTACAAACACTGGTGGACTTGCAAGAAAAACTATTCGTTTTTTGCTTCATTCATTTTAAATAAGTGTGTTGGCTGAAACATGATATTGCATCCCCATCAACAGCTGCACCAAATAAAGAAAAAACCATCTACCTTACACAACTGACAATGATATATGAAAGTATGCAGAGAGGACCAGGTAGCTGCTGCACAAATGTACATAGGAGAGGCTCCCATGAAACCTACCCTGAAAAAGCTACACTTCTGGTAGAGAACAAGAATTAGTAAACCGCTTTTATATAAGCGAACACAATTGCCATTTATCCCATCTACCCAAAGTGGGAGTAATAGGACGATGATCCTTATTAGACAATTCAAAAGTCACAATGAAATATAAATTTAACAAAAACAGGAAGGGGCCGATTCACAGAACTAACTGAAGACAAAATCCTAATCTTAATCCTTTTGGTATTCACAGAAGTTAGAATTTTGTCTTAAGTTTGTCTTCAGACAAACTTAAGACAGACTTAAGACAGACTTAAGACAAAATCTTAACTTAAGTCTGTCTTAAGACAAATTTAAGACAAAATCCTAACTTCTGTGAATACCAAAAGGAGTACGTTTAGTATTTTGTCTTAAGTTAGTTCTGTGAATCGGGCCCGAAGTCTTTTCAAGGTAAATTGAAAATACTCAATGTAGACCACGTACATCACTCCACTGCCTTTTGGCTGGCTTTACCTTACAGAACTACCATGAACATACATACATCTAAAGTATGCTATAGAACCTCAAGCTCTAATGAGGGAGAGGGAAGGAAAACCAGGACCACAGAATCCTGAGAGAGATGGCAAGCCAGACCAACTTTATATAAAAAGGATGGGCCAGAACTTAAACTACATTGTTGGTTTAAAAACAAAAAAAATAATGAAAGGGACGTAGGACACAAGAGCTGCCCTAATCTGTACCCAGAAGATATGGGCACTAAAAATAAAATATATAAGGTGAGACATTTTAAAGAAGCTATTTGGAAAGGTTCGAAAGGATCTTTCTGAAGAACATTAAATACAGAGGTTACATCCAAGGAGGGGACTGGAGAATGGAATAAGACTCTCCTTAAACTTTTAGAAATGCGTTCATCTTTAAAAGCTTTGGTTGCTTGGTATTAACGGCTAGACTGCAAAAAGAAGAAGTCTTTAAGAAATTACTGCTCTCAGAGGATGGGGAAAACTACACCCCTATCCTTTGTCAAGCACCAGGAATGGAAGTGCTTCCAGTGCCCAGCTTACAACATCAAAGTACTTTGCCTTCTGGAATATTGAATGGACCGTTCCACCTTGCCCCAACAACCCAAAGCTTAATCTTTGGCTTTAATTTACAAGCCACCAGGGACAGCCACTGCAGAGCTCTTTCTGACAGACAAGTAGATCTCACAATGGATGGACAGATTGGAAAACTCCAAGGAGGATAAATTGATAGCTGCTGTAAAAAAGGGAACCAAGGCCTGCAACACCAGGCTAGGGCTAACAAGAGAACCTCCACTTTCTCATCCACCATCCTGTGAAGAACTCTGTTCAGCACTGCAAATAGTGGGACGGCATAGAAAAGGCCACTGGGCCATTGAACACTCATTCTCTCCATTGCGCAGCTTGCGGACAACTCTGAAGAGAGCAAAACATTGGGGATTAATGACTTTTTCTGGGATGCAAAATGGTCCAGCCATTGTGTCCTGAAGCTCTAGAAACAGATGAGGAGAAAGACGCATGGTCACTGAGGATGGGAAGACACATTTCAGCCTGTCCGCATGCCCATTCTTCATCCCCGGGAGACAGACTGCTGCTATTGAAATAATCTTCTCTAATGAAGTGGTTTATCTATGCGCTTGTAATCTGATTGTCCAAACCTGGACCAACTCATTCTGAAGAAGAGGAGCAAAAGATAACAGAGCCTTGTGTGCTGCGACCAGTTCTTTATAGATGGGAGAAGTCTCCTGTTCCTTGACTGACCAATGACCCTGGGTGCCTGCTCCCCCTAATGTGGCATTCACCCGCTACTACTCGTATCCATTGTCACAACTAGAGCTTGGGGTGGAGACAAAGGGATGCTCCAGGCCAGATGGGAATGGTTTAGTCACCATTGAAGATTTTCATATATATTGTCTGGGACATTCAATCAAGTTTCTCGTAATCCCATGATTTCGTTGTTGTACAAGCTTTATTCGAGATTATTTCTCATAAAAGCACAGCATAAAATTGAACATTACAGAATAAAAACATATCATTAACAGGTACAAATTCATATAAACAATCTGTGCAAGCTCATACAATATTAACATGGAAAAATTTACATATAACAAATTAGTTTAGGATTTTATAGACATTTAAAAAGAGAAACATAATTAACTGGACCCCCCCAAAGATCGCCGCCTAATTGCCCAGGCCCACCCCAAGTATTTTGCTACCCCAGTAACTATCGACTCCTGAGTTGTTGTACACAAAATTCTTAATGCCACTGCGCTGTCACGTGTCCCAAGGTTTTTACATACAGGTGTAAGCCATACTCTCCTAGGTGATAAGTAGGCTTTGCATACAAATAGAAAGTGGCCTACACTCTCCACAGCTGTTTCGCATACTGGGCATAACCTATTAGTCGACCTCTGCCAACCTGCCGTTAGTTTTTTTAGGGGAATAGAACCAGATCTTAGCTGGAAGACTAGCTTTCTATCCATTGGGATGGTAATAGTGTCCCAGTAGTTTTCTAAGGTAGGGCAGAGTTTTGTCTCCAGGAAGCGACCCGCCATAGAGTCAGACCTAACACCTCTCAACAGATTACCGCCCACCCAATCCCAATATTGTAGTTTGAGGGCTTCCTTGCTTGGGAAGACTTCTTCCGCTGGGTTGGTCCAAAGATTTGAAAAACCAAGGTTAATCAACAGTGCCCTTAGATTTTTGAGCCATTTTATTTTGTGGAAGCTGTCTTCCTTGATTATCGAAAGGAAGCCATCAGCATATTGTCTAATCTCAGGAGTTATCCAGAGACGTCTCCAATAGAGAACAGGGCGCAAACGCGCTCTATCGCTAATTGGACGTCTGCCCAACTCTAGGAACAATGGTATTAGGGGCGTGCTCTGTGGGAGGCCCGTAATCCCTCTGAGAAACTTGTTCTCAGATGTCTGAAGGGCCGAAAGATTATCCCAAGCCCATAACTCCGCACCGTATAAGGTGGCACCTAAGACCTTTGCGTCATACACTATAAGGGCGGGTTTAATCGGTTTCGTTTTAGATTTTCGGTGTTCTCCCCGCAATGCACCTAAAAGCTGTTGGTGTTTTAGGGCCACTTTTTCCAAATGATGTGACCAGCCAGGGCCCTCTGCTATTTGTACCCCTAAATATGTGAACTCATTGACAGTCTCTAACTTGCTATTATTCAGGGTTACCTTAGGGTAAATTTTACTTCGTGGGGAAAAGGCCATCAATTTCGTCTTCCCCACATTTACTTCTAGGCCGTGCTCTTTGCAAAAAATATCTGTTCCTTGACTGACCAATGACCCTGGGTGCCTGCTCCCCCTAATGTGGCATTCACCCGCTACTACTCGTATCCATTGTCACAACTAGAGCTTGGGGTGGAGACAAAGGGATGCTCCAGGCCAGATGGGAATGGTTTAGTCACCATTGAAGATTTTCATATATATTGTCTGGGACATTCAATCAAGTTTCTCGTAATCCCATGATTTCGTTGTTGTACAAGCTTTATTCGAGATTATTTCTCATAAAAGCACAGCATAAAATTGAACATTACAGAATAAAAACATATCATTAACAGGTACAAATTCATATAAACAATCTGTGCAAGCTCATACAATATTAACATGGAAAAATTTACATATAACAAATTAGTTTAGGATTTTATAGACATTTAAAAAGAGAAACATAATTAACTGGACCCCCCCAAAGATCGCCGCCTAATTGCCCAGGCCCACCCCAAGTATTTTGCTACCCCAGTAACTATCGACTCCTGAGTTGTTGTACACAAAATTCTTAATGCCACTGCGCTGTCACGTGTCCCAAGGTTTTTACATACAGGTGTAAGCCATACTCTCCTAGGTGATAAGTAGGCTTTGCATACAAATAGAAAGTGGCCTACACTCTCCACAGCTGTTTCGCATACTGGGCATAACCTATTAGTCGACCTCTGCCAACCTGCCGTTAGTTTTTTTAGGGGAATAGAACCAGATCTTAGCTGGAAGACTAGCTTTCTATCCATTGGGATGGTAATAGTGTCCCAGTAGTTTTCTAAGGTAGGGCAGAGTTTTGTCTCCAGGAAGCGACCCGCCATAGAGTCAGACCTAACACCTCTCAACAGATTACCGCCCACCCAATCCCAATATTGTAGTTTGAGGGCTTCCTTGCTTGGGAAGACTTCTTCCGCTGGGTTGGTCCAAAGATTTGAAAAACCAAGGTTAATCAACAGTGCCCTTAGATTTTTGAGCCATTTTATTTTGTGGAAGCTGTCTTCCTTGATTATCGAAAGGAAGCCATCAGCATATTGTCTAATCTCAGGAGTTATCCAGAGACGTCTCCAATAGAGAACAGGGCGCAAACGCGCTCTATCGCTAATTGGACGTCTGCCCAACTCTAGGAACAATGGTATTAGGGGCGTGCTCTGTGGGAGGCCCGTAATCCCTCTGAGAAACTTGTTCTCAGATGTCTGAAGGGCCGAAAGATTATCCCAAGCCCATAACTCCGCACCGTATAAGGTGGCACCTAAGACCTTTGCGTCATACACTATAAGGGCGGGTTTAATCGGTTTCGTTTTAGATTTTCGGTGTTCTCCCCGCAATGCACCTGAAAGCTGTTGGTGTTTTAGGGCCACTTTTTCCAAATGATGTGACCAGCCAGGGCCCTCTGCTATTTGTACCCCTAAATATGTGAACTCATTGACAGTCTCTAACTTGCTATTATTCAGGGTTACCTTAGGGTAAATTTTACTTCGTGGGGAAAAGGCCATCAATTTCGTCTTCCCCACATTTACTTCTAGGCCGTGCTCTTTGCAAAAAATATCAAAAATATTTAATGCGCGTTGTAGCCCTGCAGGGGTTTTTGACAGGATCAGGGTATCGTCAGCGAACATCAGGATCGGAACCCTGACGTCCGCTAACGATGGGGCGTCCACGCTTGCTTCCAACATTCGCTCGACAATCCCATTGATAAATAATGAGAAGAGTAAGGGAGCCATGGCGCAGCCTTGTCGGACCCCCCTTTCCACGGGGAAGTCCGAGGTTGACTCGCCATTCCCACCCCACTGAACTCTTGCGAAATTGGATTCGTGTAGACGCATAATTAGTGTGAGCAATTCAGCAGGAATCCCCAGCTTTTGCAAGACCAGCCATAACTTAAACCTGGGGACCAAGTCAAATGCCGCCCGTAGGTCGACAAACGCGACATACAGGCAGCCCCTTCCAAGTAAGACCGTCTTCCACCGCAGTATAGTAAAGCGGAAAACCTGGTCAATGGTACTGGTTGCTCGCCTGAATCCGGCCTGATATGGGGAAAGAGCGTTATTATCGTCCACCCAGTCCATAAGCTGGTTTGTAACCACTCTCCCCACTACTTTTTGCATGGTTGCTATTAAGCTTATGGGCCTATAGTTGGCCGGGAGTGAACGATCTCCCTTCTTGTGAATGGGAATAATAATTGCACCTTTCCATAGCTCGGGAACCACCCCCCCTTGGCTAGAGCATTTGCTAGCAAGAAAATATACCTCGCCCATCTCGTCATATCGTACTTAAAGATATCCGGGGGTATCCCGTCTAACCCTGGTGCTCTCCCGCATTTCACAGAGCTAATCGCGTTTTCCACTTCTTTACGGGAGAACAAATTATCAATAGCATAGACTGGCGTTATGCCCTCCCCTACCCCGGGGTGCATAACTTCGGCATATTGTGGTCTGAAGTACTCAACCCAGGCTTCCTCAGCTACATTGTTATCGGGCTTTGCGGGGCTACCTCCTCTACCCCATTTAATAATTTTCCAAAAGGTCCTAGAATCCTTGTTACTTGAAGCCTCTTTTAACTCCGCCCAGTGGTCTTCGTCCCATTTCCTCTTAGCTTGGGAAATGGCCAGTTTATACAATTTCCTTGTCTCTCTAACTGCAACACTGTCCCTATTTCTAATAGCTTGCCCCAATTCCAATCATGCGGATCTGCATTGTCGATTAAACCACCTGCCAACCTCCTGGGTTTTCCTCCCTTTCTTGGTCTTAGTCAGAAAACATGGTTTGAGGATGGAAAATATGGTTTGAGGATGGAAAATAACTCGTTATGGAGGTCTGTGATTTCCCTAGCCCCGGGAGCTGTGAAATCTACCGCCTCCATGGTTAAAATAGCATTATCCACCTCATGATTGATATAAGTCATTGTTTCCTCGTTAGCCAATACCCTTGGCCATTTTAACCTGCGTTCATCATTACTCATGACTAGGATTTGGTCGTTACTTAAATGCAAGTTTCCCAATCCGACATTCCACCACTTATGGGTCACACAAAGGGGGTTATGGTCACTTTCTATTCTAGGCTTAATAGCCATATCAATAACCCCCTGCCACAGCTGGAGACTACAAATTACATAATCGATCCTACTCCTGCTGTTGCCGTTGTCAAAGGTGCAACTGCCCTCCTTGTCCCCTGGGGTTCTCCCATTCAGGGCTCTTAGACCGTGTTCCATACAAATAGCATTTAATAATAGGATGTCTTTTGTCCACCGTGGGACGGGGTTTAAACATAAAGATGGTACTCCCCAAAGATTGTCCTCATCCTTCCCTAAGGGATCATTTGTACAGTCCAGAGGTTCAAAAGTCCTGTTAAGGTCCCCGGCTACTATTACCCTGCTATCTTGGGACTTGGTTTCTGAGGAGGCAGACAGCACCTCTAGGGTGGAAGAGTTGGTTATATTGCTGCCTCTTGCATAGACGTTGTACAAATCCATTAACAACCCCTTTTCTGTTGAGATTCTTAACAGTTGTAAATCACTAATTCCCAAATCCAGCATTTTGATAGTGATGTTCAGGTCCTGTTTTATCCATACAGTAAGACCTCCCATAGGCCGACCCCTTCCACCTTTGGATGCTGGTATAGAGAAATTTAGATAGCCACAAAGAAAGAGGGGGTCACAAGCCCAGGTTTCTTGGAAACAACAAACATCAAACCCACTGATATATTCCACCCAGGATTGGGACTCTAACTTGCTACCCAACCCTGCAACATTCCAGGATAGAAGCGTACCAAAACCAGGCTCAATCCCACCGGAATTACTATTGTTGAAACACACTTCGGAAATCAAAGGGTTTTTAATATTATTAGCGACCTTCACAGGGTCATCAGTGATATCAGCTACCATGTTTACTGTTGATGTGGGTAGTTTCACAGCACTGGCATTTACGTTTTCTGTCCCACCTCCTCCCTCTACCACAAAACTCCCTTTCCCTGTGGCCCTTACAATTAAGGTTGTACCATCAATTCCAACATGAGCTTCACAAGTCCCCTTAAACTCATTAGTGCTCCCTCCACTACTACTATACAACTCTCTGGTAGTTTGTCAACATCCCCATCCTGGGTCATACCATCCAACATGAGGGTTATAGTTCATACATGTGGTATAGTTTTGAACAAGAGGTGGAGCTGGAGTGGAATTAATTGGCCATGGTACAGTAGGGGGATTTATAGGTTCATTAAGCAGGCTAGTCAATACACTGGTTGGGCGGGGGTAAAAAAAGGTAAGATCTACAATTCCAATACCTCCCTTGTTTGTACCCCATCCCTGCCTAGTTATCCATCCAGCCACCCTTGGGTCTTGAAAGTTAACCACAATACAATCCCCACCCAGACTTTTGGGTGTATACCCTATCCAATCTATTCTCCTTACCCCTATG
This sequence comes from Lissotriton vulgaris, assembly GCF_964263255.1. NCBI lineage: Eukaryota > Metazoa > Chordata > Amphibia > Caudata > Salamandridae > Lissotriton > Lissotriton vulgaris. Next base: position 1,214,639,566 of record NC_141697.1, read on the forward strand.
ATTAACCCATCGATGTCTCCTGGGAGAGGTCGATTCTCCCTTAACCAGTGCATGATCTTATTTTTAAGCATCTGGAAGGTTTCTCTCTGTCCTGTGGATAACGGTGGAACATTTATAAGGACTGCTACGTAGGGGAAGGAATCCGGAGTAAGATTAACTGGGGGTTTTCTATGTGGTGGCTTTGTCAAGGGTGGTGGAATCGATGTAGAAACTATAGGAACGGGGCGGAGTGCAGGTTTATTTGACACCAACTGATTATTAATTGGTTGGGTTGGTACTAGAACTCTACCCGCTGGAGGACATACATTAGCCCCGTTCCCAACAGCAGGGTTGTTTGGAACTAACTGCTTATTGGGTGCTTTTGTGGGTACTAAAACTTTGTCCGCTGAGGGACATACATTAGCCCCTAAACCAACAGCAGGAGATGGAATTTGTACTGGTGTTGGTTGTAGCACCACAGACTGAGCTGGGTTTGTAGTGTTAGGATGATTTGAAGCAGGGCCTAAGTGTACCAATCCAATAGGTTTGGGAGTTGTACTTACAATAGCGTTGGTAGGCTTGGGTAGTAGTGAGGGGTTAGTTTGAGGCCTTCTTCCCTTGTCTTGGGTAGGGTGGGTAGTATTGCCCTGGTGCTTAGTACTAACATCTGCCCTAGCAATAGTTTTAATCAGAGATTTTGTGGAATAGAAGTTATCTAGTGTTGCCTGCTCAAAGTGGTTTAATCTATCAGAGAGCTTGGCAATTCGATCCTCTATCGGGCTAAGGATTAATCTAAGCAACTTTTCTAGTTCAGGGATCAGGTTTGCAAGTGATGACAACTTGTCATCAATTGAGGGGGCTGTCTCGGGAATAATATTCTGACCAGAGACTGGGCTATCCAAAGGAGCAACGTTCCCATTCTGTACACTTTCTGTGTTATAATTTGCTTCGGTAACAACCACTCTAGTACTCATTGTTTTGTGTAGCTTCCTATGCTTTTGAGGGGGTTTCGCCACAGATTTGCATTTCCTCGGTACGGCAGTCCTTTTCCTTTTGGATCCGTGCTTGGGTTGAGCCAGGGTAACCTGGGCACCAGAGTCAGGAAGCAACGTAGAATTATTGTGACTCCCACTGGGTTTCTTCAATTCAGATACATTGTCATTATTTGTTGCTTTTGCAGGTACCTCAGATTGATCGTTAGCGGCTGGAAGATTTACTGAAGATAATGGTGTTACCAGGGCGGGATATGTTAGAGTTAAATGCTTATCCGTGGAATTTTTGAGTAGTTCGATGGATAGTCTGGGCTCTGCACGCCTCTCAGCCAAGGATAACTCTTTATCAATTGATAGGGATGAGCGGTTAAAAAAGAATTTATCCAGAGGACCAATTGCCAGTGGTCCGATCTCGACCGGTGGAGTAGTAGAACTGACACTGACAATACTTGTAGAGGCAGACATTGCTCTAATACACAGCAGTAAGGTGCAGTACTTCAATATCACTTACTGTAGTAAGGACCGTGGGACAGATATCAGAGGGCTGGCCCAGCCCGGCCTCCTTCGGCCCCTGACGGCCACAGACGGTCCCGCCCTTGTCCCGGGCTTCTCCCGGCGCCCTCCCGCGAAGCGGGAGTCGTGATCAGTTCTATTCACTGTCAGTGTCTGTTATTGGTTGGTGGACAGGGGGGTGTGGCCAGCGGGGAGAGCAGCCCAGGTGTGTGAAATGGGCACGCAGGGGCTCCTGGAGACTGGAGTCCCTGCCTGTGCTCGCAGCCCCGCCGGCTCTGCAACCTGCCCGCTCCTCGATACAAGCTCCCACTAACACTGCAGCCTCAAAGACACGAGGCGCTGCGGGACCCGCGAAGCGGGTCCGGCGAGGTCGGCTGGGTCCTGGGGAGGTTAGCAACTCGCAAATCCCTCTGGGGAGGTCGCTTCTGTCCAGCGAGCACTTAGCAGCAAGGAGACAAGTCCAAGGTGATCCAAGGGATCGGTGCAAACAGCCGGTTTTACAAAGCAGAAGCGGGGGGCGTGGCCAGCGGGGAGAGCAGCCCAGGTGTGTGAAATGGGCGCGCAGGGGCTCCTGGAGACTGGAGTCCCTGCCTGTGCTCGCAGCCCCGCCGGCTCTGCAACCTGCCCGCTCCTCGATACAAGCTCCCACTAACACTGCAGCCTCAAAGACACGAGGCGCTGCGGGACCCGCAAAGCGGGTCCGGCGAGGTCGGCTGGGTCCTGGGGAGGTTAGCAACTCGCAAATCCCTCTGGGGAGGTCGCTTCTGTCCAGCGAGCACTTAGCAGCAAGGAGACAAGTCCAACGTGATCCAAGGGATCGGTGCAAACAGCCGGTTTTACAAAGCAGAAGCGGGGGGCGTGGCCAGCGGGGAGAGCAGCCCAGGTGTGTGAAATGGGCGCGCAGGGGCTCCTGGAGACTGGAGTCCCTGCCTGTGCTCGCAGCCCCGCCGGCTCTGCAACCTGCCCGCTCCTCGATACAAGCTCCCACTAACACTGCAGCCTCAAAGACACGAGGCGCTGCGGGACCCGCGAAGCGGGTCCGGTGAGGTCGGCTGGGTCCTGGGGAGGTTAGCAACTCGCAAATCCCTCTGGGGAGGTCGCTTCTGTCCAGCAAGCACTTAGCAGCAAGGAGACAAGTCCAAGGTGATCCAAGGGATCGGTGCAAACAGCCGGTTTTAAAAAGCAGAAGCGGGGGGCGTGGCCAGCGGGGAGAGCAGCCCAGGTGTGTGAAATGGGCGCGCAGGGGCTCCTGGAGACTGGAGTCCCTGCCTGTGCTCGCAGCCCCGCCGGCTCTGCAACCTGCCCGCTCCTCGATACAAGCTCCCACTAACACTGCAGCCTCAAAGACACGAGGCGCTGCGGGACCCGCGAAGCGGGTCCGGCGAGGTCGGCTGGGTCCTGGGGAGGTTAACAACTCGCAAATCCCTCTGGGGAGGTCGCTTCTGTCCAGCGAGCACATAGCAGCAAGGAGACAAGTCCAAGGTGATCCAAGGGATCGGTGCAAACAGCCGGTTTTACAAAGCAGAAGCGGGGGCGTGGCCAGCGGGGAGAGCAGCCCAGGTGTGTGAAATGGGCGCGCAGGGGCTCCTGGAGACTGGAGTCCCTGCCTGTGCTCGCAGCCCCGCCGGCTCTGCAACCTGCCCGCTCCTCAATACAAGCTCCCACTAACACTGCAGCCTCAAAGACACGAGGCGTTGCGGGACCCGCGAAGCGGGTCCGGCGAGGTCGGCTGGGTCCTGGGGAGGTTAGCAACTCGCAAATCCCTCTGGGGAGGTCGCTTCTGTCCAGCAAGCACTTAGCAGCAAGGAGACAAGTCCAAGGTGATCCATGATTTCAGATCCCAATGGGCAGCAGATGGTTCATTGTTGGATAGAGGTGCAGGCAAGCCCAAGGGACTAGAAGTAAAGCAGCAAACACATACCCTTATGCCCTCAGCCAGTGTCTTGCAGGGACTTTTGACATGGAAGGAAAAGACCATAACCATGATATGTCAGGAACATGTTGCTATTGAAAAGAAGATTCTGCACTGGATAAAGATGTAACTTTGCCTTGTCCAACAGGAATCTATACCCTATTTCACAATCTTGCTGAGATACTTCCAAACCATTAGAAAAAGACGAAGTACAAATCAAACTGCCAACTCTTGGGATTATAAAATACCCACCAATCAAGGGAGGACTTTGGTGAAAACTCTTGTAGCTGAGGCAAGACAGTATGTAAACAGTCTGACCTGGAAAAGGATTTCCAGAGCATAGAACCTTAGGTATCTTTGGGAATCCTTATGGGAATGTGTAAGTAAGCACATAGTTAATCCAGAGAAACTAGAAATATACCTGGAGCCACCAGGGGAATAACGTCCTGGAGAGTGACTGTTTTGAATTTCTGTAAGAGTAAGGATGTAAGAGTTCACTTTCTTTAAATACAGATCTGGACAGACATGCCCAGAAGACTTTTACCACAAGGGCAATGGAAAAAATGCCTGTCCTTTTTCTGCCCCCGAAACTTGTACCATTGCACCATGGTTAAGCAAGTCCTCAATATCATTCTTCAATGATTGCTGATGATCTGGGGAGTGAAGGGTAGGAGTCACCTGGAAGAAATGTTCTGTAGTGATCAGAAAGTATACATGATAACCACTCTCCACAATTTAAAGAACCCAGGAATTTGTGACTGAAGCCTGCCAGATACTGAAGAAATGCAGAATCCACCCCAGCTTTGACTTCTGGCATTAAAAGACTGACAGGATCCCTTTGACGAATAAGGTGGAGGTCCAAAGGACCATCAACATCCAAAATCTCTCCCTCTAGTTGGTTGAAACTAGTTGGTTGAAGAACTGGTAATTTTCAGTCTTCAGCTGATGTGTTTGACCGGTTCCTCAAGTTGAAAGCCAAACAGGTTGACCCCACTGAGGGAGAGATGACTCAGCAAAGTCTCTGCAAGTCGTCTCCTTTCCATGATCTCATCCGGATATGCGACTAGCTACTAATGCCGCTGCACATAGTTTATCAAATGAAGCATCAGACAGGAACTTCACCTGCTGCTTCATCATGGAAAGATGTGATGTACAGTCCTTGGCCAGCTGCACTTCTGCCAGTGCCTGAAAGTCATGTAGCAGGGGCTGAACAGAATGGATAGCACATGTACCTGCCCTCAGAGCAAACTTAGATGCTGTGTGAGAACACCCTACAATCTACTGCTTCACTACTACAATCTTGTTATATGTGGCATTCGGAGGAGAAGCTTATTCATATACAATGGTTCCCTGTGAGGACAGCTCTGCCATCAGTGAATCCACTCACAGCTACTAAGAGCTCATCCTGTAAAAACCATCCAAGGGATTTCTTTTGGAATGGAACTTAGGGAAATTGATTTACTCAATGGCAGCACATTCTGTTGAAATTACCCCACTAATCACCTTGTGGACTGGGAGAGAAACTGGCTTCTTACACATGTATGGAGAGAAAAGAATCAGCATCCTTCCCCAGTATTGCAGTTGCAGAAGGAAAGTGTTCTTGTGCATCTGTTAATTTTCTCCACTGGATATATCTCCCTCTATGATCTCACTCTTTTCCAAAGGGATCAGAGTCGGGGTCTAAATCCTAGGCAGGGAATCCCTTCTTTCTTTGCAGGGGGTCTTCCTCTTGCCAGGAAGCTTCCCTGAACTGCCTTGTTAATATTCAATTGAAGCAGCTCTAAAGGAGGTTGGCTGATTTCTGTCATTGTGGGGAGCTTATTCCCCCAAGGTCTCATTTTAATGGAGGGCTTTTGATGCTCCATAGCAGCTGGCAGCCTTCATGACAATCATATAGCTTATTACCCGCACCAAGAGCTGTTTGCTGAATGCATAGGTAACATTTTCCAGTTTACTGTTTCCATAGCAACCAGGACTCGAGCCAAAACGTAGTGGACCGCTGCCATCACTAGGTCAGGCATCGTTGTCCCAGCTCCGGAAACAAAGGCTGCTAAGATCACACGGTGCCTCTAATTACTCTGCAGAGGTGGTAGATGCAACTACGGTGACAAATAACCCCAGCATAAAGATTGGCCTGCTTTGTCTATTGCAGACAGCCCCAATGCTTGCCTGGGGCACAGAGGAAGGCCACTGGTGGAGGTCTATCTGCAGTTCATATTAGTTTAAAAGCACACTTTTCATATCAACATAATAATAAAATAATAAAGGATTAGACCTACTATATATAGATGTTCTGCCAAGTTTGTAACAGAGAAAAACAGGAAGTGATATTGTTTAGTCCTGCCTTTATGGGTCATGGTACTGGAAGGCACTATATACAGCCATATTGGTAGGGGCTCATTTTAATATAACTAGTATGGGCGACGTATGTTCCCTGGTTACACAGAGCTCATGTGGGTAAGGACTGGTACAAGGCAGGTAATGCAGAGCCATGCACTACATTTCATCCAATGGCTGATCAAGGTCTGATAAGCATGAGCAGAATGTCACTCCTGATTGGCAGCAGTCTTACCTGAGTTGAGATCTTTCGACTGTGCTCCAGTTCTGTGTCCAAATATCCATTGTTCTCATTTCCTAACCCCTACAGATTCAAGAGATAAAGAACCATGTCAGAAACAGAATTTGGTTTTAATTCTTTCCAATGCAGGGGCATCGCGTAATTGGTTGTGGCTCAGGTGCATGTATCTGCTGGTGCTTTCCTTTCTCATTCTGAAACCCCCCATGGAGTACATTATTTTTCCCCATTTCACCATATGCACAATGCTTCTACCTTGCTCAACACAATTCCTGTCTGTTCAGTGTCCTTACAGTGCTTCTGCCTCACTCACCCCACACCATGCTTGTAGACTGCCTCGCATCGCTCAGCACACTTGGAGGTAGATTTATAAACTCAACGAAAGTTGCAGCACCACATTGCGTGAGCGGGAGCGAGCAGAACAGTGCCATATCTACTAAGATCTGTAATGCTGAATTTCTCTCTCCCCCCTGCACTTTTGACTATTTTAATTTAGTGTAACATTATGTTTGAGGCATATGAGCTGCAGATCGTACACTTTTGCAATAGATCGCCACCTGGTGTTGGGCTCGGATGATTGCAGGTTGTTGTCTTCTTGGAAGAAGTCTTTGTAGTCACGAGATAGGTGACTCCTCCTTTGGACAATACTGTGCATGGTCATCGACTCCATCCTCAGATTGTTTTTTTCTGCCACTGGGTTCGATGAAAGTTTTCCGCTCCGGCTAGAAAAGACTTTTTCAGCGATTTCGAATCGTGAAACTTTAGATAAACATTTTCGAAATCGAATAGACTTTTCGACATCACCAGCTACATTCCGGTGCGTCAACGCGGGCCGTTGGGCCTATCGGGGCCGTACGGCCTACGCCTCATGGACAGAACTCCATTCAAGAGATGCCCGGTATGTCGAGCAAAATTTCCTCATAGCGATCATCACAAGGTTTGCAACCTCTGTCTATCGCCCGAACATGACGAGTCGACCTGCACAGCCTGTGCATCCTTCCGATCTAAGAAGACCATTTTGGATCGGAGGGCCCGTCGACAGGAGATGAGGAGATCAGCGCCAGCACCGGAGGCCATCTTTGAGGAGGAGATCGTTGGAGAGGACGTCTCCGGGGACGAGGATCCACTCGAAGATATCTCCAAGGACGAGGCTCCACTCGTCGCCGAGGAAGACTCGCCTGATCTCCAGATCATTTCGGGGGCAGAGGACTCAGACGACTCGATTCCATCTCAGCAGCCCGTGAGTACTCTTGCCCCTTCACAACATACACTACCCAAGCCAAAGGCAGCGGTCGGCACTCCGCCCATGGGGCCCAGTCGAGACCAAGATCTACCCTCAAACGCCCCGCCTTCAGGCTCGGCTCCGAGGAAAAAGACTATGCCTTCCGGTGCCTTGGCACTGACGAAACCACATGTGCCAATTCCACCTCCTCCATTGGCACCGAAACATCCTTCGACACCGAAGGACTCTTCGACACCGAAGCCAAAACGCCCTTCGGTGCCTAAAGACAAGGACCCTTCGGCACCCAAACCAAAATACCCATCGGTGCCGAAGCCAAAAACTGTACCGGACCCAAAAGCTTTGACTCCGAAACCTTCCGGTTCCAAAAATAAAGATGGAAAACCAGAGTCCGGCGCGCAGGTCCAACGAGACCTGTCTCCACGCCAAAATCTCCAACATCGGTACCAAAGACTCCAGGGCCTGATACAGACACGCCTACCAAGCCGAAACCACTGTCGGCACCGAAAAATTTGCCACAGGACTCCACAACTCCTCCTAAAGCAAAAACCACAAAACAACCCCTATCGGCACCGAAAAAATCGACGCAGAAGAAGGCTGTAGAGGAGGAAGAACTGTTTAGACCAGATCCTAAACAAAGAAAGGTCCATATTAACCCAAAAACTGGACATGTGGAAGCAATTCCTTACAAGAAGAGACCAGCAGAGACACCACTACTACCTGTGGTTCCTGCCAAGAAAAAGGATTGTGCAACTTCTCCAATGCACCCTTACTCTCCTTCACCTTCTTCCTCTCCTATCCCTCCATATATTGAACCTATAGCTTCTCCTGTTCAATCTCCTGCATCATCACACCACACTGACGAGGAGTATGATCTAGGTGGGGAAATGATGTACCAGAGCCACATGCATATCCCTTAGATGAGGATGTCAATCCAGAATATCCTAAGGATGACGACATATATGGTTTTCCACCACACAATGTGCCAGATATTCCTGATCCTCAGTACTACCTAACAAAACCTTCCTCTCCAGAAGAAAGTATTGGGTTTAATCATCAATTAAATAGAGCTGCACTTTACCATGGGGTTCCAATGCACTCTGATGCAATTGATGAGGACTTTTTACTGGATACATTTGAGCAGTCACAAAGGTCTACGCAAATACTACCCATGATCAAAGGAGTTATTAAACATGCTCCAGACATATTTAAAGACCCGGTACGATGTAGGGTGCTAGATCCAAGAATAGAAAAAAAGTATAGACCAGCACCATCTGATCCAGTCTATATTAAGGGACATCTGCCACTAGACTCTTTGGTAGTGTCTAATGCACGTAAAAGAGGCAATTCCCAGACTTCTGGTGACACGCCCCCGCCTGACAAAGAATCTAAAGTTATTGATGCGTCAGGGAAACGGATTGCTGCGCAAGCAACAAACATATGGCGCATAGCAAACACACAAGCCTTACTCTCACGCTATGACAGAGCCCACTACGACCAATTAGAAAAACTAACAGAGTACCTCCCAGATCAATACAAAGATCAGGCAGCAGAGCTCTTACAAGAAGGCAAATTAATATCCAATGCCTCAATTAAATGTGCACTAGATGTAGCTGACACAGCATCCAGAGCAGTCAATACTAGTGTTATACTCAGACGTCATACCTGGCTACGCATTTCAGGTTTTAAACCAGGGGTACATACTACCATCTTGAACCAACCCTTCAATCAGAACCAGTTGTTCGGGCCGGAAGTAGGCGTCACACTAGAAAAAATGAAGAAAGACATGGACACAGCTATGGGTGCATTACAATCCACACAGACTAGAGGTTCTTTTCGCCGCTCCTTTTATAGAGGAGGCTCCAAGCAGACCGGCACAGATACATCATCATCTTTTAAGACCCACATACAGACCTCCTCTAACAAAGGATACTTTAGAGGAGGATACAGAGGCAACAATAACAAGGGAAGAGGTAGAGGTAATAACAACAACCGCTTCTCTTCCACTCCCTAACAGTGACTTCCCTCTGCCTCCCCTACAGCAATCCACTCCTGTGGGGGGCAGATTATCACAGTTCCTACATGTCTGGAATTCCATCACAACAGACAGGCGGGTAAGACAGATTATCCAACATGGCTACTGCCTAGAACTCACAGCAACCCCCCCAAACATACCACCCAGGCAGCGTCCAATGTCCACAGAACATATAACTCTGCTTCAACAGGAAGTTATAGCACTTCTACAGAAGGATGCTATTCAAGTAGTTCCTTTAGAGGAACAGTGAACAGGAGTTTACTCCCTGTACTTCCTAATTCCCAAGAAGGCCGGGACACTAAGACCAATTCTCGACCTCAGGCCCCTCAACCATTACATACAATCAGATCATTTTCACATGATCACTTTACAACAAGTACTCCCACTACTACCGCAGGGAGACTTTCTTTCAACACTAGACCTAAAGGACGCCTATTTTCATGTTCCTTTACATCCTGCACACAGGAAGTATCTAAGGTTTGTCATACAAGGACAGCACTATCAGTTCAAAGTCCTTCCATTCGGGGTCACAACAGCACCACAAGTGTTTACAAAGTGCTTAGCAGTAGTAGCAGCACATCTCAGAAGACAACAGATACATGTCTTCCCTTACCTCGACGATTGGCTCATAAAAACAAAATCGTTCAACCAGTGTGTCCAACACACAAAACAAACAATTCAAATATTGCACGACTTAGGGTTTACAATAAACTACACCAAGTCGCACCTAGAGCCTTTGCACGTTCATCAGTATCTAGGAGCTACCATAGACACATCTACAGCTCTAGCGTATCCCAGTCCAGCCAGGATACAGAGCATTCAGACTTTAGTCTCCATTTTTCAACACCAGCAGTCTCTCCAAGCCAGAGTGTTCATGAGACGGATAGACATGATGGCGTCTTGCATCTTCAGAGTTCCTCACGCAAGACTGCAAATGCGCCCATTACAAGAATGTCTAGAACAACAGTGGAATCAGGCTCAAGGTCAGCTCACAGACCTGGTGTTGGTAGACAGCCGTACATATCGCTCTCTGCAATGGTGGAACACCAAAAATTTTACAAAGGGACGGCCGTTCCTAGAACCTGTTCCACTGATAGTGCTCACAACAGATGCATCCCTCACAGGATGGGGAGCCCATCTCTTGCATTATACCACACAAGGTCAATGGAACAACCAACAAAAACAGTTCCATATCAACCATCTAGAGCTGCTAGCAATTTTCCTAGCACTCAAAACGTTTCAAGTACAAGTACGAAACAAAGCTGTCCTAATCCGGACGGACAATATGACAGCCATGTGTTATATACAAAAACAGTGGGGGACACACTCTCTGCAACTGTCCCAGCTTGCATAGAACATTTGGAGACGGGCCATTCCTCAAAACATACACCTGACAGTAGAACACCTTCCAGGAATTCACAATCAGATAGCAGATCTGTTGAGTCGTCAGTCACAACAGATTCACGAATGGGAGATACACCCACAAGTTCTTCAACCCTTCTTCCAAAGGTGGGGGCATCCACAGATAGATCTGTTTGCCACCCACGAAAATGCAAAATGCCCAACCTTTGCCGCCAAGTTTCCACACCCACGGTCGGAGGGGAATACGATATGGATGAATCGGTCAGGCAGATTTGCGTACACTTTTCCGCCTCTCCCACTGATTCCACTAGTAGTAAGCAGGCTCAGACAACAGTCTCTCAAACTGATACTAGTGGCTCCCACATGGGCACGTCAGCCGTGGTTCACCACACTACTAGATCTCTCACTGGTTCCACATCAAAAATTACGGCTCATGCCATCCCTGTTAACACAGAACCATGGAGAAATAAGACACCCAGAACCAAGCCAACTGAATTTGGCGATCTGGCCCCTGAAGTCTTAGAGTTTGGTTACTTAAACCTACCACCAGACTGTATGAACATAATTAAAGAAGCTAGAAGACCCACTACCAAAGCATGTTATGCAGCTAAGTGGAAAAGATTTGCAATATATTGTAACAATAATCATATTGATCCATTGGATGTTTCCAGCCAAAATATTATTTGCTACCTTCTACACCTACAAAGGTCCAATCTAGCTTATTCTTCCATACGCCTGCATCTGGCAGCAATTGCAGCCTATTTACAGAATAGACAACATCTATCTCTCTTTAGAGTACCTGCAATCAAAGCATTTATGGAAGGATTAAAACGAATAATCCCACCTAGGTTACCACCTGCTCCAGTATGGAACCTAAACGTGGTCCTTAGAAGACTTATGGGACCCCCTTTCGAGCCTTTACACAAGTGTGAATTGCAATTCCTAACATGGAAAACTGCTTTCCTTGTTGCCATCACCTCTCTCAGAAGAGTTAGTGAAATACAAGCATTCACAGTACAAGAACCATTTTTTCAGATACATCCTAACAAAGTGGTTCTTAGGCCAAATCCTAAATTCCTGCCAAAAGTTATCACTCCTTTTCACCTTAACCAATCAGTAGAGCTACCAGTGTTTTTCCAAAAACCGGACTCTGTTGCAGAAAGGGCTTTACATACCTTAGATGTTAGAAGAGCTCTGTTATACTACACAGACAGGACTAAATCCTTCAGAAAGACAAAACAACTTTTTGTATCTTTCTCTCCCTCACACAAAGGCAATCCCATCTCTAAAGGAGGAATTGCCAGGTGGATTGTAAAGTGTATACAAATATGCTATCAAAAAGCTAAACGTACACTAACGTTTCCTCCTAGAGCGCACTCCACTCGCAAACTAGGAGCTTCTATGGCTTTCTTAGGAAATATACCACTAGAGGACATATGCAAGGCAGCAACATGGTTTACAATACATACCTTCCCTAAACACTATTGTGTTGATGTGCAAGCCAAGCAGCAAGCTGCGGTAGGCCAAGATGTCCTTAAAACACTATTTCAGTATTCTGCAACGGATACAAGCGACCACCGCTAGGGGAGACACTGCTGCACAATTGTTGCAAAAGTGTACGATCTGCAGCTCATATGCCTCGAACGGAATATGCTACTTACCAGTATGCATCTGTTCTTGGCATGTAGAGCTGCAGAGTCGTACACGCCCTCCCACCTCCCCGGGACTTGTATCCGTTCCAGTACTCATCTTACTCAGATGCACACGCATGGACATCCTTTCTCTTTACTTCTACTAACTCCATCATTTCCCATCATGGTGAAAAACAATCTGAGGATGGAGTCGATGACCATGCGCAGTATTGTCCAAAGGAGGAGTCACCTATCTCGTGACTACAAAGACTTCTTCCAAGAAGACAACAACCTGCAATCATCCGAGCCCAACACCAGGTGGTGATCTATTGCAAAAGTGTATGACTCTGCAGCTCTACATGCCAAGAACAGATGCATACTGGTAAGTAGCATATTCCTTCCTATGGGGTTTTATTTTAAGTTCCTACCTCCATTATTTTCCATAGGAGGATGTTACCGTACCAGTGGTTGGCCATGTGTGGTGATCGACTTACTACTGCCTCTTTTTTGGCAATAGTAATGTACTCCTAAAATTTTACTCAACACCCTTTTTCAGGGGCTTGAGGCATGCAAGTCTACACTTTTGAGTAACTTTACACTCAGATTTAGTGAAATACCAAAAGTAGTAGTTACTCAAAAGTAAGAGTAAATTACACGTGTTAATTACCCACAAGTGTAAGTTACCCGTGTAAATAGCCTCCTAAGGCTTTAAAATGCAAGTCATTAATGTCAATATCTAGTATTTTACAAACAGTATCTAGTGTGACTAATTAAGTCCTTCATTTGTATCTCGACATACCACACCACAGTGTGAATTTTCATCACTCACAAGAGATAGCTATACATTATCATCTATTGAACAATTTGTCTGTTATCTTCCATGTGTTGTTGACTAATAACATTTAACTATTTAAATAAAGTAGGGCCTGCTCATATTGTAATTGATGTTGCAGTTTTAAGGAATCTGTCTGCAATACCAGGAATTATTTGCGTTATGACAATACAACATTTGGTAGCCGTAAGGTAAATAGCTAGAAAGGTGAACGCTCAATTTACCCTTCACCTCCTCAACCAACCTGTTTGAATGCCCTGTTGCAAATGCACCAGTTTCAGCATTCTAATGTTGAACCTGTTGAAATAATGCTATCAGCCAAAGAAGCGTCCTCAATATGGTGCCATTTTGCTTGATTTTAAGTATTGAATGTTTCAGGTAAATATATGTATTTATTTGATATTTATATATTTACAAGGCATCTAGCTATCGGCAACACTATCTCCTCGGCATCATCAACTAATAATGAACAATCATGACTAACCAAAGGAATACTCAGAAGGAGTGAGTCCCAGCCTGAAAGACAACCTCCAGTCTCCTCCTTAACTTGACCAACACCCATTGATTTCATCTCCTTCCCAGGTGTATAAAGACATTGGGCTCAATCTATAGTAGGGGGGCGACTGCCTGCCATAGTTAAAGATCTCTTCTGGCCTGAGGGCCCTTAAGGAGTGCTGAGCGGCCTGGATGATTAATGTAACGGTTGAGCAAACTTTTTTCTTTTACAAAAACAATTTCCAAAGCTGGAGTTTGTTTTTTATAAAACAAAATACTAATAATCCTAACACACTTTACATTTTCCTCATTTTTCTTTTCCATTTAAGGTCTGCCAAGCTTTCCCTGGTGATCTCAAACAGAAAATAAGTACATCAGATAGGGCAGATGGATGGTCTGACATTCTTACCCAGACAACCTTAGGCCCCCCAGGCTGTTGGTGTAAGGTTTTCACTGGGGTGTGATGGTCTGCCCAACCTTTGTGGTGGAGTCCCCTGTCCTCCAAATTTTAAATCAGGCCCATTGACTCCAGGTAGAGCGGGGCAGCTCGCTGGATACATCTATATGGCAAGAAAACATGCAAAAGTTTGCTCTAAGTTTATTACTTCTTGTGGCTATCAGGCAGATGAAATGTGAATTAAGCACTTGTTATCAAGTATCAGATTTTTCTCTGACAAAACAAAAGATTGGAAGTCACTTGTGGAGTCAAACTCACTCAAGCTAAAGTGCATTAAATTATATTTTCAGATTGGGACATATTTAAAAACCTTTCTAGCGTCCAAGATAGCTAGCAATGACAGACTTGAAATCAGCACCCACAAATTGCAGAAACTCTCACCATCTCCTTAGTGGAGGTGCTTGAGCCATCAAATTTCACTTACATTTTGCAATGTTGAACAAACACTTTGTAAAGAGTGAAGTTTGAACCTCAAAAAATGTCTCATGTGTGTCAAAATTCTAGCTAAAAATATGCGGATTAAAGTTCCTGCTCCTACTTCGTTTTTGAGAGACACAGCTGTCCAGTCAAAAGTTTGTTTATGGGAGGATCTTTATGTGCAAAAACTGCTTTATTGGGATTTATTTTTGTCAAATATACATATTTGCTACTTTGACAACATCACAACAAATCTTGTAGATTTCACTCAGGCACTTTTCCAAGGCTTTCCTGCAACGTACTGCCCACACTGCGACTGTACTGATGCAGGTATATGTGGCATAGGGGTTTACGGCATGGTGCATCTCCCTTGATGTGTCAAGTTGTAAATCCGTCATAGCATGGTGCTTGCTTTACTCCGCCGCCGCGTCACAGAAGTGACTCCGCGGCAGCGCAAATGCTTTGCAAGTGCCTTGTAAATCTGTCCCTCAGTATGGTTGGGGCCACGGCTGTGTCCAAGCCTGACCCGTTTTAGCTTGTTTGTGGCAGATCCACCCACCTTTTAAAAATTATCTAACTGATTCTCACCAAAGATGGAGTCTACACATATCCCATGTCACCTATATGGGGAGGACTTGATTCTCCTACACTACATGCCATTATGCCTACAAAGGAAATTAGAAACTCTTGAAGCATAATGTAAAAATAATTTTCTAAAGATATATTTAGAAAAATCTAAGATCGTGATCTTTGGCCAAAGTGTAAGCAGCTTCAAATGGACACTGGATTCTATCCCGGTGGAAGTGATGAACTCATATAAATGTTTAGGACTGACGTTCACTAGGAACCTCAAATGGAATACCCACATGAAAAATGTAAAGACCAGAGTTCTGCTATAAATGAGTTGTTTCATACAATTCAATGAGATGTATGGGGAGCGCTCACTTGCCCCTCTTTATGAAAGTATAGTATGGGGCAGAGCTTCTTTGCCTAGATCCAACACTTATTTGGGAGCCAGTAGAGACTGCAGCTTTCAAATATTAGCTTAGCATTTCTATTGGAGCCATGGAGTAAAGTATAAGGTGGGAATTCAAACACATCTCATGGCATCTTATGGTCATCTTCCGCACCCTGAGGTTCCAGAACAAGTTCTATTATGATGAAGAACCAACCAAATTTTGAAAGCTATGCTGGGATGAAATTCTTATTAGCGAAAGAAAGTGGGCCAGGGCTATGCTCGATAGGGTAAATTAAGTTACTTTGATGGACTCAAGAAGAACTTGGGTACCTTTCCCCAACAAACAAGCGCTGAGGGAGCCACCCTTAAAGTGTCCCATAACCTTGAAGTGGCTTATCTGTTGGAGACACCTTCAGAAAGGTTCCCATTGAATACCTTAGGTCACGATGATGTTTTCCCGTATCTTACCCAGTTGCCTGAACCCAAGCTGTGTAGGGAAATTTTGAAGATGAAGCTGGGGTGCAATCTACATTTCTCAAGGCCTTAATGGCACATTGGTGTAAAAATGTTTTTTGTTTGTGTTTTTTTAAATGTGAATTTTTCTTTATGTCAGGTTTTCTATGGATTGTGCTTTCAACAAGTCTGCCCTCATGAAGTTTTTATGGCCTATGTTTTGAAAATATCAGATGCAATCCAAACTAATGCAGTTGCACTTTTGTCCAATATGTTTTTTTATATTGTTTTTGGCTCTCTGTATTAATAGAGAATGTTTTATTAGACAATTGATGAAAAAACATATTGATACTTACTATTACAGGGCAAACCACAATGCAGTAAGTTATTCAGCATCCAATCATTGTGCAGTTATGTTGTATTATAATATACCCTAGCTGAATCCACATTTGACTGTACCTTAAACACCTGAGAGATGCCCCTTTTCACCTGTAAGCTTAGACCTTAGACCTCACCCCCCATGTTTGGTAGCACTGCAGACCTAAACATCTCAGTGAAGAACCATCAATATAGTTGTTCTCACGGGCATTCCAATCAGCAGCATCCATACATCTCCTGCACACTGCACCTCCCAGAACATAAGGTGACGTTTGTGCTTCCAACATTCATACTTCATTTCCATGAAACTGAATTTTTTGCCTAAATCTTCAGCAGATAAATTCACATTGACAATATTATGTGCCTTAAAGTGATTACGAAGAAACCCAAAGTGACTTAGTGGTTGCTTGCCTTCGCCATCTCCTCTTCTATCACCGCCTGCATTTTTTTAGCTTTCTTCTCTTCTTTCTCCCGCATCTCCTTCTGGTGTTTGATTGCTTTCCTTTTCTTCTCAATCAGCTTGTTCACATCTATGCCAATCTGGAAGAGAGTATTTATTTATTTGAGTTTTATATAGCACTGGCTAGACCCAAGGGTATCAGAGAGTCTTATATGTTTTGAGAATAAATTTACAAAACGTACATGATGAAAGTAAAGTGGGCTTCACCAACAGTCTTATCAAAAAAATATAGGACTACAGAGCACTAAAGTAGAATCCCACAGTAAGGATACAGTAATATATGGCAATCAAGCAATTGGGTACTGAGGAAGTCCAACACCTGATCTGGGAGAAATTCTCATATCATGGAATTCCAGCATCCTAGTGTGTAATCAAGCAGCACAGTAGCAGAGTCCATCCTTCAGGGACCATAGCCCGATGGATTGCCAGAATTGAAGAGTACAAGCAATTCAACAGAAAAGGAGTGGAGCCGACTTGGGCAAAATGAAACAAGGTATACAACCAACACTGTTATGATGAAATGTCCTTCCACTTAAGAAGAAAATGTGTGTGGTCCAATTTCCAAAAAGGACTGTGAAAGTTTACAATATCTAATACAAGGTGTAGTTCCAATATCACAGATGAGGCTGGTTCATTTTGTTGTGAATGACTGAGTAATGCAGCCTTGTATAGAATCCCTCTACATAGCGCTTAGTTTGTCCTTCCCTGTAGGGTGCAGGCGTGGAGGCCCTTTGTAACAAAGATCAAAATCCTGAGGAGGAATCTCGAGTGGAAAGCTCCAAATTGGAATTAGAATGGTAGGTGCTTTGAATCATTTGCTTTGATAAACAAAATGGGACTGACCCAAAGTGGCTCATGAAAAATGTTACTGGTGAATGCCTTAATGTACAGAGAAAAACAGAGAAAAACACCCTTACAGAGAAGGGCTGAGCATCAAGGGTCCAATAACAGAAAAAGAAAGGGGACCAAAGATTTGTCATCCCATATTATAATAAGCTGGACTGTCCTGTGCACTTAGTGAACAACAACACATTATAGGAGAGGCAAGGGAGAAAAGACAGAGCAAAATTTAGTCACCGATCTGGGTTGAATCCATCATCATTCTTTAGCTCACTTCGCCACCACTGGCAATCACTCAGGGTAGCATTCCAAGCCATCATGTGTGGCCCACTCTGCCACTCCAGCAGAGGCCTGCCTCATGCAGAGCAGCCCCATATGGGAACAGTCCATTCCGAACTGCCAGGCTGCTCATGCCGTTGGCAGGCAGAGGTTAGGCAACAAATGCAGCCTACCCTGTGGAGGGCTTAGAATATGGCAGGCCAGCAACAGCTGGGTGATTGAAGGTTGTTACTCCACTGTCCCCGGCTATTAGCAACTGGCCCGTCACACTCTAAACAGTATGTGAATTGGGTAATTTGCTATTTTCATTATGGACTGGTCTGAGCTTAGAGAAAAATATAGCCTCATGTCCCAATCACCTGAGCTAGCATCCACATGTCCAGCTAATTACTGCACTCCCTGAAGAAATAACAATTCCCCTTCTCTGGACATCAATCTGCTTCCCGGAACCTCTTGACCTTCTGCTCCACCTCTTGCCCACCCTCTACAGTAGTTTGATTTCATTTTCACCTTAAGTCTCCTGGCTAATCTGCCCACACTTATTGTAAAATCCTAACAGCCAATCAATCAAGGTTTCATATAGTGCTGATAATCACCTGTTAGGGTATCCTTACTGCTTGAAGGTCAACAACTTGTTTCAAACTTATCTGCTTAGCCACAGCTTTCCATACCAGAGTATGAAGTCTTTCTAAGGGAGGATGGGGTCAAATATATCAGGAGTGTGAAAGGAGTGAGCCACATTCTGTGCATTATGACTTCACCACCCAAATGTGGTTTATCCCCTCCGCCAAAAGGAAAGTAGGCAAACCCTGCATGCATGTGGCACAACATTCCACATCCCAGTAAACCGCGGTGTAAAACTGAGGCTGCCTCCTTCTGTCGCTCAAGCACCAGGGCCTCTTTACCAGATAATAACATATGCCTATGTATGGTACCCTGCAACACTCACCTTGCTCTTAAGGGCCTCTGAATACATCTCTGCATTTGCAAAGTAGACTGTGGATGAAGAGTGGAAAATCATCAGCCCCGGGACCTGTCTGGTCTGTAAATAAACAAAGAAAAGTCATCAAGAAGGGACAAGAGCAACCTGAAACATTAACAATGGAGGTGGTGAGAGAATGCTCGGAAAATACGATTATGGGCATGATTCTGTCGCAACAATGACAGAGTTCCCTCTTTGTCAAACTGAAGTTCCGCTCATCTCATTTAGATGAGTATGTTAGCGATAGAGAGTACTCCGTCTCCGCTACTGACATACTCCTTCGTCTGGGTATTCGGTGGCAGAGAACAACTTTTTAAAACAGCTTTTGGGGGTACCTAAAGGAACCTCAAATTTAGTAGTTCATGAAGAAATAGGGCTACCATTTATTTGCGATACCCTGGTAATGCGTCCCTTGCTTTTCTGGCTTAACTGCTGGTTAAGCAAAGAATTAGTTCTAAACCACCAGCTATTGGAAGAAGCCTTGTGCCTGGATCACATGCTAAATATTCCATGGCTAAAATAAATAAAAGGTTACTTTGCGGAGCTGGGGCGTTCGGATCTTTTCTTAAGACCTGATTTTATCACCGCTGCGGATGTGGAGTTCGTAAAGACGTCTTTCATTTTACTTAAAAAATGTAATAGAGATGGCCTAGATTTGTGCAAACCTAGCGTCCGCAAGTTCTTGATGCTTAAAACCACGCCATCGACGGAGCCATACCTCCTGGGGCCCTTGTCGGCCCACGAGTGGTTTATTTTAACTAGGCTTCAAATGGATAATTTCCATCTTTTACTTGCAGTACCGAAGGGAATTCAAAGAGGCCAGGTGTTACCATCTTGTGGCTGCGACAGTGTGTCTCCTCAGGATCTGGTGCACTTTATGTTTTTTGTCGTCTTTATGATGCTCCCCGTAGGTTCTTTTTAAAGCCACTTTTAAAAAAGTTGAATTTTACCGAGGTCAGTCCTGCCCTTTGCTTCTTACAAATGTTAAGGCCAGAAAGTACTTTATTTGTGGTTGGTTATTTGAAATCCTCCTTGAAAATCAGAAACCGCATGGAGCATTAGCATACCCCCAATTTGTAGCTGTCACCCCAGTAGCTAGGATTGGTGTCGTTACAACGCAGGCTATTACAATGCCTGCTGTTACAACGCGGTTTTTACATCGCATACCACTACAACGCATAGTGCTTTTAAGCGCTGGATAGTGATTTATTTAATTTACTATTCCAACTCCAGTCCCCGTGGATAGTAGGGAAGGTGTTGGATAGTAAATTAAATATATTCCCTATCCTAGAGCGCCCCCCCAGCGCAATGCGTTGTAATGGTTTGCGTTGTAATGGTTGCGTTGTAATGGTAGTGCGTTGTAATAAATGCGTTGTAAGTGATGTTTCCCCAGTAGCTATCCCCCGAGAGCCTATAGGTCTGTTATATATGACTGTTTTTATTGTATGTATATCCCCTCACCTCTATAGGAATGTTTATTTATGCATTATGATTAGGAAATATGTTGTTGAGCTTCCATGAATTTTAATAATTTTATTGAATGTAATGTAACTTTTATGGTTTTATGATTTCTAAAACCGAATAAAGTATTTTGACTTACTCCTTCGACTGCCCGACAGAGTAACAGCCGTTGGAGGTTTGTCCATTTGTCCCCTCGCCCTATTTAGAGTGAACAGACAAATGGCCAGTTTTTACTGTCACACACCACCATCCAAAATGTAGCAGTAAGTGAAAGTAAAAACATTTTATTGACCCCCGCTGTGGAGAATAATCACTTTGGGACTTAAGGGCATATTATCTAAGAATTGCGATAAATATCGCAAATCATGTTTAGCACTCAAAATCCTATCGCCGTCTATCGCCGATTTGCATCGGCCTGTTAGCGGCATATTATCAATGCTCAGCTAACAGGCGATGTCCAAGCCGGCGATAGACGGTGATAGTGAACATTAGCGCGTGAAAACAAGCGATGTTTTGACGCTCTAATGTTCACCATGTGACTATGGGGAGTAGATTCAGCATTGCAATCCACCCCCCCATGCAAATTATGGGTAAGGCCCGAAAATAACAGGCGTTGGGAGACCTGCGATAAATGAGTTTATCGCAGGTTTCTGTTTCCCAAAGCCTGTCACGGGCCACCTTGCAAATAATGCGTTCCCACCTTCAACTAAATTTTACATGTACTTGGACGTGGGAACGCCCACTTTGCATGTCATTCGCGATGTTTATCGCTGACATGCGAAGTGGGGCGGTATGAGGCTTGAGGCAGGCGTTAGCATGTCCTTGTTGATAGGGCACTAGAAGTATTGCCGCTTTCTCAGCAACAATTCACCTTGATAATATGGCCCTTTGTTTTTTTTAATTAAAATATATTGACAGTGTGCTGTACAGCACAGTTGTGTTGATGGAGCCTTGTGGCACACTTTCAATGCACTGACAGGAACCGCTTTGAGGTTCCTGCCAATGAAACGGATGTTCGCTCAATCGGCGGACATCTTCAAATCCGGAATCTGGGCATTTCATCGCAATGATGGTGTAAAATCAGTTCTCTTAACTTTAAATCAACCCAAATGCCTTGATGTGTTTGTATATTGTGCTGCATGGCATTTCGGTGAATAGCAGTTCAACTGGTCTTTTAGGAGGCATGGCTTACCTTCTCAAACGTATCAACTTCTCTGTAGATACCCAAATCAGATACCTGCCCAAGCAGTGTGAAGTGGGATCTGGAAAAGAAATGGAACAGTGTTTAGTATACTTTCATTGACCTAGTTCCTTACATGGCCCAGCCCAAGATTTCTGGAAACCTCAGCATGCCTTAGAAATATCCAGACTAAAATATAGGCTGGCTGTATTTAAAAGAAATATTTTTCATTGCAGTTTTAAAATAAACAACCCTATATTGTCAAACAGATAAAGGCAGGTATGAGTGTCCGAAGGGGTTGGTTACCCACATATATACAAACATTCATTAAAAAAAACACAGAAAGGATGGATTGAGAACATTGGGTTAAGGCTGCGACTGCAGCAGCTCACAGTGTTGACCCATTAGAGAGGCATAAAGCTAGAGCTCAATCCCAGGCAGTAACTCGGCGGACCTTCACCACACCCATCTCTCATACATCTAGCAAAGAGACAAATACCACTCTCATATCCAGTTCTGCAACCTAGGTACTCTGTGGATATTATTAGAGTTTGACAGTGAAGGAGACCTCCCAAACACAGTTTCCCCACCTCATTTAGAGGTGGCCAAAACACCAGGCATCCTCAGCCGGGCTCTGCCACTGGTAGCCATTGACCAGTGGTCTGGTTTACCCAAAAAAAGAAACAATGCAAATGACCCCCATGTGTGGGGAGAAAGTTTGTCATTGGCATGTGGTTTTTCAGAAACAAATCCAGCTTTGGGTTTTATCTGAAGAAAAACACCAGGGCAAAAAACATGTTTAGTGTATCCACTGCATTGATGGGTGCACAGAAGGCAGGTGAGGATCTCATAAAATGGTAGATGATCTTTCACCCGGGATGGGAGACCATAGGCGCGGCTGACTTGGCTGGCTTTTGACTTCCTTTTTGTTAGGCTTGTTTACAGTTTAGCAGAGTGTATCAACTTCCATAAATGGTCTCTTCACCTGCCCCACCAAGGTTGTGGTTCATCCACATCATTTAGAGGTGGAGGAACAGCAGGGTTTTCACTAGAAGAGCCTCAGTTGACCCTGAAAGAGGAAACCCTTGGCTTGGCAGTCCTTCCACATCAACAATGCCATGTTACAAACGTCTATGGTGGAGATCTTGTAAAGTGCAGCATTCGCTGACGCTACATGTCGCTTGAGTCAGACAAGGGAAAATGACCAACAGTTGTCTACCAGGGGAAGAGGTGGGGTTTTAGAAATTTTCTGAACCGTAAAGAATTTGTCTCAGCACTCAAATGGCAGTGACCAATTATAGGAGGCTTGCTTAGTATATTGTGCACACTTATTTAAGTGGAGCACCTTGCACTAATCCAGGCAACTCTTATGATGAATTTAGTGGTCTTAGACAACCTTAGAAAGCTCTCTAAGTGGTAGCTGTGAAGAGTAGCTTTCAGTCTTAGTCCAGAAGGAGTGTGTAGCAGATAGTTTTACTAGTACTAATCATATAGTATAGGTTAATTGAAAAAGAACCACTCAGTGTAGTTATAAAACTATGTATTTATTATAAACACTAACACATTGCAATCTCTCCTCCCTGGAGAAATAATCACAATACACACAATACTTCAGTAATAGAACACGTAAGTAGCACAAATACACAGTGGTCACCAGGGGGAGACCAAACCAAATACATTAAGTGGAATGTGAACCACGACCAAACTTGAGACTGGATCCAGAAGACTAGGAGAGCCAGGGACCCAAGGAGCCACCCAATGTTAGAACCCAGGAACGCCAAGGGGGCCGTGTGCAGAGTGGGAACATGACAGCGTGCTCAATAAAAGTCAATGGGGATATCGCAGTTGCAGTGTTCAAGAAGTAGGACCCTTCCCAGAAGACATTACAGGGAGCATTGGGGGCTTTCAGGAGGAGCCCTACAATGCATGGAATCATACCTCCAACACTGTTTACGGTGTTGGGGTATGCTTCCAACATGTTTGATACCAAACATGCCAGGGTTTATTACAGCCAGTTTAGTGTTAGCCATTGTGTAATGACGCATGGCCACTCTATGTATCGCAATGGTTGCTGCACTTACAACGCCTGGAGAATGGACTCCGGAGATTGTAGGGGCACTCTTACACTTATAACCAAGCACCTTGCCTTCAATACTGAAAGGTCGGCCATAGGGGTGACTTATAGGTTTTAAGTATAGTGACCTCGGATATAAGAAACCTTATATCTGTCGTAAGTGGTGCCAGCACCAGCCTATATAGGTTGCAATGGCAGGCCTGAAGTCACAATTTGAGTGATCTCCCATGGGTGACCCCTGATGTACCTATGCCCTGGGTACCTTAGTACCATATACTAGAGACTTACAAGGGTACAGCAGTAGCCAATCCGGGGGGTTACCTAAGTAATTAACCATGGCCCAATTTAGGGAGGCTGGGGTCCTAGTTAGCAGGATCCCTGATAGACTAGTCAGACAACAGAATGACACCAGCAAAAAGTGGGGGTAACCATAAAAGCAGAACCTACACCAACATTCCATAGCTCATTCGCCGTCACTAAGAGAGCTCTGTTTCCCATCTCAACAGTGCTAGTTCTTGGAATAGACACTAGAAAATTGAGAGTCAGACCAGAGGGAGTGACATTGTTAATCAATGCTAAAGGTATTGTTGTGACAACTATTCCGGACTCTTCAGAGAGAGATGGTTTTATGCACAAATACTGCCGCCCAAAAGGCTATTCTTTGCTTAATTGGAAGCCAAGGTAGTTTACGCAGTACTCAAGTTATGTGCACTTTCATCCTTGAAAATCGGATCTGCATTTTGCACTTCCTGCAGTGGGTCACTTAGATAGGCAGGTGAGGTAAGATACATGGCATTACCACGATTGAGCCTCACCTGAATAAGTGCATTTTATAACGGGATGTGAACGTTTTCCTTCAGGAAAGGAAACATCATTTTAAAAGATTTTAATTGCCAATAGCATGTTTCTAGTGACATATGTTAACCCCTTGGCTGCGGGGCCGATTCCCCCGCTGTGCTGGGGGAAGGGGGGTGCACACAGTGCCCCGGTGCTCATGACAAGCTCAGCTCGTCATGAGCCACGTTTCTCGTGTGTGACCACGCCCGTTCCTTAGAACGCCGAGCACAGCAGGGGAATTAGCCCCGCACCTTAGCGTTCTAACGGTCATGACGAGCTCAGCTCGTCATGAGCACACGAGAACCGTGGCTCATGACGAGCTGAGCTCGTCATGAGCATGGGAGGGGTTAATTTGATCTTTGAGGGAAAGATTGAGTTAATGATAATACCTAAATTGTGCACTGTATTTTAAGTGGCGGGACACAGTCTCAGTCCAATCTAGAGACCGATCTAGCTTTATTATTAAGGTTGAAGAGAAACTATGTATTGTCAATATAAATATATAAATGGACATCCAAAATGTGGAGGGCACCTGTCAAAGGGCGCTTATAGATGTAAAAAAGAAGGGGTGATAAGATCTATCCTGTGGAATGCTGTATTTTAAGTATTTTGAGGTAGGACTGAAATGGTCGGAGGTCCACTTGCTGGCTCTGATTTTCTAGAAAAAAGATTTTAGCCAGTTCACGTGGGTGCGGCAGACATCAACCTCCATGAGTCCTGAGACCAAAATAGAATTA
Source organism: Lissotriton vulgaris (assembly GCF_964263255.1). Classification (NCBI taxonomy): domain Eukaryota; kingdom Metazoa; phylum Chordata; class Amphibia; order Caudata; family Salamandridae; genus Lissotriton; species Lissotriton vulgaris. The sequence continues at coordinate 1,214,664,645 of NC_141697.1, forward strand.
TCAATATTGTTAAATCATTTGGGGAATTCAAGAATAACTAATACTCTGAATACTCTGTCACCAGCCAATCTTCTAATATCAAGAACAGAAACAGTAACCAGCTCAGTATTCCATCCTGGCCGAACGTCAGCTTGGTGATGATCTAAATTTAATCTTATTTTCTGCAAATAATCATGCAGCGGATCACAAACAATTTTCTCCAAGACCTTTCCTAGAAATGGGATAAAAGATCCGCACATCTTCAACCACCTATCTTTCCTCTTCAGCGCCCTCTTTTCACTCTTCCCCGAATGCACTTCCTTCGATCTCCCTCAGATCACCCCTTCCAAACATGCACTGCACTCACTCACGTGTAGGCAATTTATTTACTTTTGCCCTGTAAATATTTTGCCATCTGTGCACCCCCTTCACACACATTTTCACAAAATTGCAATTATAACAGGAATACATGAACAGTGTTCTGTGTGCTCTGCACAGAGGCTAACCCAGCTTTAGCGCCAGAGCTCTCAATCAAAGCCCCTCATAAACACCTGCACAACTCAAAGAAAGCACAGAAAAAAATACAGAAAAAAAACACAACATGATTAAATAGTTAACTCCTGAGGAAGGCAAGATTAAGTAAAACCTGAAATAAGAGAGGAAATAAATTGCTGACATGCTTTGCCTTAACGTTTTTAACACTCATTGTTCATAAATCAATACGTTTTTGGCATTAATATTGTTAAGGGCATGAAGATAGGACCAGTTTTCATGTCACAGCAGATAACTGTCTATTGTTAACAGATATCTCTTGCTTTGTGCTTGACTCGGATATTTGGATCAACTTCTCAAGGGAGCAAGAACCCTGGCCTGCTCGTTTTTAGATCAATTTCATGGGGGAACAAAAGCAGCCGCTCCACTTCTAACAGGGCCGGCGACGTGCAGCCAGGGCCTGGGGTTTCAGAGTGGGCGGGTTTAGCATAGCGAGGGGTACCAGCACGACATAGATAACAGAAGATTAGCATTCTAACACTTACCATTACAGAGAACAAGGTACCAAAACACACATGCTTGCACTCCTATGTGTGATGAATAGGAAAGGGTGGAATCTATGCCTGTGAATGACGGACGGCTGCTCTCACACAGGGATGGAGACTCCAGTGCCTGAAACCACGGCACTGAAAGCGTCACTGGCCTATAGTGGATACTGCCGTAGACTACAATTATGAAGGGCTTTAGAACAGTAAGCCCTGCGTCGTGCATCACAGTTCAGAAAATTGATTTACTGCCCGGCTTCCGTCTCCTGCTTCAGAGCGAGGCGGGGCAGAAGCCTGGGACAGACAGCCCAGACTTAAATACATCGATTTATTTAGAGATACATCATTAAATAAATAAATCTTTTTAATATTTGTACAGGAATGTGAAGGAAATATTTTCAGAGGGGCGCAGCCCAGGAGCCCTAACGGAGAATCTTCTCCAACAATGTGCATCACCTTTCAGAGGGGTTCAGGTGAACAAATGGATGTCAGCAAAAAAAGACAGTGCCACAATCTACATGGGAATGGATCAGGGCAGGGGCAGTCACTGTGGTGTTTTCTTCAGGAGTTAGAACATGTCTTCCTGAAGCACTGAGTCTGTAGCAAGCTGTCCGGGCTTTCTTGGGAATTCACATCATAAAGAAAAACTCTGTGTCTAGGGTGAAGCTAGAGTTTGTGTAGAGGTAGAGCACTAACACATCCAAGATCATGCTGTATAGCCACTCTCATGTGTATACTTGTCTGTCTCTGCTTGTCTTAGGAGGAAGCATGTTTTGTTTGGGCTTAGCTTTAGACATATATGGGACATCCAGTTGTATAAGAGGATGAAGCAGAATTGTAATATATGCCCTGCAGTTGGGACCCAGCAACTTGACGTTTTTTTGTGCCATTGGGCTTTTTTGTCCTGGTGTTGAAGGCATTACTTTTCAGAGCGTATCCGCTCTGTAACCTGTGTTACACCCCGGACAGACAGTATGGGTTCCAGAAGCGGTCCTCGGAACCTCTTAGAAGGGCTTAAGATTTGTCCCACTACTTCTAGACATTGACAGATTTCAGATACTAAAACAGCATTAGTAATAAACTAACATTAGTAACAAGCTCTCTAGGCATTAGTAAATATTTGAGGACAAGACAATCTTTCGGCAGTAGTTTTCATGCCCACAAGCAATTTTGAGGTCATTTATTCCTCGTTTCTCACCTACTGCAAACAAGAGGTCAGACAACATGGCTGGGAAAAACACATTAAGCACTGATCCAATTACCTCTACTGCAGAACCCTTTGCCTTTCTCCTGCCAAAATGACCTACCACGCTAGCTCCAGAGTTCACTCTACTTACAGCTGAGTGCGGAAAATGATGGTCAGCAGCTCAAACAGTATGGAGACGGCCAGGCCCATATCCATGTTTAGGAAGATGGTAGAGGCAAAGGTCACCAACCATATCAGCTGAAAGTCAAGGAGGAAGGAATGAGTTATGAAAACTAAACTGCAGTTAATGTAGCATATCTTTCCGTTCCCCAACACATACCTATGAAATTCATCGCTTGACAATCGTGCTCCAATCTTAGCTAGCCAAATTAGTCATTAACAAATTCTACAATAAACTTAAAGCATGTATGTTTTGTTAGGCGACTGTTCAGAAAGTATTGAGTCACAAATACTCTTTTTTCATATTAAATGTGAAGTATGAGAGACAGCACTTGAGCCTCATAGAAGGCATATAGAGAAGACATTTCTTCAGGCAATTTTTTGTTTAAATAATTGAGCTTCCACTCAAATTAGGTGGCACCGCAAGGTAGGACGAATTAGGTTGAGTTTGTAATAAATCAACAATCCATTTGTCAGCCTTAGGGTGGTCTTCTCCCAAATATGTTGCCTATTCCCCTCCTATTTTTGCTGAATTTCTTTTTGTTTGCCTTGGAACTCTGTGCACTTTTCCACAGCTAACCTGTAAGTGCTAAAGTGCCTTAGCTCACTCCCCAAAACATGGTAAATTGGCTTTCACCTGATTAGCATGTTTAATTTACTTAAAAGTCCCTAATAAAGTGGTATACTATATATCCTGGGCTGATAAATTAAATGCTACTAGTGGGCCTGCAGCAGTTATTCTGCTACCCTCGTAAGTAGACCCTTAAAATATTTCTCAGGGCTGCCTTTAAAGCCTGTGTGCAGTTTTAAACTTCCAATTCGACTTGGCAAACAAACACCTTGCCAGGCCTAAATCTCAATTTTTATTTCATACATGTCACCCCTACGATAAGACCTAGGCATCCCATGGGCCAGGGTGCATTGTATTTAAAAGGTCAGGTATTTACTTTAAAGTTGTGCATGTCCTGGTTGTGAAAACTCCCCAAATTCGTTTTTCACTAGTGTGAGGCCTACCTCTCCTATAGGATGACATTGGGTTACCTTATTACATTTAATAAGTGATCACATTTGTTTGTGGGCAGGTAGAAATTTCATGTTTGGTATCAAAGGAATTCTAATTTAAAATCCTCTTTAATAGTAAAGTCGGAATTTAGATCACAATTCTGAAAATGCCTTAATTTAGAGAGTTGTCATTTTCTTGTTCTAAACATTTTGTGACTACAGACTATTTCCTGGGTCACATGACTAGGTGCAGTTGACAGTCTATCTTTGTATATTCCTCCCAGACTGCCACACAATAGGGTGCTGGTAAGATGGGCCATCCAAGAATGATGTGGCAAGGGGCTGAGCCACTTGCACTTCAAAGACACTGCCTCAGCTCACACATAAACTTCACAGTAGCCCATTGCGACTGCAGACAGCCTGGGGCCAGGGCACCAGGTATTTAAATAGGACCCTAAGAACCTCTTTTCAGTTCACTTCTGGACCTGCTGAAGGACTCTCAGAGGACTGTCCTTCTGCCTGTGCCTGCTGTGTACTTCAGAGAACTACCCTGCAGCACCATGATAACAGCTCCACTGCCGGAAGCCTGTCTTATGGCCTCAGAGGTCTGCCTTCCTGCTTGAGATATGCTTCTTTGCTTGAAACCAAGATTTCCAGATTGACTTCAAGAGCTAGTTGGCTGACCTCCTGATCAGAGGCTCAGGGACAGGAAAGGATCCAACCATCGTGTACCCAGATCTAGACCCAGACTGAGTCCTTGCAGTCCAAGTGGTTCCCCTTTAGTCGTGGATCTTTGTTAGTGGTCTTAAAGGTGTAGAGAAACCCCAAATCCAAATCTTGGGACTTCAAAATGTGTGAGCCAAAAAGTGCTCTGAGAAAGAAAGGGAGACCAAGATGTTCCCTTTCACCAATTCTCTCAAAGTGCATTGCTGGTCAGCCTGACTGCACTGCAGTTCCCGCTACATTCTTCTCCGGAGCAGCAAATCCTATTCAGTAGCTCCTCGGAGAAGGGGTACCTGGCCTTGTTGAGCCCTCAACGACTACAGACAGGAGATTCATCCCACTAGAGATCTTTGACTTCCAAAAAGGACACTTAGGGGTCAATTAGTATGGCGGGCAGATCGCCACCACCCAAACGGTGGTGGCAATCCACCCGCCATAACACACCGCCTGCATGCCATTTACACCCTGCCATATTATAATGGTGGGGGTACCGCATCGAACGGGAAGACTGTCTGCCGCTTTTCTGCCGGTTGACGAGTCAACCGGGCGGAAAAGGGATATAATATGTCTTCAAGACACCACCATCCATATTATAATGCAGGCGGGGATTTGCCTTTCCTTGGCGGTGTTGCCGCCATAGAAAGCCATGCGGTGTCTGCATGTGGGGGCCCGCAACGGTGTTGGTGGGGTGAGGGGTGCACCGTACCCCCCTGCATTTGCATGCACAACGTTGCAGGCACCGCATGGTGCAGGTCACGTTGTGCATGCAAATGCACAACATGCCTGTTTAACATTGTGGCGGGTGCTGAATACAGCATCGCCCGCCACAATGTTAAATATACAGGATGCGACCGCCATGGTGGCGGTTTCACCCTGATAGGCACAGCGGGACCGCTGCAACTCTTGAGGTCAGTCCCATTGACTGTTACGGTGGCGGGCGGATATTATCAGCCCGCCATCGTAATAGACCCCTTAGTCTGAACTGGACACCGCTAGGTGCCTTGCCCAGCTGAAATTGACCTTTTAGACATTTTTCTTCAAAATTTCTGTGAAGTCCGAAGATAAACAGAGATAGACCCCATCCACTTTCGGTATTCAAACCGTGTTCCATCATGGTCGGCCATAACTTTTGACTTTGCCCCAGTCTTGCGCGACTAGATGTTCGCGGTTGTCGCTTTGATATTTTAGGTGCTGTTTTTCACTTAAATCTTATACAATTACAAAATTCATAGCTCTGGTTGCATTTTCATTGTTTTGTTGTCAAATAATTTATAAAAATGTACTATTTTTTTAAATTGGTGCGGGATTTTTTTTGTGATATGTTTTTACTTTATTACTTTTTACATGCTGAAAAATACTTATACATTGCCTCTAAGTTAAGTTTGACTGCTTTTGTGCCAAGTTACCAGAGGGTTAAGCACAGGTTAATTTAGTGCCTTTTTTTGTTTCACCCTGACAAGGATTGTGGCTGTTGGTTGAGAAGGACTCACACTCCCTCAAGCAACAACCCAATTTTTCACACCAATCAAATAATAAAATCTTACAACAATTAAAAGGGACCGCTTCAATGCTTGACAACACTATGTTGGAAAGTTTAAACACAACTCAATATTGAATTTGACGGATCGGTAGACACAGCATCTCCAGCAACATCAACGGGGTTTTTATCCGAAGACTTCATCATTAAGTTGTTAGTGCCTTGACTATGTAGGAGGCTCATTGATCAAAGGTTGTAAGAAATGTTCCATAAATGCTGATAATTGTTGCAGAAGTGACAAAACCCCACCAGCAGTGCCAGGATCCAGTGGAATATATAAGACAATTGTATCTTCTTGGGAGCCCTTTTCTGATCAGGACCATCAGATGGAACTGTGCCAAAAGCTGGTTCATCTTTTCAGTGATACAAACTGTGTCCAGGGCATGTTCCAGTTAGGCATATGTCATATATATTTAAAGTAGGCATACAAAGACAACCCTTCTGAAGAACATTGCAAAAATAAATTACTTGAAAATGAGAATTGCAGACGTTGACTCAGCTTTAGCAGTTTACCCTGAGACAATGAGGTGCAATAGTTATTGTGGATACTGGTGTAAATGAAAAATAAGTGAATTTTCAATTATTTGATCTACATTCATTCTTATTATTGGACAGTGATTCTTCTTCATAACATAAAAATGTAATTGATATGTTATTTAAACATGTAAAACTAAAAATTGATCACTTGAAAACAAAATAGTTTTTGCTCAAGTCAGCAGGGTCATGCTAATTTCAAAGATGTTAGCAGAAATATGCAATGTCCCTAGGACCCACTAGGCACTCCTTTTGTTGCTAGGATTTTTTTTCTTGCATTATCAAGCAGCTTTCTACATATTTAAAGGCACAAATGAGTTATTGAGTAAGCTATAAATAATTACTTTAGTGGAATTTGAGTTAATGCTATTCACAGTACATCTCAAAAGCTGCACATGCCAATTCCTCATCATCACCCTGAAAAACACATTTTGGATCATATTTGAGAGCCTTTGCTTTGCAGTTTGTCTCAAATTCCCATTGCAGTTAATACATGTCTTTCACACATATTTAAGTTCACTAAGTCATATTTCCTCCATCTACAGATAACAGTGATAGCTTCAAACATGATCCAACTTATTTGAATATCTTTATCTCTCAACCTGAAACAAATTTAATATTTAAGTATTCAAAAAGGAGTACATACTTGATATATCCTGCTAGAAATACATAGACAATGTTTGTGGATTTGTCATGGTGAGAAAACAAGTTTTATAGTTTTTGAAAAGCTTCACTTTTGATGTTTGAGGACTGGGAGCAGCTTTTTTTGATTTCAGGTGTCATTAAATATGGGAATTTTTGTGACAGGAGACAGGATCCTCTACCTGAGAGGTATTACTACTAGCTTACCACTGTTAGTTGGGCCTTGCCATCCTGTGATTTTGCTTTGGGGTTGGCTCACTTTTGTGGCGCAACCCTGAAGCAAATTGTTTATTTGCATTTAGTAAGCACTGCAAAGCTACTTTAAATACATAGCAACGCAACGCGGCACATAACGCTGTCTTGCTTACTTTGCTTCCCTTCGGCATTACATGATTGGTGCATGATAGTTCCCATGCATCTACCCATGTATTTTGATGTATATCCAGATTTATAACCTAGATCTGCACCAACATGGTGCGCCTGCCGGACAGAGGTGTAGCCAGGAGAAATATCTTTATTTCATCTCATCACTTCCTGTTTTCATGTGTGCTGTATTATGCAGCCCATATAGTACAAGAAATACTCCCTCATGACCTAAATGATATTACTTTCAGTTTCAAAATACATTTCAACTATGGGCTACTCAACCAAGAAATCAATAACATATCACAACATATTTATTTAGTTTGACCTTTTTTTTTCTTTGTTGTCATTCATTTATCTTTGTTTGTTTTCAACATTTATCAAAAAGACATATTTCTATAATTTATAATCGTCTCTATTACAAACTTATTTTCCACAATTACAGTCTATTCACACCCAGGCAGAAAACAACCCACACATACCACTCATACATACATATACATTACATCCATATCCCATCCACAACTCTACAAAGCTATTCCAATGTCCAGTTTAGTTGGTTTTTAGTCTCTATGCAGCCCATATAGAAAGGGGAACCCTTCCTGCACAAAAACAATCATGCCCATAATGCAGGCAGCCTTCCACTATGGTGCAAAGGGGCCTGCATTGGTGCTAGGCAGCACACAGTGAGTCCGCGCTAAGAGAGCAGATATATTCCATACCCTTGTAAGTATGAAGCATTTTAGCTCTCTCCATTTCATGCAACGCAGTACAACAAGTTCCCTTGCTGAGCCACGTTGAGTGAAACAATAGTAAATGTGCCCCTAAATGTATTTTGTCTGACCCAGGATAAGGTCAGGGAAAATGTTAAATAAAGGGTATTCTTATTAGATGTTGAATGAGGCATATACTAAGATGTCCCACGTAGCTCCACCAGGTAGATTCTCAAGTTACTTGCAGTTCTGAGAAACTGACCTTGGTAACTACTCATTACAAATCTCAAATGAAATGCATAGTCAAAAAATCTTAGAATTATTTACAAGGGTAAACATTTACTGTAGCTTTAGTTTAAATAATACATTAAATATTGGTCTCCTACATCAAGCACATGTGCTTAAGACTTCAGTAGGATGTGTCTGAACAGTATTGAAGCTTCAGCTCTATGGGCACATCTGGGGTTCAAGTCCATACCTTTGAATGTATTAACTCTGCTTTCTGATGGATACTTCTAACTCAGATCCTTCCCTTGCCAACACCCCCCCCCCCGAGTGGGTCCAGAATCTCTTGCAATAGTTCCTGTGCACCTGTGGGTGGCACTATGGCCTCCATCACAATTTCCTCCTGCCTCCAGACCTGAAGGTACAGAGCCACATATAGGTGTCACCACACACACTGTCAAGTTTGCACTAGAGTAAAACAAAGAACTATTACATTCTCAATGTCATGCTGGCTGCTTCAAAGGAAAGGCACCTTCTGTTGGTGAGAGCTCTTCTGGCTTCTCCGTGCCCGCAGGAGCCTTGAGGGTTTCCTCACAGGTAAAAGTGCAATGCAGAGTGCAGGTAGCCGGCCTCCAAAATACTGCGAGGAAAGAAGAGTCGTACAATTGAACTTCTTTGTTGCACTGTGGACCCCATGAGATCCCGGTTGAAGGCAGAGCTTTCCCTCATAAAATGGCTGATCAAAGATGGCAGACTCTTCAATGGGAATTACATGAACTGCCCAATTTAATATGTCAAAGGTCTTTCCAATGTGGTTGTTTTTCGGGTTTTTTTTGGCTTAGAAAAAGTATTACTTTTATTCAGTTCATTCCCTGATTTTCATTGTGCTTAAAGTCTACTAGCTATACATTTTTGTCTCTGTCTTTTCTCATCAGATTTGGATCATTCCTTGTGAAGTTTACCCTTTCTGTTGCATGGTGCAGCTTTTGCTATTTTTATTGTTACATTTTCCTGCAAGAGGTTTTGGATCAACTTTCTTGTAGATCTTTTGACTGTGACTCTATTGTTCCTGCTCGTTTTTTTCTTTCTTCCTGATGCAGGAGAGTTTGCTTCTGTGCTGATTCTGACCAATTAAATCTACATCATCAATCAAGATCTACACAGATTGGAAAACTATTGTTTCCCCTTGTGGGATTTTCCTTCTAGCTTTGACCTTCCGACGGAGACACCTGCCACCTTAAATATACATTTTTGTGCAGAGTGGACCCCTGGTTAATGGTGGGAGTCACACTTACGTCAGTATATGTTGATGGGCACTCAACGAACCTATATTGCATCCAGTCTTTGACATGCAATGATGTCAGATGCTCTTTTTCCATGCTCTTCTACTTGGATCCAGATCTCTGCTCCTACAGTTTCAGTTATTTTTACTAAAGTTTTTCTCCCAAAAATTATTCAACAATGTGGTGGGATGTCATCCTCTAAGACAACAGGATTTGAACCGTGCAGTGTTTGTGTCACAAGCAAGTGTCCCTGTCAGACCTTCACCACATCTGCCGTTGGTGTTTTGGTGCCAAGCATGACTCGAAGTCCTACAGCAAATGCTCTATGATGCAGCCGAAGGCCATCAGGGAGAAACAAGATACGCTCCACTCTTCTGAGCAGAAGAAATAGGGTCAGTACCACTCCAAGTATCAAGGCCATTCCTAGTCCTGCTCACCTTCTTCAGGTAAGTCTAAAACAAGGAAGCGTAAGAAATCTAAGTGAAGCTCTTACCCTTCGTGACGCTCCTGCTTCAGGGAGAGGTCTGATGGCTGGAGCTTGAAAAACCCAACTCCAGCTTCGACATCTGACTGATATGATTCTTGTTGTGGAGTTTAAGCGTCCAAAGTACCCTTGACTATAGTCAACTTCACAGCAAATTTCAACCTTCCAGGAATCTATGCTGCAGCTCTTCGAAATTATTGCAGACTTCTTGGAGCCATTGTTGCCTGAAGTCGGGTTTTTGCATGCAGATCTTCCCGAAGCAGACTGACCAGAGATTAAGTAAGCCCATGCCTTCTTTGGTGCCAGGCTGTGTTTCAACTTACTGTCACTTAATAAAATTCTGACTGAGCCCCTCATGGCCGCCGAGTCTGAGCCTTGTTCGGCCATGCCGATGAGTTGCCCTATTGCATGATGCAGACCTGCAACACATGATCCAACTTTCCTGACTCAGTATCCTGCTCGTGAGAGCCTTCTTGTGTAGGCTTCTACAATCAAAGCCAATCAAGTTCAGGTCCTTCAGTGGTGAATGCCAGATGACATGACGGATTAGCAGCTTCCAGTGGGATTCATCAGTGTGAAGAAAAGCAAATTTGGAAACGGACCTTATCACTATGATTTCATTTCAAGACCGGAGGCTACCATTATGCATAACGTCTTTTAATACCACTCCAAGCAGCACCTTTAAAGAACGTTTTAAACAAAATATAGAGCTAGAACATTATAGACACGCTATAGATATCTCCTGCATGGAATGTCCTTACTCTTATAAATTCTGATTCAAGAAAGTTAAGTACCATGGGAGAGAGTGATAACATGTGATTGATTGGGGGAGCGCTAGAGAGCCCGCTGCAAGATAGCTGCAGGAAAAGTGCTGCTCTGCCGGCTGGAATGACTATCCATCAAATATCAACAGAAATGGAGTGCATCTCTGTGATATAGCAACTGACTTTTAAATCGGAGCATGTACACGATGTGATACAACTGGCAGGATTGCGATACGCCGAGTGAAACTGAAGAAACCGTGGCGAGACACGCTATGGCCCGAAATTCAAAATGTCAGAATTCAACAAGGCCGATACGGAGCTGTTGGAATAGACTGTGCTGTCAGTGCACTGCTGCGGAAACTCCCAAGTACTGAATTGATGACTCGAACCCCACTGTCTGTACAAAAGCAGGGGGGGAGATCTAGGCCACTCACTGACAAAGCAGACGTGACGAGTGGAGCGGTGGCAGGTCCCTTGGCGCTAAACTGAACAGATGAGGCGAGGGCGCCCAACACAGCCGGTAAGAGTGGATGCCTCCAGATAAAGACCCAGGGCAGTGGATGAGCGCAGCAGGGCAGTGGGCAATGCAGCACACAATCGCCAGAGTAGCGTACATTGATTTGGACTCCGTTGCCAAAATATTAAATGCAAGAGAGAAAGCTGCATCCTTCAGTCAGGGTGGAATGTCCGAAGGTAAGGCATGGTGCGGCACAAAGAGGAGCAGGCCTAACACTATATAAGTCAAGGGAAATATATCCGTGCAGGTAAGGCGAGATGTGAACAAGACAAAATATGTGGAGATGATAGGTCTGTAAAGTGATCCCCTAATAGCGAATGTGGCAAATTACTGCAGCATAGTGGACTTGTGTTACGCTTTCCTGCACGTGGGTGGCGGAGCTGGTGGTGTGCGGCTGGGCCTAAACTGTGAGGTGCCCTAAAAAAGATTGGCAAGGGCAGCGTATTGATACCGACAATGCAAGCAAAGGGAAAGTGGAGCTGAGGCAGCCCACTCGGCGATTCAGTGTATGGACACATCATATGCGCCCAACAGAATATGTAAAAGAGATCACCTACAAACAAAGGCCTGCAGCCGGCAGCAGGCGAGGCATACCAAGGGACAACACAGAATATTGGCACCTGAACGTGGAGTTTGGACCTATGCTTCATCAGGCGCGCACTAAAGAAAATACGCCTACTTTCTTCAGGCAGTGAAGTGTAGTTGAAATCAAGGTGAGATGCAAAGGTGAGAGGGTCATGCGTGATGCTATGGAATTAAAAAACACGGACGTTGGGATAAAACGATTTGTGAGAAAGCCGGCCAGCACAAATAGGCATGTTTCCTGTATGTAAGCCCTAAATAGCGAACATGGTATATTGCAGCTGCATAACAGGTTCGTGAAACGGTCTCCTGCAAAAGAATACGTGTAGCTGAAAACACGCAGCCAGGTCTATGCCTAATGGCGCCAGCTACGCCTAATAATTGGCCTGCAAGGTATTGAATATAATAAATAAAATATTGCACCCAATTATCAGAGACTGTCCCCCTTGCACGAGTGACAACACATTTGAATATACAAAAAGTAAATAGCAGGTAACTGTGTAAACACTAGTTTAACTGAGAATTTCAGGTACAGACTTGGACAACACACCACAGAGAGAGGGAAAGCACTGAAGAGGAAGTAGCGAGCGACAAGAGGACCCAGATTACTCGCTCTACTAATAGACCTAATTAGAGCTCGTAGATCTAAGACCATGGGCAACACCAACAAACAGCAGACAAAACTGTCGTTTGCATCCCGTTAGGACCCCCAGATCCGCTGGAGCGAATGCAGGCACTGAGCTGGAGGCAGGACAACTAAGCAAATCAACTATGGAGCCACTCTATCTGCAATCCAACAAAGCTTGCAAGCTATAGATGGGAATATTGACCTGCTAACAATTTGTATGGACACCGGCTGTTAAACTAGATAAACAAGGCGAGTACCTAGACACTGGAGAGCAGCAAATCTCCTCTCTTGAAGATGAGTCCAATGCAACAGCGAGAAAATGCAGAGACATGGAAAAAATTATAGAGGTAATAAAAGTAAAAAATGAAGCTCTGGATGCGCGCTCCCGACGAAACAATCTACGAATCATGGGAATCCCAGAAAGCACCAACATGGACCGCCTTGAAAACTATATTGAAATACTGGTAAAACAAATATTTGGTGTGGAGAATTTCTCTCAAATGCTTATAGCTGAAAGAGCGCACCAATCACTATTCCAAAACTACCCCGGGGAACCTCGCCAAGACCTATAGTAGTAACATTTTTAAACTATAGAGATCATGATACTGGCAAGGGAGAAACAGCAGATTAACTACAAAGGATACAAAGTGTCGTTTTATCCAGACTTCAGAATGGCTGTTCAAATGGCACACAAGAAATTCGCCCCTGTCAAGAGGAAACTGCGTGAAATGTAAATTACATTCGCAATGGTGTATCCCGCAAGACTGCGCGTCATGCTTGAAGCCAGAACAAAGGTCTTGGCAACACCAAAAGCAGCCCAAGAATTTCTTAAGCAGTTGAAGTCAAAACAAACAAACTCAAGGAGGACTCCCTCCCCTGCACACTCGGAATCATAGGAAGCGTGGTGAGTCTCTTTAAACTGTTACACTCCCTATTAAGGTACTTTAATACATATTGGACTACCTTCTTCTGTGTAAGGATATAGTAGGGGGTACTGTTGTGTCGTGGATTTTGACAAAGAAGCAGAGACAGGTAAGGATCTTCTTTACTTCATTATTCTACAATCTGCTGAGCTGTGCCCATGCACATCTGTCCACGCTCTCTTCTTCCTCTGTAGTGTCCCCTCCCACACCCTTGACCGGATGTGGTGTCTGGTTCCCTCTGTCCTTTCTGTCTCTCGCAGGCCCCTAGTGCCCTGCCCCAGGTCACTACATCTCCCCCTTTGTCACAAAGAAGTGACAAGAAAAGTGAAACACAGAGATGTGTAGATAGAGATAGATGCAAGTCTGCTCGGGCACTGGTCGGTGTGCCTCCCATCATTACATTTCATGTGGAGAAGTGTGGCTCAGGGGTTAGAGGCGGCAGACCCGGAAGCTGAGATCGGCCCTGGACCAGGGTTCAATTCCCCACCTCGGCAGGTCTTGGCTAAAAAATTCCACCGACTCGATAATTCTCGCTCCGGTGCCTACTCGACTCACGGGTTCACACTCTGCGACTCCGGGCAATAGCTTGCTTAATCTCCACAACGGCCCCTCGCGGTGGGATGCCTGGCTTTCACCTTGTGGATACCCTGCCGGGGTTATCTCACAGGGGAATACCAGGACGGGTTCCCTAAGCAAGCGCTTAGATACCGACCTCGGTCAGTGATTTGCGCTATATAAATACATGTACATTTACATTTACATTTCTTCTATTATCTTTTTGGCCATCTGCATGCTATTCTCGGACCGGCCTCCATCTGTTGCTCTTCTTGTTGTTCCTCACCATTGTCTCTTTCCTTCCTCCTGTTGTGTTCCTGCTCTTCTTGTTCTGCTGTGTCCTTATCTTGGTCTTCCCCTTTTTTCTCTTTTAGTTCTTTGAAATGTGAGCTGTTCCGTGTTATCCTCTGGTGTTCTGACTCTGCCATGATCATTGGGCCCTTCACCTTTGTTACTATGAGGGGGTCTTTGGAAAACATGCTGTCAGATTTTCTTTGTTGTTGCTGACGCACTACCACTGTGTCTCCTTCCTTTAGGTCTGACGAGCTGGCGTGTCGCTTGACGTCTGCGTATCTTTTCATCTTTTCTTTCACCTCTCTGTCTTTTGCTGCAATGTTGCTGTGATCTGGGGCCATGGTTGCTTCTATTTGTGGTAGCCTCGTTCTACTTCTTCTTCCCAGTTCTAGCTATGCTGGGCATCTTCCTGTGGAGTTGTTAGGTGTGTTTCTGTAGTCACGCAGGGCCCGATTCACAGAATGAACTTAAGACTCAATCCTAAACTTACTACTATTTTGGTATTCACATAATGCACTTACTACTTTTGGCATTCACAGAATGAACTTACTACTTTTGGTATTCACAGAAGTTAGGATTTTGTCTTAAGTTTGTCTTAAGACAAACTTAAGACATATTTAAGACAGACTTAAGTTAGGATTTTGTCTTAAGTCTGTATTAGGCCTGTCTTAAGTTTGTCTTAAGTCTGTCTTAAGTCTGTCTTAAGTTTGTCTTAAGACAAACTTAAGACAAAATCCTAACTTCTGTGAATACCAAAAGTAGTAAGTTCATTCTGTGAATACCAAAATAGTAGTAAGTTTAGGTTTGAGTCTTAAGTTCATTCTGTGAATCGGGCCCGCAGTACTTGGCACAGAGCTTGGCTAAGTGATATCTGCACAAGCTTGGCCCTTTGAACTGCCTTTTTGATGTTCCCTATGAACCTCTCCACCATTCCATTCGCTTGAGGCCAAAGCGGTGTTATCTTCCTGTGGTTTATTTCTAAATATGCCATGAATCTGCAGAAGTCTACTCCTGAGAATGGAAGACCATTGTCTGTTTTTAGTGTTTCTGGTGAACTCTATGCTGCAAATATGTCATCCAATATTGGTAGTGTCGCTGTTGCTGATGTCGACGGGACGGGACGTGTCGTACTTTCGGGAACCGTGAGTATTCGGCGATGACCACAAGCAGGTAGTTGCCTGTGTCCAGGGGCCCAAAGAAATCAGCTGCTAGTGTTGTCTATACCGCTCTTGGAAGTTCATACATCTGTAGTGGTTCATGCCTAGCCCATGGTCCTGTCACTTGACAGTGGTGGCATGTCGATATGGTTTCTTCTACCATGCAGTCTAGACCAGGGAACCATACTTTTTCTCTTAGCAGTTTCTTCATTGCTGCTACACCTCGGTGTGATTCATGAGCCAGATTTACCAGTTGCCTCCTGAGTGAACTAGGTATCACTATTCTTGTCCCTCCCATCATTATTCCTGTGTGTGTCTCTGACAGTTCTTCATGGATCTTCTTTAGAGCTAGCACTTCTTCCTTGCATACTCGTGCTCCCCGGGTGCAATTATTGTTAATGGGCCTCCATCTCTGCCTTCTCGTTATCTCCATAGCCATTTGCAGCGTGGCATCTTCATTGATCTCTCTTGTTATCGGTGCTGGTGTGTTTTGTTTTAGTACGAAATTGAGGTATTCTTCTGCTATTGATGTCGTCTCGTGGGCATGGGGTAATGGGTGTCTCGGCATGTAGTCTGCCGGGTTGTGTTTTTTCCCTGACTTGTGCACAATTGTGAAGTCATTGTCCATTATCCTTATGTCCCAGCGTTCAATCCTGGGTGGCCTTTTGGCTGACGGGCTGCCATAGATCGTCACCAGCGCCTGGTGGTCAGTTATGAGGTGAATGACTTCCCATAGATAAACATGTAGTAGTGTTCATATGCCCATACCATTGCTAAGCTCTCCTTTTCTGGTTGCGAGTATGCCTTTTCAATGTCTGTTAAGCTTTTGCTTGCATATGCGACCATTTTTCGTTGTGATTCTCTCCCTGACAAGTGCTGCCCTAGTATTGCTCCTAGTCCTACTGGGCTGGCATCGACAGTCAGTTCTGTGCAGAGTAGGGGGTCAAAGTAAGCCAGATGTTCCACAGTCACCACTGCTTGTCTTATTTTCTCAAATGCCTTGTTGCATTCCTGAGACCAGATGAACTTCTGTCCTTGTTTGGTCAGTTCTCTGAGTGGTGTGCTCACTGTGGCGAAGTCCTGTATGTACCGCACACAGTAGCTGGCGAGGCCTAGGAATGATCTTACTTCTGCAACATCCGCGGGGATTTGCATTCTTCAGTATTTCAACTTTGCTGGGAGATGGCCTCATCCCATGTTTGGAGAAAATGTGTCCAAAGAACACTAGTTCCCCTCTCCCTAGCTCACATTTCTCTCCATTCAATGCTAGACCCGCTTGCTCTAATTGTGTGCACACTTGACGCAATGCTGTGTCATGTTCTTTGTCTGTTTTTCCAAATACCAGAATGTCATCACTATACTTTAGGCTGTTCTGTACCGGACTTATCACTTGCCGTATTGTCTCCTGGAATATCTCTGCTGCCGATGGGATTCCAAAACCCAGTCGCTTGTATCTGAACAGAATCATGTGCGTAGAGAATGTTGTGATGTATCTGGACTGGTGGTCCAGTTCTAATTGATGGTACCCTTTGCACAAGTCCAGCTTTGAGAACCGGCAGGCCCCGGCGAGCAGCTGATCATGTCGTTTAGGTGTGGCCCCGGGTGACGTTCCTTTGCGATTGCAGTATTTGGGATCCTCATGGCCACACAGTTGCAGATTTTTTTAGGTGTTCTACTTCGGAACTGCCACAATCGTAGACACCCACGGCGTTGGTCCTTCAGCAGGTTCAATTATATCTCGTGCCAGTAAGCTAGTTATTTGCTCCTGAACTTGTGGTTGTAGGTGTATGGGTACTCATCTGTGATGCTGGGCTACCAGCTTGATTGCTTCATTGATTTTAATGTTATCTGTTTTCCTTTCAGCTTACCCAGCCCTTTTAGGATGGCTGGGTATTCTTAGAGGATGTTCTCAGTTTCCGACATGTGATATGTCATTGCTAGTTGCCCCATCACCTGGGCCGTCACATTGCTTGGCATGGAGCTGGGATGTCACCTTTAAGTGCATGTATTTCTTCTTGGTAGGACCTGCCTTTGTATGTCAAAGTCTCCGTAAATGTTCCCATATTTTCTACTGGTCTTTTTGAGCCCCACATGAACACATCCATGGTTGACGGTGATAGCTGTGGTTTCACTCTCATTTTCTGGTATTCTGACATGCACATGATGTTGCATGTTGCTCCACTGTCAAGCACAAACTTAGCTTGGTGATTCCCTACGCCGATGTCCACAGTGGTGTTTTTTTTATTTGTTGTTTTTCCACGAGATGAACGTGCTCTACCTCTTTGGGTTCTCTGGGTGCGTCTGACATTAGATATATTCTCGCCTCCCTCACCGTGCTGCCGTTTCTTCTGACTAGTTGGAGGAGCAGCGATTTGCCTTTTCCATGTGTCGTGCGTATCTGTTGCTGGTCATCCGTTGCCTCATTGTTCAGCCACTCTCACTTCTGAATTGCCTGGTCATGCAAATGCTTGAAAAATGATTGTCCCTGTTCCACTTTCTGCACTTCTGACCCATTGCTGGGCAGGCACCGACATGTGGGAATTCAAGGCCACATCGGTAACATGTTTGTTCGCCCTTCTTTGGTGGGACCGGTGCCTGGTATTCTTTCTTTTTGAAATTTCCAGTGAGCAATGTTCCTTCAGAATGCGTGCTCTGAACTCCACTGACTGACAACATTCGATGATGCGCAGTCTTATTGCTTTCTCATTGTCAAATTTGTCAAATTCGCAGTATGTGACCAGTTTTCTCAGTCTCGTTGCATCCACGCTCTCTTCTCCTTGCTGGCATACAGTATTGAATGTGTATCTCTCAAAGTCACCATTTCGTTGGTGGTCAAATTTCTGAGTGAGACACTTTAACACTCCCTTGTCATCCGCCGTTTGACGGCGGGGAATGTCAACAATAGATCCTCTGTTTCATCCCCTGCGAGATTCAGAAGCAGGTGCAGTTGCTTGCTATTCGGGCAGTCCGTGGCACTCATGTAGTGCTCACATTTTTTGATCCATCTTTCCCACCGGATGCCCGCTTGCGCTCCGATAGGCTGAATGGTAGAGGCCTGCAGAAGATTGCTTGTGTGCTCTGTTTTTCATCACTGTCGCTAATTTCTTCCTTGGGACTTTCCACTGATCTTCCTCTTCTATTTTCTTTATTTTTTTTATTGTTCTTTTATTTCCTTCTTATTGTGCTTTATTTCTTTAATTGTTCCTTTATTTCCTTTTTACTGTGCTTGGTTTCTTTAATTGTTCCTTTATTTCCTTTTTACTGTGCTTGGTTTCTTTAATTGTTCCTTTATTTCCTTTTTATTGTGCTTTGTTTCCCTTGTTTCCGTCTTCTTTTCACTATCTATTTCAATGGCCGCCTGACTTGCCTTTTTCTATATTTTGACCTCCACAATCGAAGGGGCCGATAATGCTCCCATTCATCGTTCACAATGTAGTTGCCAAACATATCCCTCCAGATCCATAGACCATCTGTCCCCCATCAAAGATAGCTCCTGTTGGGTGGTAAAGGCCCAGTCATTGATCGCTTGTATTTGTGTTGCCCATTAACATAATCGCAGGTCTGGGAGGGCAATACCACCCTCCAGGGGCTTTCTGGAGAGAGATGTCTAGGCAGTTCTCGTCATCCCTCCCACAGCAGGCCTTGTGTCACATCAGCTACTGAACAAAATAAATTGTCTGGGACCTCAGATTGGGCATTTTGTCACATATAGAGGAATTGCAGTAGATAGATCATAATTTTGAAGGCAGCTTTGCCCATCAGGGATAGTATACGTTTCCTCCAAAATCCTGCATCAGCTCCTGTATGATTAAAGGATTTTAGCCAAGTTTTCAAGGAAGAATAATTTGTGGTTCTTTGTTATAAATAGCTGAAGGTATGTGAATCCCCTGGGCTTCCATCTTGGGGGAGGTAGTTCCAGGCCCACTCCTCATTGCCCTCTGATAGTGGGAATGAAATTGTCTTTTTCCCATTATGCGAATCCCAAATATGAACCAAACACCTCTAGGATTCCCAGTACTCTGGGGGTGGAACACTCTGGGTCAGCCAGATAGAGGAGCATGCTGTCTGCGTAGAGGAAGACAAAATCCTCCATTGCATACCCCATGTCAATACGTCTCTTCACTGCCAGCGGGTCAATGGTTCAATCGTTACCACGAAGAGTAATGGGGATAGCGGGCATCCCTGTTGGGTGCCTCTGTCTAGTTCAAATTCCCTGGAAAAGGCTCTATTCACCTTGAATATAACTATGGGTCTTTGTACAATAATTTCTCTAGTCAGAAACATTGGGCCAGTCCCTATTTTGGGTAGTAGTGCCATTATATAGGGCCACTCAAATGAATTAAATGCCCTTTTTGCATCCAAAACTAGCAGGATGGCTGGTTCATCGATCCGGTCGCAGTAAGCTAGGCATGTAATGCATGAAGCCCAAATAATAGGGAGCCACCAGTGTGTCTACCTCCTTTATCAGGCGATTGGCCAGAACTTTTGCCAAAGCCTTGATTTCTATATTTAGCAGTGATATTGGCCTATAGGAGGTGCAATCTTCCCGTGGCTTCCCTTTCTTGTAGATCAGACTACTGCCACCCATCGTAGGTCTCAGGGCAGGGTGCCTTCTCTCCTTACTCTGTAAAACATTGCCTGAAACGACCCCACTACTTGGGATCTAACACATTTAAAGAATAGGGCGGCAGGCCATTGGAACCCAGGAATTTGACACTTTTCATCTGAGCCAATGCATTAGATATCCGACAATCCATAATTTCCACGTCCAGAGAATGACTCGTTTCTTCCTGGAGTCGGGGAGCTGGTATAACATTAATAAAGTTCTCCAGGTCTCTCGTATGCCTGATAGAAGTCCCTGTGTGTATGGTGGATATTCACCTTTCCCCTTCCTCTTTCTCAGCTAACCATGGTAATAGTTTGCCTGCCTTGTTGCCCACCTAATATAGCTTGACCTGTTTCACACTAAATTGCATCTTCACCTCCTGGTGGACAAGGTTTCTCAGGCCTTCCCTCATCCCTTCTATCATGTATGCTAGCCTCGGGTGGGAGCTTTCACATAGTCTGCCTCTCGTAATAAATTAGATTCTTATTCCCTGGCTTCTCTATCTTTCTCTTTCCTCTTTCCAGACACATGTGCAATGAGTTGGCCTCGTATGACTGTCTTACATGCCTCCCATAGGTCTATCTCAAATTCTAACATGCTTGTGTTTTCTTCAAAGTAGAGGATTGTGGTCTCAATGATCAGCTTTCTGGTGTTTCAATCAGTTATGTTCAATGGGTCTAGCTTCCATTCCCCCTTTTCCACTCGATTGTCTGTTGCCAAGTATGTTACTAGGGACGAGTAGTCTGAAATTGCACATGGTAAGGTGGTTGTATGGCTGAACCTGCCCAATTGATGACGTGTTGTCAAAACTTCATTCAGACCTGCATCAAACGAACAGCAAGGGGTAATTCAGAACAAAACTTAAGACCTGGCTCTTTACACATTAGTCATCTAACACTCCTCCACCCCTTTTAACTGGTAAACAGTGCCAAGACACTCTCTCATTTTCATATAATTTAATTTCAAATAGTCTAATCTGGACATACAGTGCATATTATTAGAGGTAAACCTGAACCGTTGTGTCCCGGGTTCTCCTCCCAACAAAGGTCTGCAAACCCCAGTGGGTCAAGAAAGGAGGCAAAAGGTAAATCAGACCTTGGTCTCTTCCTGGAAGCGGTCATTCTGCCTAGGTTTCTATGGAGGGTCAGGTTGAGGTCTGCTCCAATAAGGAGTGTGGTTTCTACATCTCTGTTATACTTCCTCTCATTTTGTCCAACCCCTCAGTCTGCAACACTACGGGAAAATACCAGGACACGAGCAACAGGTTATCTCTGTTCCAACATCCACTCACTGCTGCTTGGCCTCAAAGCGTGTCCACCCATGTTTGGGTCACTTGTAGTGGGAGAGATTTACAGACCAGGATACCTTGCCTGAATCCTGCATGTGCTAGCAGACTATATGTGCCGTAATCCAAGACCTTGCAGCTGTTGCACGCAAGACACGCTTCCTGTAGTAGGGTTTCAGGGTTTTGTGCAGATAGGTATTTACACATTACTTCACTGTTCAGTTTGTTGCCTAGGCCATTTATGTTCAAAGGATAATACCTTGGGTGTCAGTCCGGGCAGGGTTGGGGGTGGGGGAGTGGAGTGTGCTGTGGTGTAAATTCTGCCATTTGTGTCTACCTCTGTGCAGTGCTTCCATATTTAACCTATTTGCCGTCGCTGTGCAGAAATAAAAATGGCGCATGCATGGTTCGGATGGCCCCCGTCCGTCCTCCGACACATCAAAGAGGTTAAGTTATGACTCAGTATGCCGCTAACTCTCCCTCCAACCCCATGGTCAACTCTCAACCTCCTCATGCTGTGGAACTGAAATTAACCGCCACCCCAAAGCTTGAGGTGCTTGTTGCCCCAACATTACAACTTGAAACATATTTTTTTTAAATAAGTGATAATCACACTACTAAGTAGGGGGGTGTGGCCCTCTGAAAACCTCATATTTCTCTTTTTATAGCAGACCCCAATAAGTTACTTCCCAAGCAGGCCACCAGTTCTGTGTAGACAGAGTTGCCGGATAGGTGGCAGACATATCCACTATATTGTCCGCTGTTATTGGAGTGATGACTGGTAGGGGTGCATCCTCTGAATCTTCTTGGGAGTCCTCGGATTTGCTTTTTTTGTTTACTCTAAGTCCCTCATCAATGTCGCCCACTTGTTGCCCGTGTCCAGGGAATGGTGGTATTGTATATCAGCATCTAGTTTTGTCTGTTTCAGTCTCCGCAGGAACTTTGTTAGAGGCCGCCCTCAGGCGTCTGTGTGGCCTGCCTTTTGACCTCTGTCACTGTCATTCCATGAGTTGGGCTGCCTCCCGAGATTCTGGGAGCGGATAGCCTTGCATCTTGAGCTAGTTCCATGCCACAGAGGTCTATGCAAAGAAGTGTGACTCTCCCTTATGTATTATTTATAGTTTCGCAGGAAAGAACAGGGTATATTTTAGGTTTAATTTCTGGAGCAGGGGTTCGCTGTTAAGATGGTTCCCCTTTGACACTGTACTGTGTAGGTGTAGTCTGGATATATGCTCACCGAGCTTCCTCCTATATGTCATGGGCCACGAGTTTGTACTACTTGTAGGATATGATCACTGTCTAGGAAATTGAGAAGTCTGTCTACTATCGGTCTAGGTGGTGCCTCTGTCACCGATGGTCTGCTTGTCACCACTTGCACGCTCCCGACTGAAGATTTTGGGGGCCTTGCACCCAGCACTGTTGAGAAGAGCCAGTCCTCCAAAAACAGCTCCATGCTCAGGTCTTCAGATTTTTCTGGCACTCCCACCAACTGCACAATATCACGCTGGGAACGTCCTTTGGCATCTTCAACCTTTTTGTGTAAGTGCTCAATTTTTTTCTGTAGGGCATGAGTCTCTTGTGACTTTCTGTGACTTTAGGTTCCAGCCGGGCCAGCATAGTTTCAGTTTCCCCTACTCTGTCTCCCAATTTCTTATGGTCGGCCTGCGGGGAATCCAGGGTTAGGGCCACAACATCAATTTTTTGTTCCAAGGCTGTCTTGGTGTCCCGTATGGCCGCTAGGATTGTTGCTGTATGGAATTCTAATCCTTGTTCAGTCTCTGCTAGTGCCTGTCAGTAGGTGTTCTCTCCACTGGGGGTGGTGTTGGCCCTTTTTCAGTGCCTTTGGTTGCAGCATATGCTCCGCTCAGTTTGCTCCTATATCTGCCCGTGGCCCACCCTGGGGGGGTTTCTGAGTGGACTGGTGCCTCACGTCTCTATAGAAATGTGTGAGGCTTCTATCCCAGTGGGGCCGCCATACAGTCAGAACCACCACCCTAGGCCTCTGCCCCCAGTAGACCGACTTCCCAGCCCCCTTAGGCCTGGCTCAAATAAGAGGGTAGGCCTCTCACAGGCAATCACTCCCGCTGTCCCACAGGCATGAGCACCCACAGCCCAACTCTGAGGCTGCGATGGTCAGTGGGCTCTCTCCGTGTATTTAGGGTGTCTAAACTATTTACTATCCCCCAGTTTTGGGAAGTTTAGGGGGCCCTCGTCAGGCAAGCTTGTGATGGTGTAGAAAGTAGGAGGCATCCCACATCCACTCATCGCTCCTCTCCATCCTTGCATAGTGCTGTACTTCAGGGGCTGCCACTAATTCCTTCATATGGGCCCCAATTGGGTTGTGGCTCCACAGTCTCCCCAGGGCTCAGCAGAACTGTTCCCAGCATCCTATCCTCAGAGGCCTGAGGGCGCCCAGTGGGCCTCCTGCTGTCAGCATGGGGCCTGCACTGTAGCAGGCAGGCCCATGGTTAGTGCCGCCCACCAATGCTTCACTGTCGCACTCCAGGTGGTGACCAAATCCCCCTGCTGGTGATCACACCGTTCTGCACCCACAGGAGTGTTAGCAGCCCTCAACTTTAGACCGCAAGGTTCCTATTGCAGTTGGCCTAGAACAGGACAGGCCTTCCTGCTCTTTTTCATCTCTGGGGCCATTGCCATCAGGTGGGGCCTTGCAGGGAGAAGCTCCCACTGTGTCGCCGGCACCTGCTTCCCCTGGGCCTCGTCAAAATACAACCAACCACTTCTATCAATTGCCCGGACCACAGCCACTGGCTAGTCGTGGTGGCAGTCTGGGGGCAGCAGGAGAACTGTTTGCAATGGGCCATTCACTAGAGCTAAAAGCAGCTCAAGCAGCCATCTTCCACACCTCCTCTAGTTGGGTTTGATGCCATGCTCTCAGTGAGCTGCGAGTGTATGATTTAGGTGCCCGAGAGGTCTGCCAAATGTCCTTTACCACATGCTTATGCATCTCTTTTGTGAGTAACATTCCCCTCATCTTGCAATTAGAGATAGTTTAGGCCTATTCCACTATAGTACATGTGGGCACTGTGTTGGATGTATGGGAAATGCTGTGTCTAAAGTGCACAACTGGCTGTGTGTGTGTATATTCATGTTTGTGTGACTAGTTGGTTTCATGGTGGGTGCATTTACAAGTCAGCCAGAGAAATATCCCAAGTGATTACCACTTCAGGCAGAGCACAAGTGACCAGGAGTTCTGCATCCAGCACTAACACACCTAGACAAATCAAGTGCTGGTCCAACTGATGGGGTCAGGGGCTACAGCCAAAGGCACACCCATCCCCACACAACCCACACCAACACCAAGGTGGGCATACTCACTACATCCAGCTGGCCCAGAGTCTTCTCTGCCACCAGGGACACTCAGGAGCCCCACTCCAGCCCTTGCGCCACACTGCTCTCCTCTTTTACCACTGGTTTAGAACAATTGGTGAATGTGAGCAAATTTGTCCCTGGAACTGGAGGATAGTGCTATGGAAAAGGACATGGTAATCTTTATTCCCTATACCAAAAAATCTGGTAAGTGCATGGTGCAAGGGAGCAATTACCAACTGGAATCCGTAATTCTGGAGCCAGTAATTTCAACCCTCCCTGCACCGTGCAACTTGTAATCTAACAATGGTGTAAACCAAGGCAGAATGACAACCTGCCAAGGCAGAAAGACAACCTAGCACTGTGCATGTCTGACCTAATGAGCATAATCAGGCCCACTGATGCAGATGTTAAGCAAACACCTATGTAGTATTTTCAAAGTAGAGATATTGCCTTCTACTGTAAACTTGTACAAAGCCAAGCATGGCCACCTATGGGGTGTGATGCAATGTAGGGACAGTAGCCCTAAGACAAATATCAGTGACAGGCAGCTAGGGATTTACCACCACAACCATTAATGTGAAATGTGCATTATTTTTCAAATTCTGTACCGCCAGTATCCTACTTTGGCACACC
The DNA here is from genome assembly GCF_964263255.1 of Lissotriton vulgaris. NCBI lineage: Eukaryota > Metazoa > Chordata > Amphibia > Caudata > Salamandridae > Lissotriton > Lissotriton vulgaris. Next base: position 1,214,689,810 of record NC_141697.1, read on the forward strand.
TGTTATCACCTGGCCTAGACATTCCAAGACACCTCATCACTTGCTTGCAAAATATTGAGGGGGAACTGAGTCTCAGCCCAAGAATGCCTGTTCTAATGTGGTTCCAGTGCATTCCCGCCAATTTCCTGTGGTGGATATCAAAGGCAAGTCATTTCTTCTAGTGGCTGACAGCTTTTACATAGATGTTATGCTTGTCTGGGTTTTACGAGAAGAAAATGCTCAGTGCATTTTGCCCTTATTTGGAGCTATATGTGAATGTCTTATGTGTTCCTCAGTATCATTCATGTCACCAGGACTTCTATTTCTAAAGTATTTTTCCTTGGCTCTAATGCTGATATTCTTTGAAGTTCAAAATAAATATAAACAAAGGTCTCTCTGGCTACTGCACATTTCTTACCAGGTCAATCCTGTTGGTTCTCCAGAGAACAGGGATCTCTCGAAATTGCCTGAACATACCCTTTAGGTTCACAACCACAACAGCCGCCAAGACTGCCTGGAAAGGAAAAGAACCAGAGGGCATTAAGTCATGAAACAATATATTAGTGCATTAATTTAATGAATGAAGTCAAACTGTTAACAGGATATTCAATAACAATGGTAGACACAGGCAGTTTGGGTGTCTATGAAAGAAACAAAGAGGGGACTATTATGAAATAGATAACTCAATCACAAGGCAATGATATCTACAAATAAAGCAAATCTGTAGTACACATATAAAGTGCAACATTACCAAATGGGCAGCATGTCAAGCTTTTCATTTTTGTATTTCCGAGTCACCACCTCTCCTTCTACACCCCGACCAGACATCTCCGCTCCGCCCATCTGGCCACTATTCCACAGATCTGCAAGACCTTGGCTGGAAGAAGATCCTTCCCCTACCTCACTGAAAACGACTTGGAACTCACTGCCTCTGTGTCTCAGGAAATCCCCATCACTGTCTCAATTCAGGAAGGACCTCAAGACCTGGCTCTTCGTCTGAACCACAGAATCCCCCCATGCCTTGAGACCCTTATGGGTGATTAGCCGCACTCTACAAAAACCCTGATTGATTGAAGTCACTCTTATTGTTCACCATTGAAACAGTCTGGCTGTCTCCACCTTGTCATTAAAACTCAGTTTTAAGCATCCAATGTTTGCATCTATTTTTCCAGACTTAAGAAGGTGTTCTGCGTAGGTGGGGACCATCTCAAATGTCAAACATTTCATATTGACATAGGATATGGAGCTAAATACAGTGCACCTCTCACAGTGACATGCTCTACTGCTAGGCTCTCTCTTGTGCTAGAATGGCTCTATAGTAGGCTGCAAATTTGGAGTTGGTAGTTTTCTAATTATCTTTTCACATAAATTCAATTCATAGTTGGTTCCTTGATCTTGCTGGATGATTGTCTTCTATCTGTATGAAGCTGATGTGAGCAGTGATTTTAATTAGTCTATTCATAACGCGTATTTGTAAAGAGCGCATTCACCAAGATGGGTCCCTTATTGCTGAATAACAGATGTGATCACGAGGTCAAGCACAGGCCCCTACAGTGGACACATTAGTCCTCTAAGACACCAGACCAGAGACAACACTAAAACTTGCACATCTATGAAAGTCCTCATCAAAATTGCTTCTAGTACAAGCCACTCACCTCAAAAGATCTTGAACCATAGACTCAAGCATATGTTTTTAAAGGGTTTCCTCAATTTTTAAATCGAAAATGGATTGTGTAAATAGCCTGAAAATGACTCAACTCTCAGACTTTCCCCTCCAGACTTTGTTAATATGATGTGCTCCATCAAAGCATCAAAGAATGCTTTGATACCCGTCATTGTTGTGCAGATAATTCTGAAATGGTGTTCTGTCACAGTATCAAGTTGTAAAAATCATCCTTCCAGAATATCGACCACATCAATATCACTATATTATTAAGTGAAGCATAGAAATCAACACTATTAATGGTTATTAAAATTATGTCAAATTAACAATTGGGATATGTTATGCTTGGTGCACAGTATTCTATCACGTAGTTCAATCATTTCTGACATTACTACACCTATTCTTCTTAAACACCTAAGACACCCCAAAAACATTCCTTAAACCCGCAACACTTATGGATATGATGTTCCATAACAAGATAAAAATATTTTGCTGCAGAAAAAGTCTTAAAACATATTATTTTAAATCCACATTCACCCTATCTTCCAACCAGGCATGGCCAAGTGTGGAGTCAGGCCAAATAACGCAAGTCAATTATTCACTTCTCTTTCAATTATTTGTTCATTCATATTAGTCCTCTGGACACAAATAACAAGTGGTCATCATTTATATGGCTCCGTCCTGGCAAATGTGTTTAATATTCAGAATATTACCATACAAGGAGTTCTAAATGAAACTTATTGCCAGCCTTCCATTTTGGTGATTTTACAAAAATTATTTAGGCATTCTCATTTACAAAATAGGGCATTCTGATGGACAATGAATTGTTCATAAATGGTTGCAAGTGCATTGGGAGATTTCAGCACCTGTATCAGTTTATTCATAACCACAAATAGCATGTTGCTTGGAACCCATGTCTGAAGATTTAATCAATTTTCATTATATTACCCACGTCTTGATGTCCACTTGCAAAAATCCGAATTCAGGACCACATTTTGATCTTGGCGGATGGGTTACTCCATCACAACGGTGATGGCTATCCCGTCTACTGAAATTTAAATCCCATAGGATATAATAGGATTTATATTTGACAGATGTGATATCCGTAACCGTTGTGACAGAGAAACCCATCTGCCTTGACCAAAATAAGGCCCTTGGTCTTTTCTAATTCTTACAGTAGATGAATTAATTGCTGTAACCTTTGCATATCCATATTTAAAGGCAAAGCAAAGAATAGTTTTTAAAATAATTTTTCAGAAAATATGGAATACTATTATTTTATAACAAAGTTAAATTTCATGTAGTTCACATTTCTAATCTATTTTAACCTAAGAATAGGTAATATGTCATTTAAAATCCAACCACATTTTTCACACAGTTCTTTAGACTTTTCAAACCCTATTAGGAGAATCCCCAAACTAGGAATTTGTTCTGCTTTAAGTCTTTTAACGATTGATGGACCGCCAGCCTTTGATGCCTAATTGGCAAGAATAACATTTGCTGAAAGGAAACGGCTTTTGGTGCAGATTCTTTCTAGATTCTTGCTTCTGTATAAAAATAGACATATTTACTATTTTGCAACGTTTTACGGAACTTGGCTGAGGGAAACACAGCTTCAGCTCTCTGTGTATTTTTCTGTTTCACCACATTACCAGAGAAAAATCTTCTATAGTTATCCATCTTTACCCTTGTGGTAGATTGTTCATCAACCAGTCATTGGCAGTGTAGTAACTAATGAAATCTGTGTCACAGAGTACATTGCAATGGCCGATGTCCACAGTGGAATTTCCACCGGTATGTAGAGGCACTCTGGACATGCCCCTAACAAGGAGATGCACTGAGAGTACCCCAATTCTCCAATCTCAGGGTTTCTAAGCATAAGAGGAATTTTTGGTATGGATCTCTTGTTTCTACCATCTTCCCACTTTGCTGTTTTTAGCAGTTAATTACTCAATATCTTTGAGGCTTTTCAGCTCTAAATACTGCAAGATTTACCAGCAGGTAATTTGGTAGTTTTGCTTGGTCAGAATGGTAGTGGTCCTTGCATAAATTTGGAAAGTGACACAATTTCACTCACACCAAAATTACCAGATTTTGGAAGACTCTACATTATTAAGCTCATGTAAATCAGGCTTGTTGTCTTTAGCACCAAACATGCAACATATATCCTCCACTGTGACCAAAAACACAAGAGTCCTGTAGCTTCTCAAGAAGCTAATATTGTATAGGGCCTTGGTGGAAGGATACAGCATGCTGGCTGCCAGCAACCAATTAATCCACTGAGTTGGCCCTGATTGTAACACAACACATATACTGTTTGAATGTAGCCCTTTTGTAATGTAGTGACGTTTCCACACAGGTGAATGCAACCCATGCAAAGCCCATCAGGTCACCTCCACTGCAGCAAAAGGTGTCAATATTCATCACAAGGCAATGCAATGATCATTAACGCTGTTTCTGTATTTATTGGTCTTAAATAGAAAGTAGGTCATACTGCATCATACTGCATCATTGTCGCTCCACAGCTCATGTGCAGTGGGCTTTCCATTCAGTGACTCATACATGACCATTCTTTCAAACCTATATCCATAAGCAGAACAAAACAGCACAGGTGGACCACAATATCAAACATATGGTAATTTATATTGTGCAGTTCCAATGAGTCACAGTGATACAGCTTCCGCGATTCAATTTCTTTATTTCAGTGAAAAAGTTAGACACCATACAGCCGACGCGTTTCGTCCCAACTGGGGACTTCTTCAGGGTGTTGATAGATATAAGCTTCAAGTGAAGAAAGAATAAGGCAAACCGCCGTCGTCACTCAATAGGCTTGTCTTTTCAATTTAGGATCAGAATATTTGGACGTTCCAAAAAGGTATAGGTACCCATAGAATAAGAGAAGTATCATGGGTGTAGGTCCATGACATGTAGTTTTACATGGTGATTACTCAGTTTAATGTTTAATGCAGGTGTACGATCCACCAAACAAAGTTTGAAAAAAACTTCCTCAATGCGGACAGAAGTGTCCAGATCGTGATATAAAAAAACGATCCACAAAATCAGCAAAGGTCCGGAACTGCGATGAGTCCTCCGGCCGAGTACTACAAGTAGTACTTGTTTCATATGTCTCCTTGTTAGGTGCTGTCCGTAAGAAGGCTCCACTGTCAGGTTTCTTTATCCCTATATCCATAAGCAGATCAAGGTCATAAGTAGACAAACAGTTACTAGTTTGTGACGTCATGTCTAAGTTCATTCTACAAAGTCTTCCACAGACGATCCACCACCTGGCACATCCCAGCACAGAGTGATGTCAGAGCACTAATGCCCATCTGCTTCTTCGCAATGCAAGCTCAGCATCTGAACCCCTCAAGATGGTTTATCTAAAAGCCCTCAAGGCGAGCACATTTAACATACATGCGCTGCCATCCCGCATTCATCTGTGGTTGCAAGCCATTGGACTCAATGCAGAAGCTTCATGGGCACGGTATGAGGGAAGGGAGGGGCTTTGCTTTTTTTATCTTTCAAAATTCTGTTGTTCCTATGCGTATGGCAGAATTTGAGGGAACAGCCATCATTTAGTAATCTAAAAAATAAATACAAACTTTTCTCCAGGTTTAATCATTTAAGGAATATAATTGAACCACAAACAATCTACCTATATACTGCTACCTAAATCTAGTCTCATAATTTCCTTCTGAGGATGAGGAGGAGGGGGTAGAACACCACAAGTTGTTGATGGTCCTGTGTCCCTGTTGGAAAAATTCTACCTCCAAGTATTGGCACAATACATTTTTGCAGATATGCCCAGGTGCAGATAACAGAAATTGGAGATGGATCCTACCTTGGGAAGTTCTTCAAAAAGTTCCCCAGCTCGAAGGATAATGGCCAAGATGATCAAGGCAGACACAGCACTGGCCATCTAAAGATGACAAAAAGACACAAGGACTCCATCAAAACAAGAATTCCGCAGAGTGTGAAAAAGCAACGGGGTACCGTCATGTGGAAATGTCGGAATGTTCAACATTATGAGGAAGCAGCAGGAAACAGCCTTTACAAAGCTGTCTCCACAACACAATTCCATTACAACATGGTTGTTACAATGACAGTGTTGTTAGTAAGCAATGCCATTACATTGAAAGTCATTACAACACCTTGCAGTAGGGGGCGCACTGGTATTGAATTTAAAATCCAACACCTTCCCTGCTGTTGTCCAAACTGGAGTAGGAATAGTAAATAATAGCATTCCTAAGTCCAGCGTGCCCCCTACTGCAAGTCGTTGTAATGATTTGCGAAGTAATTGTATTGCCTACTAACAATGAGGTTGTTGTAACGACGCGTTGTAATGGCATGCGATCAAATCGCATGCATTGTAAGGAGTTATATTCTTAAAATCCAATCTTAAGCATGATGCAGGCAGGCTGCTCAGAAACAGATCTAGATGAAACCATTTTTCAGTATTGGATATGGGTGACCCAATACCATTCTGAACGAGTGTGCTGTCAACAGTGATTGACGCTCATGTGGGTTAAAGCTTGGTTTTGTAAGGCTGGATCCTCTCTCTTCTGACCTTGCAGATCTTTCCTTGCAATGCAAGTGGAACGAGACAGGGGAGCTGTTGAAAAGGGGAAGTAATTTATCCTGCTGATGTACAAGAGAGGATGAAAGTCCGTCTGCTTAATTAATACCAAATACTGATCAACATGTTTATTGTGTCAGAATATTGACAACCAAAATAATGTGAAAATACATATATATAGGCGTGCATACGTAAGATAACTACGGTGAGTACTGGCAATTGAAGATTTTATATATATATATATATATATATATATATATATATATATATATATATATATAATATTCACTGAAAAAAACACCATGTCATGAGTGATGTAATATGTGACGGCATCAGCAGTGCATTGCGGGCGCGCGAGTTATAGCTAGCTGAACTAACTATAACAGGGGAATTTCAATGGTTTTAAATGAGTGAAATGTCCAGCTAACTATAACATGTGTGAAACCTACGTTTTTTTCAGTGAATTTCAAAGGTTTTTAAATGCTAATTCCTAACTATACCGTGGTCGAATATGTGCATGGTTTCATCTCTCTTGATATACGATGGACGTCGGCTGTTTGATGTACAACAATCCTTTAACCCCTCCCACGCTTATGACGGAACGCTCCGTCATAGCCCTCGGGTGGGCTGCGCTGGTGACGGAGCGGTTCCGTAATGGCCCGCCCGGCACGCCTGCGCGGTGCTGATTTCGTGCCTGCGCTGACGTTCTGAAGAACGGGCGGAGCCATGACGGAACCAGATGCGTCACGTTGTAAATAGCCCGCACCATGGCGCATCTTTTGCACCGTCGCTGCGTCACAAAAGTGACGCAACGGCGGCGCAAAACAGGTGTAAGGGGCTTGTAAATCTGCCCCAAGGTGTCTAAAGGTAGGGTAGTGAGTTAAGGGAAATTAAAAAAGGATAGTAAGGGACAAAGAGAGATGCATAGAGTAGGGTAAGGGGAGTGAAGGTAAAAGAAATGAAAAGATGGTGAGGGAAGGGGATTGGAAGATGATAAAAGGGAGGTAAGTGACCCCCAAGAAAAAACATTTTTTTGGGGGGGAAATCACTGGGTGCGCGCAATTTCGCAGCCCGCGATTTTCTGCCCCCAAACATTTTTTTTTGCCTTTGGGGGTCCCTGTGGGACCCCCTGAGCAGGCCTAGGGGGTCAGGGTGCATGTACCCTACCCCCCTTTTTGAGTTCTACACGTTTGTTTTTCTGCTTTCCTGTGCCTCAGTCTACCGAGGCACAAGATGGCTGCCAACAATTTCTGTTTTAGAGTGTTGACAGACAGTGGCAGCCAATCATCAAGAAGCTCGTGCACGGTATAGATATATAATTGATTTCAACTTTAATTTTCTCAGCAACTACTGGAGGGATTTACACCATTTAAACAAAAGCGTGATCTGCGTACCAGACCCTACCATTTTTCCAAATTTGGTGTCATTCCGTTCAGCGGTTCGGGCTGTAGCCGTGTCTAAAAGTCCTATGGAAATTAACATGGGGAAAACACGTTTTGGGACCCCCATTTTTTCTCGGCCCCCGCTTGTCGAATCTTCCCGAGACTTTCAGGGAAGGAGCGTAGCGTAGCGGGCCATCTTCTTTGAGAAATTCGTGGAGATTCATCAACCGGCGCCAAAGTTATTCCCAATAGAATGTTGCGGATTTCCTATGGAAACTAGGTCCTAACTATAACTACCTACTGGCGACAGCCAGTAGGTAATATGTATATATATATATATATATATATATATATATATATATATATATATATATATATATATATATATATATATATATATAAAAATCCACTCTCCACGCCATATCTCCGGCGCTCACCGCAAATGAGAGAAACGGACACCTTGTTTCAATCAGCAGCCGCTGGTAAATTTCTTTATTTATTTTTTAAGTGCATTGCTGTGCTGAATACCATACGCTTTTCAGCGATCCCGGTCGCCTTGCTCGCTGGTAATTTGTGCAAACAACCCTCCACATATTTAAATTGTAAACACCCCCGTGATTGGTCGCAATCCGAACGTAAACATAGACAAAGTACTTCATGACTTACATCGACTATAAGGACGTGTCTTTGTAAAAAACAGACTTTACAAATAAACAGTATTCATTCATTCAATTTTCGCTATCATTTGTACTCAACTCACACAATAAATACATTTATATAAATAAACTTATATAAATATAACACTCATGATAAAAATAATCATTTCATTTTCTGTGCAAATACGCATGTGTGTGGCTTACTGCTTATTAAAACAAAGATACAATATTATCCTTTCAGTATTCAATTTTTATGTTTAACCTCACTCAGATCGCGCTCACCCTATCATGTGCAAAGTGCAATGTTTAAAGTGCTGTCAGTAAATACTATTTCTTAAAGTGCAAACAGTTGATCTCCCAGCCGGGAGTTTAACAACCACCATACACTAAGTCAAAATTGATGTATTTACAAAAAAGGGGAGGAAATCAGGTAAATTGGGCAAATAAATAATTTCATTGGCTTGGTTAATATCTGTGCAAATACAGCTTTCAACTTATGGCATTCGATTTTCCAGTTCATAATTCTATGTTTCTTTACTAAACCTCGACTTGTGATTACTCTTGTATCTCGATAGAGTTCAAATTACCCATTTATTACATACCATGGGATAAACATGTTAGCCAAAACCTAACTTGCAAAAGGGCCTATATTAATCTGTACATATAATGCAATATGTTATACTTTTGTGTTAAACCCATCCATTCTTTACACATTTTCCAGCAACCTGGTACTTTGCATAAAAAAATAAATAGATACAAAAACATTCAGTACAGATAAAATCCAGATTAAAAGCCTTACTACAAAAACCTGCTTAAAATTGATATAACAGGCTGGGATTTCATTGCTTCATTTTCCTATTAGGATGTGAATTTCGTTGTGTAAAGACTAATTAAAACGAGATATACAGTTTGTTCACTCTTTCCAAGAAATGGTACAGGTCTTCACAGATATTAAGGCCCCGCTGGCTCTTAGTATCCAAATTTAATATGTAGCTGGTTTCTAGGTGACGAAGTTGTTTTTCTCTGTCACCTCCCCTTTTTGTATTTGGGACACTATCTATGACAAAATATCTAAGCACGTTAAGGTTGTTACCATGTTCTGTTTTGACATGCCTAGCTACCGGGTACGTGGGGTCAGAGTTTACTGTAGCCCTCAGATGTTGTAATATTCTTGCTTGTACTGGTAGCTTCGGGCTTCCGACATATTTTAATCCGCATGTACAGGTTAACATGTACACCGCATATTTAGTTTTACATGCGAATTGTCCTTTGATTTTAATCGGACGTTCTGAAAATGCATTTGTGTACTCTGCGGTATTAATCCCAAATTTGCACGCCCGGCATGAGCTGCATTTAAAAAAAACATTCCGAGTGGGAAACCAGTTTGCTTTATTGTATACTTCAGGGCAAGTTTTGACTAAATCCGACCTCATAGAATGAGCTTTTCTAAAGGTAAAGTTAGGTTTATGCACATAGATTTCATTGAGAACACTGCCAGTCATCACTATAGGCCATTCTCTATTCATTATCTTTCTAATGCTTTGTGATTGTGTACTGTAGGTCGATACAAATCTTCAGGATTTAACTGAACTTTCCTTATCTACACTCTCATTAAGTGGAATGGTATCTGTTTGGGTGGTAGTGTCTTGTTTCCTCTCCAATAATGTACTTCTTTCTACCATATTGGCCTTGAGTAGGGCTTTTTTCAGGTTTTTCTCACTGTAGCCTCTCTCTACTAGCCTCTGTTTTGCTATTGAAATTGCCTCCTCGTAAGCAACATCTGTACTACAGGCTCTCTTAATTCTTAGAAATTCACCATAAGGTAAACTTGCTATGGTGTGGTGCGGGTGAAAGCTACTTGCGTGGAGTAGGGTATTCCCTGCTGTAGGTTTTTGAAACAGGCTGGTTTCAATATTATTCGCCCTAATAGAAACCAAAATGTCAAGGAAGCTAATGGAAGTGGAATCTATATGGTGGGTAAATTCCAGATTAAGTGTGTTGATATTGATAGTGTCAACAAACGTCTCTGCTTCCAATACCGTACCCTTCCAGACGATAAAGATGTCGTCTATATATCTCCACATTTGTATAACATGTCTATCAAACAAAGCTTTATGTTCCCCCTGTAGGACATGCTCCTCCCACCAGCCAACATGTAAACATTCATAGCTGGGGGAGAAGCATGCCCCCATAGCTACACCTTGTTTCTGTCTATATACCTTTCCGTCAAAGAGGAACCTGTTATTGTGGAGGCACCAGTGAATAATTTTCAATAACATTTTGTTATGGCTATAACAATCAACATTACGCAATTTTAGATAATGTTCTACTGCCGCCAGGCCAGCATCGTGCCTGATACTTGTATACAGAGATTTGATATCCAATGTCAACAGCAGATAATCATTTTCCCAGTGCACTTCCTTCAGTTTGACTAGAAAGTCACGGGAATCCTATATATATATATGAGGGCAGCCTTGTAACAAAGTCCTGTAGAAAAAAAGTCTACATATTTCGAAGTCTTTTCAAAGGTACTATTTATAGCTGAGATTATTGGACGTCCTTGTAGAGGGTCAATCCCTTTATGTACCTTTGGGATGAGGTAGAACGTGGGTAAAGTGGGGTGAACATTCAATAGGAACTTATTTTCATCCTTTGTGATTAACCCCTCTCTTACCCACTTACTTAGTTCTTTTTTATATTCCTCATTCACTTTGTGGACAGCTGCTCCATTTGACATTTCATAGCATTCCTCATCATTTAGATGCCTAAATGCTTCATCTCTATATACCTTTTTGTCCCAAAGGACAATATTGCCTCCTTTGTCCGCTTTGTTGATGACGACAGTGTCATTGTTCTTCAGTTTGTCCATAAATTGAAAGTATCTTTTATCTTTATCCTTGCTTTTTAGTTTGGTGGTGCACGTTTTTTTATGGAGTATTTTCAATTCATCAATAACCCTTTCGTGGTAAACGTCTATTGCGTCCCTTGGCATTACCGGGACGAAGGTGGAAGGTGATTTAAATGGACTGTGACCTCCCCTCCTCATCTTGATATTTTCTTCCTTCAATAACTCTTGAGTACTGGGGATACTATCTTCCGATTCCTCCATTCTCAAATTATGCAATGTCCGCAATAGGGGGATTTCTTTAACAGCAATAGTTGTTGATACGCTAGATTTTTGCGCTACCACCCGTGATTCCACCCCGCCAGGGTTTTTGATGGCAAAGTATTTCCTCAATTTCAGTTTTCTTATGAATTTGTAGACATCTACCCTTGTTTTAATAAAATTAAAATTGCTTTCAGGGCAATAACTTAAACCCCATGCTAATAGTTGTTTTTCAGCTTCATTGAGTTCTATATTGGTGAGGTTGACAATTGTCCGGTCTACATTGGTGTTCTTTTTTACTTTTTCCAATTGCGTCTTCTCTGCTGCCAGTTCCCGCGTCCTCTTGTTGAATTGCCTGCGTTGGCGGCGGCTCCTGTTCCTTTCAGTGTTTGTGGGTTTGGTTTTTGTTGATAACGCGGTCTTAGGGACTGGATCCTTTGTTCCCTGATGTATATATATATAAGCTCCAAAGTTCCCCACCGGAACAAAGACGCACTCAGTCATCCGCTAGCACCAGGCTTTTAAAGGGTAAGAAGGGAACCGGCATGCAGATGCAAATAACAGCTTTCGTGTCGAGTTATGCATGCCTGACGCGTTTCTGTGCTGCCGCACATCATCAGAGGCTTCAACAGTCTTTCGTGCTGTTCTGACCCATACACACACAAGGAAAAATTTCACCCTTCAATGGGCTGCTCTGTTGAGCGTATTGACTTGTGGGTGTTATAGTCTGGATCAGCAAACTCTACCCTAATGGGTGCACGTAAATATTGCTGTTGCCAAAAAGTCCAGAGCCCACAGATGGGCCTAAGCATGTGGATGCCGTTCAATATCCCAAGAAGATGTCCCACATAGTGGCTCTGTGAATTCACGGAGTCTCAATGTGGAGGCATCCGTGGAGGATTGACAAGCCGGATGTGCGAGTGGAGGCCCATTGGTGGGCTTGAAACAGCTCAGACAGCGGCACACACTACAAGACTCACAAACCAACGCGGACTCATTCGAGTCGCCCATTAGAGGGCAAATATTTTTAAGTGGGAGGTGTGGCCCCAATGCCAAAATGACTGTTGCGCCACTGAAGAGTGCAATGAGCATGAAACGCGTCCGGCGTGAATCGACAGGCTTGCTGAAAACTGGATCCGCTTGCAGATCGGGCTTTTACCTCATGAAGGTTATTGCAGTGGATGTCAGAGTGTGTCACCAACTGCTGGGAACCTTGGAGCTTTGATTTATACGCGGCCTCCCAGCCGCGGGAGATGCACCACCTGGAAATTTGGGGCCACGGAGCTCCGATTCACGGAGTCTCAATGTGGAGGCATCCATGGAGGATTGACAAGCTGGGTGTGTGAGTGGAAGCCCATTGGTGGGCTTGAAACAGCTCAGACAGCGGCACATAACTGAAGCACACACTACAAGACCCACAAACCAACGCAGACTCATTCGAGTCGCCCATTGGAGGGACAATATTTTTAAGTGGGAGGTGTGGCCTTTATGCCAAAATGCCTGTTGCGCCGCTGAAGAGTGCAATGAGCACGAAACGCGTCCGGTGTGAATCAACAGGCAAGCTGTAAACTGGATCCGCTCGCCGATCCGGCTTTTACCTCATGAAGGTTACTGTAGTGGATGTCAGAGTGCGTCTCCAACTGGTGGGAACCTTGGAGCTTTACTATATATATATATATATATATATATATATATATATATATATATATATATATATATACATACAATACCCGTTCAGGCATAGAGTGCAACATAAAATATGCAAAAAAAAATGTTGGGACTAGGTTTAGTGTCAAAATCATCCCTGGTTAAGGCTATGTAGGATGTACCACCGCCCACTGACAAGGGGATGTTGATGTCAATCATACAGTTATGTGAATACTACTTCAAATTTGTGGAAAACCTTTTTACTCTCATGGAACCCTTGTGCAAACTGCTGGGAAAAGGTTAAAGGTTTGTGTGGAGACAAGATCATAAAGACACCTTTAAATCTGTAAAGGAAAAATATAAGGCCTTGAAAGACTGACCACCATGTTGGTGGATCCCAGCTCAAACCACTTAAGGGCTGCCTTGTCCCAAAAACATAGGATTGAAGAATGAGTAGTAGCCTTTGTCACCAGGATCCATAATTAGACAGAGATATACTGTCATCAAGAGGGAATTTTTGTCTTGTGTTTTTGTGCCATTTCATCTGGGGAAAGATGTCCAAACTGCAAACTAACCATGAATTCCTTGTCCACATTTTGTCTCGAGCTGGAGGATTACCATGCACTGCATGTATACCTAGACTTAGTTCTAAACTATCTGTACTGTTTTAACGCTCATTGTGTCCCTTGAAGGAACAAGAACCTGCAGGCTTTAATCACACATGTCAAGACGTAATGAAGAAGAAAGGGGGATGGGGAAATTGATGTGGAGGTGAATTTGAGTGATGTTGACACTCTACAAACTGGTTATGTAGATGAGGAACTGTGATGAGTCCGGAATGAAAAACATAGGGGCATATTATCAAGACAGGCGATAAAATGATTGCCGCTTTAGTGGCAGAAAACTGCAGCTAAAGCAGCAATAATTGACTTGATAATATGCTCTATGGAATTCCAATTGAAGCTCATGTTAGACGTCCTTCACATTTAATATGGGCTTCAATTGGAATTCCATAGAGCATATTATCAAGCCAATTACTGCCGCTTTAGCTGCAGTTTTTCGCCACTAAAGCAGCAATAATTTTATTGCCTGTCTTGATAATATGCGGTATTATACATTGCTTTACTTAAGTAAGTGTAGAATGAAATATAGTTAATGAATTTGTCTTTCTTAACAATAAATGCATTCCTCCCAAGGGTCTTTGCTTATGCATTCTTTCTTCTTGTCACAAGTGTCTCATGGGGATTTAAGCTCTCAATTGTTTGTGTAGGATCCATTTTTGATGGCCCGGAATGCACATAGATGGCAATCATTTATGTCAGAGAGTTTCATGTATGAGTGTCACCCAAAAAAGATTTGAACACCTCATGTACCCCTGTACAACCAGTTCATTGGCCTGACTTTGCATTGCAAAAGACGGGGTCTGGAGATTGCTGGAACCTTTCACAAAGTTCCTTCTTACATGTAGCATGCTTTAATCCTCATTGATTATCATTCTAAAAAGCCAAATGTTATGTTTTTGAGAGAGCAACCACTTCCAAAAAATTTTAATTCCTCAAGTTAGTTTGCAACAAAGGATTTCCCTAAGATGATTATTTCAGATAATGGAGTGCAAGTTACTTCCACCAAAATGATTGGTTTCCATATTTTCATGGCATAACACACTTTAGGACTTCCCTTTATGACCAACAGTGCAATGAGCAGGTTGAATGATTTAATAGTTATCTTAAGGGCAGTGTACACCTAGCCTGCCAAGGTAACATTACCTTTTCTATAGCCCAAAGTCCCCCAATTGTGCCAGGGTACTAGCCCGTTCTTCTTATTGAGAGGGAGACACTCCACCTCTGAAGTACGTTTATAGTGGCTCCAGGGTAAGCTTTCTCAGGGCAAATCCTGTGTTTCCAAACCCTACCTCCTGGGGTTTAGGAGTTGTTTAGAGCCTCAACAGACTTGCTCTATGGAATGCCTTGATAATACCAACAGTCAAACCTCTCAGTTTTTCTGTGGGTGACTACTAGAAAATGGAGTTTCTAAATATTTGCACCTTACACAACTGTCAAAGTCGATAAGTATAGTGCTGTCACACAATATGGTAAGAGTTCGAATATTAAAAGGATTTCCAAATGCATAGATGCTTGTGAGATTGAGTATTAATGTGATGGAAAATTTCCTCTCAATCCGAGACCCCGCGTTATGATGGTCCCACCAGGGAAAGATTAGTGGACCACCTACAAGGGTCAAACTTGGAGGTCAGGAGATTGCACTGTCATACTTCTAAAAGTGTGAATGTTTTTGAGTGCAAATTAAGCACCTGGTATACCAGTGGTGTTGCATTAGTGTCAGGTTGAACCTTCCCGCCCTACTTGCTGGTGCTTGGGCCGGTCTATGCCACAGTTATATGTCTTGTCACTATAAATGCTGAATAAGCATGTAATTCACCCTTACATAAGTTTACCACACATCAGGTTGGAGTAACTTGTACAAAAACCCTGGTAGGCAGTTTTCATAACTCCCATTTCACCCCAATTCTACTCATGTTGCCTGCTCCTGATTAGGCAAGCAGAGTAAATCATCCACTAGGCATCTGCCAGACAGGAGTCTGGCAGTGAAAGTAATGCCCATTAAGGGGTAGAATTAATTTTTATTGTGGTTTGCCTTTTTCACAAGGCTATCTATGGCATGGTCGTGACAGCTAGCAACAAAATAAATCATGTGTGTTGTCCGACTCATTTATTTAATTTTTTACTTCCCAATTCCACTCCACTTGAACTTTGCCGCACATTTTTGCCTTGTTGATGTTTTTTTGCTTCCAATGGCAATTCCATTTCCTCCAGTCCTGAGCATGCTTGAACATGCTTCTCTATATGTGCATGTACTATACATGTGTACTCACTCTGGTAAAGTTACCTTAGTCTGCAGCATTGCTCTCACCTGGGTATTTCCTCCTGTATTCTCTTGGACCATACTCCTTGACAATGAGCAGCACATCGCAAAACAATGGAAAAAGCTGCCCACAAAGTTGCTGAGGCCCAGTGCTATCAGCTCCTATAAAGGACAAAGAAAGAATGCAATGAAACAGACTGATTGATGCATGTGAAAGGTAAGGCATCTTAGATGAATGGACACACCTCTGGCCAACAGTACTGCCAACACTCCAACTACTTAACCAAATGTGCACACACCTGGGAGCTTATAGATGTTTGAGTTACATTCCTGGGGACATGGCAGGAGCTTCAAAATCTATTTTAGACTGTTTGATATTTCGAGAGTCAGTTCCTTAGACATTAACCACTTATATTTTATGCAGAAGCTCCATACTCCTTCAAGCAGTCATTGTCTAGATCATTTGTTCATATCCATTTAAGGTGGCACGCCACATTAAATATTACAGATAGGGCTCCCGGTTTTGTGGTATTCATTTTTTGACATTTCCGTCTGTATTTATCCATATTTATTTTTTGTCAACTTCATCTGTATTTATCCTTATTTATTATGGGTTCTGTGAAAAATATAAAGCTGAAACTGGTATATTTCCACATTATTTAACCAATAAATATGCCTCCATCCATGAATGGCTGCCAGGTTTCAGTGATATGAACACACGCAGAAGATAAATCAATGCACTTATACAAAAATATGCAAATTTCAGTATCAGCCTTGTGCATATCTACTGCTGTTCAAGCCTCTTCACTAAAACTTTCTTTTTAAACCCCCTTAGCTCTCAACTAACCCAGTTATTGGCCTGGCAGTCATGGCAAAGTGTATTTAGAATCACTCAAAAAGCATACAATTTCCGTTTTTATCCACATTGAAAAATAAATGCAGACAAGAAAATAAATGGCATTCTGCCTGTATTTATCTGTAAAATTCAGTAAAAACGAAAAAAGGGAGCCTTAATTACAGAGTAATGCTCTAAAATGTAAACATTTAAGGAATATTGAAAATTTGTGATTTAAATTTGCAGAGCTATATAAGATTCAAGAATTTCCATATTGGTGAAGATGGAGATTCTAAAATATAAGAAGAAAGTTATGTGAATTGATGCACCAATTTCCTAAGGGGGAGCCCTACCTGACACTGAGAGGCCTTAGTGTGTGTTTTCTTGACTTCTGTTGTGAAAACATGATTGGCCCTTCACATTTCTAGGTGTAGGGAATTTCTGAAGGCCTTGCACATGTGCACTTTATGATTTTCTGACAAATTACACTTCCAATCATTTATGAAAGAATACAGAGAAGTCACAAATCTTCATAGGAAGACTATGGGCTTGAGATAGAGTTTTTACTTGGCAAATGGGCTGTCTTTCTTATGACATGTGCCATAGGACTCTAAATCAGGAGCTTTGAGTATAGCAAGTGTGCCGATAAGTTCTTCACTACATGTACAAATGAATTCACAGTTAGTGCATAAACAGCTGCTCCCAACGGCAAGATCATTTGCTGTTGTTACAACTTACCAAGCTGAACGTTCTGCAATCAAATAAGTCCCCTGTCTAGGTGATTTTATGTTTGAAATCTCTAATCTGTAAGGAACCATCTAAGCAAAATTACTCGTTTGCTTCCATTATTTTGCTTTTTTCTGAAGCCAAACTTTAGTCTGCCTGCAGAAGACTAAGGCCAGAGGCTGTCTGATAGATACTTGTCCACCTAAGCAGTTATTCCTCCATCAACAAATTGACACTAGTTACACCTGTCTTATTATTATTATTATATTTAAACTTATAAAGCGCTCAGCTACCCGTAGGTTTCCCGGCGCTAAAAACCAACAAGGGAGAGGGAAGGTCAGAGGGGAGGAAGCTACATATTAAATAGCCAATTTTTTACCTGTTTACGAAATATGAGATAATTGGGTTCTTTTCGTAACTGAAGGGGAAGAGAATTCCAAAGTGAAGGGGCTAGCCAGGCAAAAGAGCATCCTCCCATTCTGGCTTTTCTAATTCTAGGCACTGAGAAAAGGTGTTGGTTAGATGAACGCAAAGTGCGGTGGGGGCAGTGCTGGTGAACCAGGGATGTAAGATATGGTGGAGCCAGACCGGTGTTTATTTTGTGCATTATACAAAGAGCTTTAAATTTTGTGCGGTTTTCAATACGAAGCCAGTGTAGTGAGCGGACGGAGTTAGAGATAGGGGAAGTATTGGGTAATTTGCAAAGCAGTCGTGCTGCCATATTCTGGACTATTTGAAGTTTGCGGTTCACCTCTTTGCTGGCACCCAGAAGAATAATGTTACTGTAGTCCAGTCTGGAAGTGATTAAAGCCTGGACCACAGTTTTCTGGGTATCCACTGGCAGCATCCAGATGATCTTGCGCAACCACTTAATGATTGTGATGCAGGTAGAGGAAGTTTTGACCACATGGCTTTTCATAGTTAGCTGGTTGTCGAAGGTCACGCCTAAGTTGCGTGCTGATTTAGAAGGGATGGGTGGAGTGCCCATTTGAACGGGCCAATGTTAGGGTCCCCATAAAGTGGTATTATGACAGAACAGAAGAAGTTCAGTTTTCCCCCGTCTTAAATTAATACAAGGATGCTTCTGCCGGATAAGGGACTTTCTGGTTTATGACTGGCTCACAGTGACTTCTCAGAAGAGCACTGGTCCATAGAGACTTCTCAAAAGAGGAATGGTCCACAGTGACTTCTCAGAAGAGGACTGGTCCATAGAGACTTCTCAGGAGAGAAATTGTCCCAAGGGCTGTGAGATTTCTCGAAAAGACTGGTTCAAATTTCTTTACAGTATTTTCACAAAAACACACTGATGTACTGTAGTCTACCGTTCTCTGGGGTATGATTCAGAGTTTGCTGATGTCATCTTTGATCCCACCCATCCCTACCATCAATGGGCAGCCAGAAAAGTATTGCTTGAGGTGATTTTAATATTTCCTCAAATCACATTGGTTTCGGTCTGAGAGATGTAGTAATTAACTCTTACCTTTTTGATGGGTTTCAACAGTTAGCTCACAGCAATCCCTGAACTTTGTATGTGTAAACCAATACTAATCTCTCAAAGTAGGGCCCTGATTCTTGGTTTGGTCTTACCACAGCTGTTACTTTTCAAGTCTCTTCCCTGACAATTCTCAGAATCAACTCCAATTTTGATGAGAATAGAGACTGGGAAAAAGTAATTCAGGAAAAATACTCTCCCCATATTTAAGAACAATAAATCTCTATGCAAGTGCAGTCTTGTGTGTTAAGAATTTCAACAAAATGTGCATTAACATGCCCCTCTCCTGAGGCCCAGAAATTAGCTGGAAAGCAAACTCGCTCCAAAAGCTTAAGATCCTTAAAGAGGAAAACTGCCAACAGGAGTGCAGATGGAGTAAAAAGTGTGTGTCAACGTTTTTAACTGGGCTCTTTTTAAAATGAAACATCAGGATATTTTCATGATGAATCATAAATAATGGTGAACAAAATTATTTGTACAGCACCACCCGACAGGTTCTTAAAGTCGCTAAATGTTCCTATATTTATACAAAAATATAACATTTAAAAAATATTCAATGTGACCTCTTCCTTACCTGATTGCTGTCCACCTTGTAGCCATGTTTTGCAGCAAACGTTTTTCCCAATGAGATGGTGATGGCGTAGCCCACAATAGCGATGGCGAATGCATTGCCCACTACTTTGTCAAAGAGGCCAGCGTTGGGCAGTGCTGGGCTTTGCAAGCTGGGAGAAACAGGAATAGAACACAAAGAGTCGTTATTTATTTATTTGGCAGTTTCATATAGTGCCAGGCACCACTATGTGCGAAAGCGCTTTACATAGAACAGCAATAACTGAGTAGTCTTACGGACAACACAACCTAGAAGGATGTCAACAGTTAACATAATATAGGTGGAGGAAAGAGATAGAAGCTGGTATGGAAGGTGAGGGGTAGAAGAGAGATAGAGACGGTGTGTGGAGATGGGCTGGGGATGGAGTTTGCGCATGGTAGAGAGTGAAGGAGGGGAAGGAAATAGGGGACTAATAGAGTAGAATGAAGGAGGGTAGTGACAGGAGACAGAGGGAATCAGTAGGGGACACCAAGAGGAAGAAGAAAGGGGTTGCAGAGAGAGAAGGTGAAAAGAGGGTTGTAGAGGGAGTGGATAACTCAAAACAAGTGAGTAATTGGCAGGGAAGAGGATAAAGAGTCGAAGAGAGGACATAATGGAGAGGCAGGAGGAGTGGAATGACAAGAATGAATGTAAGTAAGACAGTGTGAGTGAGCACTGAAGAAACAGGGAGCTGGAAGAGAAAAACAGGGACTAGACAATGGAAAAGAACATGAAGAAGAAAGGACAAAAGGTTGACCCACAAGCAAAAGATACTAGGTAATACAGGGAATTTGGAGAAGCAAGATTTGGAAGGCAGTGAGTCTTAAACAAGCAGAAGAGATGAGTTCTCAGGTTTTGCAGACGGACATTAAGATGAGTGTTGCTTTAAAGTCCACTGGTAGTGAGTTCCAAAAGATTGCAGCACCTTAGAAATTCTAATGCTGAGCATGAGCATTTCTTAAGAATGGTGACTCGAGAAGATAATTTTTTATTCCCAATGCTCTAGAACTGCCTGACTGTTTAGGCTGAAGGGTACACAGGACCCAACCCTTTTGGCCCATAATGGGAACCCGGGAATATCATAGAATAGACACATGGTTCCGTGTGTCTCATTCACAAGTTACCATGAAGTCACGATAGAAGGATCCACTCAAGCCTTGATATCAACAATGATTTACAGTATTGATTCCCCCAATAGGTACTTCATAAATTGGAATAGCCCAGACTGTGCAGTACTCATAGGTGCAGTGATTTGAGCAATATCACTTATATACAAGAGGGATATCCACAAGGATATGCACTGTCCAGTTCAGTAAAAGCACTGATTCCTGTATTAAATGCTATGTATACTTGATAATCCCTAATCCAGTGTTGACATTTTGACCCACACCTTAATTTCAGTGGGGCTCTTCACGACAAGACATGCAGTCTGACTCACTTCAAAGCTGTGTCCAGGACAGTGTTTTCTTCTCCATATTGGGACTTGTAGTCTTTTTGATCTCATGATAACATCAAGACTACAAGTCCAAAAATGGAAACAAAAAGTCCGGACTGCAGCAGCATGGGCCTGCGAATCATAGAAGCTACAAAGAAAGTCACAATTTTAGGTTTGGCTAAGGGATGTGTTTAACTGCCGACCTGCAGATTTTCTGTTCGACTCTTGCCAGGTATTTCACCAATATGCAGTTTAGCTGAATATCAGAAGAATTAAAGTCAGTGATGACTGCCTGCCTGCAGCGAAAGCCCTCTGATGTTAAATGATGGCTTTGATATGGTTTTTCGGTCCTCCCGAGTCTATTTACATATGCAAATTTGGTGAGTTATAGTTTCCAGGCCCAGCCTGCACAGTTGGCACGCTTCCTTGCTGTCATCCCATGTCCATAGCAGGATTGCTAACAAAGTTTGGTTTCATTTGTCCCTTGGATGACCCATTGCTGTCTACAAGTGAAAACCGATAAATTGGATATTATTTTACTTGGTAAATCCTCTACCACTCATGAACCTTCAGTTTGGTGGCCTCCTGAACTCGGCCTCCGTCCACCTTAGCTAAAGAAGTCAGCAACTTGGGCTTCTCTTTCGAGGAATCACAGTCTCTTTCCACCCACATAAACAAAAGATAATCTTCTTGTTTCTACCATCCATACCTTCTAAAAAAAACTCCAATTTCCTCCTTTGTCTTCTCATCAACTTGTTGTACAGTTTTCCTCTCCAGGCTGGATTACTGCAATCCTCTCTGCTTGAGTTTTAGAGATCAATGGGTCCATATTCAACATACAGCTGTTGGATTAATCTCCCTAAATTCATTCACATTTCACACTATCTCCAAGTTTCACCGGCTCCCTGGCTCTGCTCACATCTGGTTCAAACCCATGCATCTAGTTCACAGAGCTTTTCTCAAGACTGGTAATCTTTTCCTTCAAGCCAAAATTGTTCCACATTCCCTGTCTTGTGACCTACAATTGTACTTTCTGATTGCATTGTATTCCCTTCCGTCACGACAGGCAGTGGCTTCTTCTTCCAAGCAGCCAAAATATGACCCTCACTTCCTCTATTCCTACGTCTCATGGATGATCACTTGCTTTGCAGAAAAAAATCTAACACTCAGCTTTTTTTCTATATTCTTTAAGTTCTGCTATTCTTCTATCAACTTTTCCTTTATCTCCAGGATACCCTGTTTCTCATTCATTACCAGGATACACTGTGGCGATCTACAAATGTCTATCCCCATCATAGGCCTGCTGTTACTGGACCTTCTTTCCTCCGTGACAGATCTCCTGCTGCCATGCAGGATATGAATGTCCATTCATTTAGCTCCTCTTTTCCTTCTTCTCACTTTTGTCTGCTGATTGGCTCAAGCAGACCAGGAGGCTAGACCAATGACTGTTCTCCAAAGTTGTGCAAAAGACACACTATCAATCGAGGAAGGTTTCTTAATATAAAGAACTGAACTACCCAAACAAATGTAAATCAGGTTATCATAAACATTTTGAACTAGCTTTTGTCTGAGAGGAAGAATATGTTCATAAAAACAATGCCTTTGGTTTAATAAAAGGTTTTCTAACTATTTTATTTACCTGGATGCAGGCCATATTCAGGCACCTAAAAATGGATCTATTTCTCTGTAAATCTTACTGAGTGATTCCTTCAGCTGCATATGAAAAACAGACTGAAATTAGAGCACAATGTTGTGAGTATTTTAATTTAAAAAAAAATTGAACCTTGCATGCATGATTTTGGGACATGCCCATGGAACGTGCTATAATACACAGTAGTTATGTGTCTCCTTGCAGAGGCATTGTTGTGGGTGTCGCTATGAGTGTGCATGGTTTTGTATCCACTGGCAAAGTTGTACAAAGTTCCGAATTTGTGCCCTTCTTGAAGCTTTCATATTTTGTCGATTTACCTTTTTTTGCTTTGGCAAAGTTCTTTTCTACACAGCAATAACATTTTCAGTCTAGTTGAACTTAGTTAGATTTAGGTAAGCCATGCAAAACATTTCTCTGCAAGATTGCACAAGAGAGGAACCCTGAGATCCTGATTACAAGAAGTCTGTATAATACCGACCCTTGCACAAACCATTGATAATGCAGGGGCTGGAACTATGTGTTGGGCGGAGTTTATCACACCAGATTGTTACCTAGTGTGATAAAGTAACATTTCCAAGCTACACTTTGGAGGTATACACCCTATTTTAAACTGCTAGACTTATATTAGAACATTGGAATGTTGGGGGCGCCATTGAAGACAATTCAGAGCTGTGAACAAAGGCCTCACAAAGCCCGAGGAGACTTCAACCCTCTGGGCTCTGTAAGGCCTTTGTTTTACTATTTACAACATTCTGCCCTCTAGGGGCAGAGTGTTCTAATAGCCTTAGAGCCCTCCATAGAGGGCTCTACCGGCCATTAAAGGCCTGCTCCCTTGTTAAAGGCCCTTGCCTTTGGCTCAGACCTTTACTGCTGGAGCGGGCTTTTAATGGCCAGTATAGTCCACTACAAAGGGCTTTAAGGCTATATTAGAACTTGACTATTGGACTCGAAAAAATCCCAATCCACAAGACTTTAATAGGGGCAATAGCTATTTCAACCCCTCTGAGACGTTTGTTATCAGGACCCAGCTGTTTCTCCAAAGTGTAGCTTATGGTGAAACATTTTACAACATGAATGGTTGAAAAAGTCAAGATTTTCTAACGTCTGTGGCAGACAAAATAAAATTGCAAACTTTTACATAACCCTTTTCCGAAAAAAACCTTTTGTAAATCCACTCAGCCCTAGGTTTAGACTATCTTAATTTGAATACAGGGGAGCATGCCCAGAGAAAACCCAAATCAATGGTGTTTATGAAATTACTCACCCAATAGGGATATCACCCACAGTTTCAATGCCGAACCTTTCACGCAGATTTACCCCATACGATATTCCGGTTGAGGCAATAAGCTGAAGGGATCAAAAACACATATCAATCGAGTTATAAAGGCTCTGTTACTATAAATCATTCATGTACCTTGCTTCCGAAAACGAATTAGATGGATGTTATACAAAGACATCTAAGATGTTTTATTAGGCATGCATGTTTCGAACAGATCAACAGACTTAAAACAAGCACTTGCAAAGCCAATAGGTCTGGCATTGGCCGTCAACCTTTTGCAATTCTTGTTTTATTTCATCATGGCTTTTGTAAATCGTTATTGTTCAAGAACCTCCCAGGCCCTCATCAATCTAAAAACATTGACTAAAGGTCCAAAAAAGCAGACAATACCATAGGAAGGGAACTACTTTGTGGGTGGATGTGCTCCTTGTGAAAGATAAGCATGCCATAGGTCAAAGTAAAGTCAGCCTATGGCTGAGTGGGCTGACACATTGCCCTTTGATGCATGCTGGAGTGGGTGGAAAACAAATGTTAATGATGTAACCACAGACTAATGATGAAGTCTTGCTTTAGACTTCACCTATAAGCAAGTATGTTATATACCTAATGTTAATAAAATCAAAAGGTCTTGGCTAACACAGACTTAATAAAGCCAAGTGATCTGGCATTGGCTGCCAGGCTCTTGCCTTTGAGAAAGAAGGAAGGCAAGACAGAAAGAGGGAAAGAAATCAAGAAAGAAGGCAAGCAAGAAAGAAGGAAAATCTAAAAGGTAGGAATGAAGAGAGCGAGGGCGTATAGAGGGGAGGAGAGGAAGGAAAGGAAGGAGTGAAACATGACAAGAAGGAAAGAAGAAAGGCAAGAAAGAGATGAGGGAAGGAAAGAGAAAGGAAGTGAGAGGGAGGAAAGAAGAAAGGAAGGAAAGGAAAGGAAAGGAAGGAAAGGAAAGGAAAGGAAAGGAAAGGAAAGGAAAGGAAAGGAAAGGAAAGGAAAGGAAAGGAAAGGAAAGGAAAGGAAAGGAAAGGAAAGGAAAGGAAAGGAAAGGAAAGGAAAGGAAAGAAGGAAGGAAGGAAGGAAGGAAGGAAGGAAGATTGGAAAGAAAGAAGGCAATAAGGAAAGAAGAAAGGCTAAAAAGAAAGAGGGAAAGAAAGAAGCCAAGCAAGACAGAAGGAAAAAAGAAAGGAAGGAAGGAAGAGAGCGAAAGTGGATAGAGGGAAGGAAGAACTGAAGGAATGAAAGATGGCAAGAAGGAAGGAAGAAAGTCAAGAAAGAAATGAGTGAAGGAAGATAGAGAGGAAGCAGGAGAGGGAGGAAAGAAGAAAGGAAGGAATGAGCCAAAGAACGAAGGAAGAAAGATTGAAAAAATAAGGCAAGAAGGAAAGATGAAAGGCAAGAAAGAAAGAACAGAGAAGAATGGAGTAAAGATAGCAACAATGAAGGAAAGAAGGAAGGTACAGAAACAAGGATGAAGGAAAGGTAGCAACAATAAATGAAAGAAATAATAAATAAAGGAAGAAAGAACAAAATAAAGAATGAAAGAAAGAAAGAAATAAAGAAAGAAAAAGAAGGAAAGAAAGAGGGAAAAAATGAAGCCATGGCTGAAAACATAAGAATTGATTTGGTTTAATTGGAAAGAAAAACAGAAAGAAAGAAAGAAAGAAAGAAAGAAAGAAAGAAAGAAAGAAAGAAAGAAAGAAAGAAATAGAACAACAGGGTTGGCAAGATTGACAGAAAATACTGATTAGTTTATATTCAAAGTTCATTTGAGCTGATATGAAATAGCAGCAGTCAGATAAGCATGGCCACTGCAAAAGGAATTTACAACTGCACTGTGCTCACAGCAAAAGTGTACTGCTATTCAATCAGGCTCTAAGTACGAAGGCAACACTAAAGTAATTAGAACGTGGAAACAAAAAAAACACTGACACTGAAGGGAACTACCTTGTGTATGGATGTGCTCTTTGTGAAAGAGCAAAATGCAGTCGCTCGAAGTGAAGTTAACCAGTGGTTTAAGTAGGGTGTCCCATTGACCAATGCTCTATGCTATGGTGCTTATAATTCAGGTGTAATGTCACATTCATGATCACTAATTAGACATTTGCAGGAGAAAAATATATGAACAAGTACATATACCAGAATATATTAAAACATGATATGTATTTTATTCGGATACACTTTAAAAATAATTTTTGTTATTTGGCAGCGGACACAGTACTTGAAATTTGCAGACTTATTCACAGTAGTGTGAAAACTTGGTCTTGAATAGTCGGGCAGACTTAGTGATGCAGGTCCTGTTATGAAAGTGATGAGACGCTTGTTGTAATTACGTTGCGATGAGTGGTTATTTGTGAAGAAAATATCGTTTGGACTGTTAATTTTGGAAATACAGGAGAGGATTCCTTTATCCTTACACTTCTTTATGTATATATGTGCAACTACATCATCCTGATGATGGTCCTGTGGATCTCTTAGACCAAGGGGGGACCGAAACGTCGACACCTAGCACCGTTTTGCTCATTTGTCTATTGTTTAGACTGTGCATGTGATAAAATGCTATGTTTGATTTTCATCTAATATGGTATTTAAGTTGTCCATAATCTAAGCAAAATTAGTTTTTACACTACTGTGAATAAGTCTGCAAATTTCAAGTATTGTGTCCGTTGCCAAATATCAAATAAAACATTTAAAGTGTATCGGAATAAAATACATATCATGTTTTGATATACTCTGATATATGTACATGTTCATATATTTTTCTCCTGCAAATGTCTAATTAGTGATCATGAATGTGACATTACACCTAAATTATAAGTAAATTGAAATGGTTCCTCGAGGGACAATTGTATTTTGGTATTGATTATACCCAGTCCCTAGGGGATTAATGGGTGGCTTTTTGTGATTTAGATAGTATGCTATAGTGGGCGGAATAAAATGTAATGACACAACAACAGACCAATGGATGAATAGAGGTGGCTGAATGGACCTTTAAGTAAATATACTATAGGGTTAATTTTAGTACAGTGAAAAGATCTTGGCTAACGCCATACCTAAAAAAGTCCTCAAGCTCAGTCACAGGAAGATGTTTGCCCTGGCTTGCAACTTCCTGAAATGGCTGTAAATAATTTTGTTTTGGTCTACATTTTCAACATGCAAGCATTAAATTAAACATTAATGATATGCTCAATTAATATCAATTATTATGCAAATGGCGTAACCCTGTAATTATGCAGTGAATGCTGCAGCCTTGGAATCACTAAACCCAGTGACCCAAAGCTTTGTCTGCTGTTTTATCAAGTTTATTCATGAAAGGTAAACAAAAGCTAAACATTCTATTTCCAGTCAGTGCCCTTTTTTAGCTGCACTTTGAAGAAAACCTCTAACCCAAACAAACATGTAATATTAAACAAGCTTTGACATAGCCAATAAATTGTGCATTTTAGCTGCCAATGCCGACTTATTGGCCTTGCAAATACTTTTTGGTGATGTTACTTGGTATCGGCACAAAGAGAACAAAATGCTTATTAGAGATACAGCACAGTATCAGCGAAAAAAGGCCATGATGAAGGGCATGCTTATTCGTTATCACACATATGCGTCTATTTGTTATGATGCTACAGTGGCCCTGTCTGATGATGTGTACATGTGCATGCTCTCCATTCATGCACATGCTTACTCTATAATGTAGCAGCCATTTTTTTCTACTTACCGTTCAAATATGACGGATGCAAATATGGAAGAAGCAAATAAAAAAATTATTTGAATGTGCACAAAAGCACATTTAAAATAAGGGCAGCCCATTAGCAAATAGTTGGTCCCAGACCCTGCAAAAGTTTTTAAAAATATCTTTCTTCGAGGGCAGAGGAGAAACAAGAGCAATGGGACTAGGGCATTTGGATGCACTAGAGGACCATAAGCAGGGTGGGAGAGTTCAGAAACAATGGTAAAGGCAAAACAATCCAGGCAAGGACGCATGGGAAAGCAAAAGATAAGTTGGGAAGAGTTAGGAGGAAGAACCAATGGAGAAAGTAGGGGTGGTAGGGAAGTATTAGCACTCAAACAATGAAGAAAGAAAACACATACACTTTAATGGAGTGCTTAGGTCATAGAGAAAAGTTCTTCTCTGAGTGCAAGCAGTGGAGGGACACAGGACATCCAATCAGAAAACAGTAAGAAATGTTCCAGAACCTGTCAAAAAACAATTCAACTGACCTAATATCCACTATAGTTATGCATTTTAATGTATTAGTGACAATAGGTCTTCGACTGCCTGTAGGGGAGACCAAAAATGCATAATGGTTAACATGTGTAATATGGTGCTATATTGCCATCTTGGGTTTTGGTAACATTCACAAACCACCTAGCCTCGTGGATCATAAATTTCACCAGAATACCTAGATAAAATATATACTACAGAAGTGCACTTCTGTAGTTAAGGTTGACACCTCAGTTCATAGAATATGAAACTTTTGCGCCCTTAATACCCGCCAATTTCCAGCAAATATGGAGGTTGTGTACCAAGCATGGAGATAGTTTAAAGAACTTGCCAAATTTGCAGCATTTTATTCAAACAAATCAAATGTTAAAAGGAGGTTCCCAAACCATGCCACTTTCACCAATAACATGTTTTACTATAAGAAAGTTCCTACATGCATCTTTCTGAAACTGTTGAATGAAGGTCCACCATATTTTAATGACACAGTGGCCATTCTGTCAATCTTGTTTTCTTGTTTTAGTGCATTTTCAGCTAGCCTGGGTGGACACAGAAGCAGCAATATGACTGTTCAATGCATATGATACCCACAACATTTTGCGATCACTGGAAAATTCAGATATTCGATCATGAACAACGAAACATATACAAAGATGTCCATGCATTTTTTGCACATTGATCACTGACCTGCCGTATGCTTTTGAAAACTGGAAAGCAAAATGGGGTTGCTGATGAATATCTTTCATGCTACACAAGCATTATTATGGAGTAAAAATGTACAATGTATTTTCCAGTGTACCACCTCAAAAGAAATTTCAGTTTCGATCTCATGTTTAAAAAGAAGATTGTATTTCATGAAAGATGACGTTTATGAAACTTTACTTTCCAATACAGGAAAAAAATGCTGAATGGAATTGCACCAAATTTATCAAAAATGTACTACTTTATTCAGAAAGCAAGCTTTTTGTGACTTGGTGTAATTTATTCTCAATTTCATGAAATTGGCATTCGAACAGAGCTATAGTTGATTATAAAGGAGTTAAATAGTTAGGTTTATCTGGACTGCTCATGTTCAGATGCACTCCGATTGGCAAATTTAAAGGGGACTAGTTAATCCTTATTGGTTGTCTACAAGCATATGTTGTGGCAGCCAATATGGGACTCAGGGACATGCTTCCTGCATCCTGAAAATGAATTTTAAAAATACATGATGGGTCAGCACACCCTGATGCTTCAGGGCATATACGTGAGTACCAAGGGGATCCTCTCTTGATTGGCTGGCCACAAGATGGACAGCATGCTGTAGCAGCCATTAGAGGGCTCGGGTTCATAGTCCGCATTGAAATGAATTTTAGTGAAAGCCTGTTTTTGAGGGTCTCAAAAAGGAACACATGAAGAGTAATAACAGATTTTAGTCAGAATGCAAATAATTTAAAGCTGGTGTTATACTCATTTTAGGTGAGTTTTCAGGGGATGTATGTCAGTACAACGCGATCATTTTGATCGCGGTACTTTACATCGCGGATTTTACAACGCAAGTCGTTACAACGACTTGCGTTGGAGGGCGCGGATTGAGGAATATTATAATTTTATATTCCAACACCAGTCCACGTAACAGTAGGGAAGGTGTTGGAATATAAAATTACAATATTCCTTAACCAACAGCGCCATCCAGCGCAAGTCGTAGTAACGACTTGCGTTGTAATGGCAGCGTGGTAAAGGTCGTGCGGTGTAAACACTGCGTTGTAAACGACGTTTACCGTTTTCAGGTGATTTACTCAGTGTAAAATTCCGCTCCTCTGCTGGGATTTAATGAACCGCATTTGAGAGAAAAGCAGCTTTCACTCATGATTTACTCAGAGAAGGAATGGAAGGTGCTCCAGAAGCTAAAATGGAAGCACACTATCTTTCTCAGCCATGTGAGAACAGAGTCTGATATTCTGATTAAAACATGTACTTCCAACAGCAGCCTGTCGGTTGATACCCTGTGTTCTACAGACACACAAAAGGTGATAGGAGGAGTGCTTGCAATGTGTCTAACCACTGGCAATCGCTCAGGGTAATATTCCAACCCATTGCTTTTTTGCTTACCATGCCACCTCAGCCATATGCATATTAGCCTTCACCCTGCTTCAACAGGAAGAGTCCACCCTGACCTGCCAGGCTAGGGCCTCCCTAAACCAGAACACAAGCAACCCGAGAACAGTTTCACCTTGGTTGGGGCATGTCAGTCAGGTGTAGTTTGGTTCCAGAGGCACAGTGAGCATGTGACCAATGTCTGGGCATATTGCCACTTAGAGGGGTACATCCAACACATAAAAGATGATTGGAGGAATGCGTGCAATTGGTCTTACCAATGGCAAACGCTCGGGTAGCAATTCAAACCATCACTCTTTTCCCTACCAATTCCACCCCAGTTTGCACCCAGCCACATACAAATCATTCTTGACCCAGCTCCAATAGGAACCCCACTCGGCTATGCGTCGATCGCAAGGTAAGTGGTTTAATTTATTTACTTATTTTCAGTATCCCGTCGAATGTCACTTCCACCCTAGCCCATCCACGCATCCGCCACTCCGCCTTGCTACGCCTGCCTGCACTGGCCGCCACTGCACAGTGGGTCAAAAATGTTTTTTTACAGTTTGCTGTGAATTCGGAGGATCTATGGCAAAATATTTTTTTTAAGTGCAGGCTTCTTCACTACCTCAATAAATACACCCTGGGGTGGGCCAGGGTTTGGTTGGAATTGTAATGTAGGAGAGGGGGTTCTTAGCCCTTCTCCCCAAACCTCTGGAAGGCCCTGGGGACCCCATACCCAGGGGTTGTCAGCAGAACAAAGGGAAGATCAGTGTTTGGCACCCATCCCTGAGCTTCATTAGTCCTCAGGATCCCATGCCCCAAGGATGAATATCATTGTAAAGGTGTCTTGACCTCTCTAGGCCCTGAAGACCCATCTCCCAAGGCCAATCTAAAATCAAAAGAGAGGTCAAACCCAGAAAGGCCCCTGGGACCACACCCCCTAGGCCAGCTAAATTAATGGATCCCAGGAGCCCACTGCCATGCCACAGTAGTTTCCATTTCCACAATAGCGTGGGCATGGAAATTATAGTCTGCTCCCACCTGGCAGGAGCATTTCTAAAGCTCCCACTGGGTGGAAGCAGGCATGCCTTCCTAGCTCACAAGAATGTATGAAGGGAAGGCCTGTTTGTTACCACTCAGTGGGAGCTTTAAAAATGCTTCTACCGCGTTAGAGCGACTTTTTTTTCCTGCCTGTGGTCTTGCAAGTAGGCAAACACACATGGACAGGAACAAACAAAACGGTCTGCTCCCACAAGGCTGGAGAAATGCCGGCTCCCACAGCACCTAGGATGGGTGCATGCAAGGAACTGTCAGGGCTGTGGGAGCTATGGGGCTCCACCCATTCTCCAACATACAGTTAGATGGGGTCCCCGGATGGGCACCTGGGCATCTACGCACATAGAGTGAGGCCCCAGGGGATGGGATCCTGAGGCCAGTAGGGGTTAATGGAGGTGGGCTTCACACCCCTTACCCTTAAGGACCCCAGGGGATAGGATCCTCATGGCCCCTTGTTGCTCGCAAAGGAGGGGCATTTGGCCCTTCCCCAAGCAAATATGGATTGGCCTAAGTGAATGTGGTCCCCGGGGCCAATATTGACATGACCTGTTTGCTAATAACTTGGTCACCGATTGATGAATCTCTAGGAGAATTTGCAGACCTATTCTTTTTTCTACATTGGCTGATGATTTCGAGTTTTGGAGTGATTAGTTGAGGGGCTGTAAGGAAAAAAGGGTGGTCCTAAAACACATATTTTCCACAATGCATTTTCCTTAGGCTTTTCAAACAGACGTATGACAAAATGGCAGCACAGATTTACATGAAAGTTGAATTTGTTCAGTTGTTTTTAAGTAATAAGGGGCAACAACAATGTGATATATGGGGCCCCTGTATAATGCAGGATGTTGTGGCATACAGCTGTACATGGCGATAATGAAACACAATGGTATTTGTTAATCAACACCCTTGCAAAGAGCAGCCATATTGTTTAGACGACAAATTGTGTTTGTTCTGTGTTTTAACTTCAAATGTAGCTTATTACTCTTGTTGTAATGTATAGGAAAATATAAGCCAGTTTATCAAAGTCTGTAGAGATAGGAAAAGTATTTTCATTGATTTATATATTTTTTTTAAAGTTTACGATGTACCATGATGTACCAAGGTACTTTCTCAAATGTAGCTAAAAAGTACCTCAGTAGTCTTTGAAATCTAATTTTTGTTATATATGATAAAATAAAATTAGATATAAAACAGGGTGGCTCTTAAAAGAGCCGTTTTTTTACAAAACATATTTATATGTGTTTGTCAAGCCATGTTTTGAGGTTTTAAATGAAAGCATGCTTTTCATAGGTTGAAAAATATACACTATCAGTGCAATACAGTGCTTTATTGCCACAGTTTATATTTAAAAGTCCAGCCAGACTAAATTAATTATAACTCGAGCCTTCCTCATTCACTACTTATACCCTTTCATATTACATAATTTAATAGTATGTTAAATCATATCATCCATGCATCTGAAATTTCATCATTTAGGAAAAGAGTGTGTATGGTAGAGGGCCAAGTAATAGTAAATTTAGTCTGGCTAGCAAGTTGACAACACTCTGAACTGAGGTGCGTGACTTACAGAAAGATTTGGGTGGGTGCAGCTTTACAGCAACGTAACAGTAAAAACAATCACAGTACACTAACAACAGCAGTACAATAATAACACAGAGTCTAGAGTCTAGACAGGTATTAGTCAATCACAGTGCCATAACAAAAAAGTACAGTTTCATAATTCTAGTCATTTTCATTCAGTAATGAAGTATTACGATTGCTGCGTTGTGCATCAATTCGTTTTGTAGACCTTGCGGGAGAGGTGTATGTAACTAGGTTGAGATTTCATGGTGCGGTTGATTAGCTATTTTCCTGAGGGATAAAGGTGCCAGTTGATGAGAAATTCTTTTAGCTGTCACTTGAAACTCATGAAGGAGGTGTAATACTGATATGTACTGGGAGAGAGCTCCAGAATTTGGGGGCATTGCCTGAGAAAGAGCAAGAGAGAGCTTTTTGTTTATGACTTTTGGGGAGGCTGAGAAGGAGTGTGTTGGAGCTTCTTAGGTTTCTCGATTGTCCTGCTT
The DNA here is from genome assembly GCF_964263255.1 of Lissotriton vulgaris. Lineage (NCBI taxonomy): Eukaryota > Metazoa > Chordata > Amphibia > Caudata > Salamandridae > Lissotriton > Lissotriton vulgaris. The sequence continues at coordinate 1,214,723,114 of NC_141697.1, forward strand.
TCGTGAGTTTGGCTGCTAGGTAATCTGGTTTACCAGTATGTAGGGCTTTGTAGGTGAGACAGGCAGTTTTGAATCAGCAGTGTGCTTCAATGTGTAGCCACTTTAAGTTTTGCAGTGTAGGGGAGATGTGTTTCTTTGCTCGGGTGACCATTGTTGCTGCTGCATTTCGAGTGGCTCTCATGTGGGCTACGTGTGCTTTGGCTGCTCTTGTGAATGTGGCAATTCCATAGTATAGTCTTGTAATGTAGTTCCTATATTCCCAATAGGCTCTGCGCATTGGAATAATATATCCTATAGATTAGACATAAGACTGAGGTTGACTAGGTCTCTATCGAATATATTAAACTTAATAGTGAGTGCCAGCTAGCTCAGAGGTCACAGAAACTTTCTCGAATTTACAAGATTAGTTTCCGACAACCACATAAACATGACAACTTTGTTTCCCAAGAATAAGAAATATATCTCTAGAGTCGTGGAAACAATAGATAAGTATTTAACTCAGTCAATCGCGCATGCTTCATTTCTACACAGTTGCAGAGAACAGTCTTCTTTCTCATGCTAGAGAAGTGAACTGCTACAATTGTATTGCAGACTGCAAAGTATAATGGTACAGCGAGAACAATAATATAAAATAATACTGTAAGAGAATTGCATGCTTTCTAAGCCATATAAAAATACATGCATAAATCATAATTACTAAAAATACTCAGCTGGTGCTTCTAAAATACGCCTACCACAATGTACCTAATCTAAGTCTAGAACGTGCGAAGAAGTAAGTATTGTGTAGCCTGGCTTTAGTATTCTTTGCCAAGAATCAATCCAAGATTTCTCTAGGTTCTAATCAGCTCCATACCTTAGTTAGAATGAAGGAGGTCTGGTATCTCTGTCTAGGGACTCGATTTCCCAACACCCCGCAAGGGGAGCTTGGAAACACTGGAGCTGGATTCTCGGCAGGAGAAGAGACAGCTTCCTGATCAGTGCGTCAGCTGGAGGGTCGGCTTTCTTCGGCACTTGCTGTAGCGAGCTGCGTCGGGCAAGTAGATAGTCAAACTGCTCCGAACCACTGTGTCTTGCTAGAGCAAGGGGAGTTATATTTATACCTTAAAGGTGTCTAGGAATGCCTTAGCTTGACGTAAAGTTGGGCATAATAAGGTCAGGAAAGTTCTTGTTTGCAAAGTACATGAGTTCTTGGAGAAATCAATATTCGAGCAAGGGGAAGTTCCCTAACTGCTTAAGCCAATTTTCAAAGAAATCGGTATGACGTTTGGTAGGTGTGGAAGTAGCCATGCCTATATTTGGTCTGCATGGGCTATGTCTAAATAAGGGCTTGATTTCTATGCATATATAAGGGAAATACCTATATAAGGGCATGAATCAAGAGAATTCACTCGGAGCCTAAAACGCCACACAACAGTCTGGACAGAACTAGTGCTTGTGTTGTGGTTTTTAGGTCATTCAGAGGTAGGTCGAGCAGTCATTAATGTGTAGTTATAGTTAGGATGTAGTAACCACTACTACTAATAACTTTGGTGCCATTTGGTGAACCTTCATGAAACTTTTGAAAAAACTGTTTATCCACCTCCGCTCCTTCCTGGAAAGTTTTTGGGTGATCCGTCAAATGGCAGCTGTAAAAAAAGGGGGTCCAAAATAAGCTTTCCCTACACAATTTCTGTAGGGAATTTCAGACAGTGCTATAGCCAAAACAGCTGAACATAATTATACCAAATTTGGCAGAAAACTCGACTTATGATTTGGTGTAAGTTTGCTCAGCAGTTTTTGAGAAATTAAGGTTAAAAATTTATAGATATCTTGGCCGTTGGGTAAACAGGACTCCTAATAGAGTGATCCAATTGGCCAAGGGGAAAATTGTTCCCATTGGGCGCCTCGCTCCCGCTAGAGCAAAAGGGTCCAATGAGTCCCGTAGGAGTTTGCGCTCTGATCGGCTGATACTAACCTGAACACAAATTTTGAGGCCCCATTACAGAACTCGATCTCCGTGTCCTGAAAATAAAAACAAATTATGTATAAGGGAACAGGGTAGGATTTGGGGGTCATAGAGTGACCTCACTAGGTTAAAAAAATAATGTACTTTTTTTGTGCATCACTGCGACCCGGCGAGAGTCCTGTGGGAGCCAGTGCTCACCCCTAGACTACAGTTGGAGCCCCATGGTAGCCAGAGCAGCTACCCTGGCTTCCACAGGAGTCTTTTTGGGTTATGGTAAACAATTTTTAAAAATCAGGGGAGGGGTTGGTGTCCATTGGGGTTGGTAGGGTTGGCAGCCAGAGAAGTTTCATCACACATATGTTGAATAAAGGTGCTCCATTTCCAATCGCACAGCCAAAAACACTGTTTCCAAAACTCTTTTTACTTTAATCCATGTTTATTCTGTGTACTCACTGCTTCAACCAATTCTTTTCTTTTTGATTCATGGTAAACTGGTAAAGCTGATGAAAGTCCCAGTTTTTTCAAATGACACAATTATGCCCGTCCAGGCCTTTTACTGCATCACGTGGGTACATATATTTCACGATCGACAACTCAGAATTGAATAATATCCCAATGCATTTCGGGCCTTCTTTGTGCGGGGTAGTTGTCAAATTAAAATAACAAACCTGTGTTAATTAATATCTAGACCTCTGCTATTTTGGCAACAATACATACTATAAATAAACTGTGTATCCATACATCGCATTGTGAAAAAAACCAAACTCCTTCAAACTCATAACTGTTGTGACCCCTTATACGCCCTTGTGTCTCCCCAACAACCTTAACTAATGTAACATCCCGTGAGAGCTTTGTGCAATACAGTGTCCTCCCCTACATCCATCCTCGATTTCATACCTGCCAATTTCAACCGCGTTACAAAACAAAGTCCTGACCACCCAACGTGCTGATTCTCCTACAGTCTACAAACCTAACCTATTTATTCCAACTGGTGTTAAACCTCCCAAACTCTGACTTTGTGCCCCGATCATTTATCCTGTCTGCTGTGCTCAAAAACAACCCTTGTACCTGCTTCTGCTTCATCATTACTTTTAACGATTCTAAGGACTCCTTTCATTCTGACCGTGAGGCCGTACAAATGCTCAAACAACTCACTCCTGCCCATACTAACTATTTAAACTCTTCCCGTGACGTAACTACCGCAAACCACCCACCTTCATGGCTGACTACATATCCCATCTATCCCTCCGTGTCTCTTCTAATTAGCACTGTTCACCCCACGTAACCTAATCCTCGCTCCTAACTGCTACTGAATCCATTCAATTTAAATTGCTCCAAACCTGTGTGCACCCATTCACCCGTACATCAACTCCCTGCTCCTCTCCACTTACTCACTTAATATTAAAAAATATATATATAAAAATATATATATAAAAAAGTGACATCTCTACAACATAAACTGACCAATACAATCTCGTGTTTAATGTGTTTCAATATACACATGTCCATTCAATAAAACACACAACGGTCCGTAATGTATACACATTTCTCTTTCCAGTCTGTTTTGAATCCTTAAGTCCAAATGAATCATCCACTATAGACTCATTATTCCTTCGTCATTAATAAAACATAGCTTTTCTCGTGATGACGTTGTTTGTTCAATGATAATTCACTTAAATCATTCTGTTCGTTAGGTGAAAACTGCCGGTTTGAGGTATGAATATTTCAATGAAAACATTTAGGAGTGGCAGGATGCACACCTGGTTATCGGTCTCCTCAAAGTTATCATTTTTTAAGATTTGCATGCAGCCTTAATCCGTGCCTCACCTCAGCGCACGTTCACAATATTAATCACACATATGTTGCGTTACCCTGGCTCCCACAGGAGTCCTTTGGGATATGGAAAACAATTTTAAAAAATCTGGGGTACGGTTGGTGTCCATTGGGGTTGGTAGGGTTAGCAGCCAGAGGAGTTTGAAATAGGAGATTGTCACTTGCACACCAAAGGGTACAAATCAATAGTCCTGGGAGTAAACGACTTGTTTTTGACACAAATGAAACAAACTGAAGTGTGCTGCACGGTATCAGAGGGCTGCCAGTCCCTCATGTGATGTGAACGTGTGAAGTGATTCAAGATACTATGTCTGCAATGACTGTGTGTACAGCTAAAAGGATATAAATTTGCTATACCAAATTTTCAAAACTATGTACACAATCTCATGCAACATATAACAAAAACAATGGTCTCACACTGGAATCACCATTGATTTTCATTTACTTGCAATGAAACGGAAAATTTAACATGATTCAATATATGCACGTACAATTATCATTGCTTCATGATAATCAATGCGTAAAAAAACATATCGTAGTTAAAGCATTATAATGATGTAAACACAGAGAGTGACGATAGATGTTCTTCGGCCCAATGCATTTTGGGACCTCGTGTCCCTTCCTCAGGGGCCATTAGGATAACACGAAATGCTGGTACCCTGAATGACGGTGGCTGACCACGAGCTATAACACAAGGGCACAATGGTAAACTATGATTCAAGAGCGGATCACCTGGAATTACGCCAGAAATTCGTCAATCACTTCTCTCGTAACTGCGGGGCAAACTGCACTGCTGTGACAGAGGAGTTTACCACAGAGCTTGGATGCAGACAGGTGGTTGGCATAGTTACATATGTTAATAAAATCTTACTTGAATTTAAGAAAAAACCCTTACAAATTAAATGAAAAAAACAACGGTTGAAATTATGTTATAATTAGGTGACCATGTCAGTTAAAATGTAAGGGCCCGATTCACAGAACTAACTTAAGACAAATTCCTAAACTTACTACTTTTGGTATTCACAGAAGGCATTTAGAAGTAGTAAAGTTAGGATTTTGTCTTAAGTCTGTCTTAAGTCTGTGCTAGGTTTGTCTTAAGTTTGTCTTAAGTCTGTCTTAAGTCTGTCTTAAGTTTGTCTTAAGTTTGTCTTAAGTCTGTCTTAAGTCTGTCTTAAGTCTGTCCTAAGTTTGTCTTAAGTCTGTCTTAAGTCTTCCTTAAGTCTGTCTTAAGTCTGTCCTACTACATTAGGTATTCACAGAAGGCATTTAGTGGTAGTAAAGTTGCATGGTGTCTTAAGTTTGACTTAAGACAGATTCAAAACAGACTTAAGACAGATTCAAGACAGACTTAAGACAGTCTTAAGACAGTCTTAAGACAAACTTAAGACAAACTTAAGACAGACTTAAGATAGACTTAAGACAGACTTAAGACAAAATCCTAACTTTACGACTACTAAATGCCATCTGTGAATACCAAAAGTAGTAAGTTTAGGATTTTGTCTTAAGTTAGTTCTGTGAATCGGGCCCTAACAGTTTAAGCTAAAAACAAAACTTAAATTCACCAGCTATTGATGTGTTTTATCTAGGAACCCGATCAATATTGTGACCTTATGCCCCTATACAGCTATAATCAATACATATCCCTGTAATGGCATAATAATAAGAGCCATATTTTCAGTAAATCGCCTCTGCAGTCCATGACACAGCAGAAGCTACTTCCTTAGATTCCTAGAGAGCACACCGAGTTCTTTTGACACACCAAACCCCCAGCAACCTGGGAAAGCCCCGCTTGCTTTGTTTTGATTTGTAATAGAACTCCTGCGAGCACTGTAAGAATGACCAGTTCTTAGTGACATCTTTATTGACGTCTTATGTCCAACCTTACGTCAAACCCGGCACCTTTCAGGTATAAATATGCCAACGCTGCCTTAAGCAAACAAACAGTGGTGAATTCTGGAGCAGAACAGCTGTCCCCTTGCAGAGAGCCGAGCAGACGCGAGAAGCCCACGGACGATGCCCCTCCTCTTTTGACGCGCTGAGAAAGACGCTGTCTTTCCTCCTACCGAGAAAATCCAGCTCCGGCGTTTCCAGCCTACCCTTGCGGGTGACTGGGATATCGGGTCCTGAGAGGGAGGTACCAGACCTCCTACATTCTATTCCAAAGGTACGGTGCTGACTAAACCCTTAGAGAGAATTCTTGGATCAGACTCTTGGTAAAACCAACTTAACCTAAACTGCTACTTACTTACTCCCTCCCACGTATTAGGCTTAGGTCAGGTACACCGGGGTAGGCGTAGTTAGAAGCACCAGTTGAGGTTGTTAGCCAATGTATATATGAATGTATATATTGTATATATTTTATTCATTTTAACTATCTTATGGCTAAGAAACCATATCAATGCTTTTACAGTATTATTTCATAATTCTCCTTTTACTGTACGTAATTTACTTCATATTAAGTATTGCAACTGTGGCAATCCATTTCTCTTGCATGAGAAGGAAGACTGTTCAATAAATCATACCCTTTATTGAAAACGCCCGTCTCTCTCTTCTCTGCACTCTGGTGAAACTAAGAACGCACGTCTGACTGAGTGAAATAATTGTCTATTGTTTTCACACGACTCTAGAGATTTACTCTTATTCTGGGGAGCAAAGTTGTCATGTTTATGCGGTTGTCGGAAGCTGAATCCTTTCTTGTCTGAGCCAGGGAAGCTGATCACTTCCTATTCAGTCAAGAAAGTTTCCAGTGACCTCTGAGCTAGCTGGCGCAAACCTAAATTAAGTCTAACATAGTCAGTAGAGACCTAGAAGACCACAGTCCTACGGCTACACTGCTGTTTATGTTATTCCAATGTGCAGGGCCTATAGGGAAAATAGGAACTACACTACATGGCGCCCAACGTTTGGTAAGGCGATAAAACTAACGCAAGACGTTAGAGTAACTCAGTCGTGCTTTTTCACGCAGACCCTTTTTCCCGTAAATGCTCCAATAGACGTCTGGAGTGGGTGAAAGGTTAAAATCTGCCGGAACTTAGTAGGAAGAGATTCCTATGTAGAGTTTTTGGTTTAGTCAACGTTGAAGGATACAGTGTTCCAAAATAATGTGCACCTAATCTTTGTTTCCTTGAAACCTGATCTGCAACAAAAAACCTTTCTGACAGTAAAATGCCAGACAGTAATGATGATAGGGATGCTGCTATATTAGCAGCTCGACTACTAGAGGATGACATGAGTCTCCTACAGAATGACCGGGATGCTATCCTCATTCCGGTCAACATAAGGAAAACTATAACTTTAAAACTTATAGAAAATGGACTGACAGCACGAGGTGGTACAGTCATTTTCGTGATAGAGGCTCACGAATATCGGCAGACAGAGGTATTCTATTCATGGATAAACTTTCCAGCGGCAAACGCTACAACACACGAATTCCACTATTATAAAATAGAGGAACCTCCGGAAGAATACGCTCCTTTCGAGGAGATTGAAATTCCAATAAAATACCAAGAGCACCTGCTCTAGATTAAAGGAGCCCTAAAACATAATGATCACATCACTAGGCTCGGTCCACTAGGTAGACTAGGAGCAACGTGGCCGGTTCTAGCCAGCTACACACCACATCCAGACATTGATAAAATGTCAAGTGAAGAACTCTTAGTTAAAATAAAAGAATAATCAAAGGCATATAGACAGTTAGTTCAATTGGCAATGGAGGATAAAACGATCCGCCAGAAATTGAAAGAAACAGATATAACAGATCAACCAATTGAACTTGCCAGAATCATAGAAAAATCCTATGAAGAACTAGGTAGGGATAGTTTGGGTGGTAAACCGGTAAAACCATAACTACTTGAAAATCCTGAAAAAATATTTATTAAAAATAATCAAAATACTCCAAAAAAGAGCTGGGATGGAAATAAACAATCCAGTCCAAAAGAAAAAAGATTCCAGTCCAGAGGAAGGTCTCCTCGGCGGAGGGAAAGAACTCCGAACCGAGAACACCAGTCCCCCAGAGGGAGCCCTCTGAGAAAAGATATAACCTTAGAAATAGGGATAACTTGAAAAAGCCTGATAGATATCAAAGTAATGATACACGTCCCTCTCGATCTTTTTCGCAGAAATCGGAAAGAAGAGGACGGTCAGAACCAAGGGAAGAGCACACCAAGTCCAAAGACAAGGAACCTGCTCAAAGTAAAACATTACAATTTCCAAGAAAGAAGGTAGCCAGTATTAGAGTAATCGAACATGCCGAGAATACTGAGGGCACAGCTGAAAAACGGAGAGTGGGCACAGACAATGCTAGACAGCGCAGCAGAAATCAGCATAGCTCGCAAGATCCTGATGAATCATCTGGAGACAGTGGGCACAAATGAATTCATTCAAGTGGAAACTGCAGATACCAGAGTTAGCGAACCTCATAAGATATACGAAATAACACTGCGTATAGAGGGAGATAAGACTAGAAAAATAAGGGGTCTGTTTTGGGATAACCTCTCAAAAGGCTATGACATCTTATTAGCTGAAAAAGACTGGCCACCAGAGTTTGTCAGGGAATGCCCTCATGGCGAAGAAATGATTATGCCTGCCTTCTCAAATCATATTCCAATTCACACTAAATATATATATGCAAGGAAATGGGCAGTAGCTCAAGCACTTGCATTATATAAAAATCATGTAGGATGGGATGAGGACTCTCCTCCTCACAAAATCCAGTTAAAATGTCAACCAACTGCACAAAGGCAGTACCCAATTAAGCAAGAAGCTAAAAAACAGGTCAGGGAGATTTTAGATCAACTTGAATACCAAGGGGTGATTGAAACATGCACCTCTCAAATGAACAATCCTTTGTTTCCTGTCTCCAAACCAGACGATTCATATCGTCTAGTCTTGGACTACAGACACCTTAACTCATGTTGCAAAACATTTGCTGTACAAAATTCGCACAGGCGGCACTAATGAATAACATAGTTCGCAAAAAATACAAAACAACACTAGACATTTCTAATGGGTTCTTTTATCAAAATATTGCACCAGAAAGCAGGTACTTGACCGCTTTCTCAATAATGGGGTCACAGAAAAATTTCTGTAGGCTCCCACAGGGATTCAAGAACAGCCCAGGACTATTCTCAGCCAGAGTAACAGAGTTACTACAAATGTATGATGATGAGGCATTATCTTATGTCGATGACATTTATCTCACAGACAACGACTTGGATACTCACTTAAAAAGAGTGAACACCATAATACTTGGGTTCGCAGCAGAGGGTTACAAATTCAACTTTAAAAAGTCACGAATTGCCCATCTAACAGTCTTATTTTTAGGATACGAATTATCAAGTGAAGGCAAAAGCCTAGCAGACAACTTCTTAGAGAAGTGCGCTATACACCAAGCACCGAAAACGCTGAAGAACTTACAATCGATTCTAGGCTTTCTGAATTTCAGAAGAACTTACATTCTAAACTATGCAGAGAGGATTAAACCCCTCTACGAATTAATAAAACCTGATTTTAAACCAATCAACTGGACTCAAAAACACACAGAAATTTTGAGATCACTGCAAACAGACATGTTAGCTAAAACAAAATTAGAAACACGTGACAATACACGCAACCTTGTAATCCGGGTCATCCCAGGAAGATGCGGATTCACGTACCTGACCTCTAATGAGGGAGAAACGGTACCAATAGCTTACAAATCACATTTGTACACACAAACAGAAAAAACATTCAGTCTCACAGAAAATACTGTAAAGGCGGTTCAAATTGCTGTAACAAGAGAACGAGCCCTAGCCCAAAGCAAAAGAATAACTGTTTTCACAGCAGAATCAGCCTTCGAGGCGCTATTCAGCCCAGTAAATCTAAAAACAGTGGCACTAGATCCGAAATGGATACAGTGGGAAAATTCTCTTGCTGCAGAAGACGTGACATACTATTTTGTCCCGAACATGAAAAAACGGAATTATTTAAAATATGAAAAAGAATATCCTCTGCCAATTGAAATCCTGCCTCTAGAACAGTACTCTTGTATAATCTATACCGACAGATTTGTACAGCATTACAATGTAGATGATAAATCCTACAATGCAGCCTGCGCGATTGTTAAAGGTCGCTGGCTCTGCGGTAAATTCAGACCGAAAATAACAAAAACTGAATCACTGAGAAAATGTTCGGCTCAGCGAGCTGAAATCAGATCTTTAAAGATGGCGCTTGAAAATGCCGAACGTGAATTCCCGACACTAATCGTGTGCGATTCGTATTTTTGCGTCAATTCTTACAATAATGATTTGCAGAACTGGGTTCAAAATGATTACAAAGATGACACAGGTGCCACAATTAAGCATAAAATGCTTTGGAAACAAGTAGTTCTTTTACAGAAGGAACTACAAAAGACTCACGTGATACACACTCTGTGTCATCAACGTGATGGCGTTCACGTTGCAGGGAATTCATTGGCTAATACAGCCACAGCGGAAGCAACTAAACCGGCTTCCGTAGCCACAAAAAAGCGTTCAGAAAAATACATAAACGGGGAAACCATGCTGGCGATAAAAACGTCTTCAAAAGGCAACTGTGCAGCACTACCTGTGAACTATCCACTCAATTATACATACATAATTGATGCAAACTCCGTTCCTTTTGCTCGAATCCCTGGTGTGGGGGATAGGGTAATTCCAAACACGAATCGGAGAATCTTTTTAATAGCAGACGCACACATGGGATTGGGTCCGAGGCACAACCAGATTAAGGAATCTCTGACAGAATTACAGTCAGAATACTGGGGGCCGGGGATGAGCCTGCAACATTATAAATTTGCAAAGAGCTGTCCAGACTGCAACAGAGACCCCAGTAACGAGCCAACCGGAGTAATGCCATGGCCATTTCTCTAGGTAGCATAGGGCTATCTACACATGAAATCCAGCGTCCTATTAATTTTTTTTTAAGACTATATTCACTTAAAAATGTGGCCCCAGCGCTCGGCTGACGCCAGAACTGTCATAAAAGATTTGCGAGTCTTTATCGGCACATACGCAATTGCCATGCTTCATTCTGACCAGGGTCCTGCTTTTAGCTCTCGAGCTTATAAGGAGGCCATGACCAGCATGGGCATTGGGTTGCAGTTCTCTTGTCCCTTCCATCCTGAGGGAAACGGGGTTGTGGAAAGAAAAAACCGAGACATAAAGCAATCTATAACGGCAAAGGTATTAGGTTCGGGTGATGGGTGGGTCCAGCATTTAACAAGTGTCCAACGTAGTCTTAATAACTTGCCAAGAAATTCTCTAAAAGGTTTCAGCCCGTACGAACTATTGTTCAGAACTAGAATGTATGTTCAGGACTTAGATAGTCATGCTTCAGTGGTAGAAAATAAGAAAAAATGCTTTGACATCAAAGATCGTTTCGCTGTTTTACAGGACTTAAATGAAACAAGAAAAGCCCTGAGCAACATAAAGTTAAAACAACAGCCAACAACCACTGAAGACACACCACCTGTCCCAGCAAGACCTGTCTGGATTCCAAAGATTGGGGACCTGGTCAGAGAGAAAATAGCGGTTAAGAAGGAATTTGGGCCTTCTTACAGAAAAGCGGTACCTGTCTTAGCAATCAACGGAACAAGATCAGTGGTACTACCACCCCTTGCTGGTTAAAAGGAGAACCGAGTTGTATCAATTGACCTGGTAAAACCACAATCATGTGGCCAATAATAAGTAGTAGGCCCAGTGGACTCCCAAGAAATAACAGAATACCCAAATCTGCTAGTATCCAAGAGGTTCAAACTGAAAGACTAATCACATTTGATAAACCTACAGTGAACAAAAAAGGACTATGCAACAATGCCATGGAACTTGTGCCTCTTGAAAGCCAAATTGAAACAGTTCGTCATGAAACACCAGTCTACAATGATGTAGCATCAGAATGTGCTAATGAAAGGCAAATTAAAAAGACAATTCCAACAATTGACAGAACTGCATCTGGCTACTTTATCAATTTCGATAACTTTTCTGAAGATCCAAGTGAACAAGAAGAAACGCCAAAAACAAAATCATTTAAAGACAAAGCAACAGAACTCTTTCATCAACTCAAAGAAGCATATCTAAATGCACCGTTGATTGAACATTGGATTGTATCAGGGGTACTTATGCTCCTACTATGCCTAATTTTAGTTTTAATTTTAGGAAAATTTATTACAGTACAATGGACACAGCAAGTCAGAACATCAACTTAGTTCTGAAGCCACACAAGTAATCTCACATTGACAAAAGAGAACTATCATCAGTGAATGTCACAACCATTCAAATACCCGGCGGGGTAGTTTGGGACAAAACAGATTACGAAATATATGGACCGGTCGAACTCTTGAAATATCCTCATCAGTTTAAGGTTTCTTTAAGTGACTTCGTAAAACCAAGTACATTCTCTGATGATTGGGACTTTGAAAGCATAAATAATATGATGTCGGATTTAGTTTTGTCAGCAAAATTTACAGAACATGATTATTTGCAAGGTTCATCAAATTATGAACAGATGTATTGTTTTACCCATTATGCAAACCACTATTTGCATAAATCAGCTCAACCTAGAAATGTTTTTAAATATAACCAATGGGAACATTGTGCTACTCCACCTAAAAGCAGTTCAAAAACATTCTATGAGAAATGCCAATACTTCTCAGGGTTTAACACAAGTGATGCAGAAACATTTTATTATAAACTGTTAGATAAAACAGGGACAAAAACCATGCTGACAAATACTAAATTGATATATTCAGAAGCATTTTATGAAAAAATTATTACATTTGGTTTTGATTTCTGGAAAAACAACATTGAAACAAAAACCATCTGGTGTACAAAAGATTGGCAGGTACAAGGCCTATAAGCATTATTTCGAGCCTGCATGATCCCAGAACAAATAATGTTCTTGAATGACACAATTCAACAAACGACCTGTCTTGGCCTAGCCAAGATTAAAGACCTTAACAAACCGTCTATTCCAAAGCCAATACCTGATAATGCAACCACAGATATTGAGGTAGACGTATCCCAAGTTTTACATGAAAACAGAACACATCCTGATTGGAAAAAGTGGTTAATCTGGCCTACAGACACAAATAACTGTCAAGACAGATTCCTGAACAAAATACAGGGGTTAAAAATGACCAGACCAGACCCTAGATACTCCCAGAGACAACATCCAGGGATAGTAACAACATACAGTGTAGGGAAACTATGCATTGAATGGCTACAAACATCCACACTGGCAGAAATTAAGCAACACTTATCTTTACTTAAAGATGGTGCTGAATTGTGCGATTTCATAATGGGACCACGCAAAAAGCGTCAAAAACGTTTCATAGCGGCCAGTATATACGCTGCTTACAACGAGGCATGGAAAGCGACTCAAATTGAGACAGCAGAGAAAATACGAGAAATTGATCGTATTAATTTGGAAAAATCACTTTCTGTTGTGGACAATGGGTTAATGACTCTGTCCTCCAGAATATATTCACTGGACAGTATTGTATCATCTGCTATCGATATAATAGACCAGGACTTGCTAATGTTACAACATGGCCAGTCCCAATTACGTTCTATTGCACAGCTAGGCTGGACGTTGCAAAACCTGCATTCAGGCTATGTGCCATGGCGTTTAATCAACACAACGTCATTGTTTTCTATATTTAACCTTACTGATAAACAAATCAGTTTGGCGCAGAAAGGACCAGACTATACAATCCTGAGCATTGAAAAACTTGAAAGATTACCATTGACAATGTCAGAAAGACCTGTCATTGAATGGATAATACACGGAATAATCACAATTCCGATAACAACTTTCCAATTTAAAAATTGCCAAGAGTATATACCAGCAGGCCAGTATGAAAGGTTGGGTAAAGGATACATTAAGTCATCATGGAAATTACCTTATACACACACATGTTAAAGTGAAAATAACAAAATGTATTTCTTAGTGGTAATGAGTGTAAACAATCACTAAGCAGTATACTTTTGTGCCAAGGTATTAACTTGCATGGGGCCTGTGAGGGGACTTCAAATAACCTTTCATGCCACCAGCACGGCACATCTGCAACACAGATAGAGCCATTCTTTAGACAACTTTCTAACGGGAGTTATGTTCTAATAACGGACCACAGCTGTTGTGGCTTGGTGCCAGGGAAAGCATATCTCTTAAGCGTCAGTTCCATGGTCACTTGCTGTATGCAAGCATTGTATCCAAATGGCCCTGGAGACTCAGAGGCTCCGATTTGGCCTCCGTTGAATATCTCTTCTATACGAATTGATACTTTAAGCAGAATGAAGTCTGTGCTTTTACAGACAACAGTGCCCATCACGTCATCAAAAGAGACGTATGATCTCCAAGTTGCAAGGACAACTGCAGAGATACATACACATTTATCAACAAATTGCCCCGTACATTTCGTAGAAATCTTAAGCCAAATCCTTAATATGTCGGATGCCAGTGGTATCTCGTATGTATTTAAGACAATTTTTTCAGGACTGTCAACACCCTTCAAGCAGTCCTGGGCATCTTTCCCCAAGTGTGGAGAAGTGTGGCTCAGGGGTGGAGAAGTGTGGCTCAGGGGTTAGAGGCGGCAGACCTGGAAGCTGAGATCGGCCCTGGACCAGGGTTCAATTCCCCGCCTCGGCGGGTCTTGGGCTCAAAAATTCCACGGACTCGATAATTCTCGCTCCGGTGCCTTCTCAACTCACGGGTTCACACTCTGCGACTCTGGGCAATAGCTTGCTTAATCTCCACAACGGCCCCTCGCGGCGGGATGCCTGGCTTTCACCTTGTGGATACCCTGCCGGGGTTATCTCACAGGGGAATACCAGGACGGGTTCCCTAAGCAAGCGCCGGGAAACCCTTTGTGGGTAGCTGTGCGCTATATAAGCTCAAATACATTTACATTTACATTTCCCAATTTTGTCCATTCGGTCTTTGGCGGCCTACCACTACTTTTGGGACTCGTAGCAGGGATTTTATTTTTGACCCTTCTGCTCCGATATGGCAAGCCAAAACGCAGACATGACTCCAGCGACAATGGAAGAAACGATCCGAGCTATACGCTATCGGGACCGCATAACTAAAAGTCCTTGGATTAGCCTGGCTTAGAGATCTGAACATGACCTGGTTTTTTCATTCATACCTATATGGCAGACCTGCATCTTACCTGTGCTTCGATGTATGCTATGCGGAGAGGAATGCATGTTAGACACCTGTCTTGCACTACAATCAGCAGTACCAATGGATATCGATACTTTGCTAAGTCCTGTAACGGCTCATGCATCCTGTTGTCCCCAGCGGTTACCAATCCTGATGACGGCATTCGTTGAGACTTCTGCGCTACGATTAGGTGGTGGCAGTGAAGCAAGAAATGAAAGCAACATCACCCAGGTACGACCCTCTGTGAGCATTGCTGATCCTGAAATTGATGATAGCAATCATTCTCACGACTGCCAGGTTACAGTATTTTGAAACTTGGTCGAACTGTCACCTGAATATGTAGACCAATTTTTTGCGAGTCTATCTGAATTGATGTTCTTCCCTGAACAGAAACAATAACTTTTTGGAAAACAATCCGGCACACAGCGTTCCCATGAACTCTGAATTCGGCCTTCGGCTTTGATAAACAAGAGCTACTGAAAAACGTTTGGAACTATTTTTCCCACCCGCTCATTATGAAATTATTTTTTCCAAAATTCCAAAATATTTACCTTTTTTCTGGCACACGTACTTTGCTTAAAGTAGAACTATTCATAAAGAACAGAGCTTCTATTTTTAGTAAGATCTAGACAAAATATTACCTCAGCCTCTAGCACATTTTACAGCAACTGTATTTATATGTGATGAAATAGTCTCGCCCTTCTTTTCTGTATTGAGAGACATTTCTTGTGTAATTTTTCGCAAATCGTTCAGTTGATATACATAAGTAATTTTTCTGAATGACCATACTGCTTAAAACGTAGAGTACCTATTATCATTTTCATGTATTTCGTATACACCATTTCAAATGCAAAATGTGTTTTGAGGTGAGTTGGAATACACATGCATCTTTATTGCTTAAGTTTTTAGTAATTGATGGACATAAAACCGTGGAGTGGGTGATGTGTTTTATCTAGGAACCCGATCAATATTGTGACCTTATGCCCCTATACGGCTATAATCAATACATATCCCTATAATGGCATAATAATCAGAGCCATATTTTCAGTAAATCGCCTCTGCAGTCCATGACACAGCAGAAGCTACTTCCTTAGATTCCTAGAGAGCACACACCAAGTTCTTTCGACACACCAAACCCCCAACAACCTGGGAAAGCCCAGCTTGCTTTGTTTTGATTTGTAATAGAACTCCTGCGAGCACTGTAAGAACGACCAGTTCTTAGTGACATCTTTATTGACGTCTTATGTCCTACCTTACGTCAAACCCGGCACCTTTCAGGTATAAATATGCCAACGCTGCCTTAAGCAAACACACGGTGGTGAATTCTGGAGCAGAACAGAGGTCCCCTTGCAGAGAGCCCAGCAGACGCGAGAAGCCCATGGACGCTGCCCCTCCTCTTTTGACGCGCTGAGAAAGACGCTGTCTTTTCTCCTACCGAGAAAATCCAGCTCCGGCGTTTCCAGCCTACCCTTGCGGGTGACTGGGATATCGGGTCCTGAGAGGGAGATACCAGACCTCCTACATTCTATTCCAAAGGTACGGTGCTGACTAAACCCTTAGAGAGAATTCTTGGATCAGACTCTTGGCAAAACCAACTTAACTTAAACTGCTACTTACTTACTCCCTCCCACGTATTAGGCTTAGGTCAGGTACACCGGGGTAGGCGTAGTTAGAAGCACTAGTTGAGGTCGTTAGCCAATGTATATATGAATGTATATATTGTATATATTTTATTCATTTTAACTATCGTATGGCTAAGAAACCATATCAATGCTTTTACAGTATTATTTCATAATACTCCTTTTACTGTACGTAATTTACTTCATATTAAGTATTGCAATTGTGGCAATCCATTTCTCTTGCATGAGAAGGAAGACTGTTCAATAAATCATACCCTTTATTGAAAACGCCCGTCTCTCTCTTCTCTGCACTCTGGTGAAACTAAGAACGCACGTCTGACTGAGTGAAATAATTGTCTATTGTTTTCACACGACTCTAGAGATTTACTCTTATTCTGGGGAGCAAAGTTGCCATGTTTATGCGGTTGTCGGAAGCTGAATCCCTTCTTGTCTGAGCCAGGGAAGCTGATCACTTCCTATTCAGTCAAGAAAGTTTCCAGTGACCTCTGAGCTAGCTGGCGCAAACCTAAATTAAGTCTAACATAGTCAGTAGAGACCTAGAAGACCACAGTCCTACGTCTACACTGCTGTTTATGTTATTCCAATGCGCAGGGCCTATAGGGAAAATAGGAACTACACTACACTATAGTTAACTCAAGTAACTATAACTTGAACCCATTTCTTGCTCTGCTTTTGACCTCACATAATACAACACTCATGGCATGTTCTAAGACCTTATTGATTAAATCACTATTGACAATTGAAATGACATCATTAATGACATCACTGTGCATTGGCAAGAATGCAGATTATAGTTACTTGAGGTAACCATAACTGGTGAATTGCACTGATTATCCTTAAGTTACCTTTCTACAGACATTTTCACCTGACTATAAAGTTACCTTTACTTTTTTTTAAAGAGTTTTATATAGCGCAAAGATATCAGGTATCAGAGCACTTTACATGAGCACTAGTTTTGTTACAGATGGACATATTCATTTTTTGGTAGGCATGGGGAGATAAGTGATTTGCCCAGAATCACAGGATGTTGTGCTACGTAGCTGAGACACAAACCCAGGGCGCTGCTCTAGTCATGAGGCTACATCCTCTCCCCAACCTTCATTTTTTCCACTGAACATATATATATATATATATATATATATATACTCGCTCACCAAGTGCAGACATGAACAAGGGCTTCCCGCCCGAAACGCGTCGCTGGTTCTGTTTTAATCTTGAAATAAAATACCATCTTGCTGAATTGGCTGGTCCGGTCCTCTTCCTTGTTGGCGTGGAGGCGGTGTCTGCGAACGCAGAGCAGGCTGGGGAGGAACCTTTCTTCATATATATATATATATACATATATATATATATATATATATATATATATATATATATATATATATATATATATATATATATATATATATATATATATATATATATATATTACCTACTGGCGGTCGCCAGTAGGTATATATAGTTAGGATTTTTTCTCTATGGGATTTTTGAAAATTCTATGTCTAATAACTTTGGCGTTTGTGGATGGAATTGGCTGAAATTTTCAGGAAAATGGAACATTTTGTTTCTGAGCAGCCCCTGACAATTTGGGGGGGTTTCATCAAGGGGGGGCCGAGAAAAAAGGGGGGTCCCAAAACGCGTTTTTCCCATGTTAATTTCCATAGGGCGGTTGGCCTCACTTTTAGCTCGAACGGCTGAATGGATTTGCACGAAACTTGGCAAAATTGTAGGGACTGTTAGCCCGATGTGCCTTTGCTAGGTCTCAATATATGTGCTCCAGTGGATTTTGAGTAATTTAGGTTCAAAAAAAGATATATATCTGGGCGGAGCCTAACCACACATCTGATCTGATTGGCTGTCAGCACTTCATCCAAGAAGTGTTGGCAGCCATCTTGGGACCAATATACATGATAGCACCTCATTAAAAAGCATTGTAGTTAATAGAGGGTTTTAGGACTTTAGTTACATTATAAATCATTTGTTGATGGTACCATACTCGTTTTAGGAATTGTGGTGGGTTCTAAGGTGATTTTACCATGTGAAAAAACCTTCTGCTGTGATATCATGAATATTGTTTGAAAGAAAACTAATATCTCATGATTTTCCCACAGTGGTTTGGAAGGGGAGCTATAAGCTAAACTGAAAGCATATTTTCTGTAAATTCACATTATCTTTCTCAGTCATGTGAAAATGAAGTCTGACATTCTCAGTAAAACATGTACATCCAACAAGGACAGAGACTGTCAGTTGATTCCTTTGTGTTCTACTGCAGCCTCCTAGAGTGTTCTAAAGAACAACTAGAGCGCTAACAGTCCTACTTATTACAAAGGTATGGCACACCTGAAGCCATCTTGATTGGAATAAAGTGGTAACTCTTAAAACATTTAATTTAAAAAGAAACAACATGAGGGGGTATATTTTGCCATAGAAAGTATGATTAGTGCTGCAGAATGAAAAATTAGGGCACATTTTGAGTGACTTTTCAAATCCTTTTCTATTTCATTAAAACATTCTGACATGCAGTCTCCCAAAATGGCCACCAGAGACAAAAGAGCCCAAATGTAGCCCAAATATCACCCAGATGTAGCCCAAGTATAGCCCAATGACAGAATGTCCCAGAGTGTTCTAAAGAACAACTAGAGCGCTAACAGTCCTACTTATTACAAAGGTATGGCACACCTGAAGCCATCTTGATTGGAATAAAGTGGTAACTCTTAAAACATTTAATTTAAATAGAAACAACATGAGGGGGTATATTTTGCCATAGAAAGTATGATTAGTGCTGCAGAATGAAAAATTAGGGCACATTTTGAGTGACTTCTCAAATCCTTTTCTATTTCATTAAAACATTCTGACCTGCAGTCTCCCAAAATGGCCACCAGAGACAAAAGAGCCCAAATGTAGCCCAAATATCACCCAGATGTAACCCAAGTATAGCCCAATGACAGAATTTCCCAGAGTGTTCTAAAGAACAACTAGAGCACTAACAGTTCTACTTATTACAAAGGTATAGCACACCTGGAGCCATCGTGATGGGAATAAAGTGGTAACTCTTAAAACATTTAATTTAAAAAGGAACAAAATGAGGGGGTATATTATGCAATAGAAGGTATTATTAGTGCTGCAGAAAGAAAAATTAGGGCACATTTTGAGTGACTTTTCAAATCCTCTTCTATTTCATTAAAAAATTCTGACATGCAGTCTCCCAAAATGGCCACCAGAGACAAAAGAGCCCAAATGTAGCCCAAATATCACCCAGATGTAGCCCAAGTATAGCCCAATGACAGAATGTCCCAGAGTGTTCTAAAGAACAACTAGAGCGCTAACAGTCCTACTTATTACAAAGGTATGGCACACCTGAAGCCATCTTGATTGGAATAAAGTGGTAACTCTTAAAACATTTAATTTAAAAAGGAACAAAATGAGGGGGTATATTTTGCCATATGAATTATGATTAGTGCTGCAGAAAGAAAAATTAGGGCACATTTTGAGTGACTTCTCAAACCCTCTTCAATTTCATTAAAAAATTCTGACATACAGTCTCCCAAGATGGCCACCAGAGACAAAAGAACCTAAATGTAGCCCAAATATCACCCAGATGTACCCCAAGTATAGCCCAATGACAGAATGTCCCAGAGTGTTCTAAAGAACAACTAGAGCGCTAACAGTCTTACTTATGACAAAAGTATGGCACACCAGAAGCCATCTTGATTGGAATGAAGTGGTAAGTCTGAAAACACTCAATTTAAAAAGGAACAACATGAGGGGGTTAATTTTGCCATAGAAAGTATGATTAGTGCTTCAGAAAGAAAAATTAGGGATCATTTTGAGTGACTTCTCAAATCCTCTTCTATTTCATTAAAAAAATTCTGACATGCAGACTGAAACATGCACTTTGAATACCAGCAGCAGACGTCCCTGGTGAGCAGTAGCTTTACTACAGTGATCTAATGTGCAACTAGAGTGCTAACATTCAGAATTTATGGCAAATGTGTGACACATCTGAATGCCTTCTTGATGGAACCAAAGTAAACAAGCATTGAAAATGCAATAGATCTCGCCCTCGTTTAAGTTAAAGCCATTCTGTTTGTAATGAGGTGGCTTTTTAGCTTTGCTTTTATTAGTGTTTTTTCAACTTTCATGTAAATAACATGCATCTGTATGCATATAAGTATATGTATGTATGCATTTATGTTTGTATTTATATAGATATACAGATGATATATGTTTATATATGTATGTATATATATATATTCACTGAAAAAACCATAGGCTATAGACCATATATAGTTAGGAATTAGCATTTACAAAACCTTGAAAATTCACTGAAAAAACCATAGGTTATAGACCATATATAGTTAGGAATTAGCATTTACAAAACCTTGAAAATTCACTGAAAAAACCATAGGTTATAGACCATATATAGTTAGGAATTCGCATTTACAAAACCTTATTTTACTCACACAAAACCATTGAAATTCCATATATAGTTAGTTGCACTAACTATATATCGCGCACCCGCAATCCACTGCTGATGATGTCACATATTACATCATTCATGACATGGTCAGTGACATCACTGATGACATCACTGATGACATCTCAAATGACATCACTGATGACATCACTGATGACAACATCCAGTGACTGTATGTTTCTGTAAAGTTAAAATATGTCTTACATATTGAAGAATGAGTGGATGTATAAGTGTCTGGATGAAGGATTTAGTAGGTGCATGACTGACTGTATGAGTGAGTGATTAAATGTGTCTCACTGAGTGCATGGGTTAGTGACTAAACTGTCTTAATTTGTGCATCATTATGTCTGTTGTTCTGTAAACTGTTGCATGTGTTAATAAGTAGCTATATGAGTAACTATATGGGTTATTGATTGGTTGCCCAAGTATTTGTATGGGAGACTGAGTGTGTGTGTGGGTGGCTGGGAGGTGTATGACTCTGTGCATAGATGTGTGAGCAGTTGATTCACTAGATGTATGGTTTCAAAAGTGCATGTGGAAACAGCTGTATGGGCGGTTGACTCTGTGCATGAGTGTATTGGTGAGTGAATGGATATCTCAGTGCTACATGTCAAAGTAAGTACATATGTAAAACACAGTACATGTGAGAGTTGACATATATAAATAACTGTGCATAAGAGCCAGTGAATGTGTGAGTGGCTGTATGGATCATTGTGAACTTGTATCAGGGATTGTATAAGAGAGTAAATATGTGTTAGTATATGTTTGAATAAGTAAAGTTTGTATAACTGTATAGTTGAGGAAATGGAGGTGTGATTGATTCTTTGCATGACTGACTAGGTGTGTGAGTAACTCCATGGATGAGTGACAGTCTGTGAGTGTCTGTTTACACTGATTGTATCTAAGGTTATATTAGAGTCTGAAGAGGTTCATTGTATTATCACATGAATGATATCATCAGTGATGTGATCAGTAATGTCAAATGAGATGTCATCAGTGATGTCATCAGTGATGTCATTTGAGATGTCATCAGTGATGTCATTTGAGATGTCATCAGTGATGTCATCAGTGATGTCACTGACCATGTCATGAATGATGTAATATGTGACATCATCAGCAGTGGATTGCGGGTGCGCGATATATAGTTAGTGCAACTAACTATATATGGAATTTCAATGGTTTTGTGTGAGTAAAATAAGGTTTTGTAAATGCGAATTCCTAACTATATATGGTCTATAACCTATGGTTTTTTCAGTGAATATATATATAGGCAAATCTTCAAACAGCACACTCCCGCTGTAAAAATGAAGACACGGACCCATAGGCTGCAGTGAAGGAGATTTATTTAAACCTCACAGGTTACGCGTTTCGAGCAACTTGTGCTCTTGGTCACACACCGCGCACCTGGTCAGCAACAAATTTATACACATTTTTTACGTGATGCTCCACCTCTTCTGTGAGTCACATGGTGTATAAACATAAAAAACACACTATTGTAGTTTTATCTACGTGCACACCACTAAGTACATATAAAATAATGAGTAGGGCACTAGAACAAAATAGCTGCATGAATGCAAAAACTATGAAATGTAACATAATGTACATAAATAATATAAAGTCCTGTATCTGATTGATGGAGAAAAAGATCCAATTTGGGTTCAAAAATAAA
The DNA here is from genome assembly GCF_964263255.1 of Lissotriton vulgaris. Classification (NCBI taxonomy): domain Eukaryota; kingdom Metazoa; phylum Chordata; class Amphibia; order Caudata; family Salamandridae; genus Lissotriton; species Lissotriton vulgaris. Next base: position 1,214,745,856 of record NC_141697.1, read on the forward strand.
GTATAAACATGTATAAAAATATACTATCTATATATATTCTTTTTTCAGATACCAAAAATATATATATATATACATCATCTGTCTATTTACAATCCTATGTACATATTTACAAATCAAAACTCCATAAATCAATACTCTAACAATCAGGACCTTTCCTAGATTCATGATTCATAAAGGTATGATTTAATCATGCCTAGGATTTGACAATGTACATTACAAGTGCCTTAACTCATATACCACTACCCAAAATGATTCTAACCAAAAAAAGATTATAGTGAAAACAAAGAAGAAGAAGAATCCTAGTTGATTTCAATAACTCACTAATCAACATTATATACAATAAAGTTTGTACAAAGAGATAAATATTTACAGGGAGCTTTACAAATCAAGATCTATGTGAATAAAGAATCTTGACTAAAGTTCTGTTTGGTGCAACATCAGCGAATTTTCTTTACAAGTGCCCGTTCATACGTTCTGCAGGACCTTGAAAAGAAAAATATGAAAGACTGCATGTGAATACTACTCAAGATCTGATGTGAGAAATGTCAACAGATAGACTGGCACATGATGGTAAAAATGCAAATTCACAATAAATGATGTAAATCCTCAGTAGTATTTAACCCGTTCGGGTATTTGCTGTCTAGCTCTATTATATACTCGGTTTCTTTTTTCCTTAGCAGTCTTTCTCTGTCACCTCCTCGAACGAGGGGCGCTACCACATCAATAACATAGTATGTTAAATTTGACAAATCATTGTTATGTGTGGACTTGAAGTGGCGTGCCACCGGGTAGGTGTTATCACTGTTGACTATCGCACGTAAGTGCTGCAAGATCCTGACTTGCACCTGTAGCTTGGTGCTGCCCACATAACGAAGGCCACATGTGCACGTCAGGACATATATTGCATACTCACTATGACAGTTGTGATGACCCTGGATAGCTTTCCTGATGGAACTGAACGGTGTATGATAATGAGAGGTGTTAACACCGAATTTGCACGGCCTACAAGAGGAACATTTAAAGAAACCTTTCTGTTTGAGCCAGGCACTGCCACTGCCCAGCTCCGGGCTGTTCTTAACTAGACAGTTGTGCATACTAGGGGCCCTTTTATAGGTTATAGTCGAGGCACTAGGGAGCATATCACTCAAAAGACTGTCAGTCTGGAGGATAGGCCAGTGCTTCCTAACAATAGACCTTATTTGTCTCTCCTGTTTGCTGTACGTTAGAATTAGGCGAGGGGCAGAGTTGTCTGACTCTAAATCTACTATTTCAGATGTGAGAAGTGCTTCCCTAGGTTTATCTCGACAACGTCTAAGGGCACTATTCAAGATATTGTCTTTGTATCCTCTCGCTCTAAGTCTGTTGATGGTATTTTGAGCCTCCTGCTCAAATATTTCTGGAGTGCTGCTGATTCTTTTGACACGTAGCAACTCGCCGTATGGAATATTAGCAATTACGTGCTGTGGGTGTTTGCTACTGGCATGCAATATACTGTTACCAGCCGTAGGTTTACGGTATAATGATGTGATAACAGTATTATTGTCTACGGTTACATGGACGTCTATGAAGTCTGCTTGTACTTTACTAATGTTGGCCGTAAAGAAAAGATTGTAATTGTTCACATTGAGCGCATCAACAAAGGAACGAGCACTTTCCTCATCCCCCTCCCAAATGCAGAACACGTCATCAATAAACCGTTTCCAGTATTTGACATTTTGAAATCCTGGTGTCGCGATGAGACCGCGCTCCTCCCACCAGCCCACGTGTAAACACGCGTAGCTGGGGGAGAAGCACGATCCCATCGCCACACCCCGGACTTGTCTCCATACATTTTTAGCAAACATGAAGTAGTTATTGTGTAGGCACCAATGCACCAATTCGCATAACATCTTGTTGTGTGCATAGTATTCACATGATCGTAAACCAAGATAGTGTTTGATGGCATCCAAACCCTTAGAGTGATCTATTGAAGTGTACAATGACTCGATGTCTAATGTTAATAAACACCAATTTTCTTGCCACTGGATGGAATTCAGTTTGTTTAAAAAGTCCCCTGTATCTTTGAGATAACTAGGTAAGTCTTTCACAATGTCCTGCAGAAAATAATCAATATATTGTGAGATATTTTCTCCAACGCTATTGATGGCTGCTATAATAGGGCGGCCCGGTGTGGGAATTTTCTGCTTGTGTATTTTGGGGATCAAATACAAAATGGGTATCACAGGATGTTCTATGTGAAGATAGTCAAATTCAGTTTGTGAGATCAAATTATTTCTTTTAAAAGAGATAAGCATTTTTTTCAAATTGTCTTTGGCTCTTTTGTATGCCATCCCATTTGATCTTTCATAACATAAAGGGTCATTAAGCTGTCTCCAGCGTTTCCAGCCTACCCTTGCGGGTGACTGGGATATCGGGTCCTGAGAGGGAGATACCAGACCTCCTACATTCTATTCCAAAGGTACGGTGCTGACTAAACCCTTAGAGAGAATTCTTGGATCAGACTCTTGGCAAAACCAACTTAACTTAAACTGCTACTTACTTACTCCCTCCCACGTATTAGGCTTAGGTCAGGTACACCGGGGTAGGCGTAGTTAGAAGCACTAGTTGAGGTCGTTAGCCAATGTATATATGAATGTATATATTGTATATATTTTATTCATTTTAACTATCGTATGGCTAAGAAACCATATCAATGCTTTTACAGTATTATTTCATAATACTCCTTTTACTGTACGTAATTTACTTCATATTAAGTATTGCAATTGTGGCAATCCATTTCTCTTGCATGAGAAGGAAGACTGTTCAATAAATCATACCCTTTATTGAAAACGCCCGTCTCTCTCTTCTCTGCACTCTGGTGAAACTAAGAACGCACGTCTGACTGAGTGAAATAATTGTCTATTGTTTTCACACGACTCTAGAGATTTACTCTTATTCTGGGGAGCAAAGTTGCCATGTTTATGCGGTTGTCGGAAGCTGAATCCCTTCTTGTCTGAGCCAGGGAAGCTGATCACTTCCTATTCAGTCAAGAAAGTTTCCAGTGACCTCTGAGCTAGCTGGCGCAAACCTAAATTAAGTCTAACATAGTCAGTAGAGACCTAGAAGACCACAGTCCTACGTCTACACTGCTGTTTATGTTATTCCAATGCGCAGGGCCTATAGGGAAAATAGGAACTACACTACACTATAGTTAACTCAAGTAACTATAACTTGAACCCATTTCTTGCTCTGCTTTTGACCTCACATATTACAACACTCATGGCATGTTCTAAGACCTTATTGATTAAATCACTATTGACAATTGAAATGACATCATTAATGACATCACTGTGCATTGGCAAGAATGCAGATTATAGTTACTTGAGGTAACCATAACTGGTGAATTGCACTGATTATTTTAAGTTACCTTTCTACAGACATTTTCACCTGACTATAAAGTTACCTTTACTTTTTTTTAAAGAGTTTTATATAGCGCAAAGATATCAGGTATCAGAGCACTTTACATGAGCACTAGTTTTGTTACAGATGGACATATTCATTTTTTGGTAGGCATGGGGAGATAAGTGATTTGCCCAGAATCACAGGATGTTGTGCTACGTAGCTGAGACACAAACCCAGGGCGCTGCTCTAGCCATGAGGCTACATCCTCTCCCCAACCTTAATTTTTTCCACTGAACATATATATATATATATATATATATATATATATATATATATATATATATATATATATATATATATATATATATATATATATATATATATATATATATATATATATATATATATATATATATATATATATATATACTCGCTCACCAAGTGCAGACATGCGCGAGTGCACTCCTTCCAGATAAATAACGCCAATCCAGGATCCAGTTGAAAAAGGATTTATTTAATCAGCATATGTGCCAAGAAATAATACCCTATGTTTTTCAGTGGAAAAACCGCTGTGCTCTCGTGAGCAAGGCGGTTTTTCCACTGAAACGCAAATCCAATCAATTAATATCTCCAAAAACACAGATTCTAAGACAGAATAATTCCAAACCAAAGATTAAGAATAGAAAAAAAGCTAGAAAATCAAGAAGAAATTCCAACAGGAAAAACACTTACAAAATGTGAAAAATCTATTTCAAAAGTAAACAAATATCTAACACCAATATTTTTCCAAAACATTCAAGGGCAAACAATTAACAAATGAATATAATTTAACAATAAATAAAAACTCTAAATTAACATATGTTCCTTTTCCACCAGTATAAAAACAACGGTAAACACAGGGAAACAATCTTTAAGAGACACTATGATCAACGCACAAAAAACAAAGATGAATAGACAAAATGTAAATATGGAATGGGAAATGTAGAAAGTAATGTAATAACATTATTCAACCTTTTACATAAATACATTTTACATAAATATATTTCATTTATTTACGATAGTATTATAATCTAACGTGACAAAAATGACTGAAACTGCTACATATGTAACATTTCAAAAAGGAAAGCTCATCTTAGGGTATATGGGCCACACTTTACAGCAAAGAGAATAGTATTAACGAACAAAAAAACATTAGAAATGAACTAAATACTACTTAAATGGAGTAACAACATTAACTGACAGCAGAAAATGTCAGAAAACACAGCCATCATCCAAATTTGACAGAGATGCAAGTAAAAAATGTCATATAAGACTTGGTAGAAGTCAGCATCCGTTCCCAAGCACCTACAGGAGCTATACTATTAGAAACGATACCACATGACCCAGAGGAAGCAAAAGCACATTTGCCAGTAGCAGCTATTCTTAAATGACTGATCACTTGCGCCCAAACAGTAGAAAGAAAAACACCAAGAACCCCAAGAACGTATGGACATCAATGGCAATGTTAAACTGACACACAATAACCAAGACTATATACTATATGATAACCTCACAATGATTTATTTATAGAGCACCCTTTTAACAAACACATGAACAAAAACCCTCACTACTACTGGACTACTTTGAAGACACTTGGGTTAGACGACTGCACCAATCAGTGTGCCAGCAACAACTCAAATGTTTAAGAGAATCCAGGGTGGCCTGCCTTGCTTGGATTCATTGGACTTTCATTCCATGATTCCCCTGTAAAGCACATACTTTGGCTACAATAATGTATTTCCCCCTAAACTTCTGTAAGGAAAAGTTCTAAAATCTGGGTTGATCCACAAAATTCCTACCACTTAGGAGGCAGGGCAAATTTACTATTCCCAAGTCACATTGGGGAATGTGTTGTACTCTAAAGGGGTTGGACTTACTATTCCCACTTCCTGCATTAAAGTAGTCAGATTTTCTTTTCCCACTCCAAACTGAGCTTAGTCACATGGGCCAAAATGGTGGACTCTTGGGCTGGGGGTCGTTGACAGTAATTTCTATCCTCTAAAGTTTGGGATTTTGCGGGGGCTGGGTCAGGTTTGCTATCCCCTCACAAAACATAGCTACACTGGGCAATGAAAAAGTGCTGGACTCTAAAGGAATAGGTTTTACTAGTTCCACTCAAAATGTAGTTATATAGGGGAAATTGTTGAACTCTAAAGGCATCCGATGATGATTTAATATTCCCACACTCCAAACTTAGCTACACTGGCCAAAGTGTTGGACAGTGTGGTGGTAAATTTACTGCTCCCACTCCAAACCTAGTCACGTTCTGGAACATGCTGTGCTCTGTTGGGCTCTAAAGAGGTCAGATTTACTCTTCCTACTCTACACTTAGAAACACCAGGGAATATGTTGGACTCTAAAGGAGTCAGATGTACTCCCCCTCCCCAAACTTAGCCACATTGGGGAAGGCATTGGAGTCTATTGGGGTGGAGAGGCAGATCTATTATGCCCACTCCAAACTTAGTCAGACTGGGGAGAGTGTTGAACTCTGGAGGTGTCAGATTTACTATTCCCACTTCAAACTTAGCCACATTGGGTAAAATGTGTGACTCTCTGGGTAGAGGTGGGGGGTGTTGCAGGATGGTTGCTTTGGATTTACTATTCCCACTCCATACCACATGACATTGGGGAAAGCTTTGGACTCGAGGTTGGATGTTAGATTTACTATTGCCACTCCAAATGTCCCCACATTGGGAAAACTGTTTAACTCTGGAGTACATGAATCAGATGTTCTATTTCCAATCCAACCTTACCACATTTGGGACACTGTCCTCTAAAGTATTCACACTGCAAACATAGCTCCACCGGAGGAAGTGTTGGACTCTGGGAGGAGGGTCAATTTTATTATTCCAACTTCAAACTTAGGGCCTGATTATGACTTGTGTGGGCAGACCGCCAGTCCTCAGTGGCGCCGCATTACAATGCCCCCGTAGGGGCCCAGCCATGACAAGGTCAGCAGAAAGGCAGGTTGTGATCCCCATGGCAGTGCCGATGATGGCACCACCTGCACAGGCTGCCGCTTTCCCCACTGCTGCTACTACGGGACCTGAGAACCTGGTGATGGTGGTGGTCTTGACGCGGTCTGAGCACACTGTTCGTAATCAGGCGCTTGGACCTCTGAGGAGGCAGGGATTGAACTACAAATGAGAATACAGTGGTCACAAAACCGCTGTACTTGTAATCATGCCCTTAGCCATGCTGAGGAAAGTGTTAGACTCTAAAGAGGTCATATTTACTATTCTCACTCTAAGCTTAACAAAATTAGGAAAGTGTTGGACTTTGGGGTGAAGCGTCAGATTTAATATGGCCACTCCAGAATTAGCCAGAATGCAGAAAGTGTTGGACTCTGATGAGTTAAGATTTACAATTCCCAGTACAAACCTAGCTACACGAGGGAAAGTGTTGACCACTTTTGGGATGGCAGTTAGGTTCCCTATTACCAACCCATACTTAACTATACTGGGGAAAGCGTTGGATTCGGCGGGGCAGATTTGCTATTCACAGTACAAGTTTAACCACATTGTGGAAGGTGGTGGACTCTGGAAGGACCAGATTTACTTTTCATACTCCAAACATAACAACATTGGAGAAAGTGATGAGGTCTGGAGTGGTTGGCTTTACTATTCCCACTCCAAATGTAACCACATTGGGGTAAGTGTAAGACACTTGTGGGGAGTAGGGTGGTTGTAAGTGGGATAGGAGTCAGGTTTACTCACATTGGGTAAAGTGGAGGACTCTGAGGGTAGGGGTCAGATTTACTTTTACCACTTTAAAAGTAACCACATTGTGGAAAGTGTGGCAGATTTGCTATTGCCAATCCAAATGTAACCACACTGGAGAAAGTTGGGTTTGTGGGGGAAAGTTGGGAAGATCTCCTATTACCACTTCCCAGATTGAATAAAGTGTTGAACACTGGGGTGGCAGATTTACTATTGGCAATCCAAACTTCACCACATTGGGGAAAGTGTTAAACTCTGTGGACAGGGTACAGGGGTTATATTTACTTTTCTCACTCCAAACGTAACCACATTAGGAAAAATATTAAAATATGTCGGTGGGAGGCGGCGCAGATTTACTATTCCCAGTACAAATGTAAACACATTTGGGAAAGTGTTGGACTCTGACGAAATCACTTTTACTAACTCAAAGTTAAAAAAATAAAACAATACTTTTGTATGTATCACTATTGATTAGTAAGCATTAACAATCAATATAATATCATAAATTCCATTAATAACATATTTCATTACAAAAATAAAAATAAAAATATATAAAATTGAATATTAAAATCTTAAAATTATTAACAAACAAATACTTAACATTAAGGTAACAAAACAAGTAGCAAAGCTTAAGTATTAAAAAAATACCTTCCACCAAAAACCATATTCAAAGGAATAACCCTAAAATAAAAAATATAGAATTAACATAGAAATTAACAACATTAATATTAAATAAATATATTTAACTTTAACATTGAAAAAGGTAGAACTAATGTAAAGAAAGAAAAATAAAAGATAATCAGTTTACTAATGTAATTATATATGCAAAAACTAAAAATAATTAATGTAGAACAAAAATATAACATATATTAAAATACTATAATTAATATAATTAAAATTGAAAATTCTACAAACTGCACATTAAAATATAAAATGTACATGTAAAAGATACATTTATAAATTACAAAACAAAATGTATTTAGTTAACTGAAACAATTGATTAGTAATTAGGTTTTTGTAAACTGTACATACAATACATATGTAGCTAAACTATTATTAAAAAGTAACTTACAAATTGAAAGCTAATAATAAAAATTGAATAAAATGGTTAAATAAACTGAATATAGCATTAATTAAACAAGTATACAATTAAAAGATAAAATAAATAAACTAACAATTGATAATTTATCAAAACAAATATTTTATTAAAACACTTCTTATACTACGCCACTAAAATCTCAACAATCCTTTCATTAAAATCAGAATAAAACAGCCTATAATTAAATTCTATAAAAAATATAAATTAAAAATTAGAGTATAAAAATGTATACACAATCAATAAACCATACAAAACATGTTTAAATACACTAATAAAAGAAAAATAGATATTATATGCAACAGGATTAAAACAATCGATATTACACATATCAATATTTACTTCAAAGTAAAAACATGGTATTATTACCTTTGATATTGGGCCCAATGGTATTCTTCACGTCATGATATTTGTTGCACAATATTATCAACCAACGATCGCACCAGATACAGCTTCTTGATTACTTTAATCTCAATTAGGAAGTAGAAGGCATCGTAAACGAACACGCATCAGACTGCGTGTTTTGCAATGAACAGAATACAATGTACTTCCTACATGTGAGGCAAGACATACTCAGGCAGGAGAAATGAGTAATGGGCCATACATGCAGGGACAGAACTCTGTGCCAGGACATACTGTTTGGGGTCAAGGACAATATGGTGGGACAAGTAGGCCCAAACCCCTCTAATACAAACCCTTTGGGTGCAAGATTACAGTACCACATTATGAATCAGGGAAGGGTATTGTCTGCAGCTAAGGGAATATTTGTGTCCATCTTTAATGCTGTTCAAACTTGTATTTATGGTTAAGCAATAGAAAGCCTATATTATTAGGTTGGGCACTCTAAGTTAATGCTCTGAGTTCAGACTGCACATCTGATAATGGTTCCAGTATCAAAATGTGCACACACGTTTGCAAAGTTTAACAATATGAGGCTATGTATAATGCTCCCCAGGATGCTCTCCGATTAGATGCAAATGTATGCAAAAGCCTGATAGCCAGATTGATGATTCTTTGCTTTCAAAATAAAATCTTCATAAAAAAATGCAACTAGTAACAAAACGTTTTGCTAACTAATCTGAAATTTTAGGTTCTATTTTTTTGAAGCATCATTTGGTGTTGATGCAAGCTAGTATTTCCCAAAAATATTCATAATGGAAAATCAGTGTAACAAGTTTCAACAAAATTATAGGAAACATGACAATAAACAAGCATTGGAAAAACCAATAGATATGATATTGATGGTCAACCTTTTGGTTTTGTCAATGCGTGTCTTGTTTTTACTTGATTTTTGTACAACTTTATTGTTGTTGGAACTGCCAGGTTCTCATAATTATAACAAAAATTGGCAAAATCAAAAAGTTTTTTGGTCTCAAAAACCACACAGTGCCACAGTATTTTCGGGCACCGAACAAAACTAGTTTGCGTGCCGATATGGTCCTTGTGAAAGAGCAGAATGCTGTCATTCACAGCAAAGCCAGCTGATAGAGAGAGAGAGAGAGAGAGAGAATTTTAATAAAAACAAAGGTCTTGGTTAACACCAGTCCTAAATAGGGGTCCAATTCTTAAAGAAAGTCACAAAAGTGTAGCTATGGTATATGTCCTTGCAAGAATTTACAGGAGTAGGTTAGGATATCGTACTCCTAGAAAATATTTGTGAACTGCATTTTACACTGAGCAAATATTCATGTGTAGATTTGCTAATGCGAAAATCTCTTGAGCAGTAACAAGTTCATTTTCCCACCAACCACTTTTTCCCCAACCCTGGAAGAAGTTTTACTTCTTCTTCTTCCCTTGTCAGGAGTACATTTCCAGTCTTTCTCTCTGTGGCAACATATTAGATATGAGCTGATGAAAACCCATACAACATGCTAGTAGGTTTGCACAGACTCAAAAGGGCATTCTAACCCTAGGTAACTATTGCTTACCGCTAACTCCAGCCCCAGTATGTTGATCTGCAGAAAGGGGGCAAAATAAGTGAATTTCTAATATTCAAATCCTACTATGGAATGTTGCCATAATTTGCCGCCGTACTACATGGCACTAAAGGGACAAGTGGATTTTGTTGCATGGAAGTAGATTTATGAAACAACCTGTCCCATGAACAAGTAGATATTTTATTAAGTACCACACCCCTGCGGATCAGTTTTTTTGTACCGAAAAACAAACTCTGTTTTGGGAGTTTATTTAACAATCAAAAAAAGTTTGGTGAGAAGGCACTTTAAAAATGGAGCCCTCTCCGCAAACCTGCAATACTATGAAGGGAACTGATCCTGTATTCTTGAATATTTTAGGAAGGAAGTAGATTAATCATCTATAACTGTTATTGTTTCAATTGTGAGAGCTTTTTTTTATTTTCGAAGGGTTTTCTTCCAGTTTGGCCGAGCACTCTCTGACAAAAAGTTACCAATATCATTGCTTCACTTACCTGTGACTAACAGAAATGTACTACATGTTGCCTTTTTAAATAGGCGTGATAAAATACTTGTATGTTCCTATACTGTTTTTCATGTTACCCTTCCTAAAGATGTCAGATTTCCCTATATTTGTTCTCTGTTCTTTATAGTTACAGTGCTAGGTGTAAATACCAATGAATCTCAGTAGCTATTAAAAGCTGTGCAAACTATAACTCCACCCACCCCATACATGTGCTGCTCATGGCCTCATACATGTACATGTGCACACAAGATATACAGAACTAATCTGAGAAAAAATCCTAAACTTACTACTTTTGATATTCACAGAAGGCCTTTAGTAGTAGTAAAGTTAGGATTTTATCTTAAATTAGGATTTTGTCTTAAGTTAGGATTATTTCTTCAGTTAGGATTTTGTCTTAGGACCAAAACTTGGGACAAACTTAAGTTTAACTTAAGTTTAACGTAAGACAAAAACCTAACTTAAGACAACACCCTAACTTAAGACAAAATCCTACCTTAATACAAAATCCTAACTTAAGACAAAATCCTAACTGTACTACTACTAAATGCCTTCTGTGAATTCCAAAAGTAGTAAGTTTAGAATTTTGTCTCAGATTAGTTCTGTGAATCGACCCCAAGATGTCTACACTGACATTTCCTCACACCCATCCTTGGTAAACCTCTTAGACAATAGTCTTCAGCAAGAATCCTGTACAGCAGGTAGGCACAGGTACACTCTGTCCTGGTATTCTCTGTGTTGCCACCCACAGTCCACCTGTGCCTAGAACATGCAATACAAACACTGTGATTCTTCAGACACACACTAACATATCACCCCTTTTCTGTAAACATTAACTGTACAACGTCTGCTGATTTCACCTTTCTGGAGGAATGGTTGGAGCCTTCAATTATTTCTTGTCTTATTTGGTGTGTGTACTCTCTCCATCTCACATTATTTTTGTTCATAAAGTGATGTCATTGATTATGGCATTGTTGATGTTATATGTGACCTCATTAGTGATGTCTGTCTGTTTTGTCCCTCCAGTACCACCCCCGGAGTCAGGGGATGCTCCCATTCATAGTGGTAGTTTCTGGACACAGACCTCTGTACCTTGCTTCCTGTATTGACCACTGCAACTATTTTTTTCCAGCTACAAGCAGCAGGCCAAATGCTCGGGTTCACTGTTCCAGTTTGAGTCCTCCAATTGACATTGCACCAAGTAAAAAACGTCCTCATCCAGTCAGAATCCTTCATTTGTCTCTCTTTGATTACCGATCTTGACAAATCTAACATGGCAACTGAATGTTCAACATATGTTTACGTATTTTGACCTCTTCTGAGCCTAGATTTTTTAAACATTTTTGGGAAATGCTGCTGAGCTGATTTTCACCGTATTACAATAAAATCACAAGTTGCAATAAACCACTTCACCTCATCCAACTTTGGAGAAAATAACCACAGCAGTTTTTGTTGCCATGCAACAGAAAATATTCTATGGGAATTAACATCTATTCAGCACTTTTAGGACTCCCATGAGCAAAACTTGTGAAACAAAATAGCAACTTCTTAACACCAAAATGAAGCATTTGTCTCTTCTTCTTTTCACAGACAATATTATTGTTTTCAATATTTCCCTATTAGTAAAAAACAACAAGCTTAGGTTCTGTTTATGGAAACACAGCAGTTGCCTCACCTCTAAACGAGATTCTATTTTGCACTTGTTTGTAGTTTTTGATGAACTCAGTATGTTATTTTTTTTTTTACAGTGCCCCATCGCCCTCAGGATAGGGCATCCTTAATACATTTACAAATGAAGTAAAAAGCAAAATAAACTTTCACTTTCATAGTTTAAAGAGTTGACTGGTGCATAAAGTGCTATGGTACAACATTTCTCTAGGACGTACTATTTCCATCACAACTGAACATAAACAATTAGGCATAGTTAGATCTACTGAGAGACACTTGTTTGGGCTTCAGCTGTACTAACAGTGGTGTGGGCACACCATAACTAATCCTTCAGCATATGGCAGCAGCTTTAGCCACATATTTTAAATATGTCTCTAGCTCCACCCACTTATGTTCTGTTTTGCTCCACCCTGATATGTTTACGAGGTTCTATCCTACGCCCAGATCTTAACAACAAAACATAATTTACATGGCTAATACACGTGGACGGTGATTCAACCTTGCTTCTGATTGGTCAGTCCATCTTCTTGAATGTATAGCACACAAAAAGAGTAACAAATATTGGTGTTGTATAAAAAAAACTGTAAATAAAATGTCAGAAATCGACAAAACGTGTATAAGACTATTAAATAAACAACAATGGTTATAGCATATTTTCAGGCACACAACGTGACACCACTTACTAGTAAAAGCTCAGTGGGGATCGGGATCAGGAGACGTTTACTGAACTTTTCATTCAGTGACTTCACCACGATGAGAATTACCAGGCACACGGCGCTGGTCACCACTGCACCTACATTGGATTCCGGCAGCATGATGAAGACCTTTATCAATGTCTATTGACAAAATGCCAGAAAGAGTTGCATTTTAGGGATACGCAGAAAGCTATTAGCCTTACCAAAAACAATAAAGTGGAAAGTGAAAATTTGCACTGAACATTTCAGTAGTGATAGGAAAGGAAAGACCTGGGCTGATTAGATTTCTTAAATCAGATTCCATCGCTTCCTGGTAAGCCTTTCAGAGAGGAGTGGGTGGAAGTGTTAACTCTGTGAAATGTGCAACATGTTTCGCCATAAAAGCTGCTTCATAATAAATTCACTTTGTCCCGTCCTGCCTCCACCAATAATAAAAATTACAGAGTAATAGTAAAATACACACAACAAAATTAGAGCACCTTATGTACACTTTAGAATCTTTGAGTATTTGGGAGAAAGATAATTGTGGCTTTTAATAAGCAAATGTTTGGGTGCAAAACATGTTGGGATTGCATTTGGGATTGAGGAAAATGATATGAAAGTAAAATAATAAAATGAGTGTAACAAAATTTGATTTTCATAAAATATTGAAGAATGTTTTTTAAAATGTGTTAAAAAAATAAATTAACCAAGAACAACAAGAGAGAAAGGGTATGAATATTCACTCTTACACCCCTTATCTTAGTATCATAAACCAACAGAAGAGTGAATAAATAAGTAAAGAGCAACCTCGAAATAGTGTCCGAGGTTTAAAGGAAAGACAAGGAAAACACACAGAGAGTTGGGACAATACAAAGGAAATTAATATAACTACTGGTATTTATACTATTATCAATGTGAAACTCAGGGATGCAACCTTTCCTCTTTCAGCTTTAATCCTTGTTCGGTTAGAAGGAGAAAGGTTATCTCATACTGTTGGTGATTTGGCCACAGGAACTGAAATACCACAGCCAGCGCTCACTCTACTGATGATAGATACATCTTTGCTGTTATCCCGAGATGTCTTTCTAGTATATTTACTATTACACAAAACATTGTGTAGTTCTGTAGCCCACAGTGGAGCATAATTAACTTTCTGATTTGGAGGTCTGAGTTTACCAAGATCATGCTGTCTTGTTGTGAACATCTACAGTAACATGAGTGTGTCTGAAGCTTGTCCTCGCATGACAAGTAAGCATGTTTCTGAGAGAGCGGCTATATGACCTCTATATGATACTGGATCTCTCTTTGGTCCCTAAGCCAAGGGGAGCAAGATTGGCTTGGTTCATCTAGGTTGAACATTACTAACACATAATATAATTTGTAGCCACATTTCACTAGGGATGCTTTTTAGTTACCTGTGTGTTATTCTGCCGTATGAAAACTGTCAGGTTAGCTAAGTTTGATGACCAAATGCCACCAAGTCCTAGATTGTAAGAGTGCCGTTGATGTGACATGTTTACACTGCATTCATGTGGGGCCGAGCAGACAACAAGTACTTAAGAAATACCAATTAACTCCTCTGCACCTGGCTTTAGCACTGAGTTGTATAGGATTCATCAAGCTTGGTTAGTGCTCATGTATTTCCTCTTACAAAACAATATTTCTTTTTAACATTTCTATGATCCGTGGGATGCAGTTTCTTTTGACTCTTCATGGCCCAGCAAGGCACCAGTTATTGAGGTGAAGGAAAGCAGGCCTTTGAAGTCAATTTCTTATTAGGATTTTTGTTTGTGTGTACTGAAGCAACAGCTTTTACTAATGGAATATGACATTTTCCTTTCTGCATTTCAAAAGCCTTGCATTGGTTTGTGGAGGCTTGCTAACACTTCACATTAAGCTCCTATTTCAGCTATCTCTCGAAAAGCTACTTCCCACTTTATGTTTATTTCAAGGGAAATGGTGTTGTTGAATTAGAATGCCATGCATTTATTCGGCATCAATACACTGTATAGATGCTATTCATTTTATGAACAGTCAGTCAGGATTGCTCCTATTGAATACATTAGAAACTTGAATTTGTATAATTGGTGGTGGTGGTGAGGAGAAAAAGATGCAGCTTAAGTGGGAAGTTAGTTTCAAAATGGTTAAGGTGAGAAAGCATGTCCAATATTTGTTAGCCTTCTGTACGGAGTCCAGTTGAAGACAAATTCAAACTAGCTCAGTTTTGAAGCATTTCCTGACCTGCTTGGGATGTTGAGTCAGAGTTTATGCCATTTTTAAATATGTGTCCTTTTACTTCAAGGGACCTCCTTCTCTTTTTCAGCTTCTTGAAAGATCATTGTTTTATCAACTCATACACCATGTAGAGGGCAAAGAGCTTGAATTCTGTTTCTAGTGAAAGTTAGTAGAGAAGTAGGTAAACATGCCTGACTGCCTGTATCTCCAGCCTTTGGAAGTGGGCAGTGAGTTTTGGGGAAGAAATACAATTTACATATAAAAGTGGTTGACAGCCCTTCAGCTAATTGCATTTTCTCCAGAAAATGCTGCTCTCAACATTTCTTCCATGGACAATTTGTTCTACTGTAGTAGCTACTTCTTAACCATCTTGATTATTGTGCAATATCCTCCAGCAGCGTGTGACCCACTCAAAGAGATGACTGCAGTAACATTTCATTGGGAAAGATCTGAACTTACGTAGATGAGCGACAATGGCTGGGTTTCTTGGCTCAGCCGTAACCCAAAGATGTACTTCAGCTGGGACACCAACACGTGAATGGCTGATGCCGTTGTGTAGCCACGCACCAGTGGATCGGAAAGATAAGTCGCCACAAATCCAAACTGTGCCAGGCCCAGGAGTATCTAAGAAGAGAAAACAATATAAAATATATCACAGCCACAGACACCAAGACAATATTGATCAATCAGTGAGAAGTTAACTCTCACAAAAGAACATTAAATGGCATACCAGCCCATGCAAGACTTAATTGTCACAGAAGTGGTGCTATGGCATCAGAATGAACATTTGTGTTCTTTTTCCAAAATACACTCAAATTTTGTTTTCACGGCTGATATCCCCTATGCAGTATCACAAAGCTCATATTTGAAAGAAAGAAGGTGTACACAGTTTTCAGGCATGCTCTTTAGAGCTGGCTACTGATAGCTTTACACACTTCAATTTTGTTTTCTGGGCTGAGATTCCCTCAAAGGTTTAAAAATCTCTGGGCCGATTTACAAACCCCTTGCAACACTTTTGCACCACCTTTGCATCACTTTTGTGACGCAGCAGTGGCGTAAACAATGCAGCCAAGTTACACCGTTACGCATCTAGGGAAATGGGTCACGTTGTAAAGCCCTGTGTCATGTTAGACCTGCGTCAGGTATAATGTATGCACAGTGGACGTTCCCACGCAGGAAAGCCACGTAAAAGTGACGCAGTGAAATCTACAAGATTTCACTGCCTCACTTCTAGGGCGCCACTGCGTCAAAAACTTAGTGGGAATAGGCCTCAAAATGCATTCCTGGAGCTGAGTCATGCTTGCAACACGACTCCAGCAATGCGGGACTTTTGCCCCACAGATGTGTCAGAATTTCTGACGCATCTGTCAATCCTTGTGCTAAAGTGCGCCGTATTATAAATACGGCATATCCATGGTGGCGCAAGGGTTTCTCAGGGTGGCGCTGGGAAGGTGACGTATCTCTACAGATGCTTCATTTTCTTGTAAATCTGCTGCCTCATATTTAGAGGAAAACATTGGTAAACAGTGTTTAAACATATGCCTTTTGGGTCTGGCTACAGACAGCTTCAGATATTTAATGACTCTCATTATCAATTCTCCAATAAATTACACTATAAAGTACAGAGAGAGTGTGGACTTTCCGTTAGCACCATTTAGCCTCAGATTGCTCATGTTTTTTCTTAGTGTGCTATTCCTACGGTGGGCTGTCCATGAAGGCTATAACATTTATTAGATTGCTATATTATCCCATTTGTGCTCATCTTACATTTTGATGATGTGCTGTCAAGTGGTCATATCGTTAGACTGCAAATGTAACATGACATGTAGCTTATATGAAGTACCCCTCTGTGTTTGTGTATTTTTTGGCTGAGAAGACATTCTAATTGATGATTTTTGCCATTTTTGTTGACAATGTGTCTCCAGTTTGGATGCCTTAACCTGACATAAAAAAATATTATATTCACAAATCAGCCTTTAGTGTGTATGTGTTTTGCTTTGCTGTCATGATAACATGGTGTTGGATTTACAGTGTTTCTTGTTCATAAACTAAAGCTGTGCCTGGACTTGGGCTTTCTTGAAGATGAGATATAAATACTGATCCTTTGACAAAATGTTGCAGTGTAGTAGGCTCACCACTTTCATTGCAAACTCCATCTTTTGACTATTTATCAAATCCCATATTTGAGATTACAGTTCACCACTGCTAACATAGTCTGTTCCGCAAAAGGGTCCTTTTTATGCTTAAGGTAAAGCACATATAGGCTATTGATTAAAGTTTCTTTTTCTTCTACTTCATGGCTGGACAAATATTAAACTTGAAATATGTCTACATAAAGGAGTTCACTTCCACCCAGATTTTATACAAGTATGTAAATAATACAACATTCCTTTCAATGTCTTACCCAAAGATGGAAAATGTTTATATATGTTTTACTTTCTGAAATGATACCAATTAGTTGACATGTTGTATGAAGTCTTAAAAGAGACTGTCTTCAGAAACAGTGGGTTCAATAGCATGATCTTTAAGAGCTGTACAGGTATTAAAGCCTCAGCTGCTGATTACCATACATAAAATGACAAGTAGTTAAAATAAGGTATATAATATCATGTGGCAGATGATTCCGGTTAATATTATATTAAAAGACATTTGCTATTAACTACTCTCAGCTTCTTTAAGATGTTCTCTTCTTATTTAATTCCCCTCTTATTTAATTCAAAGAGTGATTTTTTGGAAAAGTTATTTTCAAAGTTTACTTGCCACAAGGAGCAGAATCACAGGAAGTTCCTTTTAAGATGCCAGTAATCAACTTTATATTCACCTCACAAGGAATACTCTTTCATTTACGTTAGGAACTGGAGTTTTCTGCCCTTTGATCTTAAAAATATTGATGTCCTCTTTTAGAAGCACCATCTAGGCTTGTTCTCTTGAAAATACTGTTCCTGGTGCTATTATAAAAGATGCCTTTATTCATGCATCTAATATTATTTCTCCTTAATAGCATTATACAAACTAACAAAATACAGTGGTTTAGTGCTAACTTTTTTGTGGACTCTCTATAATGGAATCAGAAAATGGAACTTTATTTAAGTGCCACAAACTAATGGTGCCATGGCCCTCATTTAACAATGGTCCCACAAAAAGCAGCAAAGAAATGCTGCTGTTAGCTCGGCCAATCAACAGATCTCAATTTTGAAACATTTCTGTACTTTTTGCTTACAGTTGACAGTGTAGTTATTATGGTGTACTGTGAGCTACAATCCCAAACAGAGACATTGTGTGTGTATTTATTTGTCTGCCCAAACATTTATTGTGTGTTGGTAGGTATCTACCTCATAATGGGTGTGTGTATCTTTTTTCTACCTCACTTTCCTCTCTTTACCTTCCAGCTCTCCCAACCTCCACTCATACTCTACCTCATCTCTAGATCTACTTCTCTGCTCCTTCTTTTTACCTCTATGCCTGTACCAATTACTTTATCTCTTGTCCTCCTGTCTCCCGTCCCCTCCCATTTCTCTTATACTGCAGAGGCGGTGGTCACTGTCTAGCTATATACGTACACATAGAAAGAAGACAGGAGGGACAAGAATGGGGAAAGAATTAAGGAGACAATTATCATATAAGATTTTACCAGATAGAATGGTAGAAAATCTCAGAAATGTGCTTTGATGTTTACATCAGTATTAAAAATGTCTTTTTGGAGTGGGGTTCAGCAGCAGCCCGTGCAGGTAAAAGTGGTCGGACGGTGGGGCTCGGTTGGGGTGGGTTGTTGGACAGACAACAACATGGGAACATTAATTATTTATTTAATTTTCCCTCGTGGTCATTTTTAGAATTCCCCCTCAACCCAGCGTCACTGCCCCACTGCTTTTACCTGCTCGGGCCGCTGCTGGTGGGGTTTATAATTAATGAAAAAGATTACAGATATCTAGCACTTAAAACTACAATATCAAATGCTAAATGCATAAGTCTTATTTTAGCAGTGTGCACAAGAACTACTAAACATCCACCAAATTTCCTTACATCCTTACAATTTCTTTTTTACAAGTGGAGGACCAGGCTAGTTAGACACTGAGGACAGATGTACTACCCTTTTTTCCAGCCGCAAAGGGGTTTTAGGCCTGTTTGCGACCGCAAAAAAAGTATGGCACATGTACCAACCCTATTTTGCGAGTTGCTAATCAATTAGCGACTCGCAAAATAGGGTTAGCGACTCGCTATTAGGAACGGGCGTTACAAGGGCGTCCCTTCCTAATAGCAACTCCAAAAGCTATGTAAGAATGTTTTGCGACCGCAATTGCGGTCGCAAAACACTCAGAGTTTACCACCCTTCTCAGAAGGCTGGTAAAGCACTTGCAAATGGGATGGGGTCCCCAGGTGATCCCTTTCCCTTTGGGAACGCATGCGCAAATATTTTATAACGGCAGACAGTGGTCCCAGGGACCACTGACTACCCGTAAAAAATAAAACTGAAAAGTTTAATTTTTATTTTTGAAATGCATCCCGTTTTCCCGGGCTGCATTTGAAAAAAAACTGCTTTATTTAAAAGCAGTCCCAGACATGGTGATCTGCTGACCCCAGCAGGCCATCATCCCGGGAGTGCCAGCCATTCCTAATGGGGTGCAAATTGAGACAGCCTCATTAATATGCATGAGGCATGCAATTTGCGAACCTATTGGGAATCGCAAACAGTGTCTGAGGCACTGTTGTAAAACATTGATTTTTGAGAGTCGTAAATTGCAAGTCGTAATTTGACGCAATTTTCGACTCACAAAAATGAATGGTTGTATATATAGCCTGGAATTCCTTGTAAAATATAGTGGGTAAAAAAAACTCAGGGCCAGAGCTCGGTAAGAAATGGCTTTATCAATGCTTGTTCAAGCTTTCTTTTGGTACTACTTGGCTAGCAGACGCCTGTAAGCTTGACTCGTTAGCTGTGTTTGACTGCCATAATTTCTGATAGCGTGACTTATAATTGAATATTGTTCGGCATTGCAAGGGCTCATATTAGCTGAACATGGGTAAAAGAATCAGAGTTGTACTGAACATGGGACCCCAAAATATGTCCTGCTCTGGGCCCCGAAATCCTCAAATAGGCACTGAGGTATTGGGAGATTTGATAGAGTGCGAGGTATAGAGAGATTTGATAGAGGGTTGACATAGGTAGAGGGAGGTGAAAATAGATAGAGAGAGGTAGCAAGGTGAGGTAAGACAGAGATGAGACTGAGAGAAGTAACCCAGGTACAGAGAAGTAACATGGAAGTTGCAGTGACCTACAGCCCGAGGCACAAGGTAGAGATGATGTAGCCAGAGGGGGGTATAGAGATAGAAATTTAGAGATAGGTAGAAAGAGAAAGGTGAGGTTGTGAGAGAGATAGAGAAAAGGAATATATAGGTGTATTTGCTCTTTCCTGTGCTCTGAATAACATTTTTGACCCATGTGACTCTCCTTTTGAGTGTTTGTTTTTTAGAGGGTTGATATGTTAAGAATGCATGTAGTGAAATTAGGCTTTGCAGTGGTCAATGCCAAATAAGTAGTTACGCTGCTCAAGTGTCAATTTGTATTTTATCCTCATTCTTTCTTCACTGTCACCTTCACTTTCTTGGGTAGAAGTGGTCATAATAATATGTTGGTGATGGCAGAACATGGTCTGCCATTATTTTTGGTAAAGCTGGAATAATCGCCATCTCGTGGCCTGTTTTCTTGCTGATCGAATACAGATCAGCTTAGCTGTTAGACTTGACAGCTTTGACGTGGTATTCCCCCAGACCTTTTGCCTTCACTACCCTGTTTTTGCTGAACCCTTTTATGTTTGCATTAGGACTATGTGCACTTTACCCCAACAAACCCATGGCGAAGTACTTGTTCTCTTACCTTGAAACATGGTAAAACTGGTATACACATAATTGGCACCTTTAATTTACCTGTAAGTGCCTAGTATAGTGTGAGAAATTGGGCTGTTGGTTGACTATGGTGTAAGCCCTAGTCAAGCAACAGCCCCAAGCCCTGGCATGGGTGAACCACAAAAAGTCACTTAATTAAATTGTAATTAACCCTGGGTAGCTTAGCTCAAAAAGCAGTCAGGCATAAATTCGAGGCAATGTGTGAAGTATTTACGTAGCACACAAACAGTAATAAAGTGAAAACACATATGACACCAAGATGTCCAAAATTGGAGTTATGAATTTTTTAAGTTTTTAGTAAAAACTAGTGGCTAAAAGTTCAAAGTGCCTACTGCAGACATCTAGTTGCGCTAGATCAGGTCAAAGTCGAAAAATATGGCCAACCGCAATGAAGCAGGGGTCGGATACAAGAAGTGGATTGGGCCCAGTCGGCACTTACCTATGGACTTAGAAGAATTTTCAAAACAGGTATTTTGAGAAGGTAAAGTTCAACAGGTTACAGCTGCAGGTGGTATCCAAGCAGGGAGCGTCATCGTGGTGAAGATACTGGACAAAGTCACGGTAAAGATTCCTACCTTTGAACTTAATATTTTTACGGAACTTCAAAAGCTACAGTGGGACAAGGCAGGAGGCTTTAGCCGAAGACAGTTCTAGGAGTTTGGATACTCCTTTGGCGAAGGACTGCTGCCGAAAAGAATGTAGCGGGAGCAGCAGCGAAGTCAGGCTGACTGCCAATGCACTGTAGAAGGCTCAACAAGCAGATTGGTCTCAGCCTTCCCTTGGTTCTCAGAGCAGTTTTTATTCTGCGTTCCGCAACTTTGCGAAATGTTTGCTTATTCCCGTTCTCAAAATGCGCGTTCGCAAGATATTTCCCCCCAAGCATGCAAACAGCAATTGAGGACAGTAAAAAAGCATAGCTAACAAGCAATTTCATGTGTTCGCGGAATTTCCGCTTGTTCACGGAGATTTTTACCGTTTCGCTGAGATTTGTGTAACGCGATTACGCAAATTCCGCCCAGCCCTAGTTTTTAGCCAGAAAATTTCGAATTCCCATGTTTTGGGTTTTGGCTATCTAGGCACATTTAGCACCACAAACAAGGATCCAGGACTGGTGGGACACCACTTGGGGGTTCAGGACTCACTCAAGCTGGGTCCCATTATAGGTTATCCGATGGTGGGAGACTTTTATGCCCCTATGACTCGAAGAGGAGGCCAGAAAACTAGCCCTTGGAGTTACTCTTGTAGTCCGGCATGCAGGTGAAGATGCAGGATTGAAACAACAGGGCTGGCCTCTGAGGGTTCAAGGTGGACTCCAGGCAGCAAAGCAGTCCTTCCCGGTGCATCAATGCAGCCTTGTGGAGTACACAGCAGGCCGCAGAAGCAGGCATTCCCCTGAGAGTCCTTCCGCAAGTTCCGAAAGTGAACTGAAGAGTGGGTCTGAGGGTCCTACTTTTATACCTGGTGCCTCATTTGAAGTTGGGAGCAGTTTCTTGAGGTTTCTCTTTGAAATGTTTGGAATTTCTTGACTCCCCTGTCCTGGCTCCAAGCTGGCTGCAGAGACAATGTTGAGGTGACAACCACTCTGTGTGAAGGCAGAAAATAGCCTGTTCATTTGCAAGTGGGCTGTGTCCAGCTATGCCACCTAATCCTGCCAGCAGATAGCCCATTCAGGCACACCTAATCCTTCTATTGTGTGACTGTCTGGGAGGAATTCACAAAGTCTGTCAGTTACACCCTGTCTTGTGATCTAAGACAGACTGCAGGCACCACAGAGCTAAGGGCAGGAAAATGGCCACTTTCTAAAAATAGCATTTGTAAAATTCAGTTTAAAATCCAACTTTACCACTAAGGTGGCTTTTCCATTACAATTGTTTTTATGCTAAACATGAAATTCTGACCTGGCCCCAATCAAAGGTCAGCACTTATTAAATGTAATAATGAAACCCAATATTATTCTATGGGACAGGTAGGCCTTACAGTAGCTATCAGAATATGTGAAACTTAAGAGTACATGTCCAACCTTTTAATTACAATGCACCCTAACCTATGGACTACCCAGAGCCTACCTTAGGGGTGACTTATATGCAATAAAAGGAGAGGTTAAGGCTTGGCAAGGGATATATATTGCCAATTCAAATTGTCAGTTTAAAACTTCATTCAGGCTGCAATGGCAGACCTGAGACGGGTTTTAAAGAGCTACTTAAGCGGGTATTGCTGGCCCACTAGTAGCATTTATTTTACATGTCCTGGGTTTATGGATTATCATTCTACAAGGAACTTATAAGAAATTGAATATGCCAATCAGGTGTAAGCCAATCTTATAATAATAATAATAATAATAATAATAATAATAAAGTAGGTTTATAAAGCGCATGGTGACGCCATCTCGGCGTGTCCCCGTGCTGTGGAAAAGAGAAGAACCGTGACAGGTGGACTCTAAGCTATGGATTATATAGGTGAGTTTTTAGAAGTTTTCTGAACTTAGCTTCTGTTTCTACTAGCCTAAGGCTAACAGGGAGTTGGTTCCACTTATTTGCTGCTAGCACTCTGAATGAGCGGCCTCCCAGTTTAGCTTTTTTTATACGGGGAATTCTGAGTAGGCCTGTTCTTACCAAGTTCAAAGGAGAGAGCACAAGCAATTTAGCACTGGTTAGCAAAGGTTAAGTGCAGTGTCCTAGGGTCATAAAAAATGAATTCAGTAAAAAAAAGGGAGGGATAAAGGCAGAATGTTTGGAGGTGATCCTGCAGCGAGGGCCAGGTGCAACATATATGATACAACATGTCCCCAAGAATTGCAAATTAAATGCTACTAGTGGGTTGCAGCACTTATTTTCTACTAAAATAGCGCTGTACAACATGTGTCAGACCTGCCACTGTAGCCTGTAATGCAATTATAAACCAACATTTTGATCTGTCAACCTACACCAGCCCTAAACCTTACATTTTAATAATTATAAGCCATCCCTAGGGTAGGCCTTAACAACTCATAGGGCAGGGCGCAGGGTATTTCAAAAGTAGGATGTGTACTTCAGTGCTTCATGTTCTTACAGGAAAAAAATCCCTTAGTTCGTTTTTCACTGTTGGAAGGCTAACTCTCCCATAGATTAACAATGAGTTACCTTATTTCACTTAATAAGTTATAACTTCAGTTTGGGAACAGGTAGAGAACTGCTTCTTCCACTCATTTGAATTGTAATTTAAAATCCTCCTCAATGGACAAGTCAGATTTTAAGTTACTATTCTGAAAATGCCACTTTTAGAAAGTTAGGATTATTCTACCTAAACCGTATGTGCCTTTCCGCCAGTGTTCAGAGTCACATGATTGATAATGGCTCTCCGGTGGTGTAATGTGTATTTCTTCCAGACAGGGCACAAAAGAGATTTGGAAGTGAGGAGAGCATTGCTCTCCTTGACAGGATGCCCTGTGGGTGTTGTTCTCAGCCCATTCTGAGCTACAAAGACTAACCCTAGAGCTGTGCTCACTCCCTTCTTGACTTCTGAAGATATCTCTCCAGTCTCTGCCAACTGCAACTGATACCTGGACCTGCCTGCCCTTTGTTACCATATACAGTTTGGAACCAGACCCAGGTGAAAGGGCAGAATTTACTAGGGGTGGGCGGAGTTTGCGTAGTCACGCTACGCAAAGCTCCGCAAAATGGTAAAATATCTCTGCAAGCACGCAAAAAATTCTGCAAACACGCAGAATTGCTTGTCCCGCCCAGTTACGATGCTTTTTTCCTGTTCGCGAATGCTGTTTGCATGCTCGGGGAGAAAAATCTCACGAACACGCATTTTGAAAGCGTAAACAGGCAAAAAATTCTGCGAAGCTGTGGACCGCGAAATCACCCAAATTCCGCAAGCGGAACTGAATTTACCTGAACCAGTTTAGGCTTAGATAAAGAAAGGGATCTCCACACACAGGCTGGCACGGGTATAAAAGTAGCACCTTCAGAATCTCTTGCCAGAACACTTCTGGACTTAAGGAATATTGCTTTGAACCCAGGATCCTAATAAGTAGCTCCAAGGGTCAGTTGGCTGACCTCCTGTTTCAGGGACCAACAAGCTTTCAGAGGCCTTACCTGCTACTGCCCTGCTGACCAGCACCAACTGAACCTGCCTGAGCCCTGCTGATGGCCTCTACTAGAGTGAGTCCTGACCTATAAGAGGTGCTTCCCTAAACCCTGGACTTATGGCTAGTGTCAGCGTACTCTGCTCCATCCTGCAATCTGCAAGAACAGGATCTAGGTGCAAATCCAGTAAGGTGAGAAAGAGTTCTCCCTAGTAGGTTTAGGTCCCGAGGGGGGAGAGACAAATTATGCAGAGAATACTGAACCTCAGTGAGGACCTATATTTCTTTTTTACATTGAATCAATCTCAACATTTTTAGAGGATGCCAAAGAGAGAACTATAAAGTATTATTCAAAATAGATTTATTAATTTTCTTCACATTTTTATAAAAAGTTTTTTAGACACATTTTATCAACTAAATCAGTCATTGTGTACTCAACCAAATTTTGCTCTAATTTACAAACATACTTTTCATGACATGGAAAACATTAAGTTAAAAATGCCCTCTAATAACAACTACACTGATCATACACACAGACATACTAACATACCAGTCATACTGTCATCTATTCTAAAACTGACTCATACAAAAGACTAATTTATACACAACAATAGACTAATACATTTGACAATTCTGAGGTGTGCTGTGCAGAATACACTAGAGACACCACTAGAGACACCAGGAGGGTTCTTGTGACTGCACCAGGGGAGCAGTCACAAGAACCCCTGATCGCGCAAACTGCCAAGTCTAGACCAGGGCTTGGCATAGTTTGGTCCATGAACTCTAAAATCCACCGCAGCGGCAAGCCAATAGCAAATATATAAGTACATAACTCAAAGGCGGAAGTTGAAGACATACCATCAAACGAAATTATATAAAAACCAGAACACACGCTATCTATGCGGAAGCCCTTCGCCCCTTGGAAAAAACTGGTCTATCTAACACAGTAAATCCTTCGACATAAATATAGTTCTTGTCTAAAACCATAGACTGTCCAGGATCTGTACCAATATACATTCTCAGTGACTACCAAAACCGCACCACTGAAGAATTGTATGACGCCCTCGAATACCCTTTTTAATCTCTGTGTAATACATTATTGTCTATGTTCTCTGGCCCTGAGGAAGGTGGCTCTCACCGAAACGTACGTCGGCCTAACATCAGCTGTCACGGATACAAACTAGTTATATCCACCATAACTAGCAGAACTATACCATCTTGTGTCTCTAGTGTATTCTGCACAGCACACCTCAGAATTGTCAAATGTATTAGTCTATTGTTGTGTATAAATTAGTCTTTTGTATGAGTCAGTTTTAGAATAGATGACAGTATGACTGGTATGTTAGTATGTCTGTGTGTATGATCAGTGTAGTTGTTATTAGAGGGCATTTTTAACTTAATGTTTTCCATGTCATGAAAAGTATGTTTGTAAATTAGAGCAAAATTTGGTTGAGTACACAATGACTGATTTAGTTGATAAAATGTGTCTAAAAAACTTTTTATAAAAATGTGAAGAAAATTAATAAATCTATTTTGAATAATACTTTATAGTTCTCTCTTTGGCATCCTCTAAAAATGTTGAGATTGATTCAATGTAAAAAAGAAATATAGGTCCTCACTGAGGTTCAGTATTCTCTGCATAATCTAGGTGCAAATCCATCAGTTTTGTGCTCTTTGTGATTGCGAAAGACTGCCCGCGTCTCCGGCAAAGGTGAAGCTCCGATGGCGACCATCTCCTTGCATCAGTAATGATCACCCGCATCTCCCTCAAACGCGAAGCTCTGACTGAGTCTCCACATGTGGAACTGGACTGTGTGAGAAGGTAAACGCTCCCTGTATCCGACCTGTGCTCCATCGCATCAGCCTGAACATGTGACTGTGGGGCTTGATGCTTATTGGTGCTATTTTTACTTGAAAATTTAGAAATTCATAACTCTAGTTTTACTTATTGGATTTTTGTCATTTAGGTGTCATTTTATTTATGTAAATGTAATTTATTTTCTTCAAAAGGTTTGGGATTTTTCTTGCATTGTATTTTCACTTTATTACTGTTTGAGTGCTGCATATATACTTTACACATTGCCTCTAAGTTAAGCCTGACTGCTTTTTGAGCCAAGCAACCCAGGGTTAAGCACGAGTTAATTTAGCAACTTTTGTCGTTCACCCCGCCAGGGTTTCTGTTTATTACTTTAGTGGGGGCTCTAACCCTTCACAACTAATAACCCAATTTCCTACAGAAACTATCTAGTTTGGCAATTTATCCGTTACTCAATCTGGCATTGAATCTTTTTCAGCCCTATTCCCTAGGAAGTGAACTGTACTTTCCAAGAATCTCACCTTTCATGATAAGTACTCGTATGACAAATTCTGCATGAAGGCGCTCTCCAGTCCACCAGAATACTTGGTTTTCAGCCACAGCACCAACTCCATCTCTAACTCATACTGATCTACCGGCCCTCCTCAATGCACCTGCATCCAATACACTACCTATGTCCACGTTTTTCTACGCTTACCTGGATAAGTCCCACCAGGAAAGTGATGGCAACTGCCACCTCTACCCGAGCCTTGTCTCTGGTCACGGTGTCAAACGCTGTCCCATTTTCAGTGATCAGGAAGTTCTCATTGGGCACCAGTGACTCTGTCACGCTGCCAACCATGACAGAGACAACAGCAAAGGTTCCTGCAAGAAGAAAAGTTAATTAATGGCTAACACAAGCTCATTGAAGTTCACACGGCACAGGGAGTAATATTTACCCATCAACTCTTACATGAAGGAACAGGGAGGGTGGACTTTCTAATATCAAATAAGAGAGAAGAAGCAAAGAATGAGACAACCAAAGACCCATTCCTGGACTCTCACCCTGGATTAAACACCCCCCAACAAGGCCACTATACCACTGATGGGGATCTGCCGTGCTTAGAAAGATATTTTTGCAGGCGTTTGTGTCTGTATACTTATGTATCGACCAGCCTCTTTTTCTGTTTGTCACTGTTTATATGTTTTGTGTTTTTTCTGTTGACATTGCACTAAAATGAATGTATATTAAAAATTGGATACAGGAGGAACAGAAATCCATGGAATTTAAAAGCTACCTGATGTGTTTCAGTGGTCCGCTGTAAAACTGATCTGCCTTCATCTTTTCCTTGTCCAAAATGAAGTCACCACATCCTTCTCTCAGACCTGACTGGGGCAAAGACAAGGCACACACTCACTTTATTTTGTGGACAGCTTTATTTTTGTGGTCGCCTCTAGCGTTGACCCTCTGCTGAGAGTGAAGTGCTGGCAAGGTGGAGGTTTATGATTCTGTTCCCAAAACACTGAGGGCCTCATTACGATGTCGCGCGGAAAGCCTCCGCCTGACAGTTGGAATTTCCTAGACCGCGTCGGAACCCTTCCAGTTGACTCAGTCGGTTTACAATCCGATTATGATGTTTACGGTAGGAAGATAAACTGAATCGGTTCAGACTGGCTCTCAAAGTAGCCGTGTCGTCGGAACCGCATCATGCACCTCTACAAACAGCGTTTCCGACCGACCGATTACAATGGCGATTTCCAACAGCCTTTCCGAGTTGGCCTGTCCAACACAAAAATATTGTTGGAAATTGACTTTGGGGGCCTCTAACAGGGCCCCCTTCATCATGCAGCCTACGGTTGGGGCTACCTAAGGGACCCCCCTGTAAAACCACGCACTGTGTGGCAGGTACTGTGATGTGCCTGTGACAGGATGCATGGTTTTACACACACACCCCATTTCCCCATAGGAGCCTGTGTTGTTGAGCAGAACATAGGCTCCCATAGGAAAAAATGAGACTCCGACTGTGTTCAGTCACATCGTAATTGGTCGGGCAGAACCACCGACTTTGAGTTGGTCAGTTCTCAAATCCAAGATGGTGTCGGGCAGAAAGGGTCTGCCCGCCATCGTAATGAGGCCCTCAGAATCTATCCCTGGACTGTCCCATGGGGATGAGTGAGTCGCGTAAAGTTAACCTTTACGCTTCCACTGGCAACGTAGCATCCTGTGTACTGGACTATTAATAGGCTCTAACCTGGTCCTACTGCTGACATTATGGTCACCTTCTGCATTCTCAGCAGTCAATAAAAGTTCATGAACATCCTTTAGCCGCAGCCATATAAGTATCTGTTACTATCACATTAAGCACTAAGGGGCGCATTTCAGGCACACATCGCATTATCTGGTCGGACCAACACACTGTGTTATCTGACATCACATGGAAAGAAATCCCTGCAGACTCCACACCTGGCATGAAATGGCCACAACAATCCACCTCTGCCAATAATTTAGTGCCTTTATGCTGGGACTATCCAATAAAGCAGTTGGCTCTTATGACATCACAATGTAACCCCCCTACATAATCACAAGCTCACAATGCTCCCTTAATGCACCAAGGCTAGATGGAGAAGACATCCACGCCCAATGACAAACTTCAATTTGAAGGTTTACTGTCCAAGTAAGAAAAAGTTCTCTATAGGAAAAAAGAAAAACAACAAGAAGAAAAAACGACGAGAAAAGGAGAAGAGAAACTGAAGGACAAACTGGATCTGCCAAAAAAAAACCACTCTCAATATTTTTTTCAGATAGTTTGTTTTCCTTTACATATCAAATTATAAACACCCTATAGCCGAGTTTGTTTCATATTTGATAAAATGTTTATTCAATAAGACGCATGATGACTAAAAAGGATGAACAGTTAGGAAAGTGTTTCTGGTTCACTCTCCCACTGATCCCCCTCCCCCCGACCTAGTTACCCCCACTCCCTGGGTTTTCCTTCTGGGGTAGACCTTTCTCCCTGTGAATCACTCTTCAATCTTCTGCTCACCTGCAGAAACGTGTCTCGATGTCCCAAAAATGAAATAAATTAAGACTGGATAAAAAGAGGTATATAATCCAAAAACAGGTGGCAGTCCGGCGAGGAGAGCATACGCCAACCCTGCAACGACAAGCGAGGAGACAAAGAAGGCATTAAGGGGAGTCGAACATTCAGAGGTATTGTATTTTAGAAGTTCACAATGGTCGATTCATGAAGCATCCAGTAAAGTAGCTTGGCTGTTTACATAGCGTTGAGCATATATATTTTCTACATACAATTTACAATCATGGGTCTAGTGTTTTTTTCACACCACCTTGTTATTGTGAATTTGTGATATGGATTCTAGTATGGAACTGTAAGGTGACTTTGGAAAGCTACTGCTGCAGTTGTTAGGAGGGAGTCCATGTTAGTCCTAATTACCTGCTTATATACTTACTACGTGTGGCAACTCATCTTTACAGATAGTTCAGTGGATTATGCACCAGCTGCAGAAACCTGTGTGTAAAAGGCAGGTGACAGCTTTTCAGTCATGAGTAGAAGTGTTTTTCTGAGGACTGGTCAAGGGTAAAAGTTATATTGGCTCCCGAAACTTGATTTTTTGAAATTATAATTCCCATACGGAAGTTGTCATCACAGCTGTAGGGAATAAAGCTGCATAGCAAGGAATTTAAACCTGTGGTCCACAAACTCCTGGGCTTCTCTTTGCTATTATGGGGGCCCACAACTATTTAGAAAATTTAATAATATGAGCAGATTAGCAAAATACAGATCCTTAAAAAAATGGAATTTAAAGTTTTAAAACACTTTGTAAATGTGAAGGAATAATGGCTTTGTTTGGGAGTAGCGTGTTAATGCAGATTCGGACTACTTCTGGTTGCTTTGTTTTTCTGGTTACCACCACTGGGAAGTACCATGGCATGGGCATGGATACTTTATTGATGGCATTCATTTAAAAAAAATTCTAGCTCCTTCTTGTCCTATGGTCTCAGGTAGAATGGGACTCTTTGGTGTTGTATAGCTGTTAGATTGATAGTCTTTTTGATGTGGAGCTTGATCATCAGGTACTTAAGGCAGCCCAGCGCATTAAAGAAGTCACAAAGAATAATGTTGATGTGAAGAAGATCCATGGTCTTCATTTCTGTTGCAGTTGAGGGGTGTTTTAGAACATTTACCGGTGACCTAAACATGTCTTTCACAACTTGGTTGTGGTCATGTAGTTTTGTCACAAACGTTATAGCTAGAAGTATAGTCATGCATCGGGCATATGCATAGACTTTTGTCTTTGTGGTGGATTGCTTCGACTAGGGTTTAAACACTTTAAATTGCTGGTAAACCATGACATTGGCTGATGGGCCTGAGTTGATCAGCATGGTGATCTGTGCCCCTCAAATTCATATCTCACACACTGATAGTGGTAGTCTGTCAAGGCCCCTACAGAATATTCACTTCTCTTTCTGATACTCTCAGGAGCAAAAGATGTTTATTTTCCCAATTCCCGTAACGTCCCCTCCTGCGACATCAAGGAAACTGGCGGTCACTTGAGCCCCACTGGGGGCAAGGGGAATGGGACAGAGAAGAGACTGCCTTCGCTACTTCTGGTTCACCTCTCTTCATTTTTTCCTTCTACTCTCTTCTGGTTGTTTTACTCCTTCACACTCTACATCTGTGTAAACTTTATCAGGGAGAGAGAGCACAACATTAAAACTATTCACTTCACACCTGGAACTTAATATGCAATCTCTTTAGTACACCTTCTTACCCAGTAGTTATAGGCACTCCTTCTCTTCTTAAATTGGAGAACAAGGCTCTATGTTTTCACACAAATCATTCTCAAATGAAAATTCTCCTTTAGTGTTTAATAGGCAATAAACTCTTGACACAAATCTTTTGGTTTATGGAGACTAAATATTTTTCCTTTACTGTTTTAATTCTCTAGGAAGAATACTTCCGGTTTGGTTGATGAAGAACATAGAAACCTAATCAGCTACGCGTCAGGTAAGTGTACATTTGTTTATGTAATGCCAAGATTTCTTTTCGCAATTTCCTCTTTGTAACGTTTCTTTTTATGTAGTCTGTAAAATAGGCACCTGAAAATAACTAGCTATCTGTCCGACGAAAAGCGCAACATATACTACCCTAAAACTAGACTCTGCGGATGCTCAAACTTCAAAAAAACCTACACTACCTCTTGACTGACTAAAGCCTGCACGGGAGAAGGGCTCTCCGAATGAATGTGGGTGAAGTGCTTAGCTTCAAACTCTGCCAGCGCACTTCACAGTCTACTCAGTCCTCGCGCCTTCCGCCAGCCGTGGAAGACTAGACCTGCACCTAAATGGTTGCATTACTCCAGTTCCGTTGGGCTCTTCCAAAGGCCTGACAGCAGGATATGATCTCTCTGCGCTTCCCCAGAGCCGGAACGATAGGAGTCCTAACTTTACTACTCCTAAACTGAGAAAAATCCTAACTTTAAGACTTTTGGTATTCACAGAAGGCATTTAGGAGTCCTAAAGTAAGAACGCCTAACTTCTGTGAATACCGAAATGAGTAAGTGCCTTCTGTGAATACCAAAATGGTAGTAAGTTTAGGATTTTGTCTTAAGTTAGTTCTGTGAATCAGGCCCATAGAGTGTCCTCTGAGGTTTGCCTGCAACAGGTTACACTTACGCCAGCATTTTAAAAGTGGAAGTTCATTCACGGTCCAATCAGGCCTCCCATAATGTCTGGTTACTCTGCGTAGAAATGCTGCAACGTTTTTTTTTAATGCTTATCTGTGGTCAGATTAACCTTCCAAAAAGAGCTGCTTTCATCTATGAGTAATCAGTCCGTTTCTGGGATGCTAAAATCACAGTAATACCCAGTGACTTACCCTCTAATGCCTCCTCAGTGATCTTCTGTCTGAGGTAGGGTGCAACTGGGATCTAACATGTTTTAGGAATATGTGGTCTAATTGCCCGGGGCTGAAGTGTTTTGTCCATTTAGCCAGGAGTTTGAGGATGGGAGATCCTCGCCTGAAGCAGTATGTGCAGTGGTGCCTCTGATGCTCCCAGACTAGAGTTAGGCCACAGCGATCTGCGCCATGGTAGGCACCTAGACCCTCGGGGCAATCCGCTCGTTTCCGGAGTAAGGTCTGTAGGTGCATTAATACAACACCTGATGGATGGAGGGGGAACTGAGGCCTCTTCTGTGTGTGTGAAAATTGGGACTCACAGGCCTGCGACCAGCAGGCAGAGGCCCGAACTTGAGAGGCTGGATGAGGCAATATAGTAGACTGTTGGAGCATGCCTCTCGATGGACTCTAGTCAAAAGAGGAGCATTGAGGACCGCTGGAGGGCCAACAGGCGTTGGATGGCTGCGAGGTGACTGACCACAGTAACAGGTGGAACTACGAGAGATGACTGGAGGTGCTAACCCTCTGAGGAGCAACAATTCATGGCAGGAAGGGTAGGGGGGGTTATGTCTGTGCACTCCGAGAGTATATTGTGGGGTATCAATACAATGTCACCTGGGTACAGGAACACTTTCGGAAACCGTTGTCACTCATTTAGCAGTTACTCAATGTAACACCCCTAATCAGTGCAGCTATATATCTATCTTGCATCTGAAGGAATCAATGCTCTGACACAGGTAAGAGTTACCAATACACCTAGGTCACAGGAGTTACGGGACATTCACAATTATCTTTTTTGTTTTTCATTACAGTATGTCTGCTGCTGAAAGTAGCTATTACCGCCATGTGAAAGTTTCGAAGAAAACAAGTAGGAATCAGCCTGGAAACAGACTCCTGCATGTTATTCCTTTAATACTTGATGATTGTTATTTCTGCTCCCCCAACAACAAAACAGCAATGTAATTGGGCAATTAAACTCTGTGGTGTCATCGCATTAGAATCTTAGATCCCCGCTCCTCCATGCAGAGCGGCTGTTTTTGCACATTGCTCCCTGCAGGGAGGTGGAGGTTATCCCGGGTCACATCATTCACTCCAGAGCTGCGGTACCCTTCTCAAGCCCCTACCTCCCATCAGGAACCAGTCCTTGCATATGTCACACTCGAAACTGCTGAGATAGTAGGGCTGCAGGTGCATGTGGCGCACCTGCAACAAATCCTCGCGAGACCTAACTTTATGGACATACTACGAAAATACAACAAAATGTTGTGGGCATAGAAAAGGGACATTCATTACAGAATTACCACACAGGCAGCTGTACTGCATAATGAAATGTATCGCATTGCGTTTAGGAGACAGGGGAAGCACCAGAAAACAGTTGGCTGCCACATGGAAATAATACTACACCAGCATTGATTAGCAGCACTGGTACCCAAGGAGGCGCGATGCCTGTTAGGCGTGATTTTGCATTTCAGTGCGGTGATGCGGATCACCACACTTAAATGTGCACACAACGGGGAAACATTGCGCACACAACCAGGGGGCCGGACTCACCGGAGGCATTGCTGGTGAGATCGCCGCTGGGGCCCCGACGCTGTTTGTTCTTCCCCGCCGCCGTTGCTCCTACCATCATACGGCCACAGCGGGGGAAGACTACAGCTCCCAGCGGGTATAGCGGCTGAACCGCCCACTTCCTGTTGGAGCGTGCCCAGAGGCGCTTAAAGATCACTTGCTCCCTCGGTGGAGCGGGAAACATTGCGCACACAACCAGGGGGCCGGACTCACCGGAGGCATTGCTGATGACATCGCCGCTAGGGCCCCGACGCTGTTTGTTCTTCCCCGCCGCCGTTGCTCCTACCATCATACGGCCACAGCGGGGGAAGAATACAGCTCCCAGCGGGCATAGCGGCTGAACCGCCCACTTCCTGTTGGAGCGCGCCCAGAGGCGCTTAAAGATCACTTGCTCCCTCCGCGTATCGGACGCGCGCGGGCGGCGCCGGGCATAGCCCGGGCAGAGGGTGGACCCTCTGTGGCCGTCAGGGGCCGAAGGAGGTCGGGTCGGGTGACCCCCCTAACATCTACTTCCTAAAAATTCTACAATGGGCAAAAGGAAAAAGGTATGTGCCAACGTGGATGTGGGGACCAAAGCCAAACACCCTAGAAAGTCGGAATCGATTATATCTTATTTAACCTCGGCCTTGGGGGTTTTATCCAAAGAGATAGCAAATGCTGAAAAAGAGCTGGGCCTCAACGCTATTGAATTAATTAATCCCTCACAAGAGCCCTTGACAGTTAACAGCCGGGCGATACCTTTGGAGCCAAATGTCGTGCTCACTACCCAGGGACCGGGTCTTACCCATACAAATTCCCCAACTCCTCAGGCAGTTTCCCCTGATCGATCACCCCCCTTACCTGCCGTTGCAGCACATAAGACCCACCCGAAACAGAGGCGAAAGATCACAAATATGGCGGGCAGAAGAAAGCTCTCTGTGACTAAGACAGTTGGAATAGATCCCGGCCTTAAAGAACAAATTGGAAAAATGGTGGAGGATTTATTTGTCTCACATCTGGAACCAGCCCTTGTGTCTATAGCCAAAGACATTGTTGACACTTTAAATACATGTGTATCTGGCCTTCTGACAAAATGTGAGAAAATTGATGAAACACTCAGGCAATATAGGGGGACAATGGAGGGTTCCATTCAGCCAGCGGTCATTGTCGCTAATCAGACCATCGATGAAACACCGAAAATAAATTCTAGCTCAGGTGGCTCTAGTAGTTTGACAGTGACCCCTCATGTGGGTACGGTGGTGGGGGCTTGCTCGCATGGAGTTAATACTAGGCATAGCCAGCCATCAGATATGAAAAAGGGTCAACGGTACCGGGGGCGCAACCTGGAACTGCCCCAGAGGCAGCCCCACTGGTAGCCGTGTTCATTGGGGTACCCCCAATATGGGGAGACACTATTGAAACCACCGCTTATTTAATGACCAAAGCCAGACAGTTATGCCATCAGTTTAGCACAGGTGGCAAGGAGGTTGTTTGCGCTCTCACTATGGCAAGGAGGGTCCACTGGGTGGGGCACTGCCCTAAGAAAATCCCTGGAGACTGTGTAGTGGTTAATTTTAGTAATATGCATAGTGCTGAAAGGTTATTTTGGGACGGCTCGAATATTGATAATAAGGGGATTAGGCCGCTCCATCTGGGGTTCTTCTATCCCCCAGTAGGCGCCCACAATCACCATCAGCACCCAAAAAAGTACCACACACATACCTCCCTCCCCACTCACAAATCTTCAACATCCTACCAGGCAAGGATGAGTGCGCAGAGGAGTTCCACACAATGGCTTCCAAGGGGAGGGGAGACTGTTGCCCTACCTAGACCCACAATAACAGCCACACAATCGATTCCCTTGTACATCTTTCGCATAGGGATGACATAGAGCTACATAATCGCTTTTCACTTCTCTCACAGATGGATACTAATGATTGACTGAGAGATGAACTCATGGGTCCTGGAATTGGGATAAGTGACGCAACCCAAATAACACATAATCAGGTGCCCACATGTAAAATGATAAGCTGGAACAAAAAGCTCTGACACTATTTGGTTACAGTTTTTGAAACAATTTGATATCCTGGCTTTCCAGGAAACCTGGGATGCAGAGTCCAGTTTCTTTTTAGATGGTTACTGCAGTTTTTCTATCCCCGCGGTGCGGTGTTCCGCTGGGAGACCTAAGGGAGGTTTACTTTTTCTTATCTCTCTAGACTTAATAGGTACTTTTAAAAACCTCAAGGGAGAGTCAGACAATTTCCTTATAATAGAATGGCGGATTTCTGATCAACATTACCTTCTAATTAATCTATATAACTCAATAGGAAACTCGCCGCAAGAGGATCATTTTAGTGCGCTAGATCACTGTTTGTCAGTCTATAAGTCAAATAACCCCTTTGATTTTGAGATAATTTTTATGGGGGATTTTAATTTACACCCTGCTATGGGGAAGACAGAGTGGGACCCATGAATGGCAGATTACCCCATTTTGAACATACTAAACAGGGGGACACCTTAGAGGAATTATTATCTAACCTTAACTTAACCGAACCGGATAAGGAAGATGGTGGGGAAGCAGTTCCCACCTTCATAGGACGAGGAGCGGAGTCTGTGATTGACAACATCTTTGTTTCTCCATGTGTCTTGACTAAAACTCGGGCTTATAAAGTTATGATATCAACCTTTAGCGACCATAATCCGCTTGCACTGGAAGTTGAATTGAGGTGTAAGGCTGCCACTGCTGATCTAGGCAGGGCTGCTCCACGGTCTTTGTCTTCAAAAGATCAAGGAAGACGCATAAAGTGGGAAGCTGTAGTTCCAGAGGCTTTTTTTTGAACATTTAGCTAAACAGGTAGAGTCTGATTTTGGTACATGCTTGGATGAGAAGGCTGTGGGCACAGAAACTATAACTTCTTTCTCAGCAATCTGTAATCAAATAGCTAAAAACCTACATAAGGAGAGCAGGCCCAACACTAAGAAGGCATTCAGATGGTTTGACTCCACGTGTTCTAAAGCACATGGGGCTCTCTTAAAGGCCCGAAAGTGTACCCCAAGGGACAGGGCCCTAGTGTCCTCCCTTCGTAAGGAATATAAACGTGTAACAAATATACGTAAAAACAAAATTAAAGAGGAGGCATGGGACAACTTGCAGTCAATTGATGTGCTAAAGGACAGCAGAAAGTTCTGGGCTACCATAAATCAGTTCTTTTTCTCGGAAAGGGACAACGTAGATACAGATTGTGTAATCCCGGATGATGCGTGGCTCAAACATTTTATGAGTATCTATAGTGATAAGGACCACCAAGAGTTAAATTCAGGTGGATCCACTTTGGGTCGCCCTATACAACCTGTTAAATTTGAATTAGCGGATGTAGAAAAGGCCATTCGAGAAACAACGAAACATAAGGCACCAGGCCCCGACGGGGTTCCTGCTGATCTTTACATATTGTACCCCACTTTTTGGGC
This sequence comes from Lissotriton vulgaris, assembly GCF_964263255.1. Taxonomy (NCBI): domain Eukaryota; kingdom Metazoa; phylum Chordata; class Amphibia; order Caudata; family Salamandridae; genus Lissotriton; species Lissotriton vulgaris. The sequence goes on from NC_141697.1 coordinate 1,214,783,812, forward strand.
AAAGATTTTAACTAATGTATTTAATGCAGCATCCTTAGCGGGTTTCCCTCCCTCTTGGGCCTCTTCAATAAGTGTACCCATATTTAAAAAAGAGAGGAGGGGGACCCCACCTGTTACAGACCTATCTCCCTATTGGACACTGCCGTGAAGATCATGGGCAGAGCCATTCTGCTGAAACTGGGAGATTGGATTTCTGACAGGGGGGTGCTCTCGAATCTCCAGTATGGATTTAGGCAACATAGAAGCACCATGGACCAATGTTTGAACTTACATCTGCTGATTAACAAATATACTACAGCTAAAGATGGTTACCTATACCTTGGGTTCATGGACTTATCTTCAGCGTTCGATCTGGTGAATCGCTCCAAATTATGGAACATCCTCCTGGATATGGGGATAGAGGCACCTTTGGTTTACTTCCTAAGTGACCTACACCAGAATCTAACAGCAGCAGTTAGGGTGACGCAGGAGGGCAGGTGCACGAGCCATTTTAACTCTAGGCGGGGTGTCAGACAAGGTTGTATTCTGGCACCCCTCCTATCTACAATCTACATTAATGGACTGGAAAAATCCTTGTCTGGGGTCAGGGTGGACATTCCGTGTGTGGGGGGATCAGGTATCCCGGTCCTCCTGTACGCGGATGATGCCGTGTTGATTGCCCGAACAGGGGTGGGTTTACAGAGGCTGCTGGATAATTTTGGCACCTTTATGGAGTCATTAGACCTAAAAGTTAACAGCAGCAAATCCCACGTAATGATCGCGGGGGTCGCAGGAAGATCAGCAAGGTCACCACATTTAGATGCCTGGGCAAACATCTTTCCAGGGTACCGGTGTTTAACTACCTAGGCGTCTTATTTGACGAAAAGGGTAATTGGTTCCCCCAGCAGAAACAGAAGAGTAATGCTGTCATAAGATCCACTTCATTCTTAGTTTTGCCAAAAGTTTGGGAGCGAGACCCATGGAGGCCAAGCTAAAAATATATAGGTCTAAATGCTGTGCAATCGCATCTTATGGGGCTTCTACATGGGGATACGCCTCCGTCAGCAAAATCCAACTTGTGGAAAACAGATTTCTAAGATCCTTGCTGTCGGTTCCACATTCAACCCCAACTCTTTCTATACATTCTAAATTAGGTGTAGGCTACATTACAGATCAACTAAAAGCAGCCCCCCTGATTTGCTGGGCAAATATGTGGCTTAATGAGGAAATTACCCTTAACCATCTTATCCTCACAGATTGTTTAGCCCTGGAGAAGGCAGAGGGAATCCCATGGCTGGCATACGTTAGAGCGGCGTGTGTCAGACTGGGTCGACCTGAATTATACACAGCCCCAGAGGGAATTAAGAAAGAGGATGTGGTTTGGATCAAACACAATTTTAGAACCCTGTTGGAGGCAGAGAGGGAGGAAGAGGAGCTTTAAAAAAAGGGGTGCAAGACGTATCTATCTTTTACAGACGTCCACCTCAATAGAACCCTATTTAAAGATTGTCACGAAACCTTTCCATCGTTTTCTGTTGACAAGATTTAGGTTCAATTTAATACACCTCACCTTAGGTTCCTTTCCACACTGGGCTAAACCTGAAGATTCTGCACCATGCTCCTGTGATAATTTTTCCACACAAGATACACTTCATTTAATTATGTTTTGCGAAAAGTTTTCTGATGCTCGTACAAAATGTCTACTCCCCATATTACGAGAAGCAGGCTTCTTGCCAGTAAGACCAGCCCTCCTACACTTGCAACTTCTGAGTAGCGTGCACACCATTTTTAGTGTAGCAAGTTTCCTGGTGGCTGCAGTGAGGATTAATAGAAAAAGTGTGAACACCTGTTTGCTTTAAGGCACAGTAGGAGGAGTAGGGGGAACTCAGTTATATATTATGAACACAATAGTTGCACCTTTGTTTTATATTGTAGTCTTTTTTATAGAGGTGTTACAAAGTTTAACATTTGCACAAATCATGAATTGTAAATATTGTGTATATATATGAACATTTGCAAAACTTTGCATAATTTTTATTTGTATATAGTATCGTTTTAAATTGTAGCTTCCTTAGTGGCGCTATAATATTGTTAAATGCACAAATCATGAACTGTATATATTGTGTATATGTAGGTACAGCTGCTAAAACTTTCTACACCTTTCTATTTGTACATTACATTTTAGATTTTTTCTTGCAACTTGTATGTCTGTATGTTCGATGCAGCTTTTATGATTTTAATTAATCGAAATAAAGACTTTTGACTGACTGACTTTGGCATTAGTCTAACGCCAGATGCGTGGTACTTGGCAGGGCTGAATTAGGTGGCGTGGATTTGGACAAGCAGTCCACGCTAAGGCTTTTATGTCATGGGTTATAAAGTTGGAGTTTGTCTATTTTTCTTTGTAAAAATATTATGGGCTGTTTCTTTACCTACCGGTACATTTCTAAACAATTTGTTAAGCTAAATTGTATTGCTGCATTGTGTGCGCATGCAGGGAAGAACAAGTGTCTGGCAGACAAGCAAAAGATCATCCTATGTCTCAGTATTAACATCCACACTTCTAAGCAGTAATTCTTATCCTAGAATGAGTTACCTGTTTGCTTTACAACAACAGCTAGTAAAACAAGTATGTGCTTTGCGAGGCTGTATAAGTAGCAAAGGTTTTAAAGGGACTTTTTCCTGCAAGGTATTGCTTTTCCCAGTTCACGGAAGGGATAAAAAACATCTCCAGATAATGATCGAGTTGTCAGGAAGGTGCGATAGCAGAATATTGATACGTGTGGCTCTGGTGAGTACTGCAGGCAGCAAGTGCTTGATACGCTATTTGCATAAGAAAATACTATATCTTTTTTTCGTTATCCTCCATTAGTTATTAGTAAGGAAGGGGGAAGAGAAGTGTTCACCAACAGCATTCAGTTTGTCTTATGGAGACAAAGAATGCTGTGGTCTGTAGAAGATGCCGCCCAGAAGTCATAGGTATATGTATATAAGCTGCCATTGAAAGGAAGTGGGAATGCGCTTTAGATGTTGCCGGTATTGATGGCTACTGTGTGGTTGCAGACTTCGCTGGGCTGACAGTGGGTGGGGAAATGCTACGTTGTCACTATAGGTTTATTACATGAATAGCACATACTCACTGGTGTTTATATTTGGGGTACTTGCTGACTGGTGCTACACATGGGATCAGGTTTGCCTCTGACAGGAGGTATGGTTTAGTGGGGTACATAGTGTAAATTAATGTTGGCATGAGGAAACAAAAATCAGACCCTTTGTACATTTGATATTATTGTGTGCATCATGCAGAAGATGACAAGTAGCAGGAGTGGCTTTCATGCCATAGAAGCTAGCAGGAAGAACTGTTTTGGGGTGGTCAGTTGAAGAGATTGTTTAACATGTTTTAAACTACTACAGTAGCACTTGGGAGGGCAGCAGCTGAAAGGCTCTGTCTTTACTGGTAAGCAGTGGTTAGATGGGGACCGGCCATTAGTCTTTCTGTTGGTGGTGGACAGGGGAGCAGTGGGCAGCAGTAACAGGTTCACAGTGACATCCGAGGGTGGTTTTAAAGGCAAGCGGAAAAGCCTAACTGCGGGTGTCGTAGGGGTGAGAGTAGAGTTAATGGATTGGTTAGTAGCAGGCACACAGCAGTGGTCTGTGTTTTGAGGGGGTTTCCTGAGCGGGCTTCGCTTGAAGGTGGGTCATCAACTAGGAGAATGTGTTTAGTGGGCCAGCTGGAGGCAGTGTTATGTAACTTTGCTGGAGGGTGCAGCAGCAGTATTTACTGATATATGTAAATCCCCCAATGAAAGGGATGATGTGACCAATGGAGGAAACAGAATCCTTTTTTATGGCTGAGGTGAGTCCCTGCAGTATGGCGGGTCGCTGGCCTGAGAGCTCTTGACTGACGCGGAGAATGGGGGGCCCCCTCCATGTACTTTGCAGGGGGGGCCCTCAAGTTTTGTTACGCCACTGCGTGTGGGCCAGTTTGTGCATTATCCTTGTTATGTCTGTTGGAGTTTGATCCTTTAATTGTGGATTTTTGGTTGGGGTGGGTGTGCGCATTGAGGGTGACTGGGGGCGTCATCCTTGTGTTCTCCTCTGTGGATGGGCAGGTTTTTGAATAGTCTGTATGCTTTCTGGAAAGTGAAGCAGTAGCGTTCGCTTCAGAGTGTCATCAGCTTATCAAGCGCCTCTTATGTCATTGTTGAACCTGCCTAGTGTTCCATCTGGGTAAGCCAATGGGTGGTGTCTGTCAGTTCGCTGACTGGTGGGAGTGTAGCCATGATGGAGGGCCTGCTGCAGCAGGTGTTGGAGTTTGGATCCTGTATTATCCACTTTATTTTGTTTCTGATTTTACATGGTCTGTGGTTTTTGATTGGCGAAATGCTCTCATTCTTTTCCATGTCCCTTTACTTACTTTTAGGTTTTTTCTTCTTCTACTTTCCCTTTGTTTTTCTCTTCACTGGATTCATGGAAGGGTATCCCTCCCTTCTCCTCACCTTGTGTTTTGTGTCACTCCACTCTGCCTTTCATTTGAGAGGAGTCAGTGTCCTGATTCTTGTGTGAGTAGTTCCCTCCTAACAGGCCTGTGCTGGTGGCAAGCAACTACTTTGGGGTGTCACTTTGGTTGCTCTTTACTTTTAGTTACCTGTATGATCTGAACGTTTCATTGTTTCATATGTGCTGGATTGCAAAGGTTTTTATTAACGTGCAATAAACGTATATCTACTTTGGGTGTGTTGGAGTGCTTCTCCCAGCTCCTTGCTCATGTTGGTCACTCTCTCTACTGGCAGCGGTAATGAGCACAGGGGCTGTGACTTCAGGCAGAACTCTTCCTTTCCACAGTGCTTCAGGGAACATCTTGGTGGGGAAGGTGTGCTCCTGCTGAGTGTCGACTCATTGCACACTTGGGATGCTTCAGAGGAGAGGCAGGTGGGCTTCAAGATTAGGAGGGAAGTTGCCGGCTAGAATGTTCTCGCCTGTTGTCTTGTGACGACTTCCTGATGTGGGTATCAAATGCATGAATACCACAAAGGGCAGTCCTCGCCACCACTGTAAGAGTCGGAGAAGCAGTGCATTGCACACACTAGGATGCTATACTTACTAAGACTTTGCACCGTGTTTGTGTCACAAAAGTGACACAATGTGCCCACTTTTTCTCCCTATTTACTTTCCAGCGCAAAATTTGTTTTATGCTGGAAAAACGCAAAGCAGTGCATAGCGCTGCTTTGCATTACTTAGCGCCAAGGGGGCGTTCCATCGTTGGTGCCTGGGTGTTCCCAGACAACCACCTAAGGTTTTTAATGCAAACCCCTATTTACTGAAAAAAGTAGACAGGTTTTTGTGTCAAAAAATACATCCATTTCAAACAGGCGCAATCACGGAGAAATGCTTTTATTTCTCCTTTCTTTTCTGACTTTGCATGTATGCTGCATTATATGGCACACATACAAAGTGGGAAACGTTTTTAACTCAGCCTAAGCATAGGGACATATTTCTGGCCCAGTTTGTGTCGTGTTTGCACCAGGCAACGTGTTACATGTGCGAAGCAAACCTTTAAGTGAGATTTATGAAACTTTGAACTTTGTGTGGCCCTGAGGGGTTCTATGAGTCTAGAGTAATGCGAAGCAGCACAAACCGCTGCGCTGCCTTACTGTGCCCTGGTAAGGCGTTCCGTGGGCGTGGCGTGGCGTGGCGTGGCGTGGCGTGGGTGTTAATTTTGAATTGGTAAACCTGGGAATGGGCCACAAAGATATGCCTTCCCAGGAGAGGCGTTACAACGAGAAATATCTCTATTTCTCATTGTTACATTCTGAGCACCTATAGAAAGAGGAATATGCCTCTCAGGATTGGTTTTGTGCAGGAAGGAGCCCCTTCCTGCACAGAAAACAGTGGCAGGGCTCTCGTCAGGAGGACACTGCAGATTACACCACACATTGCCACTGCACTTACTCAACTACCAGCCATCACACTGCTACAAGTGTGACAATTCAGACTATTCAAGGCTTCCAAAGCTTTAAAAATGGCTTAGGTGGCAGGTATTAGTAGTTTTGAATGTATATTGAATTAACAAACAGCTGTTTTTCGGCTCATCTTTAAATTACACAAACAGTGCAACCAAGTGGCAGCTGTCGTAAGTGCAGGTTCTGACAATGAAGTACTGGTGACGACAATTTAGTGTGGGTGCCGAGCACCGGAAACCACTGGCTCAAATTAAGCACTGCCTGCATACAACAGAGGGAACCCTGCACCGTGGTGCAATAGTGCCTGCGCTTAATTTTTGTCAAGCTACAAATGGAGTAGCGCAGTGCTGCAGCAAATTTTGCAGTCTCGTTCCATCTCCAAAACACAGGGATGCCCGATTTTACAAGAATACGGCACACCCCTGTGTTTTCCCTAGTGCTGGCAATACAAATAGCTGCCTAGCGCCAACACAGACGCCCTTGTGCCATAGTGCAAGGGTGCCTGCGTTGCAGGGAATGATTGTTTATGTGCAGGACGTGTCCCTTTCTGCACATAAACAAACAATCAATAATGGCGGTTTGATACTTTTATGTGTGCTGCAGAATGGAGCAGGCATAGAAAAAGCAAAAACAAGGAGAAATAAAAGTATTTCTCCTTGTTGCACCAATCTAACACCTGCTTTTGCATGGCATTACTTTTTGGCGCTGCCTCAGATTTACCGATCCGTGTAAATCTTGGGCAGCAACAAAAAGCAATTGGTGTTGCATGGGAACGCCCACAGCAACAAACATTGTACACCCCTTTCATGCAGTAACATGTCTGAAAGGGCACCATATTTACAAAACAGCATTAAGCCATGAAAGTGCCTTAACACCGCTTTGTACATATGGTGCAGGGCACTGTGCCGCTCAACATCGGTAAAAGTGACATTCTGGTAGTGCAATCCCCTTGTACATATGCCCCTTAGCATCTCCCTGAGCTATGTTCTGCCCTGTAGTGGAACTGTACTCATGCAGGGCTAGAAATTAGTAGCAGTGTGTGCTAAATAAATGTAATCCATCCATCTATCCATCCATCTACCCAACCACACATCCTTTGGAAGAGGCAGCAGTGTGCTACCAATTTTATCTGGCCAATACACTGATCTCAATTGGGCCAGGCCAGGGAGAGAGAAATCTAGACATCAAATAAAGCTTTTTCCACAGCTTAGGGCCTTGAACAGCAACTCTCCCATCCTCCCAGATGTTGTGTCTTGTTTAAAGGACTGTTACTACACTAAGGATACAGGAAGGGTTTGGTAGAGTGGGAGCACTGTTGCAAATTGCTTAACTCTGTCACTGCCCAGAAGAACCATGCCAGGTGTGCTGGTACCAAGCAGGAAAATAAAAAAAATATCTTGACGCACAGTACTTAATACTCTGGGACACTTATTTAGTTCTGTAGAGGATAAGCCACACAGCAATATAAAGGCGAGCCGGGAGTCCTAGGGAGAGAAATAAATGATAGACCTGACCTCCAGCGAGCAAACACCATGATCACCAGGGCTATTGCTCTTGCTGCCCCTGCTTTGGGCACTGCTGAGAAGGGCAAATAAAATGGCACTCACTATGCAAAGTGCTTTGCCACTGCAACCACCCCATTAGTGAATGCACTGAAAGCATCTAGATCCCCTATACAGGTGGGGAGCTCACAACAGGCACTCCATTACGAGAAGTAGATGCCTGGCAGGGAACTCTACAGATTATAAACTAGCCTGTAAATTTTTTTTCTTATACCCTTTGATCTGCATGACTGCTGCATACTTAACAGTCCCTAGACACATTTTCTCTTAATCTGTGAGAACCGAGTACAGTGGGTTAGGGTCGGCCATCTTGGAATTAATATGGATATTCCCAACCATTTTGTGGTGCATGACGTGAAGAAAGAGGGGCAATAAGACATTATGCTAGCCCTTCACATAGTACTCTTAAAGTACAATTAATCCCTCTCAAAAGAAAAAAATGAGTAAAAGAACACCTACCCTGGGGAAGCTGCATTATGCCCACGCTGAGCCCCGAAATGATGTCTCCTATAAGCCACTTCTTGGCACGATACTTTGGCAACCAGCGAAGCAGAGGGATGAACTTCAGCAAATAAGTCTTGATGGAGAAGTCGGAACATCTAGAAGGAGAAGAAGAGGTAGCAGTGAGTGCTTGGTAGTGTTGTACACTCAGATTTTAGAGAAAGGTGTTACTTGACTGGGTAGAATGAGTGCTAATACCCTGAACCATGAAAACTCGTCAAGAAATGTACTAACCACCATATGTGCCCACCTCTGACCAGATGTATTAGAACATGCCCTCTTTCGATAATTTGAATATCTATTTCTATAATATAAAAAGGTCCAACAAGTTCTTTTTTTCTACCCACAAGGGCTCTGAGGTCAGTGTATCCCTACCCTGCCCTCCTATATCCTTTTTCAAAAACCTTTTTAAGACAGGGGTCCAAGTCTCCAAGTCCTGTCATGGCCGGTACAACATTTATTTTGTTGTTGCGACTGGCCGTTTAGAATTCTCGCTCTGAAAAAGATCCCTCAATCAATCAGAAGGCTTGATATTTTGAATTTCAGGCTAATGGGCAAGATATCTGCAGAATCTGAACGTTAATTTCTCAAAAACTACAGAATGGTTTTGCACCAAAACCACAAAAACACACTTTCTTGGTAAAGGTCTAGATTTCCACAAATTTGGTGTAACTCCATTCAGCATTTTGGCTATAGCACTGTAGGAAATTCCATATGGTATGATATATATATATATGCAAATATGTGAACAAGGGCAACTACGCCTGAAACGCGTCATTGCTGTTTTAACTACCATTCGTAAGCTGCAGTAAAAGAAACTGTCACCTGAATTGTGGTCTGTCTCTGTCTTCGCTTCGCCGGTCTGAGGAGATATATATATATATATATATATATATATATATATATATATAGCAGCCCGTCCCGACGTTGTCCGGGGATGAAAAGCGAGTCAATTTGGCGCTTGAGAAAGCGTCGACCCTCTTTTTTTGGGCAGCCCCCTCTGACAACGTGCAAAGTTAAAAAAATTAGGAAAGGTTAATCCGCGTGAAGCCTGCCTCCTGTGACAACGCCGAGGCTGACAATGTGGAGGCGATTGAAATTGAGTAATGTACCGTGATTGTGCGCTTGCGAAAGCCGCGCCCTTTCTTGAAGCCTGCCCCCTGTGACAAGGCTGACAATGTGGCGGCGAGTGAATTCCACAGTGTTATGATTAATGTAGTGTGATTGTGCGCGCACCTTTCTTGAAGGCTGCCCCCTGTGAGAACGCCGAGGCTGACAATGTGGCGGCGAGTGAACTGAGTAATGTAGCGTGATTGGGCGCTTGTGAAAGCTGCGCCCCTTTCTTGAAAACTGCCCCCTGTGAGAACACCGAGGCTGACAATATTCCGGCGAGTGAATTTAGTAATGTAGCGTGATTGGGCGCTTGTGAAAGCCGCGCTCCGAAAGCCACGCCCCTTTCTTGAAGCCTGCCCCCTCTGAGAGTATGCCTAGGCTGACAATGTGCCGGCGAGTGATTGGCCGAGCCCCTTTGTTTATGCCTGCCCCCCACGCTACTTTGACACGCCCATCGCCTGCCCCCCACACTACTTTGACACGCCCATCCCATCGCTGACAGCAGAACGCCAACACACACAAGGGTCTATTTTACCCCTAAGGTTGTTTGACCTTTGTAATGTATATGGTGGACAGATGTATAGCCTATGTCCAACTACTGCAACTCCCCTTTACAATGCTGTATTGGGTGTTGTGATTGGTGCTGTACTTCTTGAGATTACCCGCCTCAAAGGTTTCAGCTCTCTCTTTATAATAGTAGTATAGATATATATATATATCGTCATGTGATCAAGGCTTTTGGTAGCCGAAACGCGTCATGGCAGACTGGTGTTGGGCAAAATAAACTTCTAAACACCTAAAGAACGGGTCTCGTTTCTTCCTTAATGTTCGGCTGGGCATGCTGAGAAAAAGGACGACAACATACCTCAGATATATATATATGTACATTCACTGAAAAAACCATAGCTTTCAGGGGCGTTATAGTTAGTTGGACATTTCACTCGTACAAAACCATAGAAATTTCCCCGTTATAGTTAGTTCAGCTAACTATAACTAACTATAACTCGCGCGCCTGCAATGCACTGCTGATGACATCACATATTACATCACTCATGACATGGTCAGTGACATCACTCATGACATCACTGGTGATATCTCAAATGACATCACTGATGACATCATCCAGTGAATGTGTGTTTTTCTAAAAATTAAATGTTTTATATATGTATATCTTAAGGTTGATGGAAGAATAAATGGGTACATAAAATTGATTGTATAACTGACTGATTAAGTGTATATTAGTGAATACATGGGTTAGCGAGTTATGTTTAAATATGTAAATATCTGTATCAGTCTCTCACTTTGTGTATGAATGACTGCATGAGTTCGTGACTAGCTATATGAGTGCCTATATGGGTTATTAGTTTGTGTTTTGAGTATCAGTATGAGTGTGTGATTGTCCGTGTGGTTTGCTGGGGGGTATTACTTAGTGCATAGATGCATGAAAGAGTGAGTCACTGTTTGTATGTATTGAAGACAGTATGTGTGCAAGACTGTATGGGTGGATGAGTGTGTGTATGGGTGTGTTAGTGAGTGAATGACTGTCTCAATAGTGTCTTTATGAGCAACTACATATGTTTTAAACTAGTATATGTCAGTATTTGTATATATAAGTGAGTATATGTGAGAGTGAGAGATTGAAAGAGTTCATGTATAAATAAGTATGTGTTTTTATATGTGATGGTTTAAGAGAGTAAGTATGTGTAAGTTTCTGTAGAAGTAAGTGTGGTGGTGTGTGTATAACTGTATATGCAAGTAAATGGATATTTGAGACTTAGTTTGCATGTGTGACTATGTGTGTCAGTAACTCTATGGATGAGTTGCGGTGTGTAACAGGATGTATAGGTGTATGAGAGCATATGATGAGTGAGTACATATATGAGTGACTGTATAGGACTGTTGGTGAATGAGTGGATGTGTGTGTAGATCTTGGAATTTCTGAATAGATGTGTTGTAACTGGTATTGGTATATTCATTGTCTTGAAAATGTTAGTTCCTAGTGTATGTATCAAAGGTTATATTAGGATGAGAGGAGGTCTGCCACTTTATCACAAGGACGATGTCATCAGTGATGTCATTTGAGATGTCATCAGTGATGTCATGAGCGATGTCACTGACCATGTCATGAGTGATGTAATATGTGACATCATCAGCAGTGCATTGCGGGCGCGCAAGTTATAGTTAGCTGAACTAACTATAACCGGGGAATTTCTATGGTTTTGTACAAGTAAAATGTACAACTAACTATAACGCCCCTGAAACCTATGTTTTTTTCTGTGAATTTCTACGTTTTTTTAAATGCTAATTTGTAACTAGAACGTGCCTGAAACCTATGGTTTTTTCAGTGAATTTCAAAGGTTTTTTAAATGCTAGTTTCTAACTATGCCTACAGAGGTAAGACAGGTGAAGAAAGAAGAAAAAATGCACAGAAAGAAAAAAAAAATAAAATGCAGAAAGAAGCAACAGAAGTCCACAAAGACGAGGAAAAGTGCAGGAAGAAGAAGAGATGTACAGAAAGAACCAACAGAGGAGCAGAAAGTCCTCCTGTAACCACAACTTTTTCTGACGGTTACTGATGGTAACTGAATCTGACTAACCAGGCCTAAAGCCAGTGTTATGCTAAATGACACTTAGAATACAGTGAAAACACCTACATACACTCGGGAACACTATGCGTTTGGGTACCCCTGTGATAACCCTGACCTCCTCTGTGAGACCATAGTACAATAGGGCAGGGGGATTAAAACTACCTCTTAAAATGTGCCACAGGGCGTGCTTGCACACTAGTTAAGGGAGGGGGTGCCTGAGGTGACATGTGTGCAAACACGCCCTGTGGCAGTTTTAATTTGGGGGATAAAGTCCCCTTGAATCCTGAGTTTCCCTTGGGTCCAACTAGCCTACCAGGTATCTCCAGTAAGCGCCACAGAGCTGCGTTGCAGAGAGGTGTAAAAAGGGGTACAGCCTGGACCACCTCTCTGCAACGCAGCGCAGTGGCGCTTACTAGAAGCACCTGGTGGGCTAAGTGGCCCCCAGGGGCCCTCAGGATTGAAGGGGAATTATTTCCCAAACTTAAAACACGCCACAGGCCGTGTTTGCACATGTCGCCTCAGGCCCCATCCTCTCCCTTCACCACCGTGTAAACACACCCTGTGGCCGTTTTAAGTTGGGAGATTAACTCCCCTTGAATCCTGAGGGTCCCTCGGGTCCAACTAGCCCTCTAAGTACCTCCAGTAAGTGCCACAGAGCTGTGTTGCAGAGAGGTGTAAAAAGGGGCAAGGCCTGGGCAACCTCTCTGTAATGCAGAGCAGTGGCACTTACTGGAAGCACCTGTGGGCTAGTTAGCCCCCAGGGCCCCTCAGGATTCAAGGGGAATTATTTTCCCAGCTTAAAACGTGCCACAGTGCTTGTTTGCACACGCCACCTCAGGCCCTGTCCCATCCCTTCCCCACTGTGTAAACACGCCCTGTTGCCATTTTAAGTTGGAAGATTAAGTCCCCTTGAATCCTGAGGGTCCCTAGGGTCAAACTAGCCCACTAGGTACCTCCAGTAAGCGCTGTTGCAGAGAGGTGTAAATAGGGGAATGGCCTGGACCACCTCTCTGCAACGCAGCGCAGTGGCGCTTACTGGAGGTACAAGTTGGCCAGCAGGGGACCTCAAGATTGAAGAGGAATTAATTCCCCAACTGAAAACGCACCACAGAGTGTGTTTGCACACATATCACCTCAGGCCCGCCCTCTCCCTTCACCACTGTGCAAACGCGCCCAGTGGCACGTTTTAAGTTAAGTTAACTCCCCTTGAATCCTGAGGGGTGCAACTAGCCCACAGGTACCTCCAATAAGCACCACAGAGCTGCCTTGCAGAGATGTGTAAAAAGGGGCATGGCCTCTGAACAACTCTCTGCAACGCAGCTCCCTGGCACATACTGGAGATTCCTGGTGGGCTATTTGGTCCTCAGGTCCTCAGGGACCCCCAGTATTCAAGGGGAATTAGTTCCCCATCTGCAAGCGCGCCAGGGGGCGTGTTTGCAGAGTGCTGCACGGAGGGGGCGGGGCCTCCGGCGCGATGCCGGTCTCTTTTTTTTATTTATTTTTTTAAGAAGGGGGCTTTGTGGCCAGCCTTCTTTTCCTATTTTATTGGCCCTGGGGACCCCATCCCCCAGTGCCTGACTCTTATTTTATTTTTAAATTTTTTTAAATTGGAAGGGGGCCATGTTGCCCCCCTCCGCAGGCCACAATCGGCCCGGGGACCCCTTCCCCCGGGGCCGGCCTTTTAAAAAAAAATTTAAATTTTTGAGGAGGGGGCCGTGTAACCCCCCCCCCCTTGGGCCACTTCTAGCCCCGGAGACCCCAACCCCGGGGCTGGCCCTCTCCGTTGGGGAACGTGGAGGGGTACCCAATCCCCCCATGGTCCCGCTGGCTCCCCGCCACCTGCGAGAGTCGGCAATGCTTTTCCACATGGGGAGCTGCTAAGATGCAGTTCCCGTGTTGGAAAGCAATCAGGTTTGGTTTTTGGAAGAGAGAGCAGGGTTTTTTTTTTGTTTTGTTTTTTAAGAGTTTTATGTAGCGCGATCTAGACACGAATAGGGTATCAGAGCGCTTTACATAGCACCAGTTACGTTACATGAGGACACACATTCATTTTTGTTAGGCACGGGGAGATTAAGTGATTGGCCCAGAATCACAGGATGTTTTTTGGCGTCATTACCGAGACTTGAACCCAGTTTCCCAGGTCCAAAAACCAAGTCAGAGTTTGCTACGACAGGGCGGGAGCCGCGTGGCTCCCGCCCTGCCATAGCAAACAGCAGTGTGCTGGGGGTGGGCACTCTGGGACACTGCAGGAGCCGGTCCCGGGGGGTGGCGGTCCCCAGGGCCATCAAGAGCTCCAGGAGGAGGGCCACGCTGCCCCCCTCCCAGCATTTGCAAAGCCCCGGGGGGTGGTGGTTCCCAGGGCTTAGGGGTCCATCACAGCCCCTCCAATTTAAATAATTAGAGCCCCGGAGAGGTGGTGGTCCCTGGGGCATGTGGAGGGTTCGAGACCCCCACACAGGTAGTTAATTATTTTAAAAAGACAAGCCCCCGGGGGTGGTGGTCCCCGCGGCTGCATAAGGCCTTTGAGCCCCCCCACCCATTTATTATACAAGCCTCGGGGTGGCGTTCCCCGGGGGTGCAGGGGCTGTGAGCCCCCCACAAATACTTTTAAAAAGCCTCGGGGTGGCGGTCCCCGGGGCCCCATTACAATATAAACATTGCCACTGGGACTTGGCCCACATGGGGGCTAATTATTAATGAATCACAGGAGCCCACGCTTCGTTTTTTTGTTTTTCACAGCCGGATCCGCGGATACTCCGCGCATCCCGCGATTTGTTATTTTTTTTTAATTCTTTTTTTGGTCCCTGGGGTCCTTGTGGGACGCCCTAAGCAGGCCTAGGGGGTCAGAGTGTTCCTACCCTGACCCATTTTCTTTTTTTTCACATTTGTTTTACTGATTTCTTGTGCCTCTGTTCTACTGAGGCACAAGAAGGCTGCCAACACTTCCTGGTTTGGAGTGTTGACAGCCAATTAGCATGAAGCTCGTGATCGGGAGGGTGCAAGGATCCTGCGTGCCTCTAGATATCAATATTTTTTTTATTTTGATTTTCTCAGCAACTACTGAATGGATTTACACCATTTAACAAAAAGAGTTTTTTCTGAACCAAAATTTGGTGTATTCCATTCAGCAGTTTGGGCTGTAGCCGCGGCTAAAGTTTCCTATGGGAAATTGCAAGGGGAAAACGTGTTTTGGGACCCACTTTTTTTCTCTGCCCGCTTGCCTAATCACCCCGAAACTTTCAAGATAGGAGTAGACCAGAGCGGGCCATAAGTTTTGAAAATTTCGCAAAGATTCGTCAATCGGTGTCAAAGTTATTGGGAATAGAATGTTGCGATTTTCCTACGGTAACTAGGTCCTAACTATAACTACCTACTGGCGACCGCCAGTAGGTAATATATTTATATATCTATATATAGATAGATAGATATATATTACCTACTGGCAGTCGCCAGTAGGTAGTTATAGTTAGGACCTATTATGCACAGGAAATCCGCAACATTGTATTGACAATAACTTTGGTGCCGATTGATGAATCTGCACAAAAGTTTCCAAACTTTTGGCCAGCTCAGTTCCGCTCCTTCTCTTAAAGTTTAGGGGGGATTGGTCAAGGGAAAGCCGAGAAAAAAGGGGGTCCCAAAACGTGTTTTCCCCATGCAATTTCCCATAGGACCTTTAGCCATGGCTACAGCCGGAACGGCTGAACGGAGTTACACCAAATTTGGCAAAGAGGTAGTCCTTGGTTCAGATTTGTGCCTTTTGCTTATTAGGTTTCGCTGGGGGACGGAGCTGTAAGCTCCGCCTCCAGAGAAATCTCTTGATTTCAGTAGTGACTCTGGAATACGCCCCCCTGTCCCATTGGCTAGCTCCATAAATGGAGGCTAGCCATTGGAACAGAGAGGTGTCCGTCATGGCCGGACCAGATTCGGGGGCGTTCCCGAGAATCTTTGGCTTTTGGCTACGTCAGCCAAAAGCCGGGAACGCCCCCGAATCTGGTCCGGCCGGGCCGTGCTTGCTGCTGTCCTGCCTTGTGTCCCTCCTCCCGCCGTCCCCCCTACCCCCTCCTCGCTGTCCTGTTATGGCCCGATCGAGTGGCCACCTCGATTGTTAACTAACTGAAGAGCCGGTGCCCACCCGGCATTGCCCCGTGTTCTCACCGCTGCGGCCCGGGGGCCTGAAAGTGATCAGAAGCTGAAGCGAGAGAAACGAAGGGGCCGCGACCTGATTGGTCCTCTGTTGACAGGAGGCGCGCTCTGATTGGCCGTTTGCAGTAGGCCTGTCCCGTTGCTGCTGTCCTGCCTTGTGTCCCTCCTCCCGCCGTCCCCCCTCCCCCCTCCTCGCTGTCCTGTTATGGCCCGATAGAGTGGCCACCTCGATTGCTAACTAACTGAAGAGCCGGTGCCCACCCGGCATTGCCCCGTGTTCTCACCGCTGCGGCCCGGGGGCCTGAAAGTGATCAGAAGCTGAAGCGAGAGAAACGAAGGGGCCGCGACCTGATTGGTCCTCTGTTGACAGGAGGCGCGCTCTGATTGGCCGTTTGCAGTAGGCCTTTCCCGAGAGCCGCGCTCTGATTCGATGCCTTGCCCGCAGAAGCTGGGCGTGTATGGAGGCTCGACGCAGGAGCCGCGACCGGATTGGGCCGCAGCAGTGGAGCCGCCCCTGCGAGGATCCGGAAGCCGAGTCAGCCGTTCGACCCCGTCCTCGCCGAGGGAATCTCCGAAGTGCCGGGTAATCACCGCCGGGCCCGGGTAGAAGAGGAGGAAGAGTGATGGCAGCTGGACTGCAGGGCCCCCGTGAGCGGAGGGAGCCCTGCAGCGAGAGGAGCGGCCTTCAGAAGCGAGCGGAGGGGGCGCGAAGCACATTGCCGGTGCCTGCCCCCCCCGCCCCCCCCGTGAGGCTCCCCGACTCACAGTAAGGGACAAACAGGAGAGTATTATGCTGGCGCCTGCGCTCTGTAAGACTCTGGGTTTCCATCATCGTCTAACAATATTCGTGTAGCCTTTGTGTCTTTTCTGCTGCATACGTGTCTGGTGGCTTTGTGAGTGCGACAGGTAAAGCCAGCACACCCTCGTGTGCTCTCGGCCCGGAGGAAGCCCCAGGCGAGAGAACATTGTTTGGTAATCTGCGTCACCTTCTGGGAATTCTGGCGACACTGTTCAGCGGGGACAGTTTGTGTTCTGGAACCAACCCGGCGCCTGTAGTTTCACGTAAAATACCCTCTCTTCCTCGAGAAAGCACCTACACTCAGTCTTCAAGTCAAAATTCAGGAAGTTCCTAAAGGCAGAATTCCAGAAACGCCTTTGAGGTGGTGTGCTGTATTCACAACATACATTCAGTGCAGTGCAACTGCCTGCTCGGGCTGTCGTGGGCAGCGGGTGTAATTCACACGTCAAAGTTTGTTACTATTGCACATTGTTTGTATCTCTTCTCTTCAGGGACACTGCATGGAACGGTGCTCTGCTGCGCCTTAGTATAAGATGTATAATGTGTGTCACTACCATTTAAAGCAGGCGTGCAGATTTACACAAAGGAAAAACGGGTAAACTAAAAACAAGTCTTCTGTTTGTTGTCCCCAGTCTGTCAGTCTCTTGTGTGAAGAACAGGCCTTTTGAAGGTCCTCCTCTTAGCACTTTTACAGATCTGTGGCAACATCGTGTCAGGGTGTTCAGTGTGTGTGAGTTCTTGCATAACATGGCCCTAATGATGGGACAGTGCACATCTGTGCATGGCTCGAGCCCCAGGGCGCAGCTGTGTCGCTTACAGTGAAGCGGGGGGTTCAGTGGTGGTGGTCTCTGCCATGTTTGTGCGTGGTGCCCGAGGGGAGGTGAGTTTGACGGGGCCACGTGATGTCTATTGCGTGCCTCCCAGGCAGACCGTGAAGTTTAGGGTGCATTTGGTGGCCTCCGAGGTGAGACTGCATGAGTTTCCTGCAGTGCAAGGTGCCTGGTACTTGATTCGAAAAGCACAGCTGCACCTCCCCGGCGGGCCCAGCCTCCTGGGGTCTCCGGGGAGTGCCGCTGTAGGGTCTCCGTGCTCGGGCTGTGGTTGGTGCAGGAGGGCTTACATCTGCTGATCTCGCCTCAGGTGGGCTTCCGGGACCACTTCGGTGGCCGGCAAGGCTGCACCCAACTGCTTGCAACCTGGAGCCCGGACAAATAGAGTGGGGGCGCAAGGGGGGTTCGCCCTTCAGAAAATGTGAAGTGGGACGGTCCCTCCCGCCCCTCACATCTGCCCACTTGGAAGCCGGCGTTCCGACCCGTAGGCGCTGGATTCCAGTTCCACGCCCGCCTCTCCTTGCAGAATAATCCTGCAGACCAGACCCCGCCGTTTACAAACAAAACCCTGCTGTTGGTCTGCCCGCAGCTGTCCTCGCCCACTCCAGCATAGGTGGGCGCTGACAAACGTTGAATAATTAACTTGTTAGCTCCTGCTGTGACAGGCCTGCTTTCACGCAGCGCTATAAACAGGCACTCCTATTTCACTGATGCCAGTTTTATAAACTTTAGCCTATTTGTCAACCCCGTGCTATAATTCACACTGATTACTGCGGCAAACTTGTTTAACCACTGCATTTTCATCACTGTTTATTTATGCAGTCAGTCTGGTGTGTATGTGTAAGAGTTTGGTACAAAGGAAAACAAAAACGCGATGGGTGAAATGCCGGAATTCATCTCGGGCACTGTTAATTGCTCTGGGCCACATTCTGCTCCATCCTGTGTTGCTCACCATGATTTGATTTAATTTTTAGGTTTGGCTCTGGGTGGGTGTGTGTGTGTGGCTCTGGGTGTGTGTGTGTGTGTGGCTCTGGGTGTGTGTGTGTGTGGCTCTGGGTGTGTGTGTGTGGCTGGCTCTGGGTGTGTCTGTGTGGCTGGCTCTGGGTGTGTTTGTGTGGTAGTAATTGCTGTCTGCTGAGCTCGTCCGTAGGGTACAATAGGTGTCACATTTGCGAGAGATTAAGCTAATGGCAATGTAAATGACAATGCCATTTATTTATCTGTTTTCAAAACTAACACATAAATACAAATTTTGTCATTTACAAAGCCAATAGCTCAAACTTTTCCAAAGGCGAAACCATTGCATTGTAAATGCTTGTTTGGTGTAATTCCGTTCAGTAGTCCCTTGGAAAATGACAGTTAAAATTACATATATATCTACGTGCACCAGCTGCTTTTTAATTGGCTGTCAACACTCCAAATCAGGAAGTGTTGGCAGCCATCTTGTGCTTCGGTAGAAAAAAATGGGAAAAACGTGAAAAGGGGGCAGGGTAGACACACCCTGACCCCCTAGGCCTCCTCAGAGGATCCCACAAGGACCCCCAGGGCCAAATAAAAATGTTTGTTTTTTTAAATCACGGGATCCGCGTAGGGACCACCACCCCCGGAGCTGCGCTGCAGAGTGTTGTAAAAAGGGGTGTGGCCTCTGAACACCTCTCTGCAACGCAGCCCCCTGGCGCATACTAGAGGTACCTGGTGGGTTAGTTTGCCCCCAGGGGACCTCAGGATTCAAGGACACTTAATCCCGCAACTTAAAACACGCCATATAAAACGAATTTTGTTGCGCGCACTGCATCGCATTTGGTGATGCAGTGTGCACAACGAAATTCGTTTTATTTATTTATATGTTTACTTACCTGTTAAACTCCGTAATCCATACATTACTACCCTCCACCCTGCCCCTCCCCCTCCCCACGTCACCGCCCTGCAGGAACTCCTACTGCCGACCGCGGCTGTCCACCACTCAGTAAGAAAATGTAACGTTAACACTACTTACCTGATAAGTGAATTTCCTCCCATAGGATAACATTGGTGATTCTATGTGAAAAAAGTTTCTAAATGTCATCTTTTAAAATACAATAAAATTCCTTAAAAATCACTACTGTAACCAAAACGCTTTTAGTCAACTGTTTACAGATGATTTTAGGATCCAGTCCTGTGGTTAGAAAAGTAAACCAAAAAGTAATTAATTGCATTTAACTAGAAATTCACGTTGACCTCAATGTTGCATTGTGTTTGAAATTG
Organism: Lissotriton vulgaris; assembly: GCF_964263255.1. Lineage (NCBI taxonomy): Eukaryota > Metazoa > Chordata > Amphibia > Caudata > Salamandridae > Lissotriton > Lissotriton vulgaris. Next base: position 1,214,803,534 of record NC_141697.1, read on the forward strand.
AGTTGCCCATTGCAACAACTGTAACTACTGTACTTGAAAGTCTATTGCCTATTTGCAAAGTATTTAAACCAAAGTAATTCATTCTGCGAAAGTATATTTTGTAATGCAATGTATAATGTAATTATTATGTAATTTAAAAAATAAAATATCTATAACTGAACTGTTTAAAAAAATGTGGAAAATCTGTATAAAAAAAATGAAAATAACAATAAATACATTTAAAAATTGTGATTTACAAAACCTTTGAAATTCACTGAAAAAAATAGAGGTTTCAGACATGTTATAGTTAGGAATTAGCATTTAAAAAAACCTTTGAAATTCACTGAAAAAACCATAGGTTTGAGGCCTGTTATAATTAGGAATTCGCATTTAAAAAACCTTGGGTTTTAAGGGGTGTTATAGTTAGTTGGACATTTCAATCGTACAAAACCATTGAAATTCCCACGTTATAGTTAGTTGTACTAACTATAACTCATGCGCCCGCAATCCACTGCTGATGATGTCACATATTACATCAGTCATGACATGGTCAGTGACATCACTGATGACATCACTGATGACATCTCAAATGAGATCACTGATAACATCACTGGTGACATCATCCAGGTGACAATCTGATACATCTTATCATACACTAGTATAACCTTTCAACACTCATTATAAAATATGGAGTACCATATTTGAAACCATTGACACACCAATACAAGTTTCTAAAAACCCACTCAGTGATTCCCACATCTACACACACATCTAAACACTTACCTATAGATTCACTCATACATGCTAACAAAGATCATTAGAACACTATTAAATATACTTATACACCTACAACGACATTACACACTAGCACACATCCTATTCACTTATGCAGTCATCCTACTCGCTTATGCAAACAATTGATCATACTTACATTTACTAAGCTACACACTTACACAAACACCACTTTATTTATTCATATAGATAGTAACTCATACTTAGTCGGTTATAAAATCACTATTACAAGTATACAGTTATCCATACGTCACTCATATAATCACTGAGTCTTATGTATACTTATTTATATACAAAAACTGTCACATACACTGCCTTTTATATTTCTAGTTTGTTGAACATGTATCATTGAGAAATATATTTACTCATCACCACACCCATAAAGAGATTCACTCACCCAAACAACTGTTTCCACATACAGTCTTAACCTCATTTACATACTAAATCAACTATTTACACATCTTTGGACAGTCACTCACCTCCCACCCAACCCCAACTTATGTAGTAGTTGACACAACAAGAGATAGAGTGATACAGGTATTCACACAGTTTAATCACTATCCCATATATTTAGTGAGACACTTTAAATTCGTCACTTAGACAGTCAATCACATTGCTTCTAAATCCTCCATTCAGACACTTATACATCCACTCAGTTTTTAAGGCAGATTGCTATATATATATAATACTTATTTAAATATCGAAGCAAACCACATTCACTGGATGATGTCATCAGTGATGTCATCAGTGATGTTATTTGAGATGTCATCGGTGATGTCACTGACCATGTCATGAATGATGTAATATGTGACATCATCAGCAGTGGATTGCGGGTGCGTGAGTTATAGTTAGTACAACTAACTATAACGTGGGAATTTCAATGGTTTTGTACGAGTGAAATGTCCAACTAACTATAACATCCCTAAAACCTATGGTTTTTTCAGTGAATTTCTAAGGTTTTTTAAATTGTAATTCCTAACTATAACATGTCTGAAACCTATAGTTTTTTCAGTGAATTTCTAAGGTTTTTTTATATGCTAATTCCTAACTATAACATGTCTGAAACCTATGGTTTTTTCAGTGAATATATATATATTTGTATTAGAAATGACGCGGTACCCCAGAACTAGATAATGCTTAATTTAATCTTCACACAACAGTCCAACCAGCGAGTTTCAGCCCTCCTATGGCTTTTCTCATGGTTAGTGAGTCCTTCTTTTGTTACACTATTTATATACACAGTTATCTTAATGGAGCATTGTGGGATTTGAAGTGTTTAGATACATTTCACAAAACTTTATACAATTAAAACAAAATACTCTTGCGCTTAAGTCAGGCTATGGTTATGACCTTAAACTTTATACAATTAAAACAAAAGACTCTTGCGCTTAAGTCAGGCTATGGTTATAACCTTAAACTTTATACAATTAAAACAAAAGACTCTTGCGCTTAAGTCAGGCTATGGTTATGACCTTAACAGATTCATTTAGTCTGTTCGACTAATTATCTTTTCTTATGTCATCGCTGCTTCTGTGTGTTACAGATATTATTATGTTCTGTTATAGTACCAGTTCATTGTTCGATCGAGCTTTTCCTCCACAGAGTTTTTTGTATTTTTATCAACACTATGAGAGTTCATAATGCTATTAAACACAAAAGAGGGGCGAGGGTCAAGAGAAATTATACTCTACCACCCCATACCCCCAAGAAACTCTAATGTACGCACAAAAGGGGGTGTATAGAGTGAGTAACATAAACAAACAGAGAAAGCCCCAATAAGGCAAATCACTCTATTTGAAAAAACTGCCCTCACTCACATACCGAAGTATGTGACATGCTTCATCAGCGGGCCTGCTTGCAATACGCCCTGGTGTAGCCACACACAGGGCGGAGCATTAGGGAGGGGGAAAAAAATAATAAACTTCTCTTAACAAGACATATAGTCAAGACAATGGGACATAGACGACATGCAACACAAATCTTGGTGAATGCCGTGCAAGCACCAAGTGACCACCACTGAAAAGTGCGACGAAAAGTGCAGTTAGGAAAAGTGATTAAAACTGATTAAGGGTGTCAACCAGAACACAACCGTTGTTAAACTTTTCTTGACGCCCCTATCAGGATTTAAAAAAGGAAGAGGATGGGAAAAAGCCACAACGAGATAATTAGGAATCTCAAAGCTTCCATCCTACCACTGCCAGAGTCAACATGTTTCGACCGCTCTGTATGTGCCCATCGGGTCACTCCATAATGCTGCCAGCACTCTGCACACTATCAACCCCGGACGGACCCACAACTACTTGAAGGCTGCCCCGAAACACACACACGGTCCCTTCACCTGCCAGAACTGCAGCTACACCAGCCACAGAGCCGACGAACCACCCGCCAAGAAAGACCTCAACCACCTCCGACGCATACTACTGAACACCCACTCCGCACGCAAACACGCCGTCGAGCTCTGGAACCTGCTCAACACAACCTCCCCAGACGTCACCTTCCTGACAGAGACCTGGTTGAACAACTCCCCTGCACCCGACATCGCCATAGCCATCCCAGACGCCTACAAGATCACCCGCAGAGACTGCACCAAAGGAGTCGGAGGAGGAATCGCCATCGTCCACAAGAACAGCATCAGGGTCTCGACTAGCACCGACAACGCGCTCAGCACCGCCGAACACATGCATTTCCAGATCCACACAGACCCTAACTCCACCCTCAGAGGCACCCTCGTCTACCGATCCCCCGGACCCCGCCCCCAGGTCAGCGACTCCATCGTCGACTTCATCAGCGCGCACGCCCTGACCTCCACTGACTACATCCTCCTCGGACACCTGAACTTTCACCTTGAGGACAACAACTCCACAACCCTGATCGATAACCTTGCCAACCTCGGACTGAGACAACTTGTCACAATGCCCACCCACTCCGCCTGCCACACGCTCGACCTCATCTCCTCCTCAAGCCCGCACGTCTCCGTCGGCCACACCACCGAACTCCTCTGGACCGACCACCGCTGCATCCACTTCACCGTCCAAAAACCCACCACACACCGTTGCACCCAACAGATCCCCCGCCGCCGCTGGAGCAAAATCACCGTAGACCAACTACATGCAAACCTCGCTCTCAGCCCACCCACCGAACCCACCAACACCAACGACGCTGCCCACAGCCTCAGACGCTGGATCGAAGACTGCGCCAACACCCTCGCCCCGCTGAAGAAACCCTCCCCACAGAGACACCAGCAAGAGGACCAGCTGGTTCACCCCAGAACTCCTAGATTCCAAGCAAGCCTGCCGGAAACTAGAGAAGAAATGGCACAGTGAACAAATTCCAGACAGCCACGCAGCACACAAGGACGCCGTCCGCAACCACCACCACCTCATCAGGGATGCCAAGAAGACCTCCTTCAAAGACCGCCTCGCCAACAACGCACACAACAGCAAGGAGCTCTTCAACATCGTGAAGGAACTCTCCAACCCCAGCTCCAACACCAACGACATCCCACCGTCGCAAGCCCTGTACGACTCCCTCGCCACCTTCTTCCACCGCAAGATAGCAGACATCCACGACAGCTTCAACACCCAGACAGCCCCAACAGACAGCAATACAACAGACCCTCCGCACACCATAGACCACGTCCCTCTACTAGCCTGGTCAAGCATGAGCGTTGATGACACCATCAAGACCATGAGCACAATCCACTCATGCTCTCCGTCAGACCCATTCCCGCACCACATCTTCAACAAAGCAAGCTGCTCCATCGCACCCCACCTACGTAACGTCATCAATCTCTCCCTTGAGACCGCGACCTTCCCAGAGAGCTGGAAACACGCAGAGATCAAAGCCCTACTCAAAAAATCCAAGGCAGACCCAACAGACCTCATGAACTTCCGACCCATCTCTTTGTTCCTCTTCCCGGCCAAGGTAATCGAGAAAATCGTTAACAGACAGCAAACCCGATACCTCGAAGAGAACAGAATCCTGGACCCTTCCCAGTCAGGGTTCCGCAGCAACCACAGCACCTAGCCTGCCCTCATCGCCGCCAGCGACGACATCAGAACCCTGCTAGACAAAGGGGAGACTGCAGCACTCATCCTCCTAGACCTCTCCAGCGCCTTCAACACCATCTGCCATCTGCCACCGCATAATGCGCACACGCCTCCACGCCGCAGGGATCCGAGACAAGGCACTGGAATGGACCACCTCCTTCTTCTCCAGCAGAACCCAGAGCGTCTGCCTCCCCCGTTCCGTTCCGAAGCCTCCGAGATCATCTGCGGCGTACCCCAAGGATCCTCCCTCAGCCCGACACTGTTCAACATTTACATGGCCCCGCCCGCACACATCGCCTGACAGCACGACCTCAACATAATCTCCTACGCCGAAGACACTCAACTGATCCTCTCCCTCACCAAGGACACCATCACAGCCAAAGCCAACCTCCACGAAGGAATGAAGGCCGTCGCCGACTGGATGAAGATCAGCCGTCTGAAGTTGAACTCGGACATTAAAGAGGTCCTCATGCTCGGCTCCAACCCGCCAGCCTGGGACGACTGCTGGTGGCCACTGGGGGCAGCCCCGATCCCCACCGACCACGCACGTAACCTGGGAATCATCCTCGACTCAACACTCTCAATGACCAAGCAAGTCAACGCCGTCTCCTCCTCCTGCTTCAACACCCTCCGCATGCTCCGCAAGATCTACAGATGGATCCCGACAGATACAAGAAAGATAGTCACCCAGGCCCTCGTCAGCAGCAGACTCGACTACGGAAACGCTCTCTATGCGGGAGCCCCGACCAAGCTCATCAATCGACTACAACGCATCCAAAATGCCTCGGCATGACTGATCCTCTATGTACCACGACACAGCCACATCACCCCCACCTGAGAAACCTGCACTGGCTCCCCAACAACAAGAGGATATCCTTCAAGCTCCTCATCCATGCACACAAGGCACTCCACAAGACCGTCCCAGCCTACCTCAACAGACGGCTCTCCTTCTACACCCCCAACCACCAGCTACGCTCTGCCGACCTCTCACTCGCCGCCGTCCCGCGTATCCGAAGAACAACCACCGGCGAGAGATCCTTCTTCCACCTCGCCCCCAAGACATGGAACACCCTCCCACTGAGCCTACGACAGACCCAAGACCTGCTGACCTTCAGGAGGATACTAAAGACCTGGCTGTTTGATCAGTAGCGGCTCCCACCTCCCCCTAGTGCCTTGAGACCCTCTTGGGTATGTAGTGCACTTAACAAATGACTGATTGATTGACTGATTGATAATATTCACATTTCCATTATTACGGTCTCTGTTATGGGGTATAGTACCCTGGTGAAGTTATGTAGACAACATGTATCATTTCTCTCATAGTCTCATTTTTCTTTCATCCTACATTTGAAGTTTCTTTTTTGCTGTCCTTCATACCTAACATTTAAGGGATCACATTGTTCATAGTTTACATACTCCTGTTCTAAATATTTATTTGGCTATGTGTACTTTTCATTCAAGATGTATATAAAGTTCCACGTCGTTGTTGATGCCTCTGGGGGTTTTTGTCCTGAGTCTTATAATGAATCGCTATTGCATTTGGTGCAATTTTTTGACTCTGTCCCCTCCTTGTCCTGTTTTTGATATCACTTGGATTCCATAATAGGTCATTGCTCTCCAATCTCCTTTCTGGCATTGTGCCATGTGCTTCGCCGTGGCGTATGTCATGTCTCCGTTCTTCACTGCACGAATGTGCCCCAGGATGCGCTTTTTGAGCATACAAGTTGTGCTGCCGATGTACTTCATTCCACAATTGCACTCTATTATATAGATGACAATCTGTGATGTACAAGAGATGGTTTGATCAATTTTGATTATATTCCCATTGGGTTCCTGGATTGTGTTCATATTTTTGCCTATTTTACAGACCTTACATAGATTGCATTTTTTGAAACCCCGTTTGTTGATCTGTTAGCCAATTAGTTTGTTGGTTTTCTTGAAAGTGGCTTATGACCAGAAGGTCCCTTCGAGATTTAGTTTTCTATAGGTCACCCCTGGTTTAGGTCCCAACATCTTCCCTATGACTTTGTCCCCAGAAATTAGATGCCAGTACTTTTTGATTTTGTTAACAATTCTCCCACTTTCTTTGCTATATGTAGTCACAAATCTAGATGGTCCCTGTTCAATGTTGTCCTTGATTTTTGTTTTCAGAATCAATGTTTCCTCTTTTAGCTTTTTATCAATGCATTTTTTGCATTTTTTTAATGTTGTCTTCTTGTATCCTCTCATCCTTAGTCTGCTCATAGTTTCCTGAATCTTTTCTTCTGCATCCTCTTTTTTAGAACAATTTCGTTTCATGTGCATAAGTTCCCCATAGGGAATGCTTTCTAATAATGGTTTCGGGTGGAAGCTAGTCCCGTATAAAATGCTGTTTGTTGCAGTCTTTTTCCTGAAAAGAGTGGAGTGTATTTGATAATTTTCTATGTAGATTTTAGTGTCCAGGAAATCGAGCGCTTTTTCATTTGTAGTACATGTGAATAACAAGCCAATACTATTTGTATTAAGTTTCAGATAATACTCATTCAACTCTTGTTCTCTGCCATTCCATATTAAAAACAGATTGTCTATGTAGCGGACCCACAAGATGATTTTTTCTAGGTCCTCCTGGTTCTCCGCACTCCACGCTACTGTTCTCTCCCACCAACCCATTGTACTGTTTGCATAGTTCGGCAAAAAAGAAATGCCCTTTGCAGTGCCACATTGCTGTTTGAAGAGTTCTTTGTTAAATAATAAAATATTGTTTGTGAGGCACATCTTGATCATTTGTAGTAGCATTTGAGTCTGTTTTAATTCTGTCATGTAAACTCTCATAGTGTTGATGAAAATACAAAAAACACTGTGGAGGTAAAGCTCGAACAAACAATGAACTGGTACTATACCAGAACCTAATAATATCTGCAACACACAGATGCTGCGATAACATAAGAAAAGATAAAAAGTCAAACAGACTAAATGAATCTGTTAAGGTTACAACTATAGCCTGACTTCAGCGCAAGAGTCTTTTGTTTTAATTGTATAAAGTTTTGTGAAATGTATGTAAACACTCCAAATCCCACAATGCCCCATTAAGGTACCTGTGGGTATAAATAGTGTAACAAAAGAAGGACTCACTAACCATGTGAAAATCAGTGGGAGGGCTGAAATGCATTGGTTGGAATGTTGTGTGAAGATTAAATTGAGCATTATCTAGCTTTGGAGTGCCGCGTCATTTCTAATACAAAATTAAACTTTTGGCTAGGATCAGGCTCACACGTAGAGCACCCGCTGAGGAGCACGCTGAATGCATTAGGATCACTTTGGTGGTAATAAATATATATAAATATATACATCTATTCTACTATTATAAAGAGAGAACTAGGAACCTTTGAGGCAGGGAAACTCCAGAAGTACACCACCAATCACGACACCCAATACAGCGTTGGAAAGGGGAGTTCTAGGAGATGGACATATGCTATACATTTCTCCAACATATACATTACAAAGGTCAAACAACATTAGGGCTAAAGTAGTTTCTTGTGGGCGTTGTTCTGCTGTTAGGGAGTAGCATGGGCGTGTCAAACTAAACCTGTGGGCGGCAAAATTGCCAGAGGGGCAAGTCCCAAAATGCATCAAACTGGGGCTGCAACCTTCAAGCACACAGAAACCTTCAAGCCTTTACACAGGTGCCACTAGACACATAAAGAGCATTTTGTACACTACATGAAAAAACCTTCAGTGGTGTTAGCGTGTTACTGAGAACCGTTGTTATGTGTAAGTAAACATGTGGGCAGTAACATTGTGATAGGGGCATGCCTACAAACAAAAACATTACAAGTTCAATCTGTGCCATGGGCTGGGTACTCACTTCACTCTCAACCTCGATACATTCATGCCTTTCGTAAAGCAGGGTTCGGAGCAAACATAAACAAAGGGGCGCGGCTTCGTAAGCAAAAGGGGCGTGGATAGAGGGGCAAACTAACATACGTCAGAGCCCAAGTCACAGCGCACAAAAGGGGCGTGCCTAAAACAATCAACCAATCACGCTCCATTAACTAGAAAAATCACAGTAGTTCCAACAAAAAGTATGCTAAACGTTTAAACATTGGTCCGACACGCACGTGACAAAAAAGAAATACCACAATGATTGCTTCACGCACTCTGCCCATTATTGCGGTAGTATGCACAAACATGTTCGCGTTCGAGGAAGGGAGAAACTTTCAGCCTTTGAACAACTTCAAACATTGGCGCAGGGAAAACATTATCCCCGTCGTAGGGACAAAGCCATTCACGGAGGGATCACGGCAATTTAGTTGAGCACAGATAGTGGTTTAGTAAAGGTTATTCGGCGCCACTAAGAAAATCTCACAAATAATATGACTTTGGGGTTATATCTGACGGTGCTAAAAGGTAGAAGGAACCACCCTAATCTTCCCAAAAACGGCACGAGCCTTACACAAGCTATAACACTCCTTAGCACACGTAAGTTACAGTGATGTTATATATACAAGTGTTTCCACATTCTGATACAATCATGAAGAGTAGTTGTTATTGGTTCATCAATTCCTGTTTTATTCTTGTTCACTGGAAATTTTCAACGCAGCCGACACGTGTTTCGTCGTATTTGGGAATGTAACCCACGGCAATTTAGGCAGGGGGCGGACATTAAAATAAAAACATGCCGAATTGATTAAGCTGCATTTACATTGCCGAAACTGGCATGATGTATGCTAATTAACGGCGAGTACCGTTGTCGCACACTAACGTCCCAACAAGCAAAAAAGCAGATTAGAAAACAACAATTATTGCTTAACTAACTGCACACCTCATTTAAAGACGCGACACTAAAACCTTCAGGCACCCATCACTGTAATTGCAGCACAAAGTAAACAAACCCTTTTCACATTTCAAACAACATCAAAGGTTCTTGCTGGGGGCTGGGCAAAGGCGTTCGCAGAGGAATCACTCTATTTGCTAAGCAAAGGCGGACAGACTTTCACCATTTCCCCTACATCAAAGGTTCAAAGGTGGGGGCTGACAGTGAAACAAACACATGCCGATTTAAAGAAGGCTCATTGCACTTCAGGAAACAGACGTGCTGTTTGATTATTCACCGAGCTTTCCCTATTCGCACTGCTCTGTCAAAACCTCAGCAAAACTTGCTTCTCAGACACACAATGTTTAGAAAAGTGCATGCACACATTACTTCAACACTGAACAATAAACAATTTTCGCACTCATCTGTGTAATTGCAGCACAAAGACAAAAACCCTTTCACATTTAGCACTACATCAGAGGTTGCCACAGGGGGCTAACATCAAAACACACATCGCAATTTCACATTAATAAAAATAGACTTTCACAATAACAGCTGTTGTATGCAATCTTCATGGTACTTTGCTCTGAAGCAAAATACTATTCACACAATCCAGAAAGTTCACACTTCAGGCGCACACAATACAAATAATAGCACCAGGAATTCAAGCTCTCTTGCACACTTTCAAATACAGCCATCTTTGCCATTCCATTCCACTTTCACACTCACAAGACAATACTGCATTCTGCAAGACAGTTAACCATTAATAATGTAAAGCACCATTAACTACAGTCACAAAATCACACTTCCCAATGCTCACAAACAGAACTATAAATAATTCTGGGCCATTATTTTGGTTAAACACTAGCAGCCCCTACCAACGTTGCTCGGGGGAAAAACCTTAACAGTTCTCTCTTTATAATAGTAGTATAGATAATACTTTTGTAAATGACACACCTTTAACATACTGTACTCCACTGCTAACAGTCACTGGACTACATTTGCTACATTCTACTGTTTCATTACACTTTCATACCATATCCAAATCACACATAGCCTATTCCACGCATACCCATGATCCAAAAATGATCTACCATTTCAATTTAAATGCTTGCAGTTCCCTATTAACATTGCTTTTGCTTCTACTATTAACAAATCTCAAGGCCAAACATACAAAGTTATAGGCATTGACTTACGAGAAGACTGCTTCACTCATGGGCAGTTATATGTTGCTCTCTCTAGGTCTGGAAATGTGCAAAACCAATTTATTCTACGTCCACAATCAAATGAAACCAAAAATGTTGCGTACCGGGAAATATTCAAAGCTTTATAATTTTACTATTCCTAACATTTCACACATTACTTTTCTCCCCCGAACAACGTCGGACGGGCTGCTAGTATATATATATGTATGTGTGTGTGTGTGTGTGTGTGCGCGTGTTGTGTGATTGTGTGTGTGTGTAAAGATTCATTTTTTACTCATGATAATACAAAAATAAACAGGGGTATAGGTTGCAGGTATACTGCTATAACACATGTACCCATGCATATAGATTTCCTGTTTACTTCTGGTATTACAAATGTACACATGCATAAAATGCAAATACACAAATATCTTCCCTGTGTACTCCTGAAATTATAATTATAAAGACGCATACAGATGCCTTGTTTACTCCTGGCTCTAAAATGTAAACATGTGCACAGGTTCCTTGTTTTCTCCTAGAATTATAGATGTTATCATGTGTACAGGTGTCCTGTTTACTCCTTGTGCTACTACTATAAACAGGTGTAAAAGTTCCCTGTTTACTCCTGAAATGACAAATATAAACAGGCATACAGATTCCTTGTTTACTACTGGTGTTGTAAATGTTAACATGTGTAAAGGCACCATGTTTACTCCTTCCATCAAAAATATAAACATGTGTACAGGTTCCCTGTTTGCTCCTTGTATTACAAATGAAAACTTGTGCATAGGTTCAATGTCTACTCTTAGTGCTACAAGTGTAGGCATACGTACATGGCCCCGTGTTTTACTCCTATTATTCTAAAAGTAAACAGGCACACAGGTTTCCTGCAGACTCCTGATTTTACAAATACAAACATAAGGATTCCCTGTTTACTCCTGGTATTACAAATGCAAACTTGTGTACAGGTTCCCTGTTTACTCCTGATATTACAAATGTAAAAAATGTGTACAGGTTCCCAGTTTATTCCTATTATTACAAATACAAACATGCATTAAGATTACCTGTTTACTCCTGTTATTACAAATGTAAGCAAATGCACAGGTTCCCTGTTTAGTCCAGAAATGTCAAATACACACATGCATTCAGATTCCCTGTTTACTCCTGCCATTACAAATGTATTTTGTATTTGTATTTGTTTGTGGTATTTATAGAGCACTAACTGTCGCTCCGAAAGGAGCATCCTGGCGCTAAGACAGTGTACAAATACAAAAGTAAACCTAGATGGCCGCCATTACAAAACCGTCCGACAAACCATAGATCCAAGTTTTTAGTTGCTTCCTAAAGGCATTCTCCGGCGCCAGGAGTCTAAGGTATTGGGGCATGGCATTCCATGCCTTGAAAGCCAGTACCGTGAGGGTCTTACCTCCCTTGGTTTTATACTTGAATCTGGGGATGTTGATTAGATTACCACCTGACGACCTCAGGCATCTTTGAGGGTTATAGTGAGAAAAACGTCTCATAAGATACTTCGGACCTGTCTTATATAGAGCTCTAAAGGAGGTCAACAAGAGCTTAAACAGGATCCTCTTATGTAACGAAGCCAGTGTAAGGTCCGAAGCACAGCAGAAGCAGAGGATCTTCTAGGTAATTTAAGTACCAACCTCGCTGCTGCGTGTTGTACACTCTGAAGATTTTTTAGCGTGGATTTTTTCACCCCGGCCATCAGGCCGTTGCAGTAATCTAGACACGATAATATCAAGGCTACTGCCATCGTCTTTCTAACATATAAAAGATTCTTTGCTTACTCCTGATATTACAAATATAAACAAGAATGCTTATTAAATGCATTCCCATGTTCTAAACAAATTAGCATCAAATAGTTGCACCTTTCTCATGATTTAGATCTTTGATTCCTTTATTTCGTCACCTGTCTTTGAATCTTTTCCAGTTCACTTCTGTAACAACTATAAAGTAGCTACAGCCTAAAAGGACCCAAAACAGTTGCACATGTACTCTAGCTGAGACTTGGAGTAAGTCCAGCACCACACATGATCAACCACTAATACTGCAACACCCTTCCATTGAAAATAATGTAGAAAGGGATTTAAATCAACACCCCATTAGAAATAATATAACAATTAATTGATTTATATCTACCTTTTATAAATGTTAAATACATTTACTTAAATATTAAAACTTATATAGAATTAAAAAACGAATTTCACATTACTATATTTGGATATTTTGGATATTTGGAGGGGTATTTATAGAGCGCGGCGTTCGCTCCGGAAGGAGCATCATGGCGCTGTAAGTCCTTGAAACCAGATCGCAGAGTGATGGGAGGGGGGGGGCTAGATGGCCGCTTTAGTCAAGTCGTCAGAAAGATTAAAAATCCAAGTTTTGAGGAGCTTCCTAAAAGGCTTCTCGAGAGTCTGAAGTCTGAGATGTCTGGGCATACTGTTCCAGGCTCTAATAGCCAGGGTAGTGAGGGTTTTTCCGCCTTTAGACTTCAGATTGAACTTGGTGGGGGTTATGAGGTTTTCTTGTGAGGATCGGAGGGAGCGACTCGGATTATAATGAGGGAAGCGTCTGGACAGATAGGAGGGACCAGATTTGTTAAAGCCTCGGAAAGCTACGGTGAGAATCTTGAAGAGTATTCTCTTGTGCAAGGGGAGCCAATGTAGGGTTTTAAGGGCTGCAGAGATTGAGGATTTGCGTGGAAGTTTTAAGACGAGGCGGGCAGCGGTGTGCAGAACACTTTGAAGTTTCGAAAGAGTGGACTTTTTGGTCCCTGCCAGAAGGCCATTACAGTAGTCTACTCTTGAGAGCATAAGGGCTACTGCAACAGTCTTTCTGGAGTCGAGAGGGAGGAAGTTGAAGAACTTTCTCAGGGACTTAATTATGCCAAAGCATTTTCCTGCTACGGTCGAGACGTGGAGGTCGAAAGAGAGGTCAGAATCGAAGAGGACCCCGAGGTTTCTGGCCGATGAGACCGTCTGAGGTGGAGCTGCGGAGTTGTCAGGCCACCACAGGGCAGGGCAGAACGAGGCATTCTTTCCAATGGGGAGGATCTCAGTTTTATTTGAGTTGCAGCGGAGGTGGTTAGCGTCCATCCATTGAAAGACTGCTGTTAGGCAATGTTTAAGATTGAGCTCTGCCTTGTTGGAAATGTCGTCTAGGGGGATGATAAGCTGAGTATCGTCGGCATAGGAGGTAACGGTTATGCCGAACGATTCTATAAGGGTGAGAAGAGGGATGAGATAAATGTTGAAGAGGAGGGGGCTTAGGATGGAACCCTGAGGGACTCCGGAGGACACCTTTTTCTCATTGGATTGGAAGGAGCCAAGGGTGACGGTTTGGTACCTATCGCTGAGAAAAGATCTAATCCATGATAGGGCTGAGTTGGTGATGCCGATGTCTATAAGTCTGTTGATCAGGATGGAGTGGGAAATGGTATCGAATCTGCCGTGAGGTCAAGAAGGATCAGGATGGCCTTCTTCCTTTGGTCTTGAAGGATTTTGATGGTATCGGTCAGTTCGATTAGGGCGGTTTCGGTTGAATGCTTGGACCGGAACCCGGACTGCTGGGGATGGAGTAGGTTATGGGAATCCAGAAAGGCCTTGAGCTCTTTGTGAACTAGCTGTTCTGTTATTTTACCCAGGGCAGGTAGCAGTGTGATGGGACGGAGGTTGGTCAAATCCGTTGGGGGTTTGTTCGCCTTTTTCATAAGTGGCTTAACCACGCCTTTTTTCCAAGAGAGGGGAACAGAGCCGGAATTGAGGGATAGGTTGATTATTTCATTGATGATGGGGTTGACTTCATCAATGATGAGGTGGAGAATCTTGGGGGGACAGGGATCGGAGGAGGAGCCAGATTTGCAGGAAAGGATCGCTTCTCTGGTCTGAGTCAGAGTCACCGGGGTGAAGTTTTTGAGACTGTTAGTGGTCAGGCACAGTTGGTCCGGATCCGGGATTGAGTGTGCTGGAGGGGAAGGGGGGAAGTTTTTTTGAATGGAAGTGATTTTATCATCAAAGTAGTCGGAGATCTTGTCACATAGCTCTTGAGATGGGGGGATTTCAGGTTGGAGAGCTTTGGGGTTGGTGAAGGTTTTTACTATTGTGAAAAGGGTTTTTTGCTTTTGGCTGGCTTCTTTAATGGCGTTTACGTAATAAGTTCTCTTAGCTGATTTGATGGTGGAAAGATAGTTTTTCCTCTGTAGAGTGTAATTGCTGCGGTCGCCATTATCGTAGGTTCTGCGCCATTTACGTTCCGCTTTCCTGCAGAGTAGATGTGCGGCTGCTAGGTCAGGCGTGTACCAGGGAGCTTTGATTTTAGTTTTCTTCGAAGTACTGTCCTGTTGATTGGGTGGGCATCGTTTAGTAATTTCCTGTGAGAGCCAGTTGTTGAGGCGAACTGCATCTCTATCGATGTTACCGGAGAGAGAGGGGGCATTGGTTGGGGAGAAGGGATGGAGGATAAGATTTTTCTGAACAGTTTTCCAATTTGTAGAGTGGGCGTGATGAAGAGTGCGTTTTTTGCTGGGAGGAGGGGGGCGGCTGGAGATATGGAAGGGGATCAGACAATGATCAGTCCAAATCTGAGGTATGGGGGGCAGGGTGATGATGGACGGGAAATTGGAACAAACACCGTCCAAGGTGTGGCCAAGGGAGTGGGTAGGCAGCTTGACGCTTTGTTGTAGATTAAAGATTTCCAGTGTCTGCAGGAAGTTTCTAGTGTGAGAGTCAGCTGAGGTTTCGAGGTGCAGGTTGAAATCTCCCAGGAGGGTAAAGTGTGGGTAGCGGAGTAGGAAGTGTCCAAGAGCGTCGTTTAGGGAGTCGAGGAATTTAGCAGCATTGCCGGGTGGGCGGTAGATCAGGCCACCGGAGAGGGAGAGAGATTGACTGAGTTTGATGGAAAAGCCTAGTCCCTCTGCGTCAGTGAGAGGGTCAAGGCAGAAGGTGTGGCAGCTAAAGGTGTTCCTCAGAATAATTGCAACACTTCCTCCTCTACCTTTCTGTCTATCCTGTCTATGGAAGGAGTAACCCAGGGGGAGGGCAACGGCTATGTCGGGGTTACTGTCTTCAGTGAGCCAGGTTTCGGTGATCATGAGACAATCAAGGTCATGGTCAATGATAAGGTCGTGGATGTCCTGACTATGTTTGCACATCGACCTGGCATTTATTAGGCCACCTGTGAAGAAGGGTCGCTGGGTTTTGGGGGAGGTTGGCTGCTCGGACTCGAAGTTGAGTGTCCAGCGACATTTATTGCAGCTGGTGGAGCCGAGTACTTTTGACAGATCAAACTTACAGGGGCAGCCGAACCCACCTCGGAGTTGGCGAAGGTCGTTGGAAGCGTACCTGATGATGAGGGGGATTTGGGCAGGGGTTCCTGCGCCTGGCGCGGTCTTGGCGCGGACGGGCGCAGACGGGCTTGCCTTAGGCGCGCCTTAGGCGCGCAAACGGCGCTCCCGCTGCGCTCGTCCGCTGCGCGTCCTGTGCATGCACATTTGTGGGGAGAGGAAGGGGGCGTGGCTTCCAAGGGGGCGGAGTCAGCGCGCACGCCGCTGGTGATGGCGGCTGCAGACAAGGATCTGAGAAAGCGCGAACAGCTTTTAAGGTCAGCTGAGCGCTAAGGTGAGAGCGAGCGCTGAGTAATGCTGCGTTTAAAAAGGCAATTGATTTGTGAAACCACACAGAGAACAAAGTGTAGTGAGGTAAACAGAAAATTTTAAAAACAATGGAGTACCTCCAGCCCCGGCTTCCGCCTCAGGACTGGGACAAGGTTTACTAATGACCGCTAGGAATCAGCGGGTTGAGTAGAGTGAATAGGGGGCGTGGCCTCCAAGGGGGCAGAGTCAGCGCGCACGCCGCTGGTGATGGCGGCTGCAGACAAGGATCTGAGAAAGCGCGAACAGCTTTTAAGGTCAGCTGAGCGCTAAGGTGAGAGCGAGCGCTGAGTAATGCTGCGTTTAAAAAGGCAATTGATTTGTGACACCACACAGAGAACAAAGTGTAGTGAGGTAAACAGAAAATTTTGAAAACAATGGAGTACCTCCAGCCCCGGCATAAAATATTGTAATAACTTTCTGAATATTGTAATAACTTTCTGAATTCAAAAATAAATGTAACAGATGTGTTTTAAATACAACTTCAGAAATGTAATGTTAATTCAACATATGTAAATTAGTTAACTATTTAATTTACAAACAAGTTGATAGCATAGCTTTTTTATATTGTTCTACATTTAAAATAAAGGTGTAAAACTTATAACTTGGCAGCCCATGCCCAGCAGGAACGTGCAATGCCGTTCCCATTTCGGTGCCTTGATATGGCTCACATATGAGCCTCAGCACTCAAGAACCTCCCGACCTGGATTCCAGTGGGAATCTGGCCACGGTCTCAATATGGATTTGGCGGTGTGGTAGCGGGGGGCTGGCGTGGCGGCCCGCTGCCACACCTCCAAATTCATAATAAGGCCCTTAGTCCTTCTCCTTGATGGTCTAATAAGGTGTCCCATTCTTTTTCTGTGTACTCATGTGTTAATAACCTTTGCCATTGTCTCAGCAGATCAGATGTAGATTTTGAGACCATATGTTCTACATTTTCTTGTATAATCCCGATACTACACCTTGATATGAATCCAGTCTAAATATGTTTTACTGGGCGAGATAAAAATTTCATGAGGGGTGCCTCAGGAGTGATCTTACATTGTGGCTGAGTTTCAAATATCCCCATGTTTGATTAACTGAACTTTTAGCAAAGGTAAGTGAAAATTGTGCTTACAAATGCACATTTTGGCTCATTTTGTTTTTCAAACTCCTCTATGGGGAAACAACCCTTGCACCCCAAAACCCCTGGTAGAAGAAGTCATGGTCACTTGCTTTGCCTGATGGTATTCAGGGCAAGTATGATGTCCCACCACTTTCAAGCTCACCGGCTGACGTTGAAGGCTACTGCTTCACCCACCACAGCACTGGCAGTAGACCATCCTTCCTTACCCACCATGTACCCAGTGGCCCAGAGCGTGCAACCCCAGAAATTCACTAGGTGCAGGTGTGCATGTGTAGCTGGGCACGAGGAACCCCAATGGCTACCTAGCATTATACATGCCAATTCCAGGCGGCTGACCTTGAGGGCCTTCAAGGACCAGCTGGTAGCATTAGCAAACATTTAAGACATTTAAGACATTTGCACACTGCGTTTTCGTAAATGTCTTAAAACACATCTGTTTCCTGCTTGATTGCACCTAACTAGCCGTTTTATTATCTATTGGTGTCCGGATAAGCGCTGGGATGCCCGAGGGTAACTGCACGCTATATAACATTTTAAATAATAATAATAATAATCCTACCATGGTCCACAAATTGGGCAACTTGGACCCAAACCAAAAGACAACAATCAGCAGCAACAAGCATAGGACACAAAAAGTTAATGGTATTTCTATTCTTCCTAATTCATGATGTAATACCCACCTTAGCTTCACCTTCACTCTACTTCTCAGAGAAAGCCTCCTCTGTTGGTACCTGGGTGCCACCTCCTCCAGCTCTGCCTCGCTCAGCACATGCCGCCTCGAACAGATGCCCGCCGGGTGGTGATGGAGACTCGGTTCTTCCCTCATGTTGAGCTGGCTCAGCTCAGGTAAGCCAAGGGTTTCCCAAGCTGGCTTCCTGAATCTGAAATAAACAAGCAGAGTTTACTAACCGACATAGAAACAGGACTGGGTGATGTCCACTTCTCAGATTTCTCTGGTACACAACATAGAAACATCGGGGTGATTTTTTTTTTTTTTTTTAGCGCAATGCAGCTCAGCAAGTAAAGTTGTGCGGGGGTGGGGGAAGAAGCCCAGGACCACACTCTTTAAAAATGGCGTTCTGCTGCCGCTGTCACCTCCTTCTCTGGTTCACAACAAAGATTGTCCATCAAAACACACAGCCATTGAAGTGTGTGCATGCTGACTAACATAGGATTTGTATTAAAAGCATAGCCTCCCAAGAGAAAATCCTACCCATCCACACATTGTATGTGTGCTGTGCGGCACATCACACATTTAATGCATGGAATGCTTGGAGAAACTAAAATACTTCTCCTTGCTTGCACCTGCTTCAAAGTCATTATTTTTTTATGCAAAGCCCGGTCTGACGGGTGCCCACCTGTAAAGATGTTGGCAGAATGCTTCCTATCATAGGCTTCCTGATTTACAGAAGTGTGGAGCTGAAGCCATCACCGGCTATGCTGCAGGACCTGGTCCTATGTCCTACCTCCATCCCTACTCTTCAGCCAAAATGTAGACTCAACTCTCATGATTCAGAGGTAGGTGAAGTGGACCAGCTGGAGGCAGGACAGAGTCCACTCCGTTCTGTTATGTCGTGGAAAAGCTAATGGCCATTAATGGTGTACTTTGTGAATTGTTGGGTAACATTTGTGCAGCGCTCAGATACTCTAAAACAGGGTTCTTCCAAGTCAGTCCTGGAGGGCTGGATCCATACCAGATTGTTATCATATCCACATTTAGATAAATGTAGTTATCTTAATAATATGGCATGAATCCAGGGCCAACTTTGAAGAACCATGCTCAAAAGGGGTTCTTGGTGTCACATACATAGTCGTCAGTAGATGAACATGGTTCAACCTCTTTTTGACCATGGTACAACCTTCTTTTTGACCATATATATTACTGTATATGTGAGCAGGGCTTTTCCAACCATCTCAAGATGGCACAAATACCCCCTCACTCCCAAATCAGAAGAACCTTGTGATAGCCATGCACGCAGAGCAGGGCAAAGGGAACCCTGTTGCGCCTGTCCTTTAAAAGGAGGTAGAAGATTGCTGCAGCTAAGTGGTGGCTCTCCGTCTTCTTCCATCCAATGTTACAGCAAGCCTGGGAGTGAGGAAGGCCATCTGGAAAAAGTACTTCTCCGAAGAGAATTGCTTCATCAGAGCTGCCACTGATGGCCTGCCTTTACTATGCGGCGGAGTCCAGAGTTCCAAACCAAGCCTCTTATTGGTGGGCAAAAGACACACAGATGATGGATGGAATGAAGAGCAAATGAAACATTCACCCCCAATCAAGAGATCTGGTTTAAATCCATTGTTCTTTTGCTCACCATGCCACCCCAGTTTAGACCCAACATATGCAAATCAGTCGTGACCCTGTGCCTCATGGGAACAGTCCAGCCCGAACTGCCAAGCAAGGTCCGACATGAACTGGAAACAAGAATCCTTGGGCTGGTTTCAGGGCATCACCCCTCATCAGCTAGGCTAGCTTGAATCCAGTGACACAGTGAGCCTGGGACCAACTTCTGGGCATACCCACCGCACTTAGATCGAGAAAGCAAAAGACACACAGATGATGAATGTAATGCAGAGCAAATAAAAAAATTCAACCCTAATCAAGAGATCTGGGTAAAATCCATTGTTTGTTCTGTTGCTCACCATGCCACCCCAGTCTGAACTGGGCTGGTAAAGTGAGCTAAAAAACGACAATGGATTCAACCAGATCTGTGACGGGGCTGAGTGTCTGAAAAGTTTCAACGCTCCGTCCATCATGTCCCGGTGTTTGCTCCTACTGGCGGGGGCAGGGCTATAGCAAACAGGAGCCATTTTAGGGAATACATCGGGGCTGGAATTACTGGTGGCTCAGTGACCCATCCTCTGCTCCTTGACCCTTCCAAGTCTTGCTGTTCTCTATCCCTTTCTACTTTCTCATTCCTCCCCATCATCTTGCTTTCTTCTTTACCAGTTTTTCACCCGTTCTCTCCCTCCATTTCATGCTCTCTCTTTTTCATTACACTTCTTTCTTCTTCTCTTTTTCTTTCTTCTCTATTCACTCGCCTTTCCCATACTCTCCAAATATAGTCTCTTTTTTCACTTTCTGATCCCACCTCTCCCATCCTCGCTTTCACCCTTTCTTTCTTCTATTTCCTCACTCCCTTCATTTCCCATTCACCTTCTTTTCACTCTTTTGCCTGCATCACTCTTTCCTCTTCACCTTTCAGGACCTCCTTCATCTCCTTTTCTCAGTAGAATGCAATGGTCATGTAACAATCCATTTTCAGGTGCATATTCTGGTGCATGCGCATGTCGAGGAGTGACTGATCACTCACCAGGGACCAACAGGTCAACGCTGTCACCTCCAGCTGCTTCAACATACTCCGAATCCTCCGCAAGACCTTCAAATGGATCCCCCATGAGTCAAGAAAGACGGTCACCCACGCCCTTATCACCAGCAAAATGGACTATGGAAACGCTCTCTACGCCGGCATGTTCTTCCGCAGTCTTGTCTGCAGCTTGGTACCTATAATTGAAATTGTAGCGCTCCATAATGACACCGATGCTAGTCAATCAATCAGTCAAAGATTTAAGGAATGCGGTAAATCACCCGTGAGGGTCTCGAGGCGCTGGAGCGGGTTGCTGCTGCGTGGAGTTTTGATCATTCAAACATCCCGGTCTTTAGATCTCTTCTGAATTGCTGGAGCGACGGTGCGGTCTGGAGGTGCAGGGGGAGGTCGCTCCAAGCCTTGGCTGCCAGGTGCGAGAAGGAGCGCCCCCTTGTGTTGGCTTGCCAGACGCACGGGGTGTCTGCGAGGGAGAGGGAAGTTGATTGAAGGGGCCTGGTCGGTTGGTAGAGGTGTTCCTTCATTCTCCTTCTTGCTTCTATACATACATACCAGCTCTCATCTTCCCCTTCTGGTTTCTGATATTTTATCGGACAAATGCCTGCCCTCGACACCTAAAAAGTTGCAAAGCTAAGCTTGTTTGTGTCTGGCACTATAAGGTTTTTCACCAATGGTAACCAAGTTCATTTCAGCACTGCTAATCCATTGGCTCCATCACTTACTTGCTTGAGGTACCCAGTACCTCCAGGAAATTAGCAGGCCTTGTCAGAGCATTCATTGCTCCAGGTATGTTAACGAAACTGAAGGGGAAATCCATTTTGTACCTAGAGGTTTGTTTTGAAATCAGCTTGATGACTGTAATATTACCGAAGTTCCAGTAGATGGCAATAGAGCACAAGATTAATTGCTGTTTCGCTTAATTAGTAAAGCACAGGATCGGGGTGAGGGCAGCGCTGTCACCGAGTCTTCTGGACAGGCTCTCAGACTCAGGGTCGAAGTACAGGAAATAGGGAAGTAAAGCTGAAGGAAGAGTTCCACCCCGGGCGTGACTGAGGAAGACATGAGGCGTTACCGCAGAGCGCTCCACCTGGGGCATGGCTGTGGAGCGTAACATCACGAAAGGGCTGTCAAGTACCACGCATCTCGTGTGAGTGTGACGCATGTGACATTACAGCATCCTTGCACGGTCTCACATTTGTCACGCAGGTTGCGCAAGCAGTCAGCTGACAAACTGGTCTAATGAAGGCAAAGCGACTGTAGCACTCACAGGGACAGCTGTATTCATCTCCTAGCTGTGAATTATGTGACTTGTTGCTATAGTGTTAGTGGAGCAGGAAGATTTCTATTCAGTATTTCTGATTGGTCCGCTTTTTGTTTTCATGTGCGCAAGTCTCAGGCTCTTGCATTTATTTGAAAATATGGTGCCTATTAGAGCACTTGTGGATTTCTCTTCTGGAAATCAGACAGGTTTACACTTAAATACATACTTTTATTACTAACCATACATTGTAGGGACACTGTGGTGGGCTGCTCACCCAACAACTGGATGACCATTAGACTTGGATCAAGTCCACCCACAGATAACAGGTCTCCTGGGTTCCAGGACAATTTATGGCCTATACGTAGGGTGACCAGACGTCCTGGGTTTTCTCGGACAGTACCGGTTTTCAGTGGACTGTCCCAGTGTCTCAATTATTGCCACCAAGGGAGCTAATCACAATATAAGTAAATTAAGGAAACTCAAACCCTTCCTCCCTCAGGCTGATCTAAAAATTGCAGTACAAGCCCTAGTACTGCCAAGGTTAGACTACGGAAGCACCACCCTATCTGGCCTCCCCTCTGAATGCTGCGGCTAGACTGGTATCTGGAACCAAAAGAAACAGTCACATTTCAACAACCTTGAAAGCACTGAATTGGTTGCCATATGAGGCAAGAATACACCTTAAAGTGATGTGCATGACTCACAAAGCAATACATCCAGTTATTTGGCGCTAAAGCTGGAAAAATCTGGAGGTTGCAGGCAACTACAAAGTGCGTGCACTTTCCTTCTGAAACCCCAATCCTTCCAGAAGAAGAGAACAGGCTGTAGAGCTTTCTCAGGGATTGCACCAAAGATTTGGAACTCTTTACCACCACTAGTGTGTGGAATCACTTTCTTTACTGCTTTCAAAAAGGAAGTAAAAAGACTACTAATGAACAAATTCATGTCCTAAGTTTTAAGTGTGGGATGTATGTGAGGGTAAGACTTTTCATCACAGCCCTTGTTGCTCCATAATTGTATGCAGCTTAATGTTTAGCTGGCTGTGGATCCGCTTGATCATCTATACTTTCAACATATCTACTCCTAGTCGTTCAAAGTTATAATATGTATGTCTGATAGTACAATTTCCTAACGTCCAGTAACTGTCTGGTGCACAACGTTCTGCAGAATCTAATCTTGGTCCTCAATGTTTGTATATACTTTTTATTTCTATTTTTACAAATTGGCAAATTTGTTTTTGTGTAGACTACCTCATCCATTTATATTCTTCTATTGTAAAGCGCTCTGATACCCTCGTGGGTCACGTTTGCGCTATATAAAACTCTATAAATAAACAAGTCAGGGCAGGTGAGCTACCCCCTTTGATAACCCCTGCTCAACCCTGAGGTAACGTAGCACGAGCAGTTAGGCTTATCTCAGAGGCAGTGTGTGAAGCATTTATGACCATGCACAATAAGGCAGTAATGACACCACAAAAGGACACAACTTGGGTAGGTATAGAAAAATAGTATCCTTATCTAAAGTTTAACTCAAGACTCTCAAAGCGTTTAAACAAGCTACCACGCACGTAAATCAGTAGGGACTTAAAAATGCAATGACGTAGCCACCAGAATGTGGCCCTGACTGAGTTCAAGGCCAGGGCCTATGCGACCCATGCGCACCAGATACCTGCCGTTGGAAGGGGTCTCAGCACGTAGCTTATCGAAGAAGCGGAGGCAGTGACAGGCGAACTCCCAGCGACCACAAGTCTTGGCTGTAGTGGTCCGCAGTGTGCACCCATAACGACTCAGGCACTCGGGGACAGGCGGGCTCTCAGCGGCAGCAGCACGCGGCAGCAGCACGCAGCTGCAGCGGCACGGGCTGGTGATGGCGATGACTTTCGTCGTGCAGCTCCGTGGTGGGCTCACAGCAGCAGCAGCAGCTCTCTCTTAGCTGCGGCGGCCCACAGGACCAATCACGATGATGCAAGGTTGGCAAAGGTGCAGGTGCTCAGTGGCAGTAGCTCTCTCTTAGCTGTGGCGGCCCACAGGACGAATCATGATGATGCAAAGTTGGCAAAGGTGCGGGCACTCATCAGTAGCAGCTCTCTCTTAGCTGTGGCGACCCACAAGACAAAGGATGGTCTCGACCAGGCTGGCACAATGGTGGGCTCTTAGCGGCGGCAACTCTCTCTTAGCTTCAGCGGCCCACACAGATTCAGCAACAGTTCTGAAGGTTCAAATTAAGGCGGGCTGTCAGTGGTGGCAACTCTACCTTAGCTGCAGCGGCCCACACACAGAGTTCACAAGGGTTACTGGTCCGCGCTCCTCTCAGTAGAACTAGAGGCTCCGGATTACTCGACGAAGGTCACACCTGCAAGTAGAATTCCTCATACAGGGATTCCGACGGCTGACGGGGTGAAGTCTAATGTCCCTGAGAATTCAGCAGGAGGTGCTCTTGATTCAGGCCCTCGGGTAGTTTCTTCGGCAAGCTTGGTGAAAGTTTCAAAGTCCTTTCCTCTGTTCACTCCGACAGAGTTTTGTCTTGACAACCAGAAGGAACACACTTGACCAAGGTTCCAGCTCAGCGTTTTATACCTAAAAAGTCTTTGTTCTCTAAAGTCACAAATCACTCAATCCAGCCAGAACCAATTTGGTGGGGTCAGGGAGCACTTGGTTTACGAGGCGACTTCCTGCCCTTTCAGAATGAGGGGGCCTGCTATCAGACCCCCCGTGGGAGGTGGAGCCATCATTCACCTTGCCAGGCATGGCCCTGCTCGGATCAAAGAGTCACCCCTCCCCATGAGCTGAATGCCGATCTCTCTACCCAGCCAGGTCTGACCCAGCTGGCCCTGCTGCCTCAAAACCAGATGGCCAATACACATACTAGCAAAGCCTACAGGAAAGATTAGGCAGGAAAATACCGCGTTTCCAAACGAGGCATTTTCGAACATGGAATATATAAGGAGTCCTTACTAAAAGGTGTAGCTCAATGTCCTGAGCTTAAACATATCAAATTCGAATTTCCTATCAAGTTCCTGGGGTCAGATAGGATTAGGGAAGGTAATCCTCAGCCTGCCCATTGTGGCCTATGAGAACCGATAACTTAACAATAGTAAACCGTGAAATGGACGGTAACTCGCTATTAGAACATGCTACACAGACCTAGGCATTATGGTTATCCCAATTCATACAGTCATCTTTGCACAGGCAGCATTCGCGCTGTGGCACTGTTTAGCAGTGGCAAAGTGCCCAGAGCATCTAAATTCAGCCAGCATAAAAGATAGGAAGCGAACAGAGGGAGGGAGACCCACGCCAATGATGCCAGGTCTAACAAGCACCAACTGTCGAGCCTACTGGTACGGTCGGAACAGAAGCCAGTAACTGGTGGTTCGTGGTACTGAGTGACACGTCCGCTTGAGTTGGCATCTCCAGGGCATATATTTTGACCAGTTTATAAAACCCAGGATCATAATTGGTATTAACAGTGTTGGCAGGCATAGAACAGAAGAACAAGGTGTTCATGGATACTTAGGTACACTGTCCTCCTCAGCGCCTTGATACCCTCACGGTGACAAGCGACGCTCTACAAATCAACTTTACACCACATTATATCCTCTTGAGTTGGCACACTACTAGAGTGTCACTACTGCACCTGGCATCTGGGTTAGTAGTGTCAGATGAGAATACAGTTGCTGGTTGAATTACCTCATCCATTTGAGTTGGGCTACGTAGGCGAGGTAAGACACTGAGGGGGTAGGATCATTTGATCTGACAGCTTTCATGTGTGCAGCAGAAGACACTCCAAACCTTTTTGCCATTGGTGGGGGCCCTTGTGCTCAATCCATACATTTCAGTTCTCTTATATAGGAGGTCCATCGCTGGAAGACCGCAAAAAACCTGATGTCAAATGGTGTAAAACTGAGATTATCTTCCAGTTCGAGACACCTCGTTATCGAACCTAAAATTCTGGGCATCTATATTAGGACAAAAGCTCCCGCCTATGAGATTGGTAAAGCATCTTGGTATTAAATTCGATCTTAAGCTTATATCAAACAAAGAGACTAACTCAGTGGGCAATCCTGTTTCTTCCAACCGCAACTGGTAAAACACATCATCCAACTTTTATCCTTCCTTCAAAAAATGCAGGTTATGAATGCGTTGGCGTCATGTGATGTTATGTTGATTTGTATTGCGCACTAATCACCTTAAAGTGTATCCAGGCGCTTGTGTCATCCACATTAGATTATTTCAATGCCATCTATCTAGACTCTTCAGTTGGATCCCTGATCAATGCCGCAGCAAGACTGGTGATGAGATAAAAGATATGATTACATTTCACGAAGGCTCTTGCATCTTCATTGGACACCGGCATAAAAAAAAGGGTCACGTTTAAATTGCTTTCTCTGGTACATAAAGTTATCCTCTGTAAAGAAAAAATCCAACCCTTTATCCAGCACCTTAAAGCACCCATGAGTGAGCAGCATGCTTCAAAATCCCTGATTGAAATCCCTGAATGATCCAAAAGATTTTCCCGGTAGGAGCCCAAAAGAAATTTAGCCCTTGCTGAATGCACTGATATTGAAAAGATCCCCTCTTGGCCACCGCCTGGTGGAACAGCCTCCATCTGGCTATTAAGGAAGGAAGCTGAACTTTCCAACTTTAGGAAATGACTGAAGACTGTCTGTTCACACATTAACTGCATAGCCTTGCACGGTTGAAGATAGGGTTATCGCTAATGCCGCGGCACCTCCTGGTGGATGTTGCGCTATACCAAAATGAATCAATAAATAAATAGTAAGGTGAGTGGGGCACTTAAACTATTGCTGTCCCTTTGGTCAAAATCTGTGGAGCAGAGGTCTTCAAACTATGGAGCATGGCCCCCCGAGGGGCTGTGTCCCTGTTCCCAGGGGGAGCAAATGCTTCAGTAAGAACATGTAAATGAAAATGGCCTGGAAAAGCAGATTTGTTTATTTACCATGTTTCCAGGCTGTCTTCCTTTATACAAGCATCAGCTGCCTTCCACAGCAGGGTGAAAGACATGATTAAGAACAAAATGTTCTGTAACTATTTTGTTCTATTTTTTCACCTGCAGGTACCTGCAGATAAAATAACACATAACTTAAATGAAAAATAATTTCAAGTTAATACTTATGAATCCTCAGTTGGTTAATGCAATGACTGCAGGTGTCTCTGTGTGAAGCCAAAGAGTTACTGAATTAAATCCTGGTGGGCGCAGTGGGAAAAGGAGACTTGTGTGGATACAGTGCTGTGAGGTCCCAGCCTGTAAAAGGAAGCACTATGAATGTGAATATCATTATATACCCAGTATACAGTAGACTGCTGCAGAATGGCCTAGTCAGAGCCACTGGACTTATGCGTCAGGGGAGAGTCAAATTATGCAGCAGAGATCATGAAACTAAGCAAGAAGAAAAGGAACATTATGCAGAATAATGTGGCATATTTTCGATTGTATTTCTTCATTATTTTGTACTTTTTACACACAGTAATACTGTTTGGGTAAAGATTTTACCTCATTAGTACTAGTTTAACAACCAAATACAGTAATAAGCAAATGAAAGGTGACCAGTTAGCCTTTGTGAAGTGCCTTCCCCTCCGTGGGAACACACGTTGCTGCATTTTAGGAACTTTTGATCCGTATGAGCTAGAAACTATTTTTTTCAAATCTGGAGCCTATGCATCAGATGATGGATTATGTGGCAAATGTGGCAGACCCATAATTATGCAAGAAACCCCCCCACAAAAGCGCCTCATTCCAGTGGATCTGGGTTTAGAATTAAAGAAGTGCTTTCAAAACATGTGTTTAGTGATAGGTAATCAGACTGTACCTAGTGCAAGCATTTTTATAAGTATCCATTAAAAGGAACCTTTTCAAAACTCAACACCTTTATGTCACTTGTGATCATGAAACTTCAAGTGACTCCATCAATTAAGGCATATACCAGGTCTCAGGCAGCCCTTACATGTGGGGAATAACCAATTGCACACATTTACATTTCTTTCAGGTAGCAGGCGCCTTGGCCTCTGTCCCACCATCGGCTTCACAACACGGGAGAGCCCGAACACCTCCCCTTTCACCCAGAGGCACCTCAAGGTCCACATTAACCATTCAGGGGTGGGTGTTTCTTTTTTGGTTCTTAAAAAGTAAGGGGACTAGTTTATGAAACAAAAAAACATGAACACTTCGGTCCCAACAGATCCAGCCCACTTCGACATGCAGATGTCCTTACATGTAAGTTGAAGGGTGGCCAGCGGGGTCGCATTCAAAAGCCGAGCTCTGATCATCCAGGCCCCTGGGGCTTCAGAGTAATGGCCCAGGAGAAAGAGGAAAAGAGCGAGATCCATGGATAACATCGAAGACATGGCCCATAGGAGGGGCGCTGTCTGGGGGATAAGGGTTCCATCCACAAATGGGCAGACACAGCTCTTTCGCAGAGAGATGAACCGAGGAAGGTGG
Source organism: Lissotriton vulgaris (assembly GCF_964263255.1). Lineage (NCBI taxonomy): Eukaryota > Metazoa > Chordata > Amphibia > Caudata > Salamandridae > Lissotriton > Lissotriton vulgaris. Next base: position 1,214,832,164 of record NC_141697.1, read on the forward strand.
AATGTATGGGGGCTTTTTTTAGCGAACGGGCCAGCGCTACCATTAATGTACCAGGCGCAGTGGCACTGGGATCAAGAGTGTGAGGGGGCACTTAATAGCAAAAAGTGGAATGGACACCCATTTTCCTTGCTGGTATTAGGGCTCAGGTCACCCTTGTTGAATCAGACTTCAGCAGCAGGGAAGGGGGGGGGGCGTTGTTCCTTTTTTTCTGGTACACAAAGGGACAGACAGCTTACTCTGAGCATCAGGGCTAGGAGTAATAGCTCTGTGTAGTGGGCAGAGGACGGAGCCTGTTTCGTAGGACTGTAGGTATCATTGGTGCAGCAGGTGCAGTGGCACTGAGGCCCAGTGGTGTGAGGGGCCAACTAAACCCCAATGATGGCTGTTTTACTCTCCTTCCTTGTTTGCACCAGGCCCCAGGGCAACCCTTGTTGTGCCAGTGTTTTTGGCCTCATACCCATGGCTCAGGGGAGGTGAATATTGAAGGAGAGGCCACAGTATAGATTGGGCCTCAGAGAGATGACAGAAGGGGAATGGCGCAAGATCAGGGTCCATGTTTTCAACAAAGAGCAGAGGAGACTGCCTGTTTAGCAAGGCCGCAGCAATCATTAGTGAAGCAGGTAAAGTGGAAATGGATCCCAGGGGGTTGAGGGCCCTACTGCATCACAACCACTACAGTCTGACTCTGCAAAAGAAGCATGGGGCCTTGCTAGCATTAGAGCTGAGGAAAGAAACCATTGCTGAAAAGTGGGGGGCAACACGTGGGCCCTCATGAGTTTCTGAAAGGAACAGAGAGGCCTATTTATAGTGAAGTTGCGGAGTGTAGTGTTAGCCTCCTTGGCTTAACGCCGCGCTCCGCCACTTCTGCAACACAGGGCTGCACCGTATTTACAAGTATACGGTGCAGCATTGCATTTATCCCCTCGGCTGGCACTTATTTAGCTGCCTTGAGGCAACACAGCAACGAGGGGGCCTGCGTTGAGGGGAATGATTGTTATGTGCAGGAAGGTGTCCCTTCCTGCATGTAGACAATCTGAAATAGCGTTTTGAAACTTGTATGTGTGCCGCTTGATAAAACACACATAGAAGTTGCAAAAGGTCATTTATTTTTTAATGGTGCATCTTCCTGCACATAAACAATGGTGGCGTTTTGCTGTTTTTCTGTGTGCTGCACCACGCAGCACACAGAAAAACCAGCAAAAACGAGGTGAAATTAAACATTTCTCCTAGTTGCGCCAGGGTAAGACCAGGTTTTCCCTGGTCCTAATTTTGGAGCTGCCCCATATTTGCACCACCCTTGTAAACATGAATCAGCAAAAAAATCAATGGGTGATGCGGTGGAACGCCCACCACAACACCCATTGCCCACCCCTTTCACGCTAAGTACAGCGTGAAAGGGTGCCATATTCACAAGATGGCGTTAAGCCACGTTGAGTGGCTTAATGCCGCCGTGTGAAAAAGGTGAAGACCCTATCACCGCCACAACGTTGAGAAAAGTGATATTCCTGTGGCGATAGGGGCTTGTAAATATGCCCCAGAGAGTCTATTTTAGGGCTGGAGTGAGGCCAGGCAGGGTGGGAAAGGCGGAGGCAGCCTGCCACTCAGGGCTGCAGCTATCATTAGAGCCGCAGGTACAGTTGCAATGAGGCTCAGGAGTGTGAGGGGCTCACCACACCCTAAGTAGGTATAGAGGTTTTTGGTAAAAATAATTGTGATGTATTTGCTACTTTATACTGCTCACATTTAGCACAGAATTTGAGGTACAGAAAAGTACCCCTGAAATTATCTCATACTCCCAGCCCACTGCGCTCAGACTTACTACTCCCGCTCTCCCAAGTCTTGCGATAAAGTTTTGGAGGTGGACCCATCTCCAATACATTTTCCCTGAGGATGTAGTAGAGGCTATAACTTGTGGCTTCATTCACAAGCGCAGACGCGGAGAGAGCTGCGAGGAGTAAATATATGGCACCTGAAGTATATCCCCCCCCCCCACATCCTCCCAATTTACACTCACCTTAGACACACCTGCACTCTCCGACTCCCAGTTCTACCTCTTGGTTCTCTAAGAGGGACAGCCAGTTGACTTGCTGGGACTTTCAGCACCTGAACCCTGGTTGCTAGCCTTCCCTCGACGCTGTTGTGATCCTCTGCACCTAAGCACCCTTTATAGCCATCCCCGGGCCACGTCAAGTTGTGTAACACGATCTCCTCGTGAACCAGGGCACCCAGGAACCGAGCTGCACCAGTCTTGGAGACGCTGCCCTCAAACTCTCGCAATCTGAGGCTGGCACAAAAATACACCTTGTTTGTGGATATGGTTTCATTTTTTTTGGACGTGAACTGCACAAATATTTGATCAGTTGACTGTATACAGAACTGCTTTTCTAAATAGCCCTCCCCCTCGCGAGGCAGGCGGTAAATTACTATCAGTATACAGGGCTGAGTTACCCGCGCCTGATAGGTGGCCAGACCTCTAAATGTTACAAAACAAGTCAGGTGTCACACTGCTCTTGAGTGCTTTTCTTCTGTCACCTGGTGGCACGAGCTGTCACAGGGTCGGATTGGCAAGGCGGGCATTCGGGAAACGGCCGAAGGGCCGTTGTCTCAGTGCCCTCTGTGGGCCGGTTTTTTTCTCCCCTTTTTCAGTTCACAGAGAGTGCTCTCTGCTATCTGCTCTCTGTGAACTTGAGAAGGGGAGAAAAAAAAACGGCCCACAGAGCGCACGGAAACAGAGACAGAAATGAAAGCGCTTCACTGTGTGCCATGCAGTGATTATTGGCTGTGGCCTCACTTCACCCCCTGCCCCTGAAAAGCAATCACGCCAAGGGTGGGCTGGGGAGCGGTGATTGTCTGCGAAAATCGGCCTCCCTGGGGGCCAGGTGTTGCTCAGGCCTTGAGCCATTTCCACCTCGGCCCCCCTGGGGCCCTCGCAGCCGAGAAACGGTGTTAATCTTAACACCTCGCCCACAGCCCCTCAGATTCAGGGCACAGTGGGCGAGGAAGAATGGGTCTGGCTGTGGGGGCTAGGTGATGTTTTGAACTCCCACCATCTTCACCTCAGCCTTCCCCTGTCTACCATTGTGCTCCCCTGCCAAGACATTGCCCTGGGGCCTGGAGGGCTGGGGAGGGCTGATTAATTTACTAATTGCAGGGGCCATACTGCTGTTCATGTGCTCTTGAGCTAAGTAGGTTAGTAATAGCAGGGGCTTCCCTTCTTTTCAGGTGCTCCTGCACTGAAGTTCTTGAATAATTTTGTGACAGAAAGGGGCCTTGCTGTTTTTTTAGTTGCTCAGCATGTAGGCCATTGTCACCTTGGGCCTGTGTCCTGCGCAAGAACAGTATCCTCCCACTTTCATTCCTTATCTTTGCATAGGCATAGGTGGCCTAACGCCAGAGTTGCAGAGATGGGGATTCAAGTTTGAATCCCAGGGTCTGCTCAACAGCCTGTGATTCTGGGCAGATCACTTCCTCGCCCAGGCCCTTAAATAAAAAATCAGATCATGTGTACTGTAATTGGTAGTCATGAATAGAACTCAAATAGCCTTTGTCTTGGGCTGAATTTACACTACATAAAACTGTCAAATGGTAAGAAAATTATAAAAAATAACCATTTGTTCATGCTTTATGATTCTGCAAAGGGACCATGATAATTAAAGAGGACACTTTATAAAAACATGTCCATATTTTTAACACAGCTTTTCCGATACAAAATTTCCATTTCATGTGCCAGTTAACAATTTAACTCTATTTTAAAGGCCTAATCCAAAATGCAGACAAGGGGCATATTTCTCTACATGCCAAAAATATCATTTAGTAAGTTTTGGTTAGTTTTTTTTTGTAGTTTGTAGGTCATTCTGACAGTAAACACCCATTATCCCGAATCTTTCTTGCCGCATACCATCACTCCGCATACTTTTATTACGAATCTACTAGGACTCCGCAATGCCGATAACGCATGGCATTACATTTTATATGCTTTTACCACACATACATTTACAACGAAACTCGTAAATGCATGAATGATAAAAGCATGTGTTTTTGTATATGTTAGGATAAGGTAAGTATGGGTATATAGGGTATATGTTTTGGGGTTCTGAGGTATATGTTTTAGGGTGATTGGGTATTTTAAGGGTTCAGGGATAGTTTTGGGGTACTGGGGTATTTTTAGGTTTCAGGACTAGGTTTTGGTTTTGGGGTACAGGGGTATTTTTAGGGTGAAGGGATAGGTTTGGGTTTTGGGGTACAGGGGTATTTTTAGGGTTCAGGGATAGGTTTGGGTTTTGGGGTACAGGGGTATTTTTAGGGTTCAGGGATAGGTTTGGGTTTTGGGGTACAGGGTATTTGTAGGGTTCAGGGATAGGTTTGGGGGTACAGGGGTATTTTTGGGATTCAGGGATAGGTTTGGGTTTTGAGGTACAGGGGTATTTTTGGGATTCAGGGATAGGTTTGGGTTTTGAGGTACAGGGGTATTTTTAGGGTTCAGGGATAGGTTTGGGGTTTGGGGTAAAGGGGTATTTTTAGGGTTCAGGGATAGGTTTGGGTTTTGGGGTACAGGGGTATTTTTAGGGTTCAGGGATAGGTTTGGGTTTTGGGGTACAGGGGTATTTTTAGGGTTCAGGGATAGGTTTGGGTTTTGGGGTACAGGGTATTTGTAGGGTTCAGGGATAGGTTTGGGGGTACAGGGGTATTTTTGGGATTCAGGGATAGGTTTGGGTTTTTGAGGTACAGGGGTATTTTTGGGATTCAGGGATAGGTTTGGGTTTTGAGGTACAGGGGTATTTTTAGGGTTCAGGGATAGGTTTGGGGTTTGGGGTAAAGGGGTATTTTTAGGGTTCAGGGATAGGCTTGGGTTTTAGGGTGCGGGGTTTATTTTTAGGGTTAGGATGGGTTATGATTATGGGGTGCAGGGGTATTTAAAGGGACCATGGTGGGATTAGTTTTTAGGGTATTGCACAACTTTTTCTGGTTGGTTGTGTTTTGTTATCATGCATGTGGGCCCCAGAACGTGCTTCAGAGTTGGTGCTACATAATGTGTCTTACACATGGAGGACATGCGAAAAATTGTGAGGGATTGTTACACGGTTGGAATATTTAAAACCAATAGCACTAGTTGTTTGCAGGTCTCTTGTACCATGATTCAGAGAACAGAGTGTGTGTATTGCTTCTTCTATATAAGGAGGAAATTATTAGATTTCCTCCAATGGAATGGTGAAAATCCTCAGAACATCGCATTGGTTTTCATTGTTGCTGAAAGAATGGCATAAGTAAACATAACTAAAGCTACAATTGCAAACACAATGCCCGTATGGTTTATTGTGATATTGTGTGCTAGCTCACAAAACAACAACCAAATCACCCTTACCACTAAAAATGTGAGAAATAGGCAGGTTGCACACAGAATTCCACGTCAAATGTTGTTGCAATTTAATGTACACAATTTACCCAAGGAATGATTTTGCAGCATTATTCCAGATTGTATTACATTATGATATAGGCCTGAACATAGGTGCTCACAAACATTTTGCCAGGAGCAACAACATCTGGTCTGAGTTATGACCAAGAGCTATGTTGATACCAGATGAGTTGCAGTTGGGGGTAAGGTGAGTGTAAGGGAAGTGAGGCATATACATCTAGTTTCTGAATTGCACAATGTGATACCAACAACTTGGCATTAATACTGGTTTCGTATCTTAATCAGATCATGTGATCCTAGGCAATTGTTTTATTTCACTCCCCATGGCCCAGACTTTAAGGCAGCAACAGATATGAATAAAACTGTGTTTTTTGTATATAGACATCACCTGCTGACTGTGAAATAAATGTATGACTAGATTGTACAGATACATTTTTTCAGCATTCTTTACACCCCAGACTGCCTTTTCCTCGTTTGTGAATTCTTACTTTTGTTATTACATGTTCTATTACCAGAGATTCCAGTCTTACCCCTTCTCCTTGACTTTGTACTAGATTTCTGGTTTATGTGATGATTAGAGTCTAGGACATAGCTGGTTAGGAAAGAGTATCCAACGACATTGTGCAGGGCGTTAAGACTGCAAGTAAGTATTCAGTTATCTGAACTGCAGTGCTCCTAGTCTTTACCAATGTTACTTGCTCTGTAAGCTTTAAAAGGCTTAATTTACTAAATATTTGTCTACAAATTAGACCTCAAAGAGTAACCAAATGGTGTTTCATGAAAGGGCATGCCCCTCGAATGTGGGCCACGCCCCTTAAATATAGGCAACGCCCCTTAAATGTAGGCCACGCCCCTTAAATGTAGGCCACGCCCCCTTAATGTGGGCCACTTTTTCGTCAGTGCCCGGGCCAAATTGTGATCCCAATCCGACCCTGTGTCACACTGCAGGTGTCGAGTTGGAACAGTACACCTGTTTAATGGAAAAAGACTGGTTGGAAAGCAGGGATCCAGAGGGCCCATCACAAAACATCTGGTTCCACATCAGGAAGCGTCGCACTCATATGACGCAGAATAGCGGCTCGTGCAGAGAAGAAGCTGGCTTTACTCGGGCCACACAGGGTGGCAGAAATCTCCTCCGCCATAGTCGACCTTTGTATTGTATACAGCGTCCACGTGCCCTTTCGGGGCATGGGTAGCTCAGTGGTGCGAGCGCCTGCGGCTTGGATCTAGCTGCCATGCCCCCGAACACTATCTGTTGGGTTAAGAGCACATGATCGGACAAAAGGGCTTGTGGGGAGAGGGAAGAATTAAACATTTTCAGCCGAGATTATCGACACCAGTGAGTGATGGAAGAGGGTGGGAACATGTAAAAGGGGTGGGAACATGCAAGTAGGGTGGAAACATGGAAGAGGGGTGAGAACATGGAAGAGGGGTGGAAAATGTAAGTAGAGTGGAACAATGGAAGAGGGGTGGGAACATGTAAGAGGGATTGGAACATGTAATTAGGGTGGGAATATGTAAGGGGTGGGAACATGTATGTAGGGTGGAAACATGGATGGAAGAGGGGTGAGAACATGGAAGAGGGGTGGAAAATGTAAGTAGTGTGGAACAATGGAAGAGGGGTGGGAACATGTAAGAGGGATTGGAACAAGTAATTAGGGTGGGAATATGTAAGGGGTGGGAACATGTATGTAGGGTGGAAACATGGATGGAAGAGGGAAGGGAACATGTAAGAGGAGTGGGAACATGGAAGAGATGTGAGAAGATGGAAGAGGGGAGGAAAATGTAAGAGGGATTGGAATATGTAAGAGTGTTGGGAATATGTGAGTAGGGTAGTACTAGAAGGGTCACTGGATCTTTTTTCGCTACACCATATATATTTACATGTATTCATTTATTTTGATATACAGGGATGGTGTGATATCTGTGTAATGAATCTGTTGCCATTGTACAGTGATCTTGTTCTCATAAGAATGCTCCTCTCTGTCTCCTGCCTGATAGAATCACCCAGGATTTAAACATTCGTGGAATTATCAAACTATTTTCCATAAAAGAATCGTTATTTTTATTTACATATCCTTTATTTTAACAATAAATTACTTTAAAACATATTTTTAAAAAGACGAAATAAATTAACATTTATATCCACGTCACCTAAACTAACTTAGTTAGTCACTCCTGAAAATGGAGGGGGGATCGTATATTTAATATTATTTCATGCAATGCAGAGCAGCAAGGGAGCTTACCCCCTCTGCATTACGTGAAAAAAGGTAGCTGAAATACTCACTCTTCACAAAGATATGGTCTATGGAGCATTGTTGCTCTCTGCTAGCGTTTGTGCACTGTGTGCTGCCTAGTGCCAACGCAGGCACCCTTGCACTACGGTGCAAGGGTGTCTGTGCTGCGGGCAGGATTGTTTTATGTATGAAGGAACACCTTCCTGCACTAAAACAATCCAAAGAGGCATGCTCCTCTTCCCAGGCGTGTTGCAGAATTCAGCACCCATAGAAAGAGGAAGCCATGAGGAGAAATAAAGGCATTTCTCCTCATTAAGCTTCTGTGGGGCAAGCCCAGGTTTACACGTCTTTGCAAATATGAGTTTTCATCATAATACATGGGTGGATGAATGACTAGTGAACTAATGTATTTATGTACACTTTTCTATAGCATACCTTGATCGAGAGGGATCAGTGTACTTTAGACAGGGTTTTAAGTGGGATGAAAAAACTGGGGGGGGGGGGGGTCTCTCAAAGGGGCGTGGCCAATATAATTAAAGGTGGGATTTAAAACATGTAAGCTAAAAATCTGTGTTTAGTATAGTGTGCCCCCGACTTGTATTTCTCTGTTTCTGTCATTGCATCCAGATATATGATACCCGACGCAAAGTAAAGCAAGGCAGCGCTGTGCTTTGTGTTATGTTACTCTGTATTTACTAAACCACGCAAAGTGGCTTTTGTGGCTCAGTAAATGTCAAAAATGATTTTATGTCTGGGCTGCGTCATAAAAGTGTTATACTTTGACGAACAGGAGGGGCGGGTAGAAAGCCAGACATCGCAGTGGGTCTTAATTATTTCAAAATCCATTAACTATGCTTCATTGTAATGCCTCCTGTGCTTGGCCCACAGAAATCTGAAAACGTTCATGTGGTTTTTGAAGGGGCTGAGGGGAGTCGTAGGTGGTGGTAAAGGCTCATTGGGGTAATGCAACCATTGCAGGGGCCTGTGTTTGACCCCATGGTCACAGGTTCAAATACCAGCGGGCCCACTCAACCTTTCATCTATCTGAGTTCGGTAAAATGAGTCCCGTTGAGTTGGGTTACAAACATCTGTCATTTAGCGCCAACATGCCAACGGCAGAACGTGCGGTTTACAAATACCCATGTTATGTTAATGGCAAATTATATTTTGCTGTAGTCCTCACATGCCTCCTCTTCTCATTATCCCTCTGTTCAATCCGATGTGTTCGTTTATTTAGGTGTATGTTTTAAATATCAATGTGGATATATTATTTTATTATTTACTGCCACGTGAGGATTAAGCTTTTCCTGTTTTCTGGCTGGGCTTCGGGGAAGAGCTGTTTACACAACATTAATGTATCAATAGTGCCAAACGCTCCTTTCCATTGTTCTGCGCTGTCTCTGCCCTGGCACGGGAGGCACAGAGGAGAACCCCTGTGTGATCCCTGTGTCAGAGATGTGGACAGCAAAACAGAGCTTTGGGGTGCCAGCACCAGCCCTTTGTCCTTGAATGGGTGTGGCTGGCATGAAAGAAACCAGTGTCAACACAGGATTCTGTGTCAATGTCACAGTCAGGGGTAGCCTGACAGATAGGTTACCTCTGGGCCATGCATCCATCAGTATTTTGGGGCATATTATCAAGGACCGGTGTTAAAATTATAGCCGTTTAATCGGCAGGAAACTGCCAATAAAACGGCGATAATGGGCTTGATAATACGCCCTTGTTAATTCCCATAGAAGCCCATGTTAACATCAGAACATGGGCTTCTATGGGAATTAACAAGGGCGTATTATCAAGCCCATTATCACCGTTTTATTGGCAGTTTCCAGCTGATAAAACGGCAATAATTTTAACACCGGTCCTTGATAATATGCCCCTTTATTCGTCACATAAACTATGCGCAGAAGTTCAATGCGTTCTTAAGAGACCGTCTTTAGTACAGCTGGTCGCTGAATGTCAGCTGTGTCTGGTGTCTTAGTGGTCCGACTAATGAGTCCACTGTAGGAGCCTGTGTTCGACCTCATGGTCACAGGTTAAAATCCTGGTGGGTTCACTCAGCCTTTCATCCTTCTGGGGTTGATAAAATGAGTACCATTGACTTGGGTAACAATAAACATCTGTCATTCAGCGCCAAGAGACCTCTGGTTGAACACGTATTTTACAAATACACGTTATGTTATCAAGGTTGCCTGCTCTTGATGACACCTCAGGACTTGACTCTGTCTTCCACCACCCTACACTTCCTGTCTCTTCATCTCATGAATACCAAGGCTGTATTGTTTTGATTACCCCACTGCCTCTTCCTTCCACCATCCATCGATGTTGTCTCTTTATCTCACTCTCCCAGGTCCTTTCCCATCTCTGCTTTCTTGCTTTGCGACAATTTTTCCATCTCTGCTTTCTTGCTTTGCGACAATTTTCCCATCTCTGCTTTCTTGCTTTGTGACAATTGTTCCATATTTCTCCTATTTCCCTTCAATGCCTTTCTCTCTCTTGCTCAGAGTTAAAATAATGATAAGCATTGGCAAAGCAAATAGGTCTTGCCTATTTGCACAGCAGCCCAACTGCTGTGTAGCATGGCTGAAAGTGTAAATAAAAATGCTATGACAGTCAACGCTAGCTGCGTCATAGCGATTCTTTTGTTTTACTTTCAACGATGCTGCACAGCAGCTGTAAAACATCAAAGACCAAACAGTAGAGCCATTTGACTTTGCCAATGTTTTCTTTGCCATGTTGTACAGGTGCGTGGCTGCTGTGTAGCATGGTTGTAGTGAAAAACACACAGCATAAAGGGCCATCATTGACCGTGAAATAGCACTTTTTTGTTTTCTACTTTTAGCCAGGCTGCACAGCAGCTGTTTTACATGACTATAAAAACAACATAGACAAAGTGATTAGATCTCACATAGAGGAGACCTATTGGCTTTGCCAATGCTTGTTATGACACAGGGACATGAGCTTCAGCACTGGATAAAAAGTCTTGTCCCAGACATGACCTCTGGTTGGTGGAGGAAAGATGTAATGGGTAGTAGATGGGGGGGGGGGAGGGGGGGCGGCGACAATGGGTTGGGGATGCAGGGCACTCACTTGAGTCTACACTTCATGCTATCAGATCCTTCCATAGCACCACATCATCATCCATATGGCATCTCACCCAAACTTTTGTTGAAGGAAGGGTGCCCAACTTGTGCCAAGAAGGGCTGGATCCTTGCTACTGTTTCAGGACAACGAGTCGCTCAGTAAATGAGTTCTATTTAGAGTAACTACGGGGCATATTATCAAGCAGGGCATTAAAATTATCGCAGTTTTAGCGGCAGAAAACTGCTGCTAAAGCGGCGATAATGGGCTTGATAATATGCCCTGGAGAATTCCAATAGAAACCCATGTTCACACCAGAACATGGGTTTCTATTGGAATTCACAAGGCCATATTATCAAGCCGATTATCGCCGCTTTAGCGGCAGTTTTAATGCCGCTAAATCTGTGATCATTTAAACGCCCTGCTTGATAATATGCCCATATATGTGCACATATTCTGTAGATTCCTGAAAATCTGGCATGGACCCAGCTCCCTCTGGCGGACCTGTGCTGGACACACCTGAAGAGTGTGCGTTTTGTAAAGCGGTTTCCTCTCTGTGAGCCGGTCTGTGACAATATGTGTGGGTATGTTAAGTGCTGGTGAGTTTATGCATCTGTATGTCTGTGTCCGACTATAGCTGTGTGTTTGTGTCACATGCCTGAGAGCCGAGACACAGCTGACAAATTATGGAAGTAAAGGCTGGTCAGCTTGGCAGACTCTAAAAGAGGGTACTCTTGAGGTGTGTGCGTGGGCATAAACTCAAATGTATATCTCAAACTGGACAGTATGATCAGGGGTGTAGGAAGGTGGGTGTGGGCCTTCCCGGGTCATCACTGAGTGGGGTGACAAAATAACAAAAATATGTTTTTAAAATAAAAAAAATATTTTCGGGCTCACAACACTTAAAAAAAATGAAAAATCAATATTCAATGTGGGGCTGGAGGGGGGTGGTGACAAGCAATTTTCCGCACCGGGTACCACCTGACCTTGCTACGCCACTGTGTATAATCGGGGCTGCGGATTATCCTTTGACGTGTGCATGTTCATTGCCCTACTAGAATTCTGCAGTGATCAGGCTTTGTACAAAAGACTATAGTAGCTCTGCCCTGATAGGCACAGAGAAGCAATAAAAAAGGAATAGTAGGACTGAAAAGGGAAGAGATTAAATAAGGTGCTGCTCGACTCGCTCTGCCGTATCTTCTGCACCCTCGACTTTAAGCAGCCGTAACACCGCCAAGTCCCATCTACAATAATATATGCTGTGACTCCGGGTGGAAGTGTTACTCATTGCACATCTGTGACTTAAAAATATCTCACCAAAAAACGAAAAGGATATTTGATTTTCAATCCAGTGATGCAGACCAAGGAAGCAATGTTGTTTTGTTGGCTGATTTTACACAGAGAATCAAAGGACTGGTATTTTGAGAGGATTAGTTGCATTTATGAATGAAGGTGGACTCAACAGCCAACAAACTAGGAAGATGTGTTCTTGGGAAAACAGAGTAGTTCAACGGCAAGCAGCCCACTCTTCTATTTGTGTGCTGAAAAAAAAATCTTTGTTTCCCAGCACCCACAAGATTGTCATGTAAATCCTCTCACTCTGAAGTCAGAGAAAGAAAGGTAAACCCCAAGCTCCTTTGGAAGACACAGTTTGACATTTCACCTCTGTTTCTGAATGCACAGCAAATGTGACAAGATAAGAACAAGATTTAAAGGCCTGTGTACATAAATCGAGCACCGGGGGAAGAAAAGAGTGAATAGGGTTTAGGCAATGGTAGGGACGAACTCGAGCTGGACAGCACAAAACAAATAGGGCCAGCAAATAGAAAGCAAGCAAATGAGTTACAAACCACAAAGCCAATGCTAAGCAATGGGCAGAATGCATTGGGAAGTTTTCCGAATGTCCCTAAGAAGTCCTTAGAAGACAGCTGCACTGTCTGGAAGGCTACGACCTAAAACAATTGTAGTGGTAATGAAAAATATTCGTTTTGGTCCCCAAAACGAGTACTGAAGGCCACCACTTGCAACCACCTACACAAATTAGCATTGGGTGTATACCACTGAAAATCCTAAACTGTCATTTTAAGACCGTTTCTAGCTTTCCAGAATGACTTCATTATTTTCTGTGGTTAGACTACCCTCACGCACATGTGAATAATGAATTGTTAAGGGAGAAAGGTAGATGAGCAAAAAATATTAATTTCTTAGTGTATAAAGCATTCATTGCAAACTTAACTGTCTCTTAACACCTTAACCGCGGCCGTTATTTTGCAGCAGTTTTAATAAGTGGGCGGGGTCGCGTCGGCCGTTGGACATTCGCAGCACCAGCGAAGTAGTGCTCGCGACGGCCAACGGCCGATGGCAGCGGGGAAGGGGTTATGCCTGCATTCTGAATACTGTGCTGCTACTGCTCGAACAGCCAGGTCTTGAGGTGTCTCCTGAAGGTGAGGTGGTCCTGGGTCAGTCGAAGTTTGACGGGGAGGGAGTTCCAGGACTTGGTGGCCAGGTAGGAGAACGATCTTCCTCCGGTGGTGGTTCCACGAATCCGTGGGATGGTGGCAAGGGCGAGGCTGGCGGAGCGGAGCGGAGCTGGCGGGACGGAGTGTAGAACGTGAGGCATCTGTTGAGGTAGTCGGGGCCTATGTCGTGGAGAGCCTTGTGTGCGTGGAATATACATATATATTTGTGAAAATAAATATATATTTTGCTTTTTTTATGGAGATGAGCCAATTTCCTAACCCTAAACACACCCTTACCACCCAATTTCCTTACCCACCCCACCATTGCAGTAGGAGGCCATTTCATTGATGCATCTGTAATGAGTTGACATAGTGAGGGCATCCTTTTATTTAGGTCTGGATACAGGCAGCTTCACCTGTCATGCTAATGTAAATGTAGTCTATGCAGAGAAAGGCCACAAGGTCAGCCCCCGCACCCCCTCCCCCCTTCTAGTTTGGCTACTGCACAAGTACACAGCCAATTTGCTTACTCAGCAGGTAGATGAGTCACATTGAGCTGAGCCAGTGACATCAGTATTGGCAATTGAGTTGACAATATGAAGAAATAGTTAATTTCATCTCCTTGAACAGTGAATTATCAAGAGGGCATTGGACAACTACTGTGAAATGCATTAAGCCTGGCTATAAACCGCTTTAGCAACACTGAAGTGGTAAGCTACTACAAAGCTGTTCAAAAGTGGTTTTCTACTGTTGTGACGTCACCGGCTCACTTTCACTTCATTCCGCCACCTCGCTTGGGACTCCATACACAAGAGCGACAAGGCAAAATGACAGCGGGTACTCTGACCTGCCTTTTATCGCCTCTCCTGTGGTTTTTTGAGCCAATTGCCACATTTCCCTATCCGTGTCGATCTCTGTGGGTCCTGCTCACAGAAGAACAAGCGTTCTGATAGGCCGTTTTCAGATACGGTGGATGTCACTATGGAGCTGGAGCTCTGCTAATGGGACCGCAGGGAGCTCAGCTTGGGTAGGAATGGGGAGGGAAGGAAGAGATGGTGGGAGAGGTTAGTGGCAGGGGACCACATATCTTTTTTCATTTTCATTTGAGTGGGGATGTTATAGGCAGAGGTAGGTTTATTTGGTGGTTTACGCTTGGGTGTTGTATGCAAATGGTTGAGGGGGTGGTATCAGGCAGGATTTGTCGTTTTGGTGTGGGAGAAAGTGAGGAAGGGTTGAGGAGAGGATAGAAGAACACCAGTGTCATGTTTCCTTCTTTGTTTTATTACTGTAGAATTGTTTATCTTCAACCTTCCCTGACTGTTCACTCTGCAGGATTCTATTCCCTGGCTTCTGTGCAAACAGTTGCTGGGGAGGAAGTCCTGTGTAGGCTGCGTCCTACCTTGCTCCTGTGCTTTTACTTAATAAAGCTTAATACTACTTTTCCTGTGTAGTATCTAACATTACAACCATGTTGTTTTTTCCCCAATTTAGGCAGGGGGAGGGTAAACGTAGAGGGTGGTATGAGTGGGTGGCTGTAGACAAGGGGGCAGATTTACTAGGAACTGTTGCATCTGCATAGATGCGTCAGTTTCCTTGCATCAGAGCCGAATGTCCTTGTGCCACTATTGATACGCTGTATTTACAATACAGTGCACCATGGCGCAAGGATGAACAGATGCGTCAAAAATTCTGATGCATCTGTTGGCGCAAAAGTGCTACATGGCTTTTTGAGTGGGAACGCCCACCCAACATACATTATACCTGATGCAGGTATAATGTGACGCAAGGCTTTATAATGTGACGCACGGCTTTATAATGTGACGCACAGCTTTATAATGTGACGCAAGGCTTTACAACATGATGCATCTCCCTAGATTTGTAATTTGGCCGCATTTTTTACACCGCTGCTGTGTTACAAAGTGACGGAACGGCAGCAGGAAAGGGTCGCGCGAGCTTGTAAATCTGCCCCAAGGTATTTTTATGCTCATATGAGCCGGCCATGTTATGTCTACCTCCGCCATTACGTGTCTGCTCCTAGATACGTAGATGTTAAAAGCAGACATAGGAGTTTGTGGTGGGGGTGATATATGTTGTAAATAGCTCCTTTGTGTTTAGTCTGTCTTCACTGTTTTCTACATGGAGCTTTAGCATGTTCTTAATGTTATGATTCCACCTAAGAATTCCAGCTGTGTCAGTTGGAGTCTGGCCAGATGGTGATCTGCTGTATTACTCTGTGCTGCGAATAAACTTGTCTACAACAAGTCTCTACCTGCTTGGATCTACATTTATTGTTTACCACATTTTGGCGACAAGGACTAGTATCTGGCCAGAAGATCAGCGGCGCAGTGGGACAGAAGTCTACAGAATAAATACGGCTTTCACCGCAAAAGAACTCCGAGTGCATTAAATGAGTCATCACTGTCATCACCCTTCGATAATTGGACGTCGTGTCAAAGTCTTGTCAAGGTGAGCGTTTTTCACGATATTTGGAGGATTTTATTCAGACTATAAACTTTCTTCAATCAGTTACCTTGGTTGCCTGGTAACGGCTTCAGTGTGTCCAGAGGCCTCCATTCCTCTTCGTGACCACAGCAACGCTCCTCGCGCAGGCTGCTTCCAGCGCGATCCCTCTGACAAAGACTACGGCAACTATCACGTCATTCCGCATAAGACGCTACTCTCCTACTCATCTCTCGCCAGGTTTCTACAATAGACGCCTCTCACGTCAGATGTCAGTTTCGTTTCGACGCTGCTCGCTTGCAGTTTTCAGTTACCTCGGAGTCAGCAAATTTCAGCGCGTTCTCTCTGACGGATAACTGGGCCATTTAAGTTTAATCCTATAAACATTCATCCCAAGTATAATAAGTAAGACAAATGCTTTTTAAATTGCAACCTGGTTAGTGTGGAGGTTTGTCACTCGAAATTTTTCTAACACGACAGTTAGTCTCGAATAATATTTTATTTATTTATTTGTGTGTTTATACAATTTATTTATAGTTTACATTCCAAACAACTATATCACAACAAGCCAATGTGGCACTTCCACCACAAATTCTCAGTGAACCAGGTAATCCTTCCATGTCCTGGGAGGATTGGATTGTTCTGTTTTACAATTATATTGAAGCATTAGACGGTGAAGATTTTTCTCCTAAAAGAAAAAAGGCACTTTTAATGACAACTTCAGGTAAGGAAGTTCAGTGAATATTGAAATATTTACCCCAAGTTCTACCTTCTGGATCTCAGTCTCCTCTTGATGAATTTAAAGAGTCGCTAGACTTGAGACTAGATTTGCTAAAGAGGAGAATCTTGTTTTGCAAAGATTTAAATTTTATAAAAACAAACAGCATGAAGATGAATCCATTGATGACTTTGTCGCACGTTTGCGAGAACTCTCTGTGAAGTGTAGCTTTGGCCAGATGACAGATGAACTCCTTCACGATCAATTAATTGTTCAATGTAACAATTGGAAAATACAGGAACGCTTATGGGCAGCAAAAAACCCAACTTTAAAGGTTGCTATTGAACTTGCGAAAATAGTAGAGGAAAGCGAAAAATGTATGAAATTACAAAAGAGTGGTCTCGATCTCAAAATTGCTTAAATTTCCAACAAAACACTTGTCTCTAGTGACAATAGTGATACTGAAAGCTGTGCTGTTGCTCTTGTTAGAAAAAAGGGTATGCTTTTCAAAAAAAGAATACCAGTCAGTAGTATTCTAAGTCCTCAATTTAAAGTTTGTTCTAGATGTGGTAGCAATACACATTCTTCAGATGCGAAATTTTGCTTAGCCAATAATAAGGAGTGTTTAAAATGCGGCAAACAGGGTCACTTTGCTAAAATGTGCAAAAATAGAAGCAGTGCTAGAGTGACTGTTGTGAATGATTATTGTGAACTGAATCGGGATGTCAACAAATTACTTGTTCTACATGATTCTATATGTTCTTGTCAAGACAGGAGAGAAAGAATTCTCAAAGCTGAATTTATAATTGACAAAAAACCTATCAGTCTTATGGTAGACACTGGTTCTAAATGGACCCTCATTCCGATGTCATTGTTAAAACAACTATGGGGTCAGAGAATTTTACTAGATTGTGATATTTTTCCTTCTGGTTATCAAGGAGAAAAAACTGATCTTCTTGGGTATTTTGAAACTGAAATTATTTTCAAGAACAGATCTACACATGGTAAAATGTATGTCTCTGTTGATGGACCGGCCATTTTAGGTCGTATTCATCAATATGATCTTCACATAGTTATAGATCCCAGAGCAGAGGAGCCCGTGATGTTGTGAATGATTCTGATGTGGATGATATTCTTTTAAAGTTTCGCAATGACTTTAGAGAACAATTGGGAGAATTACAATGTTATTCTCATAGAATTTTGTTAAAAGAAGGTAGTGTCCCCATTCAGCATAAGGCAAGAAGAGTTCCTTTTGCTGTAAGGAAGGAAGTGAAGGCTGTTCTGGAAGAAATGCTGCAAGGGGGGATTATTGAGCCTGTAGAGGCATCTCCGTGGATTTCTCCTGTGGTTATTTTCCAGAAACCTGACAACAAAATCAGATTTTGTGTGGACCTTAGGTCACTAAATAAGTGTGTTGTTGCAGATGTTTTTCCACTACCTAACATTGGGGAGCTGGTCTCTACCTTAAAAGGGGCTACATTTTTCAGCAAACTTGACCTCAAACATGCCTATCACCAGCTTCGACTTGATGAAGAATCAAAACATCTCACTGCATTTATCACTGGGGAAGGTACCTTTCAGTTCACTAGATTAACTTTCGGTCTGATTTCAACTGCGAGTGTTTTTCAGAGAATGGTATCTGAAGTATTTAAAGGGTTGGAAAAGGTCATCTACTTTCAAGATGATATTTTAATCTTTGGGGATTTGATTGAAGAACATAATAGTGTTCTTCAAAGTGTTTTGCATAGAATAT
Source organism: Lissotriton vulgaris (assembly GCF_964263255.1). NCBI lineage: Eukaryota > Metazoa > Chordata > Amphibia > Caudata > Salamandridae > Lissotriton > Lissotriton vulgaris. Next base: position 1,214,850,282 of record NC_141697.1, read on the forward strand.
CTGAAGCTGGTCTTACCTTGAGGAAGGAGAAATGTGCTTTCTTAGTTTCTGAGATTGAGTACTTGGGGGTTTCCCTCTCAGCTGAAGGTGTTAAACCCAAAAGGAATTTGTTTGAAGCAATTGAGCTTGCTCCTTCTCCCGTTGACAAAGACCAGTTACGGTCCTTTATGGGCTTGATTGAATTTTATTCAAAATTTGTGAAGGACTTTTCTAGTAAGACTGCTTCATTGAGGGGTTTACTGAAAAAAGGAGTTAAGTTTTCATGGGCTAATGAACAGGAAGTTTGTTTCAATTCTGTTAAAGCTGAACTCTCTTCTGCCAATGTTCTTACTCCCTTTGATATCAAACGCTCATCAATCTTAATGGTAGATGCTAGTGGAGTTGGATTGGGTGCTGTGCTTGTTCAACGGCATGGGAATGAAGAAAGGACCATTGCCTTTGCCTCCAGACCTTTAACTGTATCGGAATGCAACTATTCCGTAATTGAACGTGAAGCTCTTGCTGCTGTCTGGGGTGTCTATTATTTCAGGACATACTTATGGGGTACTAGATTTGTTTTGCGTTCTGATCACAAGCCTCTAGTAAATATTTTGGCTCTTGGTGGTATTGGCAAAGGTTCACCCAGACTGGCAAGGTTGGCATCACGATTACAAGATTTTCAGTTTGATGTGCAATTTGTCCAAGGGTGGAAAAACATTCAAGCTGACTGCTTGTCTCGTTTGCCCATTCAGCCCACAGCTAGTAAGAATCCTTTAGTGGAGGTTCAGGATGATTCTGCAGTTGCTTTTACCCAGGATGTTTTGTTTCTTGGTGCTGAGTCATTTTCGTTTGATGAATGGTCTAAGGGTATGGAGACTGATGTTGTTTTGAAACAAGTTGTGGATCTTATTGTTAAGGGGTCTAGAAGGGAGAGCACTGTTGAGCCCTCAGTTAGGCCCTATATTAGGGTCTTGGATGAGCTGTCTGTTTCTGACAACAATGTGTTAATGTGAGGTGATAGGTTTATTCCTCCTTATTCACTTAGAAAGAAAATACTTGATCTAGCCCATGAGTTGATGCATAGTCGTGTAACCAAATTAACACCTTCTTGGCTAAGGAATGAGGACAATATTTCTCCTCTGGAGTCTTCTTTGGATGGCTCGCATTCACCAATTTCTGTGGGGGATTTGGTCAAGGTAAAGCCTGGGAGGTTCTCTAAGGGTCTCTCGAAATTTAGAGGTCCTTTTGCTGTAAAGCATGTATTTTCTCACTGTGTTCTTCTTGACAATGGGGAATGGTGGAATTTCAGAAGGGTAGCTTTGTATAAGCGACATTCTGATGTGGATGTTAGGACTTCTCTACCTTTTTCTGTTTCCTCCAGTAATGGTTACATGTTATCTGCTCAGTGTGACCTCAATTCTTGTTCCCAATCCAGTGCAAGGGGAGAGGTGGGTTGTGGTGATACTTCTTCTTCTTCTTCCTTCTCTGGGCGTGAGGTTTATATTCCCACACCTTCTTGTTCTGGTGATGCTGTTTCTTCTTCTGCACCTTCTTCCTCCTCTGTAGCATTCTCTACTTGTAGTGGTACTTCAAGAAGTGCTCGTTCTCGTCGTCCGCCAGTCTATCTTAGTGATTATGTTCATTAGTTGTTCTTTATTTTCACTTTGCTTTATGGGTTTAAGGGAGGGAGATATGTTGTAAATAGCTCCTTTGTGTTTAGTCTGTTTTCACTGTTTTCTACATGGAGCTTTAGCATGTTCTTAATGTTATGATTCCACCTAAGAATTCCAGCTGTGTCAGTTGGAGTCTGGCCAGATGGTGATCTGCTGTATTACTCTGTGCTGTGAATAAACTTGTCTACAACAAGTCTGTACCTGCTTGGATCTACATTTATTGTTTACCACAATATACAAAACATAGCACTAAATACGGGTACGTGAAAAATCATCTAAATATTTTGATTGACATTATAGAAAACTGCATATTTGCTTTAGTCAGTTTGATGTCACACAGAACTCACTCAGTGAAAAACAACACTAAATTATTTCTACCGATCTAAAAATCTATATAATGCTATATGTATTACGAGACCACGTATATGTTTTACGCACCTTATTCTTATTGCTTTCAACGCATGTGTATTCCCATCTACAATGGATCATCTAGGCCCTTTCCTCATATTAACATTCAACATTTGTTTTCCTCTTTTGGTGGTGTGTGCAGACCTTCTGCAGGGCGCGTGAAGCGCCGAAACATTGTGAGCTGGATGTATGTTTATGGGGCTCACACGTGCTCCTGCATAAAGCAGTCTGCTGCAAGGCCAGAGATCCTGGCTGACAAGCCCAGTTCATCACCTTCCCGCTCAGCGATGTAAAGGACCCTTAAAACAACACCACATGCCTCGAAGTTCCATCCCAAAGACTTAAAGCACCTCACCTGATGGGATGTGGGCCACCAACTATGTGATTCACTCACCCACTGGCCCTGGTCAACCAAAGTGTAAAGAATGGATTTCCAGTCTTTAAGGTAAGTTTTTAGAAGATTTATTATTCCGAGCAGTAGCCCCTCCAACCACGGTCCAATTCCATGAAAATCACATCCGCATCTACTGTGCAGCCGTGAAAACCATGGTGAAGGAACAAGACACTGAGACTCATGACACAACAACATATTTAAAGAAAAACAATGCACAGGTTCATGCTTGTGATGGAAACCATCACTCTCATGATCACAGGAGCGGAGCATTTTACACAGGGTCTGCACGGAGATCTGAAGATCTGCTCCGCAAATGTAATGCTAACATCCTCTTCACCCAGACCGGTCTGTACGTATATATATGGTCAATATAGCCAACGTGTTTGTCATTGAGATACAGGAAATATAATTAAATAGTTAAGAAAGAGAAGTGATTTGGGAAAATGACCAGGTAGGACAACATATGACTCTCCTCTTTATGATAAGCCATTTAAAGTCACCAGCTAGATTGCAGACGACCTATAGAGAACTGTATCGTACTAACCAGACGGTGGCTGTAACTTCTGTGTCTAGACACTGACATCAGCATCGTCACTATTTGACCACAGCCTGGATGCGCATGTGCGACACAAACATTGCCACAGGGCTCATTGGTCTGGCTCTGGCCTCACCCAAGGATCACCTTGTACCAGAGAAATTTGTACATCTGAGAAATGCAAATATTATTTACAACGGAAACTTTGTGTGTATTGTACGTCTTTGTACAGATTCAGGTTTCCAGGTCAACTCTACACAATGGGCTACCTATGAGCATGTTATCAGTACACACAAGCGCTGGCTGATAAAGGAAGTGACCTCGGCTTCCAGTGACAATATTTAGCGCCGGCATTAATCCTTAGACAACAGAACAGTTATTGAGGCCAATTTTGGAGTAAACTGGAAAGGGCAGCACACATTCTTCTAAAAGATATCAGCTCAGCAGTGCAACTCCCACACCAGGGCTTGGATCTGAAAGTCCTCGACAGTCAGGATGCAGGCAGGCCATGGCCCATCCGTGCAGCCACCGGGAGGTGTGTTGTAAGTAGTTTAGGTAGGTAGCAGGACACGTCTTCAGGTTATTAAGATAGATTTATTAAGTTAGCAGAGCATTAAACCTCACAGCTGACCAGACCATCAACTGCCATTAGGTACTATGAGAGGTTGGGAAGGTAGGAACACAAAGAAAGGGCTACTGACACCAAGTAGCCATATTGAAGGAAGTGCGAATATACAACAAGGTGGTCACTCACCACAGGAACCTGCTCTCCCCTTTGCAGTAACCAATTCTGAAGAAGGAAAATTGATTTTCAAAAAGCCAGACATGTCATCTAAAGCAGCATCTGGTGAACGAGGTAACAAAACACTTTGGAAGCCCAGCGGACGTCATCAAACAAAGGAACTGTTAAATACAAAGGCAGAGTCTAGCGTAGGTTCAATCGTGGTTTATTCCAATTAAGAAGTATTCTTCCAATGCACCCACAACCAGAGCCGTCCAGTCGTGGGGAAGCCAACGTCCAGAATGACGTGTAAGGAATCGCTTTAAATCCTTTTTGTGACGGCTCTAAGTGTTTTATCACTGTTGATGCCAGTCTTACCGGTCTGGGTGCCGTTTTAGGACAATGGGTCGAGGGCAAAGAACACACGGTTGCCTTTGCATCCAGAACACTTCTTTCTGCTGAAACTAGGTACAGCACGATCGAAAGAGAAGCCCTGGCTTGAGTTTGGGCTATTCAAAAGTTCAAATCTTACATTTGGGGTCAGGAGTTTGAGATTTACACTGACCACAAGCCCCTTATGCACATGCTTTCCGACAGTACTTCCAACAGGGCCTCTGCCAGACTTGTTCGTCTCCTTTCCAAACTCCATGAATTTCATTTTGTCATCAAACATATCCCAGGGGGTAAGAATTTCAGGGCTGATTGCCTCTCAAGAATGTCTTTAACTGATGATTCCCTTGTTGATGATGATATTGAGTGTGTTGTTGCCACCATTGATGCAATTGCTGAATGTCAACCCATTTCCGAAGCACAATGGAATATAGCTTATAAAAATGATGTAATTCTCTCCAAAGTTAAGGATTTCATTATCAACAAATGGCCGGAACTCAGAACTCTATCCTCTGAGTTAAAAGGTTTTGCAAATGTTTCTGAAGAACTTTCTTTAGTCAATGATATGGTCATGCGCAACGATTTATTTGTTTCTCCTCAGTCTGTTCGTGATCATATCATTCGTTCTGCCCATCAAGGTCACCTTGGTATTGTTAAAACTTGTCAACGCATCAAACAATTCTACTGGTGGCCTTCCATGGACTCTCACATTAGAAGGATGATCGACAATTGTACTCAATGCATTCTCTCTGACAAACATTGGAAAACCCTTTCCACCCCTTTATGTCCTGTTCCCCTTCCGGCTGGTCCTTGGGACAAGGTTGCTTTGGACTTTTCTGGTCCATATGACGTTTTACCTATTGAGAACAAGTTTCTAATTCTTCTTGTTGATTACTACACCAAGTGGCTCTATTATTCCTTTTGTAATGCCGCTTCTACTGACAATGCTGTTACATTTTTACAGTCTGTTTGTGATATTGAGGGCTTTCCCAAGACCATCGTTACCGATAATGGTACCCATTTTGTCTCACAAAAAATGTGTTCTTTTCTCAAAACTCATGATATCTCTCACTACAAAGTTGCCTTGTACTCACCCTGCTCAAATGGTTTGGTGGAAAGGTGTAATCGCATTATTAAGGAGGGTGTTCAAACTGCTATTTCTTCTAGGCTAGATCCTTTGCCTTTTGTTCATGACAAAGTGTGGGCTTACAATACCTCCCCACACTCTACAACTGGTGTCTCACCTTTTACCTTACTTAAAAAAAGAAGAGTTCATTCTTTTCTCAATCCTAGTTGGTTGTATAAGGATTGTGATTCGTCTGATTATTCTTTTTCTGTTCAAGATCATGTGAGTGCTAAACAATTGTCCATGAAATCACGTTTTGATGAAGGTAAACATTCTGTTGATCAGCCTTTGCAAAAAGGGGATATGGTTCTCATCAAGAATCCCAAAAGAGTTTCAAAAGGGAGGTCTAAATTTTCTTCTCCTAATTTGGTCACACAAGTTGGCAAAGCTTCAGCTCTTCTTGATGACAAGGGATGGTGGAACAAGCGGGTTCTTGTTAAGGTATCTCCACTCCAGGCCCACATCATCAAGGAACATGTCACTTCAGAGTCTGAGCATTGTGATTGGTTTGATTTGTCTTATGTTCAACCTCCCTCTTCCAATCCTGTTGCTGAAACTTCCACTCCTGTTGCTGAAACTTCCACGTCCTTTCAAGCAGTTGTTCCTGTTCATTCCCCTTGTTCCTCAGCAACGGTTCCCACATCCCCTGCATTGTCACTGTTTGCTGACCCTGTAGATTCTTCTTTATCACACGATACGGTTTCTAAAGAGACTTCTGAAGTGGCAACAAAAAGAGCTTTTCGCTTGAAGCAGTTATCTTGCAGATTGAGAGATTATGTTTTGGAGTAACCTTGTATTCTCTCATGTATGTTTTCTTTGTTACCCTTCTTTGAGGGGAAGATGTTATATACATATTATCTCCTGGTTTCCTTCCTGTTCTCTCGTGCTTGCAAGCACGAGATCTCCTATGTTATTCTAGAATTCCTGCCTTCAGTCGTGAGGATTCCTTACACGTCATTCTGGACGTTGGCTTCCCCACGACTGGACGGCTCTGGTTGGGGGTGCATTGGAAGAATACTTCTTAATTGGAATAAACCACGATTGAACCTACGCTAGACTCTGCCTTTGTATTTAACAGGAACATTCTAGAATGGTTATTGATGGTGTATATTAGAGATGCTGGACTGGGTAAAGAGAAGTTGTTTTCCTTCCTACACCTGATGGTCTCCTAAGTCCGAGATCAAAGGCAAAGCAGGAACTCGGCAGATCCATGCTCGGGTCGGATCTATGGCAAGGTTTAAGAGCGGGTTTCAGATTGCCCTAAGAAGCAGAGAAAAAGACCCATTGCTGTGTGGTCAAGGTGTGGGGAGGAGGGTGCTGTAGTAATACCAGTACTTTGCTGAGGGCATCAGAAATGTGTGCAACAGTCCTCTCTATACAGAGGTACAGATCACCCGTGTGGGCCTGGAGACGCTGCTGTCACTTAGGCGCAAAGATGTTCGCTACTCATGGAAAAACTAGCCTTTTGCTATGGAGCACTCCCCCTCTGTTGAGAAAAATCTTGTTATTTAGTCCTTTTTTCACGATTTGACAACACCTTGTTGCGATGACCGCAGGTTGCTAGTTCACCTTGCCTTAGGCACAGCCAGAGACAACAGTTTCCACCATCAGGCTTTGCATACATTGTGATTTACCAATATAAATACTGATCTTTGACAGACAAGAATGCCTTTAGCTTTGATCTTAGATGCTGGTTGTGTGTTTGCCAATCTTTTTAAACCAACAACAGTTTCGGGTTTTCAAAATAAAAAAAAATGCAAATGGCTCCTAATAGGTTCATTGGTTGAGGGATGTCACTTCCAACACATGCCTTCCTGCACACATTAGGAAGTGATGCTTACCTCGTCGCAACTTCACGTCCGGCCTGCCATTGCAGGCTGGTGTGCGCTTTGCACTGATCGAGTTCTTAAATACGTGTCCAGCCTGCCATTGCAGGCTTATCCTAAAGGTCGACACGAGTGATAGGTGAAAGGCAGCGCAGGTACACAGGGGTGTCCCCTGCAATGGTTGTGAGGAATAACCATGCGTGTTTTCGCTACCAATGAGATTTGCTCTTCCCATAAGTTAACATGGGCAACTGGTTGATATTACTTCAGGCTGCAGTAGTGGATTGCAGTGGAGCGGCCTTGTGATGATTCACATCAATGAATGAATTTGTGGTGAAAACCACTTGCCAGGGGTCGAGGTGGTTTTGTCATGATTCGCGTAGAATGCCTCTAGCTAGAAAGTGAGCATTTCTATGCTATAAAAACTCATATGTGCCTCCGTGCTTGGCTCCAGTCCACACTTGAGGTTGGGGGGAGTATATCTGGTCATTCCCCAGTGATGGGTGTAAAACACTGGGCATTCAATTGTAACAGACCTCTGCCATTTGCGGGCCTGGCTGCAGAGATTGTAGGAGGGGTTTTGACACTTAGACCCAGTAGCCAGATCGTGGCCCCACTAAAGATTAAGATCTGCATTCCATGAACCCTTGGCAGAAAGAAGTGAACTTCAAAGGAACATTCTAGTATATCTACTGGTGCCATCCTGCAGCAAGGGGCAGGTAGGCTTGTGAGGACATGGTACCAGAGAACCTGGAACTGCGTGGTGCACACTGCCAGAGGACTTTGTTGTGCACAAGGGGATTACTGCTATTGAAGGGATTGCATGCCCTTCCTGAATAGTGACTCGCCTGGGCCGACTACCTGCTGTGGTGTGGCACCCTGGAGTGTGCTGTCTTATGGGCTTGTCAAGCTTCCCCCTGTTCTTTAGGAGGTCTCAGGGACATCAAAGAGCTCTTAAAAGTGAGCCACACCGTCTACCAGTGACACTTGAAGTATGGTGTCCTCTCAAGTTCCCACATCGTCTGCTAGATTCCAGATGGTAGCGCTGCATGCACATGGATCTAAGAATTGTGCCTGGAGACAGGATGTGGCCCATTCATCTTGGGGACCTTGGCATGCATGCGCATCTAGTTGGTGGTGATTAGATCCAACGGTTGCGGGACCCAGAGTGGCCCGCTTTGACGATAGTGCTGAATACCTCTTGTGCGACACGCCTACTGCATGCTCATTGCGTGAGGTGTCCTCTCCACAAGTTGCACCCTCGGAGGTAGGGGCTGTAACCATAGTAGTGCCTCATACTACCTCATGAGGCATTGCGTAACTTGGGCTTGTGGGTGTGACCGGAAATGCCTGCTACGAACAATATCAACGTGTCCCAGACATTGAGCCTCATTTCCAGGAAGGTTGAATATGCAACTCTTCGAATGAAAGAGTGACTAGAGCTGTCCGGCATGGGCAACATCAATGTGCACCGGAGGTTGTGCCTCATTTCCAGGGAGGTCCGGATTGTGCAATTCTTCTTTGTGTGTGTGACCGGAACTGTCTGTTGCGACCCGGATCATTGCGCACCTGACGTTGCACCCGGATTGCCTGGGTGCAACTGATCAATGTTTACCTAATGGGGTGCCTCCTCCTTCTGAGAGCACCCCCCTTTCTTCATTTGCCATTCATCTACTGTTCCTTACTGGTCCCTCAGCGTGGTGGAAAAAGTGCCCTCTCCTCACCTGGACATACTTGACAACACCATGTTGGCAGATAGTATTGCCCAGCTAGGGTCTGGATGGAGAGAGTGACTGACTGGGATGGAGGAATGCTTCCGAAAATGATCGGATGCGGGTCAAGAATTCTCTTGATCCCCCTCTGTTTCGCAGAACTGGGCTTGTGCCAGAAGGCCATAGGGAACCCTTTGGGTGTGACCGTCTATTACCCTCGGATCATGTCTACTCCGCATTCTGTGGGTGAACTTCTTGAGTGGCTGCCTAATCCCTTTTGCCGACTGCCTCCTAATTGACCTTGTTGCCTACCCTCACCTCCTTCATGGGACTCTAAGAGTGACTTTGGCCATGTGCATCCTAGGGCGCGGGGAGAGGACTGGGGTGTTTCCATTCTGTGGGTGTAGGATAGTCATGGTGAGTTGGAGGGCGGAGGGAGCCTTGGGGCCACGGGGTCTGCAGAGTGTAAACAAATGACCTGCCGGGTATCAGTGGCACCGCATTGGGGTGCTGAGTGAGTGTGTGTGCAATTGCTTCTGTACGTACTTGTCTGATACCCGTTGAACCGCATAGAGGTGCAGGGTAAGTGTGTGTATGGGGGTGACAGTGGGAAACCATCTGTGATTCATGGCACTGGATAGCGGTTTGTTAGATACAGTGATTTTTTAACAGAAAATAATTTGGTTTGACATTGGTTTTACCCATGCGGCCTCACACCGCGGTGCTGCTCAAAAAGTGATATAAGTTGCTGTAGATACATAGTTCCAATATTGTTGTGACCCGGGATGCACCCTATAATTGTGTGGTATTAAATTATAAGATTTGCTCAGGTGGACAATGTGTTGCACCACATAAGGATGCTGGGGTGTTATTGTTTAGGATCTTTCCCATGTGTGCATATTACTGATGTCATTTGAACACTGCTGGGCCAAGTACTGCTAGTAATAATTCTGAATGGGATTTATGCCCAGAAAAACATGATGGTCATGTTGTGTTGCTTATTGTTTGTGTTGAATACAAACTTTATTTACATACATCACATGTGAAGTCTCTTTTGTAACGCTCAAGGAATTCATACTAAATGAGTCCAGCGCCAATGCTTTACACATTGCCTCTGTGGTGCGCCTGACTGCTCAGTGCCAAGGTACCCAAGGTGAGCACAGGTTATACAGTGAGGGTAATCTTCCCACTCTGATGGGAGTGGAAGGCTCTGCCTCGTGGCGCCTTCACCTTAGCCAACCAGAAAAGAGCCAGTTCGAACACCAAGTTGCTCACTGATACGACTTGCTGCCTGCGACGAAAAGGTCTGTAACACTGGCGCTAAAAAGTGCCAGTTGGTGGCTCAGGTCTTCCTGCCTGTATGTGATCAGATCTGGCCACTGTTTGTCCCATGTTTTGACAATTCCCTCATCTCGTTGGCACCTGCCATTTTTACTTTGTACCTGCCAACCTCTATGGAGTTACTTCTGGATTTCCCTGCTGGCCTCGGAACCTTGCTATCGGTGCCTATAAACAATCTTCCAGGGCTCTTCCCCCAAGCCTTTCCTGACAGCCACAGAGTCCATCAGGGAGCTGCTGCCTGGCTTCCCTGCTCACAGAGGGAGGTGGTTACACCTTAGGACGGTCATCACTGCAGAGCCTGGCTGGTTGTGGCCAAGGCAGAGTCACCATCCAAACCTTTAGTACAAAACGGAAGCAGAAGTTGCAATTCTGCAGATTATGGATTGCTAGGCTTGGAGATACCGGTGTACTCCATCCAGCAGACGCTGCAAAGACCCAACACTTCCTCCAGGTCTCCATATAAGAGATTACCCAAGGGGCACTTCCCACTTGCTCAGGGCTCCATCCTAGAGATAACCTCAGAGACATCTGACTTCCTACGGGCTTTATCCAAGAAATAACCTCAGGAACGCTCCATTTCCTCCAGGCTCCATCCAAGCAATGACCTCAGGGATGCCCCACTTCCTTCAGGCTCCATTCGCCACAGAGCCCCCAAGGATGCTCCACTTCCTCTGGGCTCCATCCAAGAGATAACCTCAGGGATGCTCCACCTCCTCTGGGCTCCATCCCAGAGATGACCTCAGGAATGTCCCACTTCCTCTGGGCTCCATCTGCCAGCTGAGCCTGGGACACTCTGCTTCCATCCAGGAGTTGACCCTCTCATATGCTCTTCTCCCTCTGAGCTCCATCCAGAGATGGTCAAGGGATGCTTCACTTCCTCTGTGCTCGATCCAAGGGATGACCAAGGAACACTCCACTCCCTTTGGGGTCCATTCAAGAGATGACCCCAACCAAGGTTTCCGGCTTCCTCTGGGCTCAAGCCAAGGGATGATTCAGGTATGCTCCACTTCTGCAGAACTCCATCCAACAGATGAACCCAGAGGCGCACAACTTCTTATGGGCTCCATCCCAGAGATAACATCAGGGATGCACCACTTAACCGGGCTCCATTCAAGAAATGTCCAGGAACACTCGACTCCCTCCAGGCTCCATCCAAGAGAGGACCCCAGAGGCGCTCTACTTCTTCCGGGCTCCAAGATATGACTTCAGGGATGCTCAATTTCCTCCAGGCTCTATCCAAGAGATGACCCCAGAGGTGATCTACTTCCTCCGGGCTCCATCTAAGAGATGATCCCTGGGAAGCTCCATTTCCTCCGGGCTCCATCCAAGAGAGAATCCCAGGGATGCTCCACTTCCTCTGGGCTCCATCTGCCAGCTGAGCCTGGGACACTCTGTTTGCAGAACGACTACTACAAGGCTTCCCCCATTGAGAGGAAGGCTCCCCGGTGCACTGCTCAAAATAGACTGAAACGTCTAAAGTTTGAAGTGAAGTTCAAAGTGAGTTAAATCCACAAGGTTAAGTCGTTTTTCACAATTTAATCCATATACATTGTACTTCATGTATGGTTCATTAATGTTTCAAAACGTGTGAAATAAACATGATCCACGAAATTGCAATCCAATCATCTATCATCCCAATGCATTTCGGGCTGGTATCAAGCCCTTCCTCAGGGGATAGCTCTACAAACCAAAGGAAAATAACGAAATGAGGCCATAATGTTGCATAATACCACAGTATCAAAAATTACACTATGCAGTCCAAGGAAATAACAAGGAAAGTAAGCCAGGTGTATAGTGTATAAAACCAAAGTCACCAGGAAAATCATGCACTTCGTAATAACAACACCGAAAATGAAATGAATGTACAAAACGCGTGTATTAGTAAGCTGGAAATCAAGGTGAAGCACAGAATGCAGCGTGAGCCATAAGAACAACCGGAGACCCAGGTAAGCAACAACAGTAACATGCCTCGGTGTAACACACGAAGACGCGACCAAGTAATAACGTGGTAAATCAGAGGGTACAACAAAAAGGTGCAACTCGCGTAAGAGACCACATACACCCCATGACATGACGATAACAGAAGTCCTCAGCAGAGGTACTTACTTGCATCGACGTCCGTGGACTTTAACAAACTGCTCCCGGCAAAAGCTAATCACCCTCGCAGTGTGTGAGCAAAGTAAATAAACGCGCGACCAGCATGACGGACATAAACGTAGGACTCAGCGACGCTGAAATATGAGCGCCATCTTAAAGAGGTGTCAGAATAATCAAACAATGAAGGAAAGTGAAAACAGTCTCTACCACCATCCAGAAACAAGTGATGGAAGACAGTGCATTAAAAAATCTTCATGAACAAATAGGAAAGGAAAAAATGGTGATAAATGAAAAGCATATGTGAACAATGTCTACAAAAAAATGGACATATGGTGCATAGCAAATATAACAGGTGATAACACAACAGATCACAGGATCAAAGATAACATAAGAACTCCATCCGATCATTGAGTCCGTGTGGCTGCATCGTCGCCATGTAACGGATCCAGAAATTCTCTCTCTTCAGCAAGGTTTTCTTGTTATCATGTGTCAGTGGTACTTGCTCCAATATGAGATATTTCAACTGGGCAACAGTGTGTTTTTGTTCCTAAAAATGTGTGGCAACAGTGGATTTGGGGTTGCACAATCTTATGTTGCTTTTATGTTCCAATCCTGTTTAGGGGGTGCCAGGGGGTGTCAAAGTGACACCCCTGCACCCTTGTGAAATTCGGTATTTACCGATTCGGTAAATACCGAATTGGTAAAGCCTATTGATTCCTATGGGCTTTGAATACCGACTTTTACCGATTCGGTAAAAGGGAACATCTGGATTCCCTACATACTGACCCCTCACATTTACCGATTCTTAATTACCGAATCGGTAAAATTCGGTAATTTTCGGTAATTAAGAATCGGTAAATGTTACTTACCTACATCTGGCCCTGACTGGGCTGGAGGAATGCTTCCGAAAATGATCGGATGCGGGTCAAGAATTCTCTTGATCCCCATCTTCTTCGCAGAACTGGGCTTGCGCCAGAAAGCCATGGGGACCCCTTTGGGTGTGACCGTCTATTACACTCGGCTCATGTCTGCTCCGCATTCTGGGGGTGAACTTCTTGAGTGGCTGCCCAATCCCTTTTGCCGACTGCCTCCTAATTGACTAAGCATGGGCGGAAAATCCGTTTCGCTCGCGGATTTTGCGGATTTTCGGTAAATTCGCAATCCGCGAGATTCGCGAATCTCCCGCAAAATCCGCAAATCCGCGAGCAGTGGATTTTGCTCGCACTATTCGCACTGTTCGCGTGAGTTCGCGCCCCGCGAATAAGTGCAAAATTGCAGAAATACGATCTTAGCAAAACTGAAACTACTTACCAGGTTCAAAAGTTCAGGCTCATCATTAGTAGCCATTTCCTGTAGTGCTTCCTGAGGGGCCCCTCCAGAGTTCAGTTGCCAGTTGCAACTATTATGTGACCCTGCTCTGAACCTCAGAATAGTTACACATATGCCACAAAGGTCCTGAATTACAGCTAAGGGAGACAAGCAGGAGCCAGGCTGGAAGTTCAAATCCACTAATCAGCCCCTAATTCATTATTGTCAGTTGGGGCAGGGCAGGTGTTGTAACTAATATTGCAACAATGAAAGCACTTAGTAAGTGCAAAAGATCACTAATCAGGAAGCACTAAGGAAGCAGGTGCCAGCTAAAAAAATATTCTGTGACACATTAATCCGCCCCAAATTAATTCAGGTCACTTGAGGCAGGGAAGGTGTGCTTGCGTTGCCATAATAATGTACACTGACTGGACAACCAGAGGGTGCTGTGATGAAACAGAGGGTGGCATGGGTGGGCCAGAGGGTGGCATGAGTAGTCAGAGAGTGGCAGTGGTGACAGAGAGTGGCAGTGATGAAGAAGAGTGTCCCAACAGGCTGGACACGTAGAAACAACAAGTTCGCGAAACTTGCGACCCGACAGGTAAGTTCGCAATTTGCGACATTGTACAAAACCCTCGCGAACTGGCAGAAACCCGCGCAAACACAAAAAAAAAAAAATCCGCGAGAATTCGCGGATTTTGCGGATTGCGAGTTCGCAAATCCGCAAAATTCGCGAACGCGAGATTCGCAAAATTCGCCCATGCTTAGACTTGTTGCCTACCCTCACCTGCTTCATGGGACTTTAAGAGTGACTTTGGCCATGTGCATCCTAGGGCCCGGGGAGAGGACCGGGGTGTTTCCATTCTGTGGGTGTAGGATACCCATGGTAAGTTGGAGGGCGGAGGGAGCCTTGGGGCCACGGGGTCTGCAGAGTGTAAACAAATGACCTGCCGGGTATCAGTTGCACCGCATTAGGGTGCTGAGTGCGTGTGTGTGCAATTGCTTCTGTACGTACTTGTCTGATACCCGTTGAACCGCATAGCGGTGCAGGGTGAGTGTGTGTATGGGGGTGACAGTGGGAAACCATCTGTGATTCATGGCCCTGGATAGCGGTTTGTTAGATATGGTGATTTTTTAACAGAAAACAATTTGGTTTGACATTGGTTTTACCCATGCGGCCTCACACCGCGGTGCTGCTCAAAAAGGGATACAAGTTGCTGTAGATACATAGTTCCAACTTTGTTGTGACCCGGGAGGCACCCTATAATTGTGTGGTATTAAATTATAAGATTTGCTCAGGTGGACAATGTTTTGCACCACATAAGGATGCTGGGGTGTTGTTGATTAGGATCTTTCCCACGTGAGCATATTACTGATGTCATTTGAACACTGCTGGGCCAAGTACTGCTAGTAATAATTCTGAATGGGATTTATGCCCAGAAAAACATGATGTTCATGTTGTGTTGCTTACTGTTTGTGTTGAATACAAACTTTATTTACATACATCACATGTGAAGTCTCTTTTGTAATGCTCAAGGTAGTCATAGTGAATGAGTCCAGCACCAATGCTTTACACATTGCCTCTGTGGTGCGCCTGACTGCTCAGTGCCAAGGTACCCAAGGGTGAGCACAGGTTATACAGTGAGGGTAATCTTCCCACCCTAATGGGAGTGGAAGGCTCTGCCTCGTGGCGGCTTCACCTTAGCCAACCAGAAAAGAGCCAGTTCTAACACCAAGTTACTCGCTGCTGTGACTTGCTGCCTGTGACGAAAAGTGGTCTGTAACACTGGCGCTAAAAAGTGCCAGTTGGTGGCTCATGTCTTCCTGCCTGTATGTGATAACTTGATTGTGATCAGATCTGGCCACTGTTTGCCCCATGTTTTGACAATTCCCTCATCTCGTTGGCACCTGCCATTTTTACTTTGTACCTGCCAACCTCCATGGAGTTACTTCTGGATTTCCCTGCTGGCCTCGGAACCTTGCTATCGGTGCCTATAAACAATCTTCCAGGTCTCTTCCCCCAAGCCTTTCCTGACAGCCACAGAGTCCATCAGGGAGCTGCTGCCTGGCTTCCCTGCTCACAGAGGGAGGTGGTTACACCTTAGGACGGTCATCACTGCAGAGCCTGCCTGGTTGTGGCCAAGCAGAGTCACCATCCAAACCTTTAGTACAAAACAAAATCAGAAGTTGAAATTCAGCAGAATATGGATTGCTAGGCTTGGAGATACAGGTGTACTCCATCCAGCAGATGCTGCAAAGACCCAACACTTCCTCCAGGTCTCCATATAAGAGATTACCCAAGGGACACTTCCCACTTGCTCAGGGCTCTATCCTAGAGATAACCTCAGAGACATCTGACTTCCTACGGGCTTTATCCAAGAAATAACCTCAGAAACGCTCCATTTCCTCCAGGCTCCATCCAAAAGATGACCTCAGGGATGTCCCACTTCCTCCAGGTTCCATCCGTCAGAGAACCCCCATGGATGCTCCACTTCCTCCAGGTTCCATCCGCCAGCTGAGCCTGGGACACTCTGTTTGCATCCAGGAGTTGACCTCCACATATGCTCTTCTCCCTCTGAGCTCCATCCAGAGATGGTCAAGGGATGCTTCACTTCCTCTGTGCTCGATCCAAGGGATGACCAAGGAACACTCCACTCCCTATGGGGTCCATCCAAGAGATGACCCCAACCAAGGTTTCCGGCTTCCTCTGGGCTCAAGCCAAGGGATGATTCAGGTATGCTCCACTTCCGCTGAGCTCCATCCAACAGGTGACCCCAGAGGATCACAACTTCTTATGGGCTCCATCCAAGAGATAACCACTTAACCGGGCTCCATTCAAGAAATGTCCAGGAACACTCCACTCCCTCCAGGCTCCATCCAAGAGATGACCCCAGATGTGCTTCACTTCTTCCGGGCTCCAAGAGATGACTTCAGGGATGCTCAATTTCCTCCAGGCTCTATCCAAGAGATGACCCCAGAGGCGCTCCACTTCCTCCGGGCTCCAAGAGATGACTTCAGGGATGCTCAATTTCCTCCAGGCTCTATCCAAGAGATGACCCCAGATGTGCTCCACTTCTTCCGGGCTCCAAGAGATGACTTCAGGGATGCTCAATTTCCTCCAGGCTCTATCCAAGAGATGACCCCAGAGGCGCTCCACTTCCTCCGGGCTCCATCTAAGAGATGATCCCTGGGAAGCTCCATTTCGTCTGGGCTCCATCCGAGAGATGATCCCAGGGAAGCTCCATTTCCTCCGGGCTCCATCCAAGAGAGAATCCCAGGGATGCTTCATTTCCTCCGGGCTCCATCCAAGAGAGAATCCCAGGGAAGCTTCATTTCCTCCGGGCTCCATCCAAGAGAGAATCCCAGGGAAGCTCAATTTCCTCTGGACTCCATCCAAGAGATGATCCCAGGGATGCTCAATTTCCTCCGGGCTCCATAAAAGAGATGATTCCAGGGAAGCTCCATTTCCGTCGGGCTCCATCCAAGAGAGGAGCCCAGGGAAGCTCCACTTCCTCTGGGCTCCATCCAAGAGCGGATCCGGGAAGCTCCGCTTCCTCTGGGCTCCATCCAAGAGAGGAGCCCAGGGATGCGCCATTTCCTTCGGGCTCCATCCAAGAGATGACCACACCGAGGTTTGACACTTCCTCTGGGCTTTATCCAAGAGATGACCCCACAGTAAGGTTGCCTGCTCCTCTGGGACCTATCTAATAGATGACCCCAAGGACAGTGCCCACTTCCTCTGGGCTCCATCCAAGAGGTGACCCCCCCAGCAAGGATGCCTGCTCCTCCGGGCCCTATCCTATAGATGACACCAAGGACAGTCCCCACTTCCTCTGGGCTCCATTCAAGAGATAAACCCAGAGATGCTCCACTCCCTCCAGACTCAATCCAAGAGATGAACGCAGAGATGCTCCACTTTCTCCAGGCTCCATCCAAGAGATGAATGCGGAGATGCTCCACTTCCTCCAGCCTCCAACCAAAAGATGAACGCAGAGATGCTCCACTTCCTCCAGGCTCCAACCAAAAGATGAACGCAGAGATGCTCCACTTCCTCCAGGCTCCATCCAAGAGATGAACGCAGAGATGCTCCACTTCCTCCAGGCTACATCCAAGAGATGAACGCAGAGATGCTCCACTTCCTGCAGGCTCCATCCAAGAGATGAACGCAGAGATGCTCCACTTTCTGCAGGCTCCATCCAAGAGAGGACCTCAGAGATGCTCTACTTTCTGCAGGCTCCATCCAAGAGATGCTCCACTTTCTGCAGACTCCATCCAAGAGATGAACGCAGAGATGCTCCACTTTCTGCAGGCTCCATCCAAGAGATGCTCCACTTTCTGCAGACTCCATCCAAGAGATGAACGCAGAGATGCTCCACTTTCTGCAGGCTCCATCCAAGAGAGGACCTCAGAGATGCTCTACTTTCTGCAGGCTCCATCCAAGAGATGACCCAAGAGATGCTCCACTTTCTGCAGGCTCCATCCAAGAGATGAACGCAGAGATGCTCCACTTTCTGCAGGCTCCATCCAAGAGAGGACCTCAGAGATGCTCCACTTTCTGCAGGCTCCATCCAAGAGATGACCCAAGATATGCTCCACTTTCTGCAGGCTCCATCCAAGAGAGGACCTCAGAGATGCTCTACTTTCTGCAGGCTCCATCCAAGAGATGACCCAAGAGATGCTCCACTTTCTGCAGGCTCCATCCAAGAGATGAACGCAGAGATGCTCCACTTTCTGCAGGCTCCATCCAAGAGAGGACCTCAGAGATGCTCCACTTTCTGCAGGCTCCATCCAAGAGATGACCCAAGATATGCTCCACTTTCTGAAGGCTCCATCCAAGAGATGAACGCGGAGATGCTCCACTTTCTGCAGGCTCCATCCAAGAGATGAACGCAGAGATGCTCCACTTTCTGCAGGCTCCATCCAAGAGATGACCCAAGAGATGCTCCACTTTCTGTAGGCTCCATCCAAGAAATGACCCAAGAGATGCTCCACTTTCTGCAGGCTCCATCCAAGAGATGACCCCAGAGATGCTCCACTTTCTGCTAGCTCCGTCCAAGAGATGACCCCAGAGATGCTCCACTTTCTGTAGGCTCCATCCAAGAGATGACCCAAGAGATGCTCCACTTTCTGCAGGCTCCATCCAAGAGATGCTCCACTTTCTGCAGGCTCCATCCAAGAGATGCTCCACTTCCTGCAGGCTCCATACAAGAGATGACCCAAGAGATGCTCCACTTCCTGCAGGCTCCATCCAAGAGATGACCCCAGAGATGCTCCACTTTCTGCAGGCTCCGTCCAAGAGATGAACGCAGAGATGCTCCACTTTCTGAAGGTTCCATTCAAGAGATGACCCCAGAGATGCTCCACTTTCTGCAGGCTCCGTCCAATAGATGAACGCAGAGATGCTCCACTTTCTGCAGGCTCCATCCAAGAGATGACCCCAGAGATGCTCCACTTTCTGCAGGCTCCATCCAAGAGATGACCCCAGAGATGCTCCACTTTCTGCAGGCTCCACCCAAGAGATGCTCCACTTTCTGCAGGCTCCATCCAAGAGATGACCCCAGAGATGCTCCACTTTCTGCAGGCTCCATCCAAGAGATGACCCCAGAGATGCTCCACTTTCTGCTAGCTCCGTCCAAGAGATGACCCCAGAGATGCTCCACTTTCTGTAGGCTCCATCCAAGAGATGACCCAAGAGATGCTCCACTTTCTGCAGGCTCCATCCAAGAGATGCTCCACTTCCTGCAGGCTCCATACAAGAGATGACCCAAGAGATGCTCCACTTCCTGCAGGCTCCATCCAAGAGATGCTCCACTTCCTGCAGGCTCCATACAAGAGATGACCCAAGAGATGCTCCACTTCCTGCAGGCTCCATACAAGAGATGACCCAAGAGATGCTCCACTTTCTGCAGGCTCCATCCAAGAGATGACCCCAGAGATGCTCCACTTTCTGCAGGCTCCATCCAAGAGATGAACGCAGAGATGCTCCACTTTCTGAAGGTTCCATTCAAGAGATGACCCCCCAGCATGGTTGTACTCTTCCTCTGGGCCCTATCCTTTAGATGACCCCAGGGACATAGCCCACTTCCTCCAGGGTCCGTCCAAGAGATGACCCCCGACGACATTGCCCGCTTCCTCCAGACTCTGTCATGGCCAGATGCAGTGGCATTAATACATCACTAGAACATCCCCTTGAATCCAGGAAGGTCTCCAGGATTCATGGTGCAAAGAAAGCAGGAAGAACAGAGAAATGTACTGGAAAGCTAATTGCAACAGATAAGCATTGCTAAGAGAGCACACCAGGGCTGCAGTCAACCGGAGACCGGCCTAATAGTGCTTGTCCATCACTAGGACAACATTAGCACCAGCACATTGATGAAGGAAACACCTATTTGCTTTCCACTGGCGGCATACTTTCAGAAGCAGACCCCCATCCAATGAACCTTAAGGGTACCAACTTTTAAACATTAAGACTGCAACAAACCCTATTTTACAGTTAATTTCCTAATGGATTCATAAGATCTTCAAATGGCTCCCCATCAATACCAGATGAACTATCACTCAAACCCTAGTCACCAGCCAGCTGGACTACGGCAATGTATTCTGCATAGGAATCACCTTGCACCTCCTGAAGAGACTGCAAACAATACCGAATTCCACGGCCAGACTCATTCTCGGCCTCCCGAAGTGAACCCACATCACCCCCCATCTCAATAAGCTACACTGGCTCCCCATCCAGAAGAGATGCCACTTCAAGACGCTGATACACACCTACAAAGCCCCACACAACCACAGACCAGCATATATCAACCACCGCCAGCACTTTCACCAACCCTCCAGGCATCTGCGATTCGCTTCCCTCTCCTTCACTCATACTCACACTCCCAGCATCTGATGAAGCAACAGTGGAGGACGCTCCTTCTCCTACCTCACTCGAAGTCCTGGAGCTACCACCTCCTTCACCTCCGGACCTCATCCTCACTGTGGGAATTCAGGAAGCGGCTCAAGACTTGAACCTCACTGGTGATTAGCTGTGCTTTACAAGTCCTGTTTGGTGATTTGATTGGTTCATTAGGCACGCTTAAATACTTTAACAGTGCTGGGTTTTCTTCATATTTTGAGCCCCTCACCTGTTCCTAGGTTAACCAGGAGAGTAATTTATTTTAGGGACGATAGGATTTTGTTTTTCAAAAACAGAGCTTGAGCTTTTGTGGAAATTGTATTTGCTGGTGTGTGTTCTTGCTTCCCACCTGACCCTGGTAAAATCAGGGATCTCATCTCCCTGATGCTTCATTTTTGTTTTTTTCAGCATCCAATCTTTTATTTGCAACTGCATTCGAATGATATGAAATTTACCATGCCGACACACCTCACAACGTAAATCTCACAGTTGGATGCATGCTACAAGTAAATGAGTGTGGTTTTGAGGGATGTATAAAGTATAACTTCTTGAACCAACCCTATTAATACATGGCCCTTGCTGCTGCATTCTGGTATTTGAAGTACTTTCTGGTTCGAGTCCATCACAGGGTGGTCATGGTCTCAATGTACCTCCAATTCAAACTGGAGGACACCAAGTACCCTCGCGTGTTAGAGACATCAAGGCTTTACCAACAGGTCTTGCTAATAAATAGCACAAAGCACAAAGGCTATTTTAAAAAGTTATTTTAATCATATGTAAATTATTCAGGAAATGCAAATCTTGATAGACAAGTGTAAAGTGCTGCTTTCAAGTTCATGTCATTGGCAGTAAACTGAATCAATGTACCCAATATGGTCTAGTGGAGTACTGGTGCCTCTCAGTGTCATAGACGTTACAAAGATCCCGCTCCATAGGAAGTTCAGCAGCAGAGGAGCTATTTTCACATGTGATATTAGTGTTATTTCACCTGAAATAGAATGAATCACCCCAATGATCTTCAATAGCGAATACTCTACCTTACAGTAAAAACCATGTTTTACAGTCGAATGAGCTCAGAATCTAGCTCCAAGTGATCATATGAAGAGCACTGTTCAAGAAAGACAATGTACATGTGCCACTGGGCACGTCTACACCTGGCTGATGCGTCATAAAGTAGCCACACTGGTCCTGGGTTCCGGCTCAGGAACGCCTTCACATCTTCACAGGAAATGGAGCCATCCAGGGTGGTGACCAGAACCCCCATTGGCTGGTCTCCATTCAACGTCACAAACCTGCGCTGACGATGGAGGCACTCGGATTCCCTCATGTGCTGATTGGCGCATTCGCTGGTTACATTCTCGTATTCGACAAGTCCTGAAAGAAACAGGATTTTGCAGAAAGACAATGAATAAATCATAGAAGTAGATGCCATGCATGTAGGATTTTGTGCTCATGCAAGAAACCAGAAAAGCAAAGCATGGAAAGAGTACAGTAAATATAGTAGCACATACTTCTTACCATAGACATTTGGTGATGGTCCAGCAGATTGTACTGAAGCCTCAACCACACATTGTCATAAGCTTACTACTTTATAAGTCTATTGTTGCTCTAACTAACACAAGTTTTTCGGACTTCACATAAATGTATTTAATGGGGCAGCCATGAATATTACAAACTGCAATAATCGTTACTCCTTTCGCTGTGAGCAATACACCACCTCTCATTTTTATTTAAAAGAATGCTTCATCTATCCTCTCTCAAAACCATTTACTCCTTGTTACTTTGATGGGACCTGCTGAACCATCACTACACTAACCCCTGCACCCTCTGTCCGCCCACAGCAACTCAGCGCCTTTCCTGCTTGTGGTGCAAATCGCTACTCTTTGTTGCATCCATAACTCTGGGACACAAAACAAGAAGTACATTCAATATTTACCTAGCCATTGATGTTTTACAATGAGTAGGTATACTGGTAGGCCTGCTGAGGCATTGCAAGAGCTTTAAAAGGTGTTTTCTACATAATTTAATTGAATGGTCTAATATGTGCATCTCACCCTGTCAGACTGAGAAGAGAGCCTATTGTGTTTCTACTCCCTGCACTGAACTATCTGCATTTTAAATATGTGATTTCCATATGGATGGCCCACCATGGCGTTAATAGTAGGTTAGATGTAGTATAAAAAGGCGGCACCAGGCTCTGGGCAGCACCTTGATCCCGCATGTTCTCGGGGATCAAATTTGCAGGACAGACGCTGTGATGGACAACAGAGCTGAGCATCAGAGAAGGGGATGCATGAGTAGTGCCCAAGTGCCTTAAAACCATTTCTCATTGACAGCAAATGCAGAGACTGGAATATTTATACATAGCAAGAAGGTAGGTCATGGTGCCCTGAAGAGTTCTGAAAAGACACCGCAGGGCGAGTAACCAATCAGCACCTGCTCGAACACCCCAAATTCATGTCACATCTATTTGGCTGCTGCAGGAAACTGGGGTGTAGGCCTTGCTTGCACTGGTATCAAGCGAGTTTTATTTTATAAGTTTAGTGATCGTTGTTGGTTCAAACATTCCAAACTCGAAGGTGGTTTATCATGTGACTGTATTAATATGCAGACCACATCTGAGTAAACAGCCGCTGAATTAAGTGCCAAAGAGACATTTCAAGTAGTTCAGCATTACCTGACACTCACCTGAGGTTTGATCAGGGTAAAGTGCAGTTTAATTTATAGAACCAGTAAGGCTATACTTTCCTGCCACACTAGTTCGCTTCTTGAAACCAGAAAATTAATACATGGCATTTTGAATAAGGCTTTTGAGTAACAAATGAAATGTTTTATTTACAGAGACATAAAAAATCCAAGGAAGAGTTATTAATATTTACAGTAAACTGTTGTCATAAGCAACATTTTATTCACTAGGTTTATTTGTAGGTTATATACATACGAAAGCATGTACATTATTTTCTTTAAATTGCATAATATAAGTTAATGCCTTGTTTAATTCCTCCAATGTATTTAACCTTCTGTAAATGTGACAATATCGCCATCTGTTCCGCATAGTTCCTGGAGGCAATTAGTTGGTTGTGGAGGCCCTAGGGTAATTAAAAAATATATTTCTGCTACTATTGTCGATTTCTAGGTTATGCTGCTTTTAAGAGTCTTTTGGTATCAATGTCAACAGGAAGTCAGCCTTCGGAAATCAAGAGAGTGAGACCCCTTCTGGTGAAAAAGGTCTAAAAATAGTGTACACGGGGGGCGTGGCCAAGATGGCGACCGGGACGGAGGCATAACTGTGGAGCTCCTCGCCCTCGGTCCCCGAATCCCCCACGATCGCCCCTAATTGAGCTTCTGCTGGCTCCCCTTGCTCGACCCACAACGCGGAGAGATCCACGACCCCGCAGAGGGACCTGAAATCGGTGCGGCCATCCGCTTTCACCGCAGCGGACGCAGCCTCCGGCCGCGGCGGAGTCAGCCCGCGCCTGGACCGTGCGCTGCTCGACCTGCTGCACGAGAGAAGAGGGCGCCCTACCCTCTGACCCTGCCTCCCCTACAGCCGGAGCGCTCCCCAGCGACTACGGGCCTCTCCTGGGCCGTGAACTGCCTGCCGGGTAGAGGCGGAGCCCGGGACCCGACCACAACTCCCGGGCCGGGCGACCCTTTACTCAAGCCCCCAGCTCCGGCCTACTTAGCTGCAGGGACTTCCTGCGGAGGCGCGGCACAGGCCGACGGCGCTGCCGTCCGGCACAAGACCTCTACAGCCGGTGTGCCCCCGAGTGACTACGGGCCTCTCCTGGGCCGTGGACTGCCTGCCGGGTGGGGGCGGAGCCCGGGGCCCAACCGCAACTCCCGGGCCGGGCGACCCTCTACTTGAGTCCCCGGCTCCGGCCTACTCTGCTGAGGGGACCTCCTGCGGCGGCGCAGCACTCGCCGACGGCGCTGCCGTCCAACACAGACCTCTGCTGGTGCACGTGAGTGGCAGCCCACCCCCTCCACACCGTAGTACTGCCGCGGGGGCATGAAGGCGGCCTGGGCGGACTGCGGGCCGGGCGCTGATTGCGCTGCTCTCCGATTGGGGCCTGGGCTGCGTGACGGCCTGGGCCGGACTCTCCTGCGGCCTGCATCTGGCACTGCTGTGGGACCCCTCATGCGGCCCATCTATCTTCACGGGGCCGTGCTGTAGTGTGCCACCTGAGGCCTGGGACCCCCTGGAAGACATCTGCTGCGCCACGTGTGCCACGAGAGAGGCACTGCGGCCTACAGTATGGCGCTCCATCCTCGGTGAGCGACTGGAGCTCA
Organism: Lissotriton vulgaris; assembly: GCF_964263255.1. NCBI lineage: Eukaryota > Metazoa > Chordata > Amphibia > Caudata > Salamandridae > Lissotriton > Lissotriton vulgaris. Next base: position 1,214,874,983 of record NC_141697.1, read on the forward strand.
CTCTCTTCTAGGGTGTCGGACCCTCCCCCGGCTGTGAGCGAGCCCTCTGGCGGCATCTGAGCGGCGCCCGGCGGACCAAGTCTACAGAATCCCGAGGTGAGCAGAGGAACTGCTCGGGGGGTCTGGTGATCGCGCCCCCGGTGGAGGGATTGCTAGTACATACCCACTAACCCACCTTTATCCTCGCTGGGGCTCACACTGCAGACCGGGGCGGACGCAATCTGCGCTCCGCCAGCACCTTAAACTGACACCGCGCCCTAGTGCTCGACCCAAGCTAAGGCGTCTGGCCCTCACCCCTCCGCGCCAAGAATCATCGCGCCGGTGCGGGCCGCGCCTGGTGGCGGTTCCTGGGCCCTCCCTCCGACGGCGCGCCCCAGGCCCCCGGGGCTCCGGACTTACTCTTGCCTCAAATCACGATGTCTACCACCAACCGCAGAGGGGGCCGCCCGATCAACGAACTGCTCATGAAAACGTCCTCTAAACCCGAGAAATCTCGTGCACCTACATCACCTTCGACGTCGGTGGCCACCCCGACCAAGGAAGATGAAGACGCCCCTATAACGAAATCGTTCCTTGAAAGCCTCTTCAACACACTGCGCACCGACTTCCAGACCCTGAAACAAGAACTGGTCAGTGAACAGAGAGAATTGCGCAGGGATCTGGACGGGCTGGGGGAGAGAGTGGTGGCAATAGAGGAATCTAGTCAGACCCGTGGCGAAGACCTGGTACTCCTCCAGCAAGAAATTCTCCGCCTTCAAGAACAACAGGTGGGCCTCCAGGCACATGCGGAGGACCTCGAAAACCGTTCCAGACGGAACAACATACGGGTCAGGGGTGTGCCTTCGAAAGCGGAAGGGGATAACGTCACGGCATATCTCCAAGACCTTTTCTGAGAGATCCTCAACGAATCCGCCGACTTCCCCATCCGTATTGATAGGGCGCACCGAGTGGGACTGCCCCGCCGGACATCCTGGCATTACTCCCGAACTTTCCCTTGAAGGAGAGAATACTGAAAGAAGCGCGCCAGGCGCAGCCTATCCGCTTCCGGGACAACTCTATTCAGCTCTTCCAAGACCTCTCCGCCATCACTCTCCAGAAGCGCAAGGACTTCAAGTCAGTCACCGTGTTTCTGAGGGACAAAGGCGTGCCTTACTCCTGGGGGCATCCGTTCCGCCTGATCTTTAAATGGGAAGGCAAACTGCACCAGCTCCGCTCACTGCAGGACACATGCGCCCTGTTGGGCCTGGAGATGCCAGATGGTGCCTCTGACAGTGACTCTACTATGGGATCCTCCCCAGCTACCCGCCCGCGTCCCTCAGGCAACGACTGGCAACAGGTACGAAGACGCCGCGCGCCCAAGCATCGCCTCCGCCCGGACCCAGGGACCATTGCCAAAGACAAAGCTGCAGCCATAGAGGAAGTCGTTAAAGACACTACCTCTCCTTCCTGAGCAAGCCTCTACGGGGGAGCCATAATCATCTCACTTCTTCTAAGTGGGGGGGAGGGGGCGGGGGGCCACATGGGTCGCCACAGCCACAGCCTCTTCTACTTTTTCAACCCACGGGCCTGAACTGACTCTGGATAGGCCCGGGACTATGACTACTGATTTGGGGTTGGAAGTTGGAGTTAGGGTGGGACTACAGGTTTCAGGGATGTTGGGAGTGGGAATGGGTGGGGAGGAGTGGAATCGGGGGTTTGTTACAGTGCCACAGCCCACTATTCTTCTTATCCATGTGTACTGCCTTGCATACTTTGGTGGCTGTGGGTTGTTTTTGGGGGGGATGTTGGGTTAGGGAGGGAACCAGGGAGGGGACCAGTGTGCCAAACTTGCTCTGTCCTTGCGCCAAGAGACTTTCTATCGGAGTGCCAATGCCAACATGGGGCATGCGCCCACACACAATGCCCACGACCAGTTACATTGAGAGACTGCGTCTTACATTACTTGCCATATACCACCACATGCTCCCTTAGCGCGACTACAGTCCACTCTGCGCTGTGTGACACACCCCCTGCGCGATGACAGACAGTACCCTTAAGGTTATAACGCTCAATGTGAAGGGGCTAAGCAACCCGATCAAGAGAAGAGCCGTACTCTCCTACTTGGAAAACTCTGGAGCAGATGTTTGCCTATTACAAGAGACGCATCTCCTACAGAAGGACTGGCATAGGAAGCGCTTGCGAGCCTTCCCACAGCAATTCTTTTCCTCCCTCCCGACGAAACACGCTGGGGTTGCAATTTTAATTTCCAAATCCTTCCGAGGGAGGGTGGGTAACAAGGTGGGGGAGATCAAGGGCCGCCTCCTGGTATACACTTTTTACTTAGGCGACACAACACTTACCATTGGCTCCCTTTACGCCCCAAACACAGGTCAGGAGACTTTCCTGAAAAGCGCCATTTCCGAGGCTCTTCAAAACCCCCATGCATCTCTACTACTGGGTGGGGACCTTAATATTGTTATGGACACCTACACTGACCGATCTGGACAACGCTACGGGAACACTGGGGCTTTGACATCCACCGGTCGTGATTGGCTGTCAGATAGGGACTTAATCGACCTCAGGAGAGCCCACCACCCGACCGCCTCACAATTCACATTCTACTCCCACGTGCACCGCCCTTACGCCAGGCTTGACCATTTCCTGGGCACCTCAGACCTCCTTCCGATCCTTGAAGAGGTTGCTATAGTGCCTGCAGCCATCTCTGACCATGATGCAGTGGAACTCTCCCTCACTCTCAAGGCACCCCGCCGTCCCGAGGCCCGTGGCGCCTCCGCGAAACCTTGCTGCAACGACCTGACGTCACTAAACGTATTGGCAAATGCATCGATGCTTACCTGTCCACCAATGACACACCAGATATCTCGGTGACAGCTCTTTGGGGGGCTTTGAAATCAGTTGTATGGGGCGAACTTATAGCTGTCGCTGCCGCGGAGGCCAGAGACCGCAAGAGCAAACGGGAGGACCTTGCGGCACAAGTAGCGTAACTGGAGCGGGTGCACAGCCGCACGTGCGCCCCTCGTGTGTGGAAACAGCTAAAAGCAGCTCGGGCCCAACTAGCCAGTCTCGATATAGATAGAGCGGAATTCGCGGCTCTCCGCCTGCGACATACCTATTATGTCGGAGGAAATAAAACGGGTCGCTTACTGGCTAGCGCCCTGAAGGCCAAGACCCAACGGGCCAAAATCAATACCTTGGTAGGCACCGACGGTGCGGTGCTCACTGATGATACCCAGGTAGCCGAAGCATTTAGTTCCTACTATGCTTCCCTATATGGGGAGGAAAAGACCTCGTCCAGGGATATCGAAAACTACCTAGCCACGCCGGCCGTTACCGCAATCTCCGAGTCTACTGCGGAGGCTCTAGACGCCCCTATCCGCCAAGACGAAGTTCTGGCCGCTATATCTAGACTGCGCCCACTCAAGTCTCCGGGACCGGATGCCTTTTCAGCAGGTTTTACAAGCTTTTTAACCATCAATTGGCCCCGGTGCTTACCCGCCTTTTCAATTCCTTCGAAGGGGTGGGAGCTATTCCTCCGGACATGTTGGCCGCTGAAGTGGTGGTTTTACCGAAACCCGGTAAGAAACCCACACACTGCTCCGCATTCCGCCCTATCTCATTATTAAACCTGGACCTGAAACTCTTCACAGGTATCCTTGCCGCACGCCTTGGCCCGTGCCTACCCGGTATCTTGGAACCAGATCAGTCTGGCTTTGTCCCTGGCCGCCAATGTAGCGATAACACTAAACGGGTGCTCCACCTGATCGATAAATCCCACTTTCAAACCTCGGACTCTGCACTGCTCGCTATCGATGCAGAAAAGGCGTTCGACCGCGTGGACTGGACCTATCTACAATGTGTACT